>NC_089490.1:146944853-147618603 GCF_036850765.1 Saccopteryx bilineata | reverse complement strand
CCCATAGACCTGAATGCTACTGAAAACAGCATGGCTATTAGTTTGGCTTTTGAGACCCAGTCAACCCCAGCTATTAAAAAAAAAAAAACTTCAAAAGCTAAAGGAATTTGAGAGCATCAGTAAGTCCCAGTTAATTTCAATAGCTCAGAAAGTTTTTCACAATAGGGAGACAGTTGAGTAAAACAGAATAAAAGAATAGTTAAAGTAGTAGTAGTGCTCTAAGAGACAAACTCTTCTAAGGATAAAGGGCCCCCATGGGAGCAAAATAGACAAGGGGAGAAAGAAAGTGATTCGAGGGGAACTAAGGCTTTGTTGGGGAGAAATCAATGTGCGTATTGCAAAAAAAAGGACAATGGAAAATTAAGTGTCCCATATTACAAGCAGCCAAGAAAAGTTCTCAGGTCCTAAACCTCAAGGACTGATGGGGCCAAGGCTCTTTTTTATTAAACCCTCGGGATCCCATGGTAACAGTAGAAATAGGTGGGGGGGGGACTATAGATTTTCTAATAGACACTGGAGCAACACATTCAGTTTTTTTTTATTTTATTTTTTTACTTTTTTTTTTTTACAGTGTCAGCATGATATTTTTATTGGATTGCAGCAACAATTTAAGATAAAAACAGCGTTTGACAATGCAAAACAGCTCCAGGAAGTCTCTTCCTCCCACCTGTCCCAAGCAACAAGCCAATGCTAAGGTCCCCACATGTGGGTCCAGGAGCACATGCTATGAGTCACTGGCCACAGAAAGGCCAGGGGACTAGAGCAATTTGCCCAAGTGAGGCTCAGAAAGACAGCTGTCAGGAGACACGGACATTCAATTGGCCTCTCTTTGGAAACAGCAGCCACATCTGGATTCATTCTGCAGGGGGTGGTGGGTGGAGGTGGGTCTTGAGCATGGTGTGGGGGTCAGCAAAGAAGGGCCCAAGAGACCTGGACTAGCGGGAGCCATGGGAGGCGTGAGGTCAGGGCCTCAGATCTTGCACTGACAGCAAACGGGGGCACTGCAACTGGGCTAGCAGCCCCCTTTCTCACAGCTGGAGCAGGAACAGGCAGGCACACAACTGCACACAGGCTTGCAGCTGCATATGGGCACACAGCAGCTGGATCCACAGCCCCCATAGCCAGAGCCACAGCCCCCAGAGCTGGAGCAGGAACAGGCAGGCACACAGCAGCACACGGGCTTACAGCTGCACACGGGCACACAGCAGGTGGAGCCACAGCCCCCCTTGCAGCCTCCACAGGAGCGACAACCCCCTTTGCCACAGTTGGAACCGGAACAGATGGGCACACAGCTGCACACGGGCTTACAGCTGCACACAGACTTACAGCAGCTCATGGTTCCAGGAGAAAGGGATTCTGTAGCCTCACCCCGGCTTCTCATACATGGGAGGTCTCTGGTTTCTTCAACTTCTTTGAGAACATCGAGTCAATCCCAGTTCTTGGCTGTTACATACCTGGCCTTGGGAGGGGCGTTTCCACTTATTTTCCACATTTGGTATTAACTAATCCCCTAGGACCCATTACCACACACAGGACTTTAATACAAGGGGCCACTAGAAAAACTGCATACTACCCATGGACCACCCAGTGGACAGTAAATCTAGGACAAGGAACGGTCACCCATTTGTTTCTGGTCATACCATAGTGCCCCTATCCTCTGATAGGGCTGGACTTGTTACAAAAACTCCAGGCCACAATCTCCCTTAAGGGGGGGAATTCCACCTTAACTATAGGAACCAATAAGGGAACTCCATATGCCGGGTTAGAGCTACTCCTAACCTGCCCCCTCTCCGAAGAATACCTTTTACAAAAATCAACTGAATTGGAAGATGCCCATAGCCTGTCTTTACTCCAGCAGCTCCAGAAGAGTTTTCCAGAAGTATGGGCTGAAACCAACACTCCCAGACTTGAGGCTCATCAGCCACCTGTGGTCATACAATTGCTATTCACTGCAACTTCAGCAGTGGTAAGACAATACCCAATGAGTCAGGAAGTTAAGGAAGAAATAGCTATTCACATACGGCATCTCTGAGAAGCAGGAATCTTGGTACCTTGCTAATCCCCATGGAACACTCTCTTATTATTGGTCCTAAAACCTGGAACAAAGGATTATTGACCAGTCCAGGACCTTCAGGAAGTTAACAGATAGAGACCATACACCCTACAGTCCCTAACCCGTACACATTGCTCAGCCTCCTGCACCCTGAGCATTGGGTCTATACAGTCCTAGACCTTAAAGATGCCTTCTTTAGTATCCCGCTAGCCCCTAGTAGCCAACCTGTTTTTGCCTTTGAGTAGATAGACCGAGCAGGAGAATTCTCTGGCCAACTAACATGGAATAGTGTCGGGAGCTGATCCACAGATGCTGGCTAACAGGGTCACAGCAGGAGAAGATCCACTGCTGGCTGACAGTCACAGCAGAAGATCAAAAACTGCTGGTTGACAAAGTCACAGCAGAGAAGACCAATGGCTGCTGGTTGATAAAGTCACCACAGTGAAGACCAATGGCTGCGGGTTGACAAAGTCACCGCAGAGGAAAGGCACAATGATACTTCCCCCTTTGACTTTTTGAATTAATCTGGCCTTATATCCCCCCTTTTCTGGGTGTGTGCTATCATTTATGGCACAGGGATAATAGTACCGTGCTTTCCCTGTAGATTCGTAGTAATTTCTTTGGAAATGAGACAGAGGGTGTGAGTTCCACAGAAAAGCCTATAAGCCCCTTGAACTGGGCTCATAGACATAAGAGGCTGGCTATGATATCCCTCGTAAAGGGTTAAGTTTGTAGGAGAATTTCTTCTTATTAGTCATGTTAGAAAAAATAGATTGTGACTTATGAATAGGTAAGAAACAGTAACTATACACAGAGCACTTTACAGCCTTCACTTAATTCATCACTTTACCTCCCTAGCCTTTTCATGTGGTAGAGTAGAGAAACTTTCCTTTCTTCTTGCATACCTGACCTGCAGGTGGTGGAACACTCTGAGAAGAATAAAGTTAGAACTTAACTAGTAAATAAATAAAATTTGACTAGACAATAGAATCTTAGGTAAGGTAGAGTTATTAATTAGTACTGACCTTTTAGAAGTTTGTACCAATATTGTTATTGCTATTCAAGTTATTGTATAACTGTACTTTGAATGACTTACCACCTGATTTATAGCTTATAGAAATGAATTAACTGTTATCTAGAAATATGTAACCATAGTGAAACAAAAACAATGATTGATCAATCTATTCAAAATATCATGTGATTGTAACTTAGTGTGTGTGTATAAAAATAAAGCTAGACCAGCCATTGGCAGAGATGTCTGGCAGTAAATGCTAATGAGAGAATAAAGAGAAAAAAAGAATTCGGCTCTCTCACTCGATTCATGCCGATGCCATCTCTTCCTGTGGGACCCCTGGATTCCCCCCGGGGCTGGACCCCGGCATTTGGTGCCTGAACAGGGACCCACAGGTAGGCCCCCCTCATTTTCGTGGGATGGCTAGGACTCCACTCAGGGTGCTACAGACCCCCCTGTAAGGAAGACAGGGTGAGGATAGGTGGAGGATTACAGAATTTAAGATTTTGAGAAGTCATGGGTCATACTGAGTCTAAAGAAAGAAGACACTTTATAGAAGTCATTCAGTATACACTTTCCCTAAAAGGAGTTAGTGTTTCCCCTCAACAAGTAGCTCATTTTCTGCATTTCATACAAGAATGTTCTCCATGGTTTTCAGATGAGGGAACGCTTAATCTCGAGACATGGACTAAGGTTGGAGAAGATTTAAAACTTTACTATGAGCTACATGGACCAGAAAGGGTCCCAGTTGATACATTTGCTTTATGGAGCTTGATTTAAAATGCCTTAGATCCAGAACATGAGATGCATAAATTTTCTAAGGCAACTGCTCCTCCAAAAGAAGAGACTCCATTAATTAGAAATAGAAGGCAGTCTCAAGATAGTACAGTTTATGAAATGGCCTCTTTAAAATTAAGTAAACATCAAGATGATAGTGAAGATCATTTATCTCCATCTGATGAGGCTGAATTAGAAGACAAGGCAGCTAAATATAATAGGGATAATGAGGATTGGGATTCAAAAAACACTCTTGCCCATATTATATCCCCCCAAGACTGACAAAAAGGATAAAAATAAGGTTATTAAAATATCTTTGCCTCTACCAGTACAATCACCAGATATTAATGAAAAGAAAAAATCATCAGGGTTAACAGGGTTGCAGAAGGCAATTCAAGCTTCTTGCAACCAAGGGGAAACTGATTTGGCATTATGTTTCCCTGTGGCTGCAGCTGGTGAATTTTATGATGAGGGGGTTCCTACATGGAAGCCGCTTCCTTATAAATTATTGAAAGAGTTGAAAATGGCTTGCAGTCAATATGGACCCACCTCTCCTTATACTATGTCCTTGGTGGAAACAGTTTCTCATAATTGGATAACTCCTTATGATTGGAAACAGGTAGCTAAAGCTTGTTTATCTGGAGAAAATTACCTGCTTTGGAATGCAAAATATGAGAAGCAAGCTTCTTGTGGGGGTTAAAATGAAGGGATTTCGGCTGCCGGTTGTAGCAGCTATTAGAATTTAAGAATGATTAGAAGACTGAGATGAGTTTTAAAGTTGTGTTATTATCTGATTTTCTTTAGTAAATAGAAGAACTTAAGAGTTTGGGAAAATTACAGTTTTTTCTGTTCTCCTCTTTCTCTCAACTCATTTTATTTCTTTCCTGTTCTATGCCTGAAAAGAGGGCAAAGGGAACACCTGTTTGGATATGACTAAACAGAATCTCCTAAACAGCTGTTCTCAAAACTTTTTGAGAGAGAGTTCTGTTTGGTTTCTATCCTTTATGTGCCAATCAAAATAAATGTGCCTGTGTAAAGATCAAGCAGGCCATATTCTAATCTCTAAAATCCTGGGTTTCTCTCTAATTTGTCTGATTTGTCTACTTTGTCTGATTCTTGTTTGTGTTTGGTCTTTGTTTACTGTTGTCTAAATGTGATTTTTTAAGTACTTGCATGTAAAAATTGAATATGCTGGCTCTAATATTATAAAAATATCATCCCTACAAATTTATAATTTTAATTGAAACAAGTAAAGCACGCTCATTTAAAATGAAATAGTATGAAATATGAATCCTAAAGACTTGTTGATTTTGACTAAACTGCTTCAAGCTTCAGGCTGCTTGCTGCTGCTGCAGAACATAAAGCAGAGTAGATTTACCTAACAAAGGTGTAGGTTTTTTTTTTTTTTTTGCATTTTTCTGAAGCTGGAAACAGGGAGAGACAGTCAGACAGACTCCCGCATGCGCCCGACCGGGATCCACCCGGCACGCCCACCATGGGGCGAAGCTCTGCCCACCAGGGGGCGATGCTCTGCCCGTCCTGGGCGTCACCATGTTGTGACCAGAGCCATTCTAGCACCTGAGGCAGAGGCCACAGAGCCATCCCCAGTTCCCGGGCCATCTTTGCTCCAATGGAGCCCTGGCTGCGGGAGGGGAAGAGAGAGACAGAGAGGAAGGTGTGGCAGAGGGGTGGAGAAGCAAATGGGCGCTTCTCCTGTATGCCCTGGCTGAGAATCGAACCCGGGTCCTCCGCACACTAGGCCGACGCTCTACCGCTGAGCCAACCAGCCAGGGCAGATTTTTTAAATATAGGAACATAATAAAAGTCACACTAGAATTTTCCAGCTTTAATGTGTTCTTTAAATTGCCTGTTAATTAATGGAGTAGAAATATTTTTATGAATATAGGAAAGTCATATACTGGAACTCCTGTAAATCTTCTTTATCATGCTTCTTACTTTAAAAAATTTCTTTTGAATGCTGATATACAGGATTATTCAACAGCTGAGAGACTCTGGAATCCTACAGGAGATGCTAAACCTGTTTCTTCTGCAAACTTTTACCCTCTTTTGTTTGATCCAGCTAATAATGCTGTTTTGTCTTTTTCCAAATAGCTCCAGATGTATAGAAAAGATTTATATAGATGAATAAGAACCCTCAAACCCCTCAACAAAATCTGAGCAAGAGTGAAAAGAAAGGTCATTTGAGCTAAAGCCTGCCTTTAAAAGGTTTTGTAACACCTTTAACATTTCACATATTACTGGCGTCCCTTACTATTCACAGAGATAAGGTATAATATAACAGACTCATCAGACCCTGAAAATGCAGATTCAAAAACTACAGGAAGGTGAATTAAAATATAATTCCCCACATCAGCTTTTAAATCATGCTTTGTTTGTTATTAACAATCTTAATTCAGACTACCAAGGCCACACTCGCATGCTGAGACACTGGAATCCAGATCTGAATAAGCCTAAACCAATGGCAAAGTGGAAGGATTTATTGACAGGTCAATGGAAGGGACCAGATGTAATTCTAACCCAGGGGAGAGGGTGTGCTTGTATATTTCCACAGGACGCTGGCTCACCTCTCTAAAGCCCAGACCGGCTGATTTGCCATGTCTCATCGGAGGTCTCCGCTGCCGCCACTGCCCCCTCTTTATCCCCATCCTCCTTATACGTCCAGCCAGGAGGAGACTCCTGTGCCACCCACATCATCAGTGACTTTCCGGCAAAGGCCATCAAGGAACTCTCCGTATGATCCTGTTACTCAAGTGATGCAGTGATTGTCACTACAGGAAGCTAGACGACCTCCCTATCATGGTCAACGGAAGGCTCGCTCTACTCAAACTGTCAATTCACCAACCTGGGACCAGTTGAGGGTGTTGTCTGAGAAGGCTGATTTAATTTGTTGTCAACAAAATATACAGCATAACCCTACTAATATGTTTATTGCTATGCTAGCTGTACTTTCAATTCAGGTACTTAATGTTGAGGCTATTGGACAAAACAAATCTTACTGGGCTTATATTCCAAATCCACCATGGGTTAAGCCTGTTACTTGGGGAGGAGATGATATACCTGTGTTTAATAATCATACTAAGTTTTTGGGAGGATCATCTAGTTCTTTCATTATGCATAAAACTGATTCAAATTTCTCATTTTAGGAAAAACAGATAATGTACCCATATGCTTTATGTTTAATAATACACACAAGATTTCTGGGTGTTTTCCTACTACACTTAAGACTATTTTGGCTGACTCTCCTAAAAGTAATAAACCTGGACACATTACAAGAGACTTATGGTCTCTCACAATTTTAATGCCTGGAGGCCCTGACATCCATGAGTATAATCCTGTTATGTTGCCTCCTAAGGGATTTCACCCATGTAAACTTTATCCTCCAAAAAAGGCAACTCAAGAGCCTTACTGGTGGTCTGTGGAGAATAGACTTGGTTTTCCCCTATGGCAAGAATGTGCATATTCCAATTATATGAATTATACTGCATGTGCTGTTAATTTCACTGTACAAGATTGGTCTAGTCCTTATTTTGAATATGATTATAGAAAAGTAGTGCAGGAAATGAAAGACGTTTACAATTGGTCAAATAAATATAATCCTTTAAATAAAATCATCACACATTGGCAGTCTACTGGATGGATACCTGCACAGCTGACTTATCAGGATGAATCAACCACCAGGTATCAAACAAAGCTTTGGCAGTTAATAGCAGCTGCTGCACCTGCATATATGGTTAGGCCTCACCCTTATCCTGTTCAGAATATTTTTGTTCAGGCTTGTGTACAGGCTCCTTATGTACTCTTGATTGCTACAATGGACAGTAATCTTTCTGTTATTACTTATAATTCTATGTTTAGCATTTCCTGCTCTCGCTGTGTTTTAAAAAAACTGTTTATCTTATGACACCAAAGCTCAAGTCATGTTTATTTTGCAGCAGCCACCTTATGTGATGTTACCTGTTAGTCTGTCTCAGCCTTGGTATGATGACCCAGGGTTGCATGCATTACAGGCTGCTTCTGAAGCACTTGCTCACCATTGAGGAAAGCGATTTATTGCAGAATTGATTTTAGGAATTACTGCTCTTATTGTTATTATAGGATCTGTAGCTGCTTCCACCACTGCTTTAGCTCAATCGGTTCACACTGCAAATCATGTAGATAGTTTATCTCATAATATATCTCTTGCATTGGCAGTACAGGAGACTATAGATAGGAAGTTAGAAATGAAAGTGAATGCTTTAGAGGAGGCTTTTATTCACATAGGTAATGAGCTGTTAGTTATGAAGGCTAGGATGACTCTTAGATGCCATGCAGGATTCAAGTGGATATGCATGACTCCTTTAGAATACAACCAGTCTATCATAGCATGGAATAATGTACAGAATCATTTGTTAGGTGTATGGAATAATAGTGATATCAGTTTAGATTTGAGGAAATTACATCAGCAGATACAAAACTTAGGACATTCAGGCTCTTTAGTCTCTGCCTCAGAAGTAGCTGATCAATTTGCTGAAAATATTAAAAGTATGTTTTCTATGCATGGCCTGACCTCTTTGGCTACTGATATAGGCATAATAATAGCTGTGGTAATTATCACTCTTCTTGTCCTTCCAGTCATCTTCCGACTCTTAAACAACAATCTCAGGGAAACAGTGGTGAAAATACAAAAGATTTATTTAAAAAATAAAAAAAGGGGGAGATGTCGGGAGCTGATCCACAGATGCTGGCTAACGGGGTCACAGCAGGAGAAGATCCACAACTGCTGGCTGACAAAGTCACAGCAGAAGAAGATAAAAAACTGCTGGTTGACAAAGTCACTGCAGAGGAAAGGCACAATGATACTTCCCCCTTTGACTTTTCGAATTAATCTGGCCTTGTATCTCCCATTTTCTGGGTGTGTGCTATCATTTATGGCACAGGAATAATAGTATCATGCTTTCCCTGTAGATTCATAGTAATTTCTTTGGAAATGAGACAGAGGGTGTGAGTTCCACAGAAAAGCCTATAAGCCCCTTGAACTGGGCTCATAAATATAAGAGGCTGGCTATGATATCCCTCGTAAAGGGTTAAGTTTGTAGGAGAATTTCTTCTTATTAGTCATGTTAGAAAAAATAGATTGTGACTTATGAATAGGTAAGAAACAGTAACTATACACAGAGCACTTTACAGCCTTCACTTAATTCATCACTTTACCTCCCTAGCCTTTTCATGTGGTAGAGTAGAGAAACTTTCCTTTCTTCTTGCATACCTGACCTGCAGGTGGTGGAACACTCTGAGAAGAATAAAGTTAGAACTTAACTAGTAAATAAATAAAATTTGACTAGACAATAGAATCTTAGGTAAGGTAGAGTTATTAATTAGTACTGACCTTTTAGAAGTTTGTACCAATATTGTTATTGCTACTCAAGTTATTGTATAACTGTACTTTGAATGACTTACCACCTGATTTATAGCTTATAGAAATGAATTACCTGTTATCTAGAAATATGTAACCATAGTTAAACAAAAACAATGATTGATCAATCTATTCAAAATATCATGTGATTATAACTTAGTGTGTGTGTATAAAATAAAGCTAGACCAGCCATTGGCAGAGATGCCTGGCAGTAAATGCTGAGAGAATAAAGAGAAAAAAAGAATTTGGCTCTCTCGCTCGATTCGTGCCAATGCCATCTCTTCCTGTGGGACCCCTGGATCCCCCCAGGGGCTGGACCCCGGCAGAATAGACTGTCTCAGGGGTTCAAAAACTCTCCTACTATCTTTGATGAAGCCCTGAGTACAGACCTGGTAGCCTTCCAACAAGACCATCAAGACTGTACCCTACTTCAGTATGTAGATGACTTACTGCTGGTGGCATCTATGCAGGAGCACTGTCTCGAGGCAACTCGAGACCTCCTAGCCTCACTACAAGTATTAGGGTACTGTCAGCCAAAAAGGATCAACTCTGCACTTCAGAAGTTACTTATTTAGGCTATCGGGTCAAAGAAAGGAAGAGAACTCTGTCCTCTGGATGCATTGAGGCCATACTCCGGGTCCCCACTCCTACAATAAAAAGGCAAGTAAAAGAATTCCTTGGGGCTGTAGGGTATTGCAGACTATGAATTCTAGGTTTTGATGAACTAGCAAAGCCTCTCTATGCCTGCGCAGGTGGGTCACACCCCTAAACTGGACTGAAACAGAGCAAAAAGCCTTTGAAAACCTTAAAAAGGCTCTAGTATTGGCCCTTGCTCTTGCCCTACCTGACATCTCAAAGCCCTTTCAGCTATTTATTCATGAGGTTTGGGGAATTGCAAAAGGGTTTTAACTCAACCCCTAGGACCATGGAAAGACCAGTTGCATATCTGTCTAAATGACTGGACCCTGTAGCAGCCGGATGGCCTGCATGCTTAAGGGCCATGGCAGCAACTGCAATCCTAGTTAAAGAGGCTGACAAGCTCACATTAGGTCAAGAGCTAACTCTGACAGCACCACATGCAGTGGAAGTGCTCCTAAGGGGAACTCCAGAGAGATACATGTCTAACACCCCAGTAACCCAGTTCCAAGCTTTACTCCTAGATCAGCCCAGGATAAGGTTTCAGAAAACAACTGTCATAAACCCTGCGAGCCTACTCCCAGATGATGACCTGGATACCTCACTACATGACTGCGAGGAGGTAATCAACATTATACAGACTGCTCAACTGACTTAAAATACTCTGAGCTGCCTGACATTGATAAGATACTATACACAGATGGAAGCAGCTACATAAAAGACGGCATCAGGTCTGCAGTGGCTGCAGTAGTGACCCTGGATTGGGTCATTTGGTCACAGGCATTGAGCCGGGGAACTTCAGTGCAAAAGGCAGTACTAATAGCCCTTATCCAGGCCCTCAAATGGGAAAGGCAGTTTCCATTTATACAAACAGTAGGTATGCTTTTGCTACAGCACATGTACATAGTGCCATTTATAAATAGAGAGGACTACTTATCTTGGCTGGGAAGAGTATTAAAAATAAAGAAGAAAACTTAGCATTACTAGAAGCTATCCAACTCCCCTCAGCTGTAGCAATCATTCAATGCAAAGGACACCAAAAAGGAGACTCGAGAGAAGCCCAGGGAAACTGAGCAGCAGACCCAGAGGCACAAGCAGTAGCTATAAAATCAGTAAGTCCTCTCCAAGTTTTAGTGACTTTGCAGTTGCCCAACACTCCTTATTACTCTCAGGAAGAAACTACCTTAGCTGAAGAGAAAAAAGCTACCAAAAATGTTGATGGATGGTGGATCCTACCAGATGAAAAAATCTTGATTTAAGAGACATTAGGGCAGAAAATAGCCCTTCAAATACATCAAGCCTTCCACCTCAGCACATCCAAAATGACTAAATTGCTCCAATTCAGGTATTTTATACCACACCTGGACCAGATATTGAGTAGCATTGTAGAACATTGCCAGGCCTGTGCACAGGTCAATGCAAAACAAGGTACGAGAACATCCTTAGCAGTTTGAGAAAAGGGGACCATGCCAGGAGAGCATTGGGAAATTAATTTCACTGAAATAAAGCCACCACACACAGGGTACAGGTATCCCCTAGTCCAGGGATCCCCAAACTTTTTACACTGGGGGCCAGTTCACTGTCCCTCAGACAGTTGGAGGGCTGGACTATAAAAAAAACTATGAACAAATCCCTATGCACACTGCACATATCTTATTTTAAAGTAAAAAAACAAAATGGGAACAAATACAATATTTAAAATAAAGAACAAGTAAATTTAAATCAAGAAACTGACCAGTATTTCAATGGGAACTATGCTCCTCTCACTGACCACCAATGAAAGAGGTGCCCCTTCCAGATAAATGGACTCAGGGGGCCACATGCAGCCTGCGGGCCATAGTTTGGGGACCCCTGCCTTAGTCTATGAAGACACTTTCTCCAGATGGGTAGAGATGTTCCCTACTAGGTCAGAAACTGTTCCCACAGTACTTAGAAAATTACTCCATGAAATAATTCCATGATTTGGCCTCCCTACCACCATGGGTTCTGACAATGGGCTGGCATTCATTGTCAAAATATCCCAGAACTTAGCTAAGATCTTAAATATTAAGTGAAAATTACATTGTGCCTACAGGCCCCAAAGTTCAGGACAGGTAGAACATATGAATTGGACTCTGAAAGAAACTCTTAACTAAATTTGTTTTTAAAACTGGTGAAAACTGGCCAACTTTACTCCCACTAGTTATACTTAGGGCAAGGTGTACCCCCTATAAAGAAGTATTTATGCTCTTTGAAATAATGTTTGGTAGACCCCCTCCCTTATTAACAAAACTCAGAGAAGAAATAAAAGATGAGTTAAGTAACCACTTCTTCTTAAGTACTTGCAGGGTTTGCAGATTACTCAGCAGGTTGTCCAAAGGACAGTGCAAGAGATACTTCCTACATTGCCAGGAGATCCAGTACATCCTTTTCAGCCTGGGGACAGTCTGGGTAAAGAAATACATCATCCAAGGACTGTTTCCCATGCGGACAGGTGTACACACCGTAATCCTTGATAGATATGTGTATTCCAAACTGCCCTCTTGATGTTCCGCTTATCTGTCAGACCTCACCCTTACTGGACTATTGCCCCTGAGACAGAGAAATTCCAAAAGGCTGACAAGCCACCCCAAGGAGAAGCTCTGGACATACCAGGACTTTTGATTCAACACCCACATACTTGAAGCCCCCCAAGGAGGAGTGTTCCAGACATACCAGGACTTTTGCCTCAGTATCCCCTCAGGCTCTTTCAAACACTATATAACTCGCCCTTAGTCTGTAACTGCTGCTCTTCTCCCCAGAACAAGTGCCCGGCAGGGTTCCTTTCAATAAAGCCTGTTACTCTGGTTTTTCAGACTCCCATGGATTCCAACATTTGGTGCCGAAACCTGGGACAGGGTAATGACTGCCTGGACAATCCCTCTTTGCCATCTAAATGTACAACCAGGGAAGCAATGGGCAGCGGCAGCTCATCCCAGGCTTACTCCCTGATTCTGTTTGGATGTGTAATTGTAGGTTGATTAGCCAGCATTCTAACCCTGTCCTGAACCCCTGCTGGACCAGAAAGTAAAGAGTTTCTCTCTTCCCCTTCCCCGGTTGGCCTCTAAATTTCTCTCTAAAAACACCCCTTCCTGGTTGGATGGTTTTCTCTGACATGCCTCACGTTTTGAGGGGTTTGACTTTCAGTCTCAGTGGACTGCATGGAAGACTAGGTGCCTAGCCAAATCTCTCCACTCTCTTGGACTTTTCATCCTCAGAGCTCCCTGACAGGTGGTGACAAACTGTATCAGGGATGACTCCCCCACAGGGAGATTCTCTTCTCCTAAGACAGTGACAAAAGGCAGGGATGCCCCCTCTTGCTCACCTGTCTCCACTATGGGCTCTTCAGAGTCTAAGCCTTCAAACCAGACCCCTCTAGAATGTCTCATAAAAACCTCCCCCAAAACTCACTAAGTTAGGCCTCTCTGTCCTTAAGCCAACAAAACTAATTTTTGTAAGAATGAGATGGCACTCGATCACCAGATGTGCAGGCTTTATTAGAGGAGAAAGACCTGCTGAGGCACCCCTCCAGGAGAAGTGCATTGGGTTACAAACTAGCTGCGAGTTATGTAGTGTTTGGGAGAGCCTAAGGGGATACTGAGGCAAAAGTTCTGGTATATCCGGAATACTTCTCCTTGAGGGACTTCGAGCATGTGGGTGTTGAATCAATAGTTTTGGTATGTCCAGAGCCCCTCCTTGGGGCGGCTTCTCAGCTTTTTTGGAATTCCTCTGTCTCAGGGTCATTAGTCCAGTAAGGGTGAGGTCTGACAGATAAGCGAAACATCAAGAGGGCAGTTTGGAATTCACGTATCTATCATTACTCAACTCTGTGGTTACATATAAAAGAAAGGCAGTTATTAATTTTATAATATATGGTAAGGGGTAATGAGGAGAAAAAATTGGAAAATTATTGCTTCTTCTGGAGAGAACTCAAGAAGGGAACCTTGCCAAGCCAAGACCCCCATCCAGTTCAGAAGGTCATCAATTTCCATGCTGTGAGGTCTGAACCAGGCGATGTCTCTGAAAACCTGAGTGAGGAAGTAAAAAAATTTTGCGAGGTAATAATTTTTAGTTGCTTGCTGCTAGTGCCGAGTGGACAGAGTGTCATGGTGATCCATGGTCTCCTGGATGAGTCTCATGAGATGTGCTGGTCTGGTTCCTCTTGAATGGGAGGACATATGGAGATTTTAGGAGACAGGGAACCTGTTGGTATAAGTTTTTAGAAGGACTGCGTATGTGTGGTTGAAAAGGAAGGGGGAGTTTGGAGAACATTCAGGAGGGAACTTCTCGGGCTGAGGGGCAGCGTCTTCCTGCTGTCATCCCTACCTATTTGATATTTCCCTCATGAAGTTCTCCTTGGAGTACTGGGGAATAGGAGTGTAGGAGCATTTGATTGTAGGTAATCCTAGAGATTTCTCTCACCCTGGCCTGTATGAACTTAAAAAGAATGAGGCAAGTATTTGGAGATTAGCAATGCAGAGATAAGGAGGGTTGTATAGGGTGTGTGTGTGTGAAAGTACTTCCATGGTAAAGTCAGAGATATTTTTTCCTGGCAGCCCTGGAGAGAGTAGTTAGCTTGAGCTAAAAGAAATGTTTCATGCCTCTTTGTAGGCTCTTCTTCAGCCAAGAAGAGCCAGTGATCTTGTCCTTTTACTATGTGAAGGGAAAAAGACTGAGAAGCGTTAAGAGGTGTTGATATTTATTCTTCTAGTTCTTCAGGGATATGGGAGAGCTTTAGGGTTAGGGGACCTGTAGAAGTTGAAAGATAGAATTTAGGAGGTTTGCTGATACAGGGTTTCAGATTTTTCTGTTTCATGAGGGCAGGTTTCAGGGTTGATGTGTAGGGTTAGGTAGATTTTTCCAGTTGTCTGATTGGCAAAGGTCTACATGCAGTTCTGAAGAAACTAGTAAACAAATGTAAGAGACAGGGTTTAAAAGTTATAAGAGTAAATAGGAGAGTGTGTGGACCAATGAAAGGCACTAGTAAGATGCCCAGTTTGTGTGAAACCACTGATTCCATGTTTACGAATTCGCTGGGCTTGAGAGAGAGAGAGAGAGAGAGAGAGCAAATAGGAATAAGACAGGGCAGTGTGGCTAGTCCCCTTGTCCCTAGATCTACTTTTGTAGAGATTTCTAAAGCAATAAGAAGAGAAATTACCTGTATAGCTTGTTTGGTTCTTACATTGATGGATAGTGTATTAGGAACTGGAAGAGGCTCATGGGGAGGGATTAGGTTGATATTTAGGGTGGGATAGATTAGGATACAGGTTTTTGTCTAATTAGTATGGAGACACAGATAGGTGTTGGTCCCACACAAGTAGAAAGTTCCTGATTTGGTGAGGTAGGTTGAAAGGTTAATAGAGAATAGAAGGACAAGGTGTCAGTTTTGTTTCTGTTTCTGAGCTCCAGATGGTCAGGGTGGAGGAAAGAGTCATCCTAATAAGTGGGGAGGGTAGAGGATTGTTAGCTAGGGTGACTGATTAAACATTCTTTGAAAACAAGTTTTCTGACTGTACAAATTCTTTTTTCTCGGTACAAATCTCCTACAACCTGCACAAACCTTCTACAACTTACATAAACCTTCAACTTTCATGCACTTTCTTATCCAGAAATAACTGGCCTTCATAACAACTTGCTTTTCCTTTTTCTTTCAAAAGTATTTCCATACCTTATACCTTCTATTATCAAAACCATACAATTCCTTTCTAGTCAGAACTCTTGATTTAAAAATTTTTAACCTCTAGTGACAATCAAGTTGACTTTCTTTTTATCCTAGTTTCCCTTTTCCCAAATCCTGATTAAAAGAGTCCTTAGTTTTTTCATATATTTGCCATACGTAGACCAACCAGCTTCAGGTTTGTGGTTAAAGTAAGGCATGCCGTTTTTCTATTTTAGCAGCAGTGGGAGTTGTCAGGATCATGGTGTGTGGACCTGTCCATGTAAAAGTCAGTCCTTGGGTGATGTAATGCTGGAAGTGCCTCTTGGACAGTGTTTGAACAGTTTGCTGAATGACCTATAAAATCTGCAAGTACTTAAAGAAAGGGTGTTACATTTCTACACTTTGCAGTTAGAGTTTAAGTCCTAGTGACCACTGCTTCTAGCTGGAATTAGAAGCAGGTCCCAGCCTATAATAGCATGGGGCATTGAGATAAGAGGAACAAAGGAGATACTAAACATTAAATAAAGCAATAAAATCAGACTGTCAATACCCACAGTAGAGATCTTTGAGGGATAAATAAAACTTAAATATTCAAGCAAGGCATAGTAGATGGCCCTTGTGTTTACAAGAAATGAGATTAGCTTATCTGCTACTTGAAAGAAATACCTTAGGCTCATGAACGATGTCCTTGGTCCTTCAGTGACAATTCCCAGCATGCTGGGCAAGGTCAGGTCACAGGTAGCTGGAGCAGGGCTAGAAGAGACTGAACCCTCCCTCCATGAAGCAAGGGGGCAGCTTACCTTCTTGTGTCCCTCTTTTCACAGCACAGGTGTGTCACTGGTGGGGCCAGGAAGCCTGGCAGGCTTCAGTTCAATGACCTTTCTTTCCACTCTGAAGCAGGGCCTTGATAGAATGATATGAAGCCCCTTAGGGCGCTGGAACCAAAAGTTGGTATTTCCTGACTTCTTTTGGGCCTTATTTGCCTTTTATGTTACTTTCTTGGTCATTATAGACCTTAAAAGCCATGCTCAGAAGATCTCACTGAGGGGCTTGACTAAGAGAGCAAAATTAGAAATTCAGTGTTTAAAGAAGCCTAATTAGACTGAGGAAAGAAAAGATTTGATCTGTGGTGGTAGGTGGTTGGAGACTGTGGAGGGTCTGAGTTTGATCTAGGATGAGACTTCAGGTGGTGGGGATTAAAATAATGCCTAGATAGACTAGGGACTGAGAATAAAGTTGAGCCTTAGCAGAGAAGACAGGATAACACTTCATAGTGAGAAAGTTAAGAAGGGTGGTGGTGAGTCTCCTTGAGGCAGGCAGGGAGGGGCTGCAGAGAAGTAGGTTATCTATATATTGTCAGAGAGTACTAGTTTTGAGATTGCATGCTGCTAAATCCTGAGCTAGTGCCTGCCGAAACAGGTGTGGGCTGTTTCTGATCCCCTGGGGTAAAATAGTCCATGTAAGTTGCTGGGCTGCATTAGTGTCTTGGTAAAGGCAAACAGAAAGTAAGAGTCAGGGTGTAGAGGAATGGTAAAGAAGGCATTCTTGAGGTCTAGGACCATGAAGTGAGTAGTGTTTGAGAAAATGTGTGACAGTAATTTGTAGAGATTAGGGACTACTGGATGGAGAGAAATTACTGCCTCATTGATTAGGTATAAGGCTTGTATGAGGTGATAAGCTCCTGAAGGTTTTCGAACAGGAAAGATGGGGATATTGTAGGGAGATTCCGTGGGGATGAGTAAACCTGGTTTATGAGGTGGATAATTACTGTTGAAGGCCTTAGAAACAGACACAGTTACACATTAAACAAAGACTTCACATATTATGAATAAAGGAATTTAAATGAGCGTGCTTTACTTGTTTCAATTCACTAGAAATATTTTCTGACAAACAATGAGACAAGACAGATTACTTACTCACATATCTTAATATACAATACTGTTTTTTAAGTTTTTCAAGATGGCAGGGAGTTTCCAGCAAAGAGGGGAGGAAGAGAGAAAGACGGATGGACAGTGTGAGCAGCTGGATGGAAAGAAGGAGGGTCAGAATCTGCGGGAGGAGGAGGAGGAGGTTAAAGTATTGGTGTGGCACCACATGGTCAGAGGAGTCAAAAGGATTTAGAGCTCTGAGGAGAGAGGAGAGGGTGAGGAGGAAAGAGGCACAGTCACAATTTGTAAGGAAGGAGGAGGGTTCAGAGAGGAGACAGAACTGCAGTTTGTAAGGAGGGAAGAGAGGTCAGAGATGAGGCAGGCACAGCTTCTAAGAAGGGGGGAGAGGACAAAGAACACAGTGGAGAAGGGAGAGACCCCTGGCCAGCAGGGGAGGAGAAAGAGACTGATGAATGAGAAAACAGGATTTAGTGAAAGAAAGAGGCTTTCTGGAGGGAAGAGACTCCAGCAAATAAGATTTGCTGAGGGGGTAGAGAGGGGTCCTGAGAGAGGGGTGCCCCAGGGGTTAGGCAGGAGAAGGAGAGAGTTTGAGAGTCCATGGAGAAGGAAAGATTAGGAGCAGAGGTTTTAGGTGAGGTTTCTTTGGCCAAAACTGGCCTGCGTGTAGAACAGAAAGTACAGAAATTAAGGACAGGAGAGAAAGGAGAAGAAAGCCTGCACGTAAGGAATTTCTGATGCCCTCCCCATCCGGTGGCAGAAATTGTCAAGATCTCTTATGATATTGTAATTGAATGTCCCGTTTTCAGGCCAATGAGAGTCATTGTCTAGTCTGTACGGAAGCCATGCCGTGTTACAAAAGAAGATTAATTTCTTCGGTTTGAGGTCTGAGAGACCAAGTTTGGTGAGGTTTTTTATGAGACATCCTAGAGGTGTCTGGTCGGAAGGCTTAGACTCTGAAGAGCCCATAGTGGAGACAGGTGAGCAAGATGGGGCGTCCCCGCCTTTTGCCACTGTCCCAAGAGGAGAGAATCTTCGTGTGGGGGAGTCGTCCCTGATAGAGGTCATCACCACCTGTCAGGGAGCTCCAAGGACGAGAAGTCCAAGAGAGTGGAGAGGTTTGGCTAGGCACCTAGTCTTCTGTGCCGTCCACTGAGACTGAGTCAAACCCCTCAAAACGTGAGGTGTATCAGAGAAAACCGTCCGACCAGAAAGGGGTATTTTTAGAGAGAAATTTAGAGGCCAACCGGGGAAGGGGAAGGGAGAAACTCCTTACCTTTCTGGTCCAGCAGGGGTTCAAGACAGGGTTAGACTGCCGGCCAATCAGCCCACAATTACATGTCCAAACAGAATCAGGGAGTAAGCCCAGGATGAGCTGCCGTTGCCCATTGCTTCCCTGGTTGTAAGTTTGGACGGCAAAGAGGGATCGTCCAGGCAGTTAGTACCCTGTCCCGGGTTTCGGCACCAGAAGTAAGAATGAGACGGCACTTGATCACCAGATGTGCAGGCTTTATTAGAGGAGAAAGACCTGCTGGGGCACCCCTCCAGGAGAAGTGCACCGGGTTACAGACTAGCGGTGAGTTATGTAGTGTTTGGGAGAGCCTGAGGGGATACTGAGGCAAAAGTCCTGGTATGTCCGGAATGCTTCTCCTTGGGGGACTTCGAGCATGTGGGTGTTGAATCAATAGTCCTGGTATGTCCGGAGCCCCTCCTTGGGGCGGCTTCTCAGCTTTTTTGGAATTCCTCTGTCTCAGGGTGAGGTCTGACAGATAAGCGGAACATCAAGAGGGCAGTTTGGAATTCACGTATCTATCAATTTTATTCTGTAACACGGCATGGCCTCAATACAAAGTAGATAATGGCTACCATTGGCCTGAAAATGGGACATTTGATTACAATATCCTAAGAGATCTTGACAATTTCTGCCACTGGACAGGGAGGGCATCAGAAATTCCTTACATGCAGGCTTTTCTTCTCCCTTCTCTCTTGTCCTTAATTTCTGTGCCTTCTGTTCTACACTCAGGCCATTTTGGCCAAAGAAACCTCACCTAAAACCTCTGCTTTTAATCTTTCCTTTTCCGTGGACTCCCAACTCTCTCCCTCCTGCCTGACCCCCAGGGGCACCCCTCTCCTGGGACCCCTCTCTAGTCCCTCAGCAAATCTTTTTTGCTGGAGTCTCTTCCCTGCAGAAAGCCCCCTCCCTTCACTAAATCCTGTTTTCTCATTCACCAGTCTCTCTTTCAACTCCCCTGCTGGCCGGGGGCCTCTCCCTTCTCCACTGTGTTCTTCATCTCCTCCCCCCTCCTTAGAAGCTGTGGCTCTGGCTTCAGTGCCTGTCTCATCTCTGATCTCTCTTCCCTTCTTACAAACTGCAGTTCTGTCTGTCTCCTCTCTGACCCTTCCTCCTTCCTTACAAACTGTGACTGTGCCTCTTTCCTCCCTCCCCCTCCCCTCTCCTCAAAGCTCTAAATCTTTTTTGACTCCATTGACCATATAGCACCACACCAGTACTTTACCCTCCTCTTCTTCCTCCTGCAGATTCTGACCCTCCTTCTTTCCTTCCAGCTGTTCACACTGTCCATCCATCTGCTTTCTCTCTTCCTTCCCTCTATGCTGGCAATTCCCTGTCATCTCAAAAAACTTAAGAAGCAGAATTGTATATTAATCTATGTGAGTAAGTAATCCATCTTGTCTCTTTGTCAGTAAATATCTGTAGTATAATTTGAATTGAAACAAGTAAAGCATGCTTATTTAAATTCCTTAATTCATAATGTGTACCTGAAGTCTTGTTTAATGTGTAACTGTGTCTGTTGCTAAAGCCTTAAATCAATAATTACCCACCTCTTAAACCCATCTCTTTCTCATCCCCATGAACTCTCCCTGCAATACCCCCATCCTTCCTGTTCAAAAACCTTCAGGGTCTTATTGCCTGTACAAGACTTAGTCCTAATTAATGAGGCAGTAATTCCCCTCCACCCAGTAATCCCTAATCTCTACAAGTTACTGTCACACATTCCCTCAAACACCACTCACTTCATGGTCCTAGACCTCAAGAATGCCTTCTTTAGTATTCCTCTACACCAGGGGTCCCCAAATTTTTTACACAGGGGGCCAATTCACTGTCCCTCAGACCACTGGAGGGCCAGACTATAAAAAAAAAATTATGAACAAATCCCTATGCACACTGCACAAATCTTATTTTAAAGTAAAAAAGCAAAATGGGAACAAATACAATATTTAAAATAAAGAACAAGTAAATTTAAATCAAGAAACTGACCAGTATTTCAATGGGAACTATGCTCCACTCACTGACCACCAATGAAAGAGGTGCTTCTTCTGGAAGTGTGGTGGGGGCCAGATAAATGGACTCAAGGGGCCGCATATGACCTGCGGGCCGTAGTTTGGGGACCCCTGCTCTACACCCTGACTCTTACTTTCTGTTTGCCTTTACCTGGACACTAGTGCAGCCCAGCAATTTATGTGGATTGTCTTACCCCAGGGGATCAAAAAACAGCCCACACTTGTTTGGGCAGGCACTAGCTCAGGATTTAGCAGCATGCAATCTCAAAACTAGTACTCTCTTACAATATGTAAATAATTTACTCCTCTGCAGCCCCTTCCTGCCTGCCTCAAGAAGACACACTGCCACCCTTCTTAACTTCCTCACTATAAAGTGATATCCTGTCTTCTTGGCTAAGGCTCAACTCTATTCTCAGTTCCTAGTCTATCTAGGCATTGCCTTAACCTGCACCACCTGAGGTCTCACCCTAGATCAAACTCAGACCCTCCACAGTCTCCAACCACCCACCACCGCAGATCAAATCTTTTCTTTCCTCAGTCTAATAGGCTTCTTTAAACACTGAATTCCCAATTTTGCTCTCTTAGTCAAGCCCCTCAGTGAGATCTTCTGAGCATGGCTTTTAAGGTCTATAATGACCAAGGAAGTAACATAAAAGGCAAATAAGGCCCAAAAGAAGTCAGGAAATACCAGCTTTTGGCTCCAGCACCCTAAAGGGTATCATAGGAATCCATCAGGGCCCTGCTTCAGAGTGGAAAGAAAGGTCATTCAACTGAAGCCTGCCAGGCTTCCCAGCCCCATCAAGGGACACACCTCTGCTGTGGAAAGAGAAACACGAGAAGGTAAGCTGCCCCCTTGCTCCATGGAGGGAGGGTTCAGTCTCTTCTAACCCTGCTCCAGCTACCTGTGACCTGACCTTGCCCAGCATGCTGGGAATTGCCACTGAAGGCCCCAAGGTCATCATTCAGGAGCCTAAGGTATTTCTTCCAAGTAGCAGATAAGCTCATCTCATTTCTTGTAAACACAAGGGCCATCTACTCTGCCTCGCTTGAATATATAAGTTTTATTTATCCCTCAAAGATCTCTACTGTGGGTATTGAAAGACTGATTTTGTTACTTTATTTAATATATAGTATCTCCTTTGTTCCTCTTATCTCAATGCCCATGCCTATTATAGGCTGGGATCTGCTGCTAATTTCAGCTAGAAGCAGTGGACTTAAACTCTAACTGCAAAGTATAGACATGTAACCACCCTTTCCCTAAGTACTTGCAGGATTTATAGATTACTCAGAAAACTGTTCAAAGACTGTCCAAGAGGCACTTCCAGCATTACATCACTCAGGGACTGACTTTCATGTGGACAGGTCCACACACCATAATCCTGACAACTCCCACTGCTGCTAAAATAGAAAAATGGCATGCCTTACTCCAACCACAAACTGGAAGCTGGTTGGTCTATGTATGGCAAATATATAAAAACTAAGGACTCTTTTAATCAGGCTTTGGGAAAAGGGAAACTAGGTTAAAAAGAAAGCCAACTTAATTGTCACTAAGGTTAAAAATTTTTAAATCAAGAGTTCTGACTAGAAAGAAATTGTTTGGTTTTGATAATAGAAGTTATAAGGTATGGAAATATTTTTGAAATAAAAAGGAAAAAGCAAGTTGTTATGAAGGCTAGTTATTTCTGGATAAGAAAGTACATAAAAGCTGAAGGTTTATGTAAGTTGTAGAAGGTTTGTGCAGGTTGTAGGAGGTTTGTACTGAAAAAAATGAATTTGTACAGTCAGAAAACTGGTTTTCAAAGAATGTTTAATCAGTCACCCTATCTAACAATCCTCTACTCTCCCCACTTATTAGGATGACTCTTTCCTCCACCCTGACCATCTGGAGCTCAGAAACAGAGAAACAAAACCGACCCCTTGTCTTTCTATTCTCTATTCACCTCTCAACCTGCCTCACTTAATCAAAAACTTTCTATTTGTGTGGGACCAACACCTATATGTGTCTCCTTACTAATTGGACAGAAACCTGTACCCTAATCTATCTCACCCCACATATCAACCTATCCCACCTCATGAGCCTCTTTCAATTCCTAGTACATTACCCATCAATTTAAGAACCAAACGAGCTGTACAAGTAATTCCTCTTCTTATTGCTTTAGAAATCTCTACAAAAGCAGGTCTATGGGCAGGGGGAATGGCTACTTCCCTGTCTTATTCTTATTCACTTGCTCTCTTTCTTTCTCTCTCTCTGGAGCCCAGCAAATTTGTAAACATAAAATCAGTGGTTTCACACAAACTGGGTGTATTGACTATTGCCTTTCATTAGTCCACAGACTCTCCTATTTATTTTTCTAACTTTTAGACCCTGCCTCTTACACTTGTTCACTAGTTTCTTACAGAACTGCATGTAGACCTCAGCCAATCAGAAAATTAAAAAAATCTACCTAACCCTACACATCAATCCTTAAACCTGCCCTTGTGAAACAGAAAAATCTGAAACCCTATATCAGCAAACCTCCTAAAATCTATCTTTCAACCCCTACAAGTCCTCTAATCCTAAAGCTCTCCTGTATCCCTGAAGAACTAGGGCAATAAATAACATTCACCTCTTAACACTTCTCAATCTTTTTATTTTTCACATAGTAAGGGGACAAGATCACTAAGTCTTCTTGGCTGAAGAAGAGCCTACAAATGGACATGAAACATTTCTTTTAGCTCAAGCTAACTGCTCTCTCCAGGGCTTCAAGGAAAAAATATCTCTAACTTTACCATGGAAGAACTTTCACCCCCACTATACAACCCTTCTTATCTCTGCATTCCTGATCTCCAAATACTTGCCCCCTTCTTTATCAAGTTCCTACAGTCCTGGATGAGAAAAATCTCTAGGATTACCTACAATCAAATGCTCCTACACTCCTATCCCCAATACCACAAGGAGAACTTTACGAGGGAAATATTAAATAGGTAGGGGTGACAGCAGGAAGAAGCCACCCCTCAGTCCGAGAATTTTCCTCCTGAATGTTTTCCAAATCCCCTTCCTTTTAAAAACCACACATATTCAGTCCTTCTAAAACTTATATCAACAGATTCTCTGTCTTTAAAAATCTCCACATGTTCTCCCATTCGAGAGGAATCAGACCAGCACGTCTCATGAGGCTCAACCAGGAGACCATGTATCACCATGTCACTCTGTCCACTTGGCACTTGCAGCAAGCAACTAACAATTATTACCTCGCAAAATTTTATTACTTCCTCACTCAGGTTTTTGAGGACATCGTCTGGTTCAGACCTCACAGCACGGAAATTGACGACCTGCTTAACTGGATGGGGGACTTGGCTTGGCAAGGTTCTCTTCTTGAGTTCTCTCCAGAAGAAGCAATAATTTTCCAATTTCTTCTCCTCTTTCTCCTCATCACCCCCTCACCATATATTATAAAATGAATAACTGCCTTTCTTTTATATGTAACCACTGAGTTGATAAATGATAGATACGTGTATTCCAAACTGCCCTCTTGATGTTCCGCTTATCTGTCAGACATCACCCTTGACTATCGCCCCTGAGACAGAGGAATTCCAAGAAGCTGACAAGCTGCCCCAAGGAGAACTCCAGACATACCTGGACTTTTGATTCAACACCCACATGCTCGAAGCCCCCCAAGGAGAAGCATTCTGGACATACCAGAACTTTTGCCTCAGTATCCTCTCAGGTTCTCCCAAACACTATATAACTCACCCCTAGTCTGTAACTTCTGCTCTTCTCCTCTGGGAGAAGTGCCTGGCAGGGTTTCTTTCTTCCTTTCAGTAAAGCCTGTTACTCTGGTCTTTCGGACTCCTATGGAATCCAACAATCCTAACAACTCCCACTGCTGCCAAGGTGGAGGGCATATATGCCTGGGTCCATTATAGCTGGTTGAAGCCTGCAAACCCAGTGGAGACACTCTCATGGACAACAGAAACTGACTCCACCAACCCTTGTAAATTAACTCTAAGAAGGACTATGTGCATTACTCCAACCACAAACCAGAAGCTGGTTTGTCTACGTATGGTGAATATATGAAGAAACTCACTAAGGACTCCCTTTTTAATCAGACTTGGAAAAAAAGGAAGCTATGGTAAATATAAAGTCAATTTAATTGTCACTAAAAATTAAAGGTTTTAAGTTAAAAATTCTGACTAAAAATAAATTATTATAAAAGCCAATTAGTTTTATATAAGTTGCAAAAGAAAACCGCACAGTCTATAAAAAATTAATTAATAATATTTTTGTTTCTTTAATGAACTGTATTGCTATTAATGCTGTCTGTTAAATATCTGTTACATGTTATAAGTTAATATTTCTAAACAACAGCCTTATGCTCATCAATAAATTAAGTCAAGGATTTGACTTAGGAAATAGAACCAGTGGAGATTGTTGTAAGGTACCAAAGGCTACAAAATTAATATTAATATTTTAGGAAGCTTAAAGAACATTTTATTAATTTGGGTTAGGTGTACAGAGAGATTTTGTAAATAATATCTGTACCTGTATAAAACCAAGATGGTCAATGACATTGTGTTATAAATGCAGAAAGGGAAAAGAGAATTGAATTCTCTGACCTTCCCCCATACCTATAAGGAAATGGATGAATAGCTAGCCAGGTGTAGGGAGAGAAAGGATTGAATTAAACCTTTTCTTATACTAATGGACCATTTACAGGCATTTGTTCCCATGGAAACTACCTTACCCTCCTGAAAGCATATAGTTAATGTATGTATCTCTGGACAAAGGAATGGCAGATGAACACTAGAAAATTATAGAAATGTTTTTTAATATGTAAAGCAGGGGTCCCCAAACTTTTTACACAGGGGGCCAGTTCACTGTCCCTCAGACCATTGGAGGGCTGGACTATAAAAAAAACTATGAAAAAATCCCTATGCACACTGCACATATCTTATTTTTAAAGTAAAAAAACAAAATGGGGAAAAATACAATATTTAAAATAAAGAACAAGTAAATTTAAATCAAGAAACTGACCAGTATTTCAATGGGAACTATGCTCCTCTCACTGACTACCATTGAAAGAGGTGCCCCTTCTGGAAGTGAAGCGGGCACTGGATAAATGGCCTCAGGGGGCCACATGTGGCCTGTGGGATGTAGTTTGGGGAACCCTGTTGTAAAGTGACATTTTTACCATTATGTTGCCTTGTAGGTTTTAATGTGTAGAAGCATTTTTAATGAATTCTATAGACAGATGTTAAAACTTGCTAATGAATTGTGTCCCATTCCCCTCTGTTTATCCTTTTCCCAAACTTGTATAGGAGAAAACAAAAGGTATAGGCTTACACCATGATGTCAGGTTATTTCCCAACCCATGTATAATTAATAGTATATAACCAACTCCTAAAATATTAATGAGTAGAGCGTCGGCCTAGCGTGTGGAGGACCCGGGTTCGATTCCCGGCCAGGGCACACAGGAGAAGCGCCCATTTGCTTCTCCACCACTCCGCCGTGCTTTCCTCTCTGTCTCTCTCTTCCCCTCCCGCAGCCAAGGCTCCATTGGAGCAAAGATGGCCCGGGCACTGGGGATGGCTCTGTGGCCTCTGCCTCAGGCGCTAGAGTGGCTCTGGTCGCAATATGGCGACGCCCAGGATGGGCAGAGCATCGCCCCCTGGTGGGCAGAGCGTCGCCCCATGGTGGGCGTGCCGGGTGGATCCCGGTCAGGCGCATGCGGGAGTCTGTCTGACTGTCTCTTCCTGTTTCCAGCTTCAGAAAAATGGAAAAAAAAATATTAATGAGACACACAATTTGGGACTGACCCCATGTAAGCTATATGCAGCCAGCATATATAATAAATTTCCTCCTTTAATAAAACTTTTCAAAAACTTATTTAGACTATGTGCCTCTACGAAAACCTGCAGAATTGTGGATTGGGTACTTTACAAAATTTGCTTGTCCCCAACTCCCTGGATTTAGGCTGGGTCTAGTTCAGTAAGAGCAAAGGGAAGTGGAGAAAAATCCTTATATTTATAATTCCTCTCTAGATACTTCCTTTGCTTTCTTCAGAAAGGAAAAGCATCCCTGCCTTTTGCATCCCCAGGGATGAGAGCCTCACCTGGTCATCTCTGTGCCAATCTGTGGATTTCAGCATGTTTGGTGAGCAAGAGGCTAGTATTTGCCTCCACTATGTCCCCTCCTCTTCCTTTCTGGTGCAGGAGTTATGTTGGCCTAATAAGTTTTTAAAATATGATTTTTATGTTTGCTTGCTTATAGCTTGCATTGGGGGCTGGGCATTGACAGGTATATGTGGGTCTGTAAAATACCTTCCTGCTTGGGAAGGGCCATTGTTTTGCTAATGTTTGCTGGAGGAGAGGTTTTTGCACCAGAAAGTTTTGGAGAAAGAGAAGGGGAGGCAGAGGGAGAAGCCATGTTTGCAGAGTGAGAACAGAGAGAATGAAGGTGGGCAGATGGGAACCAGAGGTGAGGGGCTTTTGTGAGCTCCACTGAGACTGGTGAGGCCTTTGATTCTAGGAGAAAATGGAGAAAATTCTCCTGGTTGTGGAACCAGATAATGTGTCAGTGGCTTTGGGAACCCTGAGTGAAAGAAAAGTGTTTTTGCTATGTGTGTTGCTCATTGGCTTGTGTGTCTTCAGTAAAGGAATGGCCCACCATTTTTTGGCTCCACTGTTTCTTTACTGTCTGCCCGATGTTGCAGACCAGCATGGATCATAATTCTGGGTCTTGAGTGAGAATGGTGTGGAATTAAGAAAACTAACTTATTAAGAAAAAAGGGTGAAATTTGGAGGCCTCTTCAATGCTGATGGCAATATCTGAGTGCCCCATTGCCCCAGTGTGCTTTATTATATAGTCATATGCAAATCAAGGAAGTCCTTGATACAAGTTACACATCTGAGGCAAAAACAGAAACTGTCCCAAGGCAATAAACAGGAATCTCCCACCATGCATAAGTGAAATCAACCAATATCTGAACAAACAATGGGTGAGAGGAAGTGCATGTAAATTGCTTCCAGCAACTTCACCAAGCAAGTGAAGTGCGGGCAAATACTCAGCATCATAGCCAATATGAAGGGGGAGGGTGGAGAACTTAGGCTTTTGCTAAGCCTTGATTTCAGAAAGGTGGCTTTTTGCCACTTGCAGTCTACAACATATTTCCCTTTTCTTTTTTATTTTTAATTTGTGTGCTGAGATTTGCACTCATCTGATTTCCTAGTTTCCCAGATTCTAATTTGGAGGCAGACTGAAAAAATACAACATATACACAAAATTAGTATAGCCAATGCTAACAGATACCCAAAAGAAGCATTCTAATACATTACAAGGATTAAAGCTTTTAAGCAAATTCTTAGCCAATATAATAGGATCTATAAAAGTCTTTGCTGTTTTGAATGTCCTTAACGTGTTCATCAAGTCCAAGTTGGCACCATCACCATTCCACATCCCAGAAAATGCAACCCAACTCCAGTTCAGTTTATTAATAGCTGTCACAAGGAGCAGGAGTCCAGGAAAAGTCTGCATGGCACTGGAATTGTTGTCACATTTTTACACTTTGCAGGTAGAATCCAAGTCTCAATGACCACTGCTTCTAGCTGGTCAATGATTCATGTAGACTGGAAAAGCCATTTGCAGCATGTGTGGAGATGGAGCTTCAGTTTTCTTCAAAACTGGAAAGATGAACCCAAGGGATCTTTCCCTGGAGCTTTACAGCCATGGGGTCATGAAGAGAACCCTGGGATATACTAAGCTGGGTGGCAGAAGTAAATTTGTAACAGAAGGCAAAAAGGAGGAAAAGAGCTCTAAATTAGAGGTAGGTTCCAACCTAAAATATGAAAGGGCATTGAGGCAAGAGAAATAAAGGAGATAAACAAAGCAGCAGAAAATATAACTATTAACACTCACAACAGAGATCTCCAGGGGATGAATAAAAACCCAAACATTCAGGCAAGACATAGTAAGTGGCCCTTGTGTCCATAAGAAATGAGATCAGTTTACCTGCTACTTGGAAGAAATACCCTAGGCTCGTCCACAGAGACATGAGATGGGGCCAATGGCCCTGGGCACCTTTAGCCTTCAGTGGCAAGTCCCAGCAGGCTGGGCAATGTTAGGTCACAGGTGGCTGGAGCAGGGTTGGAAGAGACTGAACCCTCCCTTAGAGGAGCGAGGAGGAAGCCTACCTTCCAGTGACCCTTTTTTCCCACAGCAAAGTCATGTCCTTTTGGGGGCCAAGAAGTCTGGCAGGCTTTAGCTCCTTTCCACTATTAAAGCAGGGTCCAGATGAAGTCCTATGAGGCCCCGTTGGGGCGTTGGAGCCTTTGAGGGTGTGCCAAGAGCTGGTATTTTACCTAATCTCTTTTGGGCTTTTTCTGCCTGTTTGTCATTATAGACCTCAAAAGCCATGCTCAGAAGATCTTGCTGAGGGGTTTGAGGGTCCTTATTGACCTATATATCTGGAGCTATTTGGAAAAAGACAAAAACAGCATTATTAGCTGGATCAAATAAAAGAGGGTAGAAGTTTGCAGGAGAAAAAGATTTGGTGTCTCCTGTATATCAGAATTCAAAAGAAAAATTTTAAAGCAAAAAGCATGATTTCAGGATATGACTTTCCCTTTTATATTTTTTAAAATTGACCTTAAATATTTGCTGGGTACACTTTAATAATACCTTGACTTTAAAGATTGTAAGAAATACCCATAATTCGAAAGGTTTGACAAAATGTAGTAAATGCTTTTCCTATATATGTAAGAACACTGTCAGTTTTAACTAGTTTAGGAAGTCCAATAATAGAAAATTTTTACAAACAATGAGTTATAACATGCTTAGCAGCCTCTCCTGTTCTGGCATAGGCTGCTATAAATCCAGAATAAGTATCCACTGTAACGTGGACAAAGGACTGCTTGCCAAATGAAGGTATATGAGTAACAGCCATTTGCCAAAGCTGTCCCGGTAGGAGTCCTTAAGGGTTAACTCCAAAATGAAGGGACACATTGGAGTATAGGACACCTTAGACAGGATTTAGCAATATGCTGTGCTGTGTCCCAAAAAAGTTGAACTGTTTACGCAGGGCTGCAGCATTCTGGTGATGAATAGTATGAGACTGAATTGCTTAATTTGTCAAGGTTGCTCCAATAATTTTCTTTTAGGTAGCTTGATCAACAAGGGCATTCCCTTGTGCTAAAGTTTCAAGGAGCATGGAGTGAGCTTAAATATGTCCTATAAAACATGGAGCTCTATGTTGACATACAACTCTTTGAAGGAGAAATTGCTGAAATAGTTCCTCATCAGCAGTTGTCCTTAAGACAGCAGTCTCTATAGTGGAAACAACCATAAGTAAATATTTGCTGTCTGTATACAGATTAAAGAAGGAACATAGCAAATGCTGAAAAACCATGATAATGACATGTAATTCTACACTTTGAGCTGATTTTAAGGCGATTGTTTCAGTATAAACTTGTCTATCGATTATTAAACCTGTCATTCCTGAGCTGGAACCATCAGTAAAGACTGTAGGTGCTTCAGGAATGGTCTCATTAACAATTGTCTTAGGAAAGACAAATGTATAATTAAGAAAAAGTTAACTATTTTATCCTGTAAAATTTGCAAAAGCAATTTGCCATTTAGTGAAAGTTTCCCAGAGCCATTGTTGTCGATCCTTTGAAAAAGGAACAACAATAATTTGAGGCTCAAAACCTAAAAGCTGTATGAGTTGCCAATGTCCCTAATAATCAAGGAGGTGACAAGATGAAACTATGAAGAAAAAATATGTTTCTTAGGAGTAACAGCTAAATGAATTTATTCAATAGGACCTGAAGCTTGCCCCAATAGTCCGGTTGGAGTGTAACTTGAGGGACAACATAGTAAGGCAATTGATTCTTCAAGATTCATGCGTTTTAGTTGTGCTTGTTGCAAGCCTTTTTTTTTTTTGCAAACTTTAAAGCTTGCTATCCCACAGCTGTAAGTAGCTGAGGAGAAGCTGGTTCAGCCAAGCCTCTAATCAAAAAGTGGCTTCAGTTCCCCAGTAGTTAATTTCAAGGAAGGTCTAAACCAGGGATCCCCAAACTTTTTACACTGGGGGCCAGTTCACTGTCCCTCAGACAGTTGGAGGGCCGGACTATAAAAAAAACTATGAACAAATCCCTATGCACACTGCACATATCTTATTTTAAAGTAAAAAAACAAAACAGGAACAAATACAATATTTAAAATAAAGAACAAGTAAATTTAAATCAAGAAACTGACCAGTATTTCAATGGGAACTATGCTCCTCTCACTGACCACCAATGAAAGAGGTGCTTCTTCCAGAAGTGCGGCGGGGGCCAGATAAATGGCCTCGGGGGGCCGCATGTGGCCCGCGGGCCGTAGTTTGGGGACCCCTGGTCTAAGCCAATTAATATCTCCTAATAATTTTTTGAGATTGTTTAAAATTTGCAAATAATCTGTCCTGATTTCTATTTTTTGTGGACAAATTTGTTGTCCTTCAATAATTTGTCCTATATAAGAGAAAGGTAAAGATTGCTGTACCTTTTTAGGCGCTATATAAAGTCCTGATTCTTTAAAAAAATATTCTATTTGTTACAAAATGGTCAACACAGTGCCTTTATCTGAATGAGCAATAAGAATATCATCCAAATAATAAATTATGTACGCCTTAGGGTGCTGCCTTCATACTAGAGAGATAGCTTGAGAAACATATTTTTGGCACAAGGTAGAACTGTTAGCCATACCTTGAGGCAAAACTTTCCACTGGCCTCGCTCCAATGGAGCCTGGAAATTAAGTAAAGAAACACTGAATGCAAAATGCTTGCAATCATGAGGGATTATAGGAATGATAAAAAAGCAATCCTTCAAGTCAATAATTACAAGATGAAATTTTTATGAAATGGTAGTGGGAGAAGGAAGTCCTAGCTGGAGAGAATCCATAATTTCCATAGTCTTATTCATTGCTCTCAAATGTTGTAATAACCTCTAGTTTCCTGATTTTTTAATGACATATATAGGTGTATTCCATGGGCTATTAGATGGTTCAATATGCCCAAGCTGTAACTGCTCTTGTATGAATTGAGCAGCTGCCTTAAGTTTCTCTTGAGAAAGGGGCCATTGGTCTACCCCTACAAGACTATCTGATTTCCAAGTAATTGGGTCTGCACAATACATTATTGGGGTATCAGGAGCTATGAAGTACCCTAAGCTAAATTTAGATATCCTAATCCACTCCTTCCAGTATTGGGTGCCACTTCGATTGGGGTGAGAATTCCCTGATGTTCTTTCCCTAGTCCCTTAGTGGGCAAAAATTTCTGATTAAGCACTTGAATATTGACTAAACCAGGGGTCAGGAACCTTTTTGGCTGAGAGAGCTATGAATGCCACATATTTTAAAATGTAATTTTATGAGAGCCATATAATATATTTAACACTAAATACAAGTAAATGTGTGCATTTTATGTAAGACCAACACTTTTAAAGTACAATAAATCTCTAAATTCTTTTTAATAATGTTGTTATGCTGTTGCTAACCAATGATGAATAAAGTACTTTTTACCATTAATGCAACTTCTGGTGCTGCATGGTTTTGCTGATGGCTTTGTAGTCTGGCTGATACGTGGTGAGGTTAAGCTTCATGCAGATGTTGAGACTTCCATTCGTTAAACATGATAGTAGGTTGGTCTTAATGTTCTTTAGATGTGAGAAAGACTGCTCACATGCATACATAGAGTCAAACATTGTCAGTACAGCAATACTCACATGCTACAGTGTGCAGTATGTGATGGGAAGTGTGTTCCAAGTTTTGATAATCAGCTAATTTGTGGGTTGAAGTTTTTTTATTTCTCCCCACTTGTCTTTGCTCACCAAATCTGCTTGCTGTCATGCAAGTCTTTCCAAATCTCCATTCAGTAACTTGAACTTTTTCACCCACATTTCTGAGGCCTTCAGGTCAGCAGCTTGTAGCTCAAAATCTCTGATGGAGACACCGGGGATGTAAGTCAGGTTGGTGCTGTTCACTGCACACTCATGTGGATGGGTGATAAACTTAAAAAGACGAGTGCTCTCACAAAATTCTCCAAACCGCACTTTGAATGACTGCAGAAGATTAGATGTGAAACCTGCAAGCTGCTGGAGATCAAGATGTTGAGCAGGGTCACTCGCTGTGCATGCATCTTTAAACTCTCCCAGTTTTTCAAAGTGTAGTAAATGACCTGTTTCAATGTTGGTGATGAAGAGTTCCAGCTTGTTTTTAAATGCAAACACTGCTTGTTGAAGGGATAAGACTGTATTTTGCAATGCCTTGCATTTTCACATTGAGCTGGTTCAGATGTTTAGTCATGTCCATGAGATAGAACTTCAGGAGCCACTCAATGTTAGCTAACTTGACATTTTTCATTTCAAGAAAAGTCCAGATTTTGCTGAGACAAGCTATAAAACAGCTGAGTACCTTCCCTCTTGACAACCAATGCACATTGCTGTGCAGTAGCAGACCAGGATAATTATTCCCAACTTCATCCAGCAGTGTTTAAACTGGCAATCATTTAAAGCTCAGGCAACAATAAAGTTGACCACCTGAATGAACAGTGACATCATCTCACCAAGCTTCTCACTGCACATCTAAGCACAAAGTGCCTCCTGATGTAGGATGCAGTAAAAACTTAGGATGGGTCTCTTTTCATGTTCATTAAGAAGTGCTACAAATCCCTGTTTTTCCCCACCATGCACAAAGCACCATTAGTACACACCAAAATAAATTTATTCATTGGTAGATTTTTTTCTTTAGCAAACTCAGTGAAAGACTTGAATAAATCCTCCTCTCTTGTTTTCTCTTTTATAGGCAAAACAGCAAGACTTTCCTCATGTAATGTGTCACTGACAGCATAACTTGCAATCACTCTGAACTGGGATAAATAGCTTTCATCTGTTGACTCATCCAAAGCAAAGGAAAAGAATGGTGCTGCATTTATGTCCTTCACTTGTGTTGCCTCAATTTGATTTGTCTTCATGATGGTATGATCTTGAACAGTTCTTACTGACAGAGGCATGTCTTTTATTCATTTGATTATCTTGTCTTTATCAAAAAGTTATCAAAAAGTTTATTGGCAACATCAAGCATGAATGTTTTGGCATACTTTCCATCTGTGAATGGCTTTCCATTTCTCACAATTGCTAAAGCACCAGCAAAGCTAGCTGAATTTCAGTCACCTTGTTGGGTCCAAACACGGAGTTGCTGCTGGCTATCTTGCACTCTGCACAGTAGCTCTTGACATGCTTTCTTCCTGCAGTCCTCCACTGGATATTTTGATGCAAATGTAGTATGGCATGTGTGGAAGTGCTACTTTATATTTGACCATTTCATCGATGCAATTTTATCATTGCATATTAGACACACTGCAGAACCTGCTCTCTCCACAAAGGCGAATTCCTGTATTTATTCCTGCTGAAAAGTATGATACTCCTCATCTTTTTTTCTTTTAGCCATCTTCTTCATCAAAAAGATTTCTGCAATTAGCTAGCTGACTACTTGATTAAAAGGAGAAAAATATACTTCTTGGCCTCACAACAACCCATGTCTGGTAGGTATTATCCAATAAAAATTTGGTGTTGTCCTGCAGGACAGCTATGATTGGCTCCAGGCACCTGCAACCATGAACATGAGCAGTAGAAAATGAATAGATTGTAATACATGAGAATGTTTTATATTGTTAATGTTATTATTTTTTCATTAAAGATTTGTCTGCGAGAAGACAAGATGGTGCTGGAGTAGGTGGATGTACCAACATCCACCTCCCAGAACCAAAGTGGATTACAAACTAATTTTAAGAACTATCATCTGGAAAAACCAACTTTTGACTAAACTACGAGGACTCTTCAACCAAGGAACACTGAAGAAGCCACACCGACATTGGTAGAAAAAGCGGAAATGCGGAGAGGGCTGCCCAGCTCCTTGGAGCAAACGGCAGCCGGGAGAGACTCGCGTGGTGGGAACTTAGTGTATCCCAATATTCTATTTACCAAGCCACAGTCGCAGAGCTCCAGGGAAAAGCAACCTGGTCTCATCTCTCCAGGCAGAGGAGAACAGAAGCTCCATATCCACACATGCTGCAGATGGCTTTTCCAGTCTACCTGAATCATTACCAGCTAGAAGCAGTGGTCATTGGGACTTGGGCATGAGCTGCAAAGTATAGAATTGTGACAACAATTCCAGTGCCATGCGGACTTTTCCTGGTTGTGGACTTTTCCTGGACTCCTGCTCCTTGGGACAGCTCCTAACAGACTGAACTGGGGTTGGGTTGCATTTTTCAGGGATTTGGCATGGTGTTGGGGCCAACTTGGACTTGGAGACCTTGTTAAGGACACTACTCTTTTATGGATTCTTGCTGTATTGGCCAAGAGTTTGCTTTAATCACTGTAAAAAAAAAATAGAAGACTGGATAAAGAAGATGTGTCACATATACACCATGGTATACTATTCAGCCATAAGAAATGATGACATTGGATCACTTACAACAAAATGGTGGGATCTTGATAACATTATACGGAGTGAAATAAGTAAATCAGAAAAAAAAACAAGAACTGCAAGGTTCCATACATTGGTGGGACATAAAAATGAGACTAAGAGACATGGACAAAAGTGTGGTGGTAACAGGGGGCGGACGGAGGGAAGGAGGGAGAGGGGGAGGGGTGGGGGAGGGGCACAAAGAAAACTAGATAGAAGGTGACAAAGGACAATCTGACTTTGGGTGATGGGTATGCAACAGAATTGAATGACAAGATAACCTGGACATGTTTTCTTAGAATATTTGTACCCTGATTTATTGATGTCACCCCATTAAAATAAAGATTTATTTATAAAAAATAAATAAAAATAAAGATTTGTCTGCAAGCCAGATGCAGCCATCAAAAGAGCCACATCTAACTTGTGAGCCACAGGTTTTCGATCCCTGGACTAAACTATTAGGACTGACAAGCAATGCTCCCATATTTTTCAAAACATCTCTACCCCACAAATTAACTGGCCATCCAGGGAGGACATAAGGCTTAAAAATTCCAGAATGACCTTCTTTATTTTCTCATTGTAAAAAACTAGAGCTTTGTTGATGGGATTTACTCTGCCCTATACCTTGTAATTCTGTGGCTGCTGTATAAGTGGGCCAAGAAAGAGGCCAGTGTAGATTAGCAATAACAGATACATCAGCTCCGGTATCTAGAAGTCTTTTAAATTTACACCATTGCTTTGTTAGTTCCATTTCAGGGCGTCTCTGACCTATCTTTTGAATCCAATAGGCAAAATTAGAAGAGCCAAATCCTGATTCTTTCAGTGTCCCTTTTGCAGGATGTGGCCTGAAAAGCAGAATTAGCATCCTTACACTATTCCTCTAACTGCCTGAAGCAGCTTGGGACAAATTCTTGAAATGACTTATTAGGGCCCTGCTTAATTTTGCTCCTTTCCTTTGTTTTACCTACCTGAGTATAACCTTACAGATAAACAAGACAATTTACACACAAAAACACAAGTGTAACAAAAAACTTTGATTAATTTTAATACTTGAATTGCTATTTGGCTCCTAACTCTCAACACACGTCACAATGCACTAACCAAATTAGTAAGTCTTAAGGATCTATATTTTATTCTATTTAAATTTAAATGAGCATTTCTTACAAGTTCTAAAATTATTTTATTTTTTTAATATTAGAGCCAGAATTTTCAATCTTTGCATGCAAGAAATCAATTCAGGCCTCAAAAACAGACATATTTAGACTTTAAACAAAGACCTCACATACAATCACACAAATCAAGAGTGAAACCCAGAATTTTAGAGATTAGAACGTGGCCTGCTTGATTTTACGTGGGCTATTTTAATAAGGATAAATACTAAACAGAAATCTCTCTCAAAAAATCTCAAGATGGCCATATGAGATTTCTGTTTAGCAACATCCAAACAGGCACCCACTTTACCCTCTTTTCTGGCAAAGAATAAGGAAAAAACAAAATGACAGTTCAGAAGATTTTAGTTAAAACATTAAGGAAAATCAGACCATAACAGAAAAAGCTTTAACTTTCTTAATACCTGAGTCTTCTATCCATTCTCAAATTCTATAGTTGCTGTAACTGGTGGCTCAGGCAGACTATGCTGAGATTTTCCCCCTACTTCAACTTCAGCTGAGCAGCAGACTCAGCAGCTGGAGAGAACCAGAGGCAGCCATGCTGTCCTACATTCCTTGGCCCCCAAGCTGCAAAGTACAGCACCAACTGCCAGAGAGACTGCCACTTTTATCCCTCCTACCATAGTCTCTTCACCACTGCCTTCTTAGAACTTTACCTACTTGCTCCCCTGTAGCAGAAATAACCATTTCCTCCTCCAGAAACCAGGGGCAAACGTCCTGAACATATTGCAGAAAGCATTCTAGCTGCTTAACTATTCTTATGAAAAGGTTTGACCCTAATTGTCCCATAATTTTTTACTCCCAACTATACTTTCACCTAAAACTTTCTTCTTTTTTTAAAAAAATGTATTCATTATAGAGAGAAGAGAGAGAGAGAAAGAGAGAGGGGGAGAAGGAGGGAGGAGCAGGAAGCATCAACTCCCATATGTGCCTTGACCAGGCAAGCTCAGGGTTTTGAACCGGCAACCTCAGTGTTTCCAGGTTGATGCTTTATCCACTGCGCCACCACAGGTCAGGCTCACCCCAAACTTTCTTTACTCACTGTGCACAACTTAGGGAGTCTGTCACGTGCCTTCAGTTTAGTTTTCTCATGCTGAAGTCCCCTGTTTGGGCACCACTTGCCATGGAACAGCACAGTTTGTAATTCTGGGTCTTGAGCGAGAACAGTGTGGAATTAAGAAAACAGATTTATTAAGAAAAAAGGATGTGATCGGGAGGCCTCTTCAATGCTGATGGCAATATCTGAGTGCCCCATAGCCCCAGTTTACTTTATTATATAATCATATGCAAATCAAGAAAGTCCTTTATACAAACTTACACATCTGAGGCAAAAACAGGAACTCCCCCAAGGCAATAAACAGGAATCCACCCACCATGCTTAAGCAAAACCAAACCAACATCTGAACAAACAAAGAGTAAGAGGAAAAGCATGTAAATTGCTTCCAGCAACTTAAGCAAGCAAATGAAGTGGGTGCAAATACTCAGGATCATAGCCAATATGGAGGTGGAGGGGGGAGAACTTAGCCTTTTGTTAAACCTTGATTTCACGAAGGCTTTTTGCCACTTGCAGTCTACAACAGCCCGAATCCACTGAGAACCTGCACCTGCATGGCCACGACGGCACCAACTACTGGCCATACAAAATATTATTTAATCTTTACGTTACCCTGCCTGTGGGCACACGTTTGCTACATCATATTCAGATGCATACAAGTGTACTAATTATTAAGTATATTTGTAACCGTCATCGCCAAATGCAGCTATACATTGTAATCATTTGTGTGTAGATCTTTTTGAATTTCACACATAAAGTATGATTATCTGCCAGTTTTAGCTGGGTTTTTTTGTTGTTGTTGTTGTTTTACCTTGTATCTTGTATTTCTTTAGTGCACTTGCCAGGACCTCCATCCAGTTCATGTTGAATAGCATAGAATTTACATCCTTGCCTTGTTCCTTATCCCAGCAGGAATTATTCTACCATTTCACCATTAAATACAATGTTTGTTGTACATTTTCCCTTCTAGTTTTGGTGAGTTAAATTGTTATCATCAATGAATATTAATATAGACAGTCACTACTTTGTATTGAAGGGAATGAGTCATGACATTTTTCTATTAATAAGGTGAATTATATAAATTGATTCCATTTTTATAACATTTTTTTTTATTATTATTGAGAGATAGGAAGGCAGACCAACAGACTCCTGCATAACCCATGACCAGTAAGGGGCGATGCTCTACCTATCTGTGGCCACTGCTCCATGGGACAACCGAGCTATTTTAGTGCCTGTGATGAGGCCATGAAGCCATCCTCAGCACTGGAGATCAACTTGCTCTAATTATTGAGCAATGGCTGCAAGAGAGAAGAGGGGAGGGGGCAAGGGTTGGAGAAGCAGGTGGTTGCTTCTCCTGTGTGCTGACCAAAGTCAACACGTGGGGCTGACACTCCACAGCTGAGCAAATGGGCCAGGACCTAATGATTCCATTTTTAATCATACTTTATTCTTAGGACAAATTGAATGTTGTTTGTGATTAATATATTTATTCTTCATTTGTTGACTGTACTGATAATATATTATTACTAATGTGTAAGAGATTTTTGTTAATTGCACTTTTCTGCTTTTGGAAATACTTGGGAAAACAGTATTTCCACCTCTATAATGGAATATTAAAATTTTTACTTATTTGGTAAGCCACATGATAAAACAATTTGAAACTTCTGTTTCCTTTGTGGGTGTGTTTTAAACTGCTGAGATTTTTTTTTAATTACTGGATATAGTCAAGTGTTGTATTTATTTTAGATTATTGCTGGAAAGTTGTACTGTCTCTCTATTGAAATTAATTAAAATTAATTAATTACTTGTACATTTCCATATCCCCATCACATTTTTTGTTGCAGTATTTTTGTAATGTGTAATAATGACTAATTCATAACTCCTTTTGTCAGGGCTCTGTTGCTAAAGAAAATTATTATGGGTTTCTTGACCTCAATAGTTTTCAAAAGATGCATTGCTGGCTTTTCTGATTCTGTTGATTTGTTTTGAAAGTGTCATTAATTGGGCCTTGTTTTTACTTTTCTTTCTAACCCTATATGCTTTTTTTTTTCTCAAGCTTCAGTGGTTACCACATTGATACTTATATTTTTCTTCTTTGGGATTTAATGATATTTTTAAGTTTATAAATATATACACACCACACCAGCTGTGGATTTCCAGTGTTATAAGAAACAATTACTTTAATCTTCTGCTTCTGTTCTGCCATATGAGTAATTCTGACTCACTAAAGAGAAATATGTGTGCATCTCCATATCCCTATAATGTTCTTCATTTTTATATAACATCTGTCAACACCTGATAGTTTGTTAATTACTGCCCTCCTTGAAAAAAAAAAAGTTCATGTGTTTCAGGGTTCTTCTGGTTTGTTCAATGCTGTATCCTGTAACTGCATGTGACAGAATCAGGAAAAATCTTACCTAAGTGAATATGAAATGAAGGAGAAGAAGGTAGGGGCCTTAAGGGAAACTACCTTGTTCTAGACATAGGTCTTAGTCAAGAGAAGGTATTCAAAGATAAAACATTTGAATAGAATACTCATTTGTCTACACTGTGTAGTATGCTCAGCAGGTTTTTAGGCCACAATTTGGTAAATGTTAGGGAATAAAGTCCTCACTAACAGTGAAGTTAAAAATATGTGTTCACAAATATCACATAGTGCATTTCAACTTTGAAGATAAACAGATCTGCATACACACCTGACAGAGTGGCTCTGTAATTGGGTAACACTGAGTGTGTAATTGACTAAGATTTCTGAATTATTAATTACTACTAATAATATGATTTTTAGAGTTCTCATTAAAAACAAGTAATTTCTTTGCAAAGGTATGGGCATCTCTTCACAGTCATTCTCACATAATGGTTGCTCAAATGGAACATGTTATTAATATAGTAAAAAATATCACAGTTTTTATTGGCTTTAAAATACATACTTGATCCACTGCAGTGGAAGGAGCAGTTTTATTATTTAAATTTGAGCTTGTAGGATTTATATTCAGCTAAATATCTGCAACTCTGTATGATGGTTGTTCTGTAGTTTAGTTGTAATTGTGATATGGTTGTAAGAGGATGCAAGTACTGTGTTTACCTATGCTGCCATCTTGACGGGAGGTCAGAAACCATTCCTTTAAAAGTATAGACTCAGACTATATAAAATTAAAGATTTTATACAGATATCATAAAGTAAGTTAAAGGAGCAAAGTTATCAATTCAATAGATACAAAAACATTTGATAGCATTAATCAACAATTGATAACATGTACACATAAACCAGATTTAAAAGAGACTTTATTAACTTAATAAAGGTCACAACCTAAAGCAAATAGATTGATAATTATTACTAAGAAAATAATTCTTTATTTCTTTCTTACTTTAAGAGACACTACACAAACAAAAAAATCCCCATAATATTAGAAAAAAATCTGTACAGAACATTTTATTTATTTATTAAGTCCAAATTTAGGAGAGGACAACATTAGAGGTCATCAAGGTTTCCAGGTGAATAAACTTACATAAATAATTATCAATTGCCTTCCTCTACTTGAGCAGTTTTTAACAAAGCAATGGAAGGGCACACTAAAGGTCTAATGAAAGGACTGAGTAAATAGAACAAAGAATTCAGAGACTGGTATAGGCTTAAATTTTTGTCTGGTCTCTGACTCTTAAGAGCCTATATAGGAGGTCGGCCCTAAGCTTGTAATAGCAAACCTACGACATGCGTGTCAGCACTGACACACGTAGACATTTTTGATGACATGTGGCCACATACCAAAGACGTATTGGGCTACATGCTGAGGAGGACATTTCATCCTCGGCTCCAGCACCTGGCAGTGCAAGAGCTGAGGATAAAACATTTGCTGTAGACACTCTGTGCTGGAGGTCTGTAGGCCAAAACAGCAGAACTCTGGCACAGAGCATCTAGTTCTGGGACTTCCTGTTAGGCCGTTTGGGGATCTTTGACCTCATATTTGGCCAGCAGAGCAGGGAGCAGTGGAATGTTGCGAGGGATGCATCTCTGGGGGCCCTGTGATCGCCATTACCAGAAACCACATAACCACAGCAACCATCATTCAATCTACTGTTCTGGGGTGTCGTGGATTTCTAATTGACTATCATTACTGAGATAAGTGAAGGGGAGGCTGGGAGAGGTGAGGGCCTGTGCAATGGGTGCCATTTACTGCCATTAGAAATAGTGGCAGCCATCTTAATTTACATAAGATGCAACTTGCAGAATTTCAGGACAGCATCTGGGCTCAGGTGTTTGTCGACTTGAGGTCAAAGCTTGAGAATCTGGAAAGATGCTGCTTAGAGAATCAAGAGCAGTGCCGCTACAAACAGAAAATTGGAGTGTCTGGAATGGATTACCAGACACTTTTAGCACCCTGAAAAATATTGCAATGGCTTTACTCACAATTTTTCCCTCTATGTACTTTTATGAGACCTTATTCTCAGTGTTAAATATTATCAAAACCAACAAAAGAAACAGATTGACCAATAAAGTTAGTAGCATTTGTTTGGGCTTGAAGTGTATAAAATACCAACCTTTAAGTGAAGATTTAGCCAATGAAATTCAGCAACAAAAAAAGTCACTAATAGGCAGGTTAGTTCAAGAATTCTCTCTCCCCCTCACTTATCTTAGTTCACAGCACCCCACACAAGTTAAATAATATCAAGACCAACAAAAGAAACTGACAGATGAACAAAAAAGTCACTAAGCAGGTAAATTAAATAATTAGTTTTTGGTTTATTAAATACAGTTATATATTACAATGATACATTTTTGTTATTTAAACTATAAATATCACAAAATTATGGTATTTTTCTTAAAGTGACACACCATCCAAGTTATGCTCGGTTTTTTGGTGAATTTTGACACATCAAGCTCAAAAGATTGCCCATTACTGCCCTAAGTGTAACCCCACCTGTAGCACCAATTTTCTTGAGTTCCACCCCTCAACCTAGCCTTGCCTTGCTGAATATTCAACTAAGTATCGCTCCATAAAACTAGTCAATCAAACCTCCGCCCTAATCCCATCTCACATCCATCCAATCTCAACTGTGCTGACCTGGCCCCAGGATGCAACGGAATCTCTCCCTGGAGGAAGCCAGCCATTCCTCTCTCCATAGCCCCTTTTATGATCCCTCCATATGCCTTGCAGACATAACAGTATTGTGCAGCTCCTGAGGCCCCGCCCCATTCGCTGGGCGTGGTGCAAAAAGCAAAAGTGTGCTTTTGCGCGTGCGCAAATTGTGAGCCGGCTCTTGCTGCACCATCAGTTGCCTGTGAGCTCCATTTTTACCTGGGTCCGCCATTTTCTCGGCTTGGGTCGGCCCTGCCTCAGGTCTGGTGGCGGAGGCGGAGAGCTCCACCTTGGGGAAGCCAGAGATCAGAGGGTGGCCGCCACTAGGACCATGCACCCAGGGCTTCCGATTGCTGGGGCGTTACCTCAGAGCCCTGGCCCGCTCCGCGTGTGGCTGTTGCTGATCCCCAACTCCCTGAATCGGGCACTCTAGGCTGGGTCCAGTCGGGTGAAAGCAAAGGGAAGTGGAGAACAACCCTTATATTTATAACTCGCCTCTAGAAGCGTCCTTTGCTCTCTTTCCAGAAAGGAAAAACATCCCTGCCTTTTCTATCCCGGGGACTCGAGTCCCACCTGGTCGTCTCTGCGCCAATCTGCGAATTTCCGCGTTATTTGGTGAGCAAGGGGCTGGCATTCGGCTCCACTACGTTCCCCCTCCCCCTTCCCTTCTGGTGCAGGAGATACTAGTTAATTTTTATGTTATCCTGCCTGTGGGTACCCGTTTGCTACATTATATCCAGATGCATCCAAGTGAACTAATTATTAAGTATATTTGGCGTCGTCGCCAAATGCAGCTATCCATTTTAATCATTTGTGTGTAGATCTTTTTTTGAATTTCACGCATCAAGTATGATCATCTGCCAGTTTTAGCTGTTTTTTTGTTAGTTTTTTACCTTGTACCTTGTATTTCTTTAGTGCACTTTCCAGGACCTCCATCCAGTTTATGTTGAATAGCATAGTATTTATATTCTTGTCTTCTTCCCTATCCCAGAGGGAATTAATTCTACCATTTTACCATTAAATACGATGCTTATTGTGTTTTTAGATTTTTTTTTTCTCTAGTAAAATGTGTTCCCTTCTATTTCTGGTGGGTTAAATTATCACCAATGTACATTATCATAGATCAGTAACTACTTTGTATCTAAGGGGATAAGTAATATGATCTTTTTCTGTTAATAAAGTGAATTATATTAATTGATGATTCTATTTTCAACCACATTTATTCTTAGGAAAAAATGAATGAGGTTTGTGATTAATATCTTTATTATTTATTTGTTGACTGCACTAATATATTATTTGTATTAATGTGTATGAATTTTTTTTTAATTGTGCTTTTCTGGTTTTAGAAATACTCAGAAAAACAGTGTTTTTGCCCCTAAAATGGAATGTTGAAATTTATTTTTTTTTGGTGAGCCAGCTGCTTAAACAATTTGTAACTTCTGTTTCCTTTGTGGCTATGTTTTAAAGATCTGAATATTTTTTCTTTAATGACTAGATATAATAGTGTTGTGTTTATTTTAGATCATTGCTGTAAAGTTGTATATCTCTCTCAAAATTAGTTCATTACTTGTATATTTCCATATCTATTCCCTTAACATTTTTGTTGTAATCTTTCTGTAACATGTGTAATTATAATTAATTCATATCTCCTTTTGTCTGGGCTCTGTTCCTAAAGAAAATTGCTACAGGTTTGTTGATGCCATTAGTTTTCAAAGGACACATTGAAAGCTTTTCTCATTTTTTTTATTAGTTTTAAAGTACCATTAATTCTGCTTTGTTTTCATTTTTTTCCCAACCATTTATACCGTTCTTTCCTCAACCTCCTGTGGTTAGCTCATTTTTACTGACTTTTTCTTCTCTGGGATTTGATGATATTTATAGGTCTATAAATGTATGTACACAACCCCAGCTGTGGATTTCCAGTGCTATATGAAACGGTTACAGTATTTTAATTTTCTGTTTCTGTCCTGCCATATGAGTAATTCTGACTCACTAAAGTAAAATATATGTGCTCCTTATCCCTATAATGTGCTTCACTATATATAGCATCTGCAACCACCTGATAGTTTGTTAATTGACTGCTTTTCTTCAAGAAATGATGAAGTCCATGTGTTTCAGGGTTCTTCTGTTTTGTTTGGTGCTGTATCCCCTGTGACTGCATGTGGTAGGATCAGGGGAGATGTTACCTAAGTGAATATGAAATGAAGAAGTAGGAGATAGGGGCCTTAAGGGAAGCTACCTTGTTTAAGAGATAGGTCTTAGTAAAGAGAAAGTATTCAAAGACAAAACATTTGAATAGAATACTTCATTTGTCTATTCTGCATAGTGTGCCCAACAAAGTTCTAGGCCAGACCTTGGTAATGTTAGGGAATAAGGGCCTCACTAACTTTGACATTATATGTTGAGAAATATACTCACTGGGCATTTCAGCTTTGAAGATAAATACACCTGCATATACACCTGACACAGTGTCTCTCTAATTGGGTAACATTGAGTGTATAGTTAGTTGACTGTAAGATTCATTAAGTATTAATAGTAATAATATTATCAGAGTTCCTATGAAAAATAAGTAATTTCTTTGCAAAGGTATGGGCATCTCTTCACAGTAATTCTCACATCATGGTTGCTCAAATGGAACATGTTATTAATTAATAAAGAATATCACAGTTTTTGTTGACTTTAAAATACATACTTGATCCACTGCAGTGAAAGGAACAGTTGTGTTTTTATTATTTGAAATTTGTATATATTACTTTCAGATGACTCACATTGCCAACTTAAGTATTCTTCTGTTGCTGTTGCTGTAGAGGTGAACTTTTGCAGGGGAATTACAGGATGGCAGTCTTCTCTGCCTCCTATATGTGGAATTTAGACAATTGATGCACTTTTTTAAAAAGCAAGTTTCAGGGACTGTGCAGCTCATGGGGGAAGCCCATTAATCTGGAGCTAAGCAGTAATGTGTGTTGTTAGCCTACCAAAAGGTGCAGAAGTAATATTGGGAGTGGAGCATCCAAAAGTGGTATTTATGTCAGTGCTTTTTGAGTCTGAGACAGTGTGTATTCTTAGGGTATTCTGAAGATTGAAAGTATTGCCTGATACCTTTTTTTTATTTAATTTTTTAGATTTTATTTATTCATTTTTATTAGAGAGAGGGGGGAGAGAGAGAGAGGAATAGATAGAGAGAGACAGGGGGAGGATCAGGAAGCATCAACTCCCATATGTGCCTTGACCAAGAAGCCCAGGGTTTTGAACCGGTGACCTCAGCATTCCAGGTCGACGCTTTATCCACTACGCCACCACAGGTCAGGCCTGCCTGATACTTTTTATGTTTCTTAATGTCATGGGCAAAATGCCAGTTAAACTTTTAGACTGCAGTGAACCTATCTTGCAAAAAGAGACTCTTAAAAAAAAATTTAACAAGAACCAGATAATAATTTTCTAGTTCTAGTTGAGGTAAGATTACTCCACCTTCTTACAGGAGCAGTGTGTGTTTGCTTCAGTGTCTTGGGCTTGTGTGTGTGCATGTGAGGGTATTGTGTGTGGGGGGAGATGGTGGTGTTTAAGGGGAGTGGTCCCTTATAGTGTGCTGCAGCATCCAGGCTCATGATTGTGCAAATTGTTGGGAGACCTAAAGGATCATGACTCTCCTGCCTGAGCTGTAACCTTTCAACATTTTGTCTTTCTTCATAAAGGGAACATGGGTGAGAAAAAAAACACTGCCAAGTTCCAGAAAAACATGACACAGGTCAGTAAGATCTAATAATTTTCCAAGAGAATATGTTCATTTCACCAGTTAATTGATCTGATTGTTTAGAGCAGGCATCTGCAACCTGCTTCTGTGTTAGTCTACATAGGAAGTATGTCACTTAGTTTTTCCATTTAGTTGTGTACTCATTCATTGCTTGTTGTATGTGCCCAGACTTGGGGTTGAACTTGTGATATCTGGCACTCCACATTGACTCTTTATCCACTGAGCCACCTGGCTAGGACTGGATTGTATGTCTATTTTTTTATGTTGAGTTTTATAAGTTCTCTATAATTTTGCATACTAACCCCTTATCAAAATTATTGGCGAAAGTATTTTCCCATTCAGTGGGTTGGCTTTTCATTTTGTTGTGGTTTTTCCTGTGAAAAACATTTTAATTGATGTGGTTCCATTTTTAAATTGTTTTCTTGCTCAAGAATATAGATCAGAAAATATACTGCTATAAGAAATACCAAAATTTTAGTGCCTATGTTTTCTTCTGGAATAATAAATTTTCAAGTCTAATATTTAAGTGTCTCTTCCATTGTGAATTCATTCTTGTGCATTCCACCTGTGTTCTTATTCATTGAAACCTCATCCAGATTTGACCCAGTGTTTCATGTTGCACTAATCACTGCTCTGAGAGAGAAGGAAGAAGGTGAAATTGTTTCTGGAACAAGAAATTGTTGGTGTCAGAGTAGAAATTACAATTATGTCCTCACTTAACATTGTTGATAGGTTCTGTATATTTAATAAAAACAGCAGATAATAAAACCAATTTCAATATAGACTAATTGATATAAATAAGAGTAAAGTTCCCATAGCATCTCATTAACACTGTAACAAAAAGAAGACATTCGAGGACCTCTTGCAGAGTTTCCCAACCTTTTTTGTGCCATGCCCCACCTTAACCTTTCTAAAATTTTTATGTCCCCCCCCTATGTAACATACATAATTTTTAACATTAAAAAATTGGGCCTGACCTGTGGTGGCGCAGTGGATAAAGCGTCGACCTGGAAATGCTGAGGTCGCCGGTTCGAAACCCTGGGCTTGCCTGGTCAAGGCACATATGGGAGTTGATGCTTCCAGCTCCTCCCCCCTTCTCTCTCTCTGTCTCTCCTCTCTCTCTCTCTCTCTCTCTCTCTCTCTCTCTCTCTCTCTTTCTCCGCTCTAAAATGAATAAATAAATAAAAAAAAAATTAAAAAAAAAATCTGTCTTTAAAAAAAAATCTTTAATAAAAAAAAAATAATTGACTTGTTCACTTAATAAACATAAATGATAGGTTCTAGGAAGAAATCACTATGAAATTGTTAACAAAACACAGTAAGTAAAATTTCAAAACATACAATGAAAAACAAATTTAAATTCCAAATAATTTTAATACAGATTTTTCTATATTAATTTATTATTTTAATTTAGTGTGATCCTTGCGCTTGATGCTTGCTGCACAGAGATTTTATATTAGGTTCCAATTTGGTTAGCTTTAGTCTCAAGTCTCCACGTTGTGTTATATCCAGCCAATTTCTTTTTTTTACCAGTAAATCATTTACAGCACTAAATCCACATTCAACTAAAAATGAAGATGGAAACGGTAGCAATAGTTTTCTTGCACATTTGGTTGAATTTGGGTATTTGATTTCTGTTTCCTCACAAAGCTATGCCATCGCTCCTTTGATATTAAATAAAGCTTTAACTGACTCATCATTTTGCAATTCTGCGAGTTCTTCTTGATACTGCATATTTGATATATCAGACAAATCCACTAACATTGGCTGCATCATCCATGTTGGGAAATCAATTTGTTTTAAATCAGAAAATCTTTCTTTTAAATCAGCCGATAGAATATTCAAATGATTGACAATAACAAGTAAAGCGGTATCAGTTACTTCACATTTTTGGAGCCAATGAAACTGTTTAAAGTTTTTATTGTTAATATGTTTCTGACATAACTCAATATTGGTAATGAAACCAAATAGCTTTGCTTTTGCATCGACAAGAGTTTTATTTGTTCCTTGAAGTTGCTTATTTAATATATTTAGTTTTTCAAAGGTATCGGCTAAATAACTCACAAATGCTTTACCATCTATTGTTAACAGATTCTTCATTTCAGGTTTGTCACTTAAAAAATCACTAAGAGTATCAAACAGTTTCATAACTCTTTTCAAACAGTTTCCTTTAGATAGCCATCTTACTTCAGTATGAAGTAAAAGTCTCACATGGTCTTCATTTTGTTCTCCACAAAATAGCTTAAAAAGACGCTCACATTTGGCACTAGCTTTAATAGCATTAACACACTTTATTACTGTATGTAATACTTCATTCAGAACAGGCGAGATGTTTTTAGCTACCAAGTTTTCCCTATGAATAACACAGTGCACAAGAATCATTTCTGGATTCACATCTTTCATCAATTTTAAGCAGCCATTTTTCTTGCCCATCATATTGGGAGCACCATCTGCAGCACAAGATGTTATATTTTTCATTGGTATATCATTGACATCTAAGTAGTTTTTTAGCTTATTATATATATCTTTGGAGGTAGTAGTGCTTTCTAATCTTTTACAGAACAACATTTCTTCAGCAAAATGTCCTTTATCAATATATCTTACGTAAGTTATCAATACCGCCTCACTGTCTCTCAAAGTTGATTCATCCATTTGCAAGGAGAATTTTCTTGTTTTCAGCTTTTCAATAAGTTGTTTTTCAATATCCTCACTCATTTCGTCTATTCTTCTGCTAACAGTATTGTCACTGAGTGGCATAGCTTTTACATCTTTGTCATCTTTTCAAGAACTGTTTTAAGAAATGCTGATATTGATGGTTTTATTAAATTCTCTCCTATAGTGTGATTTTCTCCAGTTTTAGTGATGAATAAAGAAATTTGATAACTAGCCTCAAGAACACGATTATTAGTTGAAGTATGAGCAGTAAATAGAGACTTTAATGTTGTTCTTTTTTCAAAATTTTTCTTTAAAGTTTTAAAATAACTCAAATCTGAATTAATATGAGCACTATGTTTCGCCTTCAAATGCGCCTCAAGACGACCTTGTTTCATTGATTCGTTGGTCAAGCATTGCTGGCATAAAAGACAAAAAGGAATTCGCTCATTGTGAACAGCGGGTATGAACCCAAATTTTAAATATTCCTCCGAATATTGACGAGTTTTTTTCTTGCTTGCTCCACTCATTTTACTATGGGTTATAAGAAATAAAAATAAGATCAATTAAAAACTAATATTAAAATATGTGTTAAAATATATTCAATGTGACATAGAGTAAACGTATACTAAAAATTTATATTTATTTAAATGTATATAACACATTTACTACACTACCACCACAAATCAAAAGGTATCTATATTTTTTCCACTTGACAAAATTTTCTGGAAAGTTATGCTTCTAAAATTAAAATTGTCGTGCATGCACTATTATAGCCCCAATAATATTTATAAAATATTAGTGCTTTCTAGCCCCGATGCAAGAAGTACTTAATAAAGAGTTTAATATTGATAAAAATCAAATCAAATACTTACCAATTATATCTATACAATATATATATATGTATATTTATTAAATCAACGAGCTTTTACAACAGTTTTGGCTGACACGTATTTCAAATTAACATCAACTGAATGATGTGAAACACTACAGAAGTTGCGATGGGCCAGTTAGATGAGAATAACTGCGTTATTTAGCGAGTTTTTAAAACATCCAGGGTTCCCTGCAGCAGACGGCAGGCTCCGCAGTGAACCCAGGACGAAGTTTACTTGACGACGCCAATCACCCAGTTGATAGTTTGGTCTCGTCAAACGAAATTATGCTTAATAATTATTTACCGCAATTATTTAAGAATTGCATTTTTTGTTAAATTTGGCACCGATATCTAGCATTGCATTTAAATGGCCCGGGGCGAAAGAGTTAAAGTCGTGTTGAGTCCATTTTCAAATTGCCCCCCTTAACTATCAAATTGCCCACTGTTGGGAAACACTGACCTATTGTGTTTCATGTATATAGTTTTCTCTAATTTTTCCTATATGCTCTGGACTGCCCTGGATCATGATAAGTTGGAATTGCTGACCACCACATTGTGGAGATAGAAATTGTGTTTCTTAGGAGTGTTGTGATGTCTGTGATACAGGACTTGATCAGTCAGGAGCATGTGTGGGGGAAAGAGAAAGAGATCTGATGGCTAAGTCTAGGGGTTGATGTTAGGAGACCATACAGTATTCAAATATCCTGTAAATGGAATCACTGTGCCCAGTATTGTCAGTATCATCTGAACTCGAAATTGGTACGATTCTGAAAAGAATGTGTGGGATGTTTCAGGACCCAGTAGTCTTGGTCTTTGAGGATGTAGCTGTGGACTTCAGCCAGGAGGAGTGGGCTTTGCTGGATCTCACTCAGAGGAGCCTCTACAGAGATGTGATGCTGGAGACCTTCCGGAACCTGGCCTCACTAGGTAAGAAAGGCAACATTTCTAGGTTAAGTTGTTTAGAAATAAAATTTGACAAATTGACTTTATTCCTTCTTTTAGGATTTGGGTTGAAGGATAAGAATACATTGGTAAATATGACGGACACAGTCAGGAACCCCAAGAAACATATACAGCTAGTGCTCGACTTACGACCACAATTGGTTCTGACAGACCAGTCGTAACACAATTTGGTTGTAAGTTGAGTAGGCTACATGTACAGTACTGTGAAATGATGTTATAAAAATCTTAAGTCATTTTATCATAATTTTCTTTCATTGTTATATTCATAATTTCTTTTGTTCATTTTATGCCGTTTGTATCATCTCTACACCATTTTATTTCTTATTTTTACATTTGTCAGGTTTAAGTAAAACACTGCATTACCAGTACAACTGGTTTAATATTTGCAAAGACAATTTCTTCTTGGTAGACAGCTTGGGAGGGGTTTGATGAAAAATATCCAAGACACAAAACACAAATTGCTCTACCGAGTTTGGGATAACAGTTGAAATGTTGCATGCATAGATGGTAGTGCTGCTGGAAGCTGGTCTGCACTGTCAACGCCCAGCTGGACAATGCTTGTGCTGCCAGATGCAAAGCAGTTGTGCCTAGTGATTGTGGTCGTAAAGTCCAATGCTCATAAGTTGCATAGGTCATAAGTCAATCAATATTTGTAGTGTAGTGGCTTTACCATGAAAATAAACATTATGTGTTGAACTCCCTTTTTAGTGTGATTGAAAGCCTCAAGGCTTATTGAGGGTTGAAAGTGTGGGCATAGACTTCAGGGGTCACTGTGAGACACAGTGAGGCTTATGGTTTGGGACTTCTTGAAAATTTTGCTGACTTCAATGCCCTTTAACGAAGGACCACCAGGAAAACATAGAAGTTAAAGAAGTTGGGTTTATTACTCAATCAAGTGAGAAAAACACATGACCCAGGAAGCCAGGAGGTATCACAGAGGGTGTTGGTACATTTTACAGGATTTGAACTTTGGTTGAGTGATTGGAGGATGGATCTGTGGATCAAGCTGTATTAGTTTCTGAGCCCTTTTGTAACAAAGTACTGCAAACTGGGTGACCAGATACAAAAGAATCGTTTTGAAGTCTGAAACCAAGGTGGTAGCAGGGCCATACTCCTTCTGAAGCTCTATGGAAAACATCCTGCCTGTTTCTTCCCAGCTCTGGTGGTGGTCAGCAGTCCTGGTATTCTTGACTTGCAGATGCATTTCTCTAAATCTGCCTCCATCTTCACACAGACTTCTCTCTGTCTCTAAGTCTCTCCCTCTTTGTAGGACAGTAGTCATTGAATTCAGGGCCCACCCTAATTCAATGTAACATCATCTTAACGTGATTACATCAGCAGTGACCCTATTTCCAATAAAGCAACATTCTAAAATTCTAGGCAGACAAAAAATTTTTAACAAATATATTTGTTTATTTTTAGAGCAGTTTTAGGTTCACAGCCAAACTGAATGGAAGATACAGAGATTTACCATATCCCCCTTACCGCCCCATGCACAGCCTCCCCACTGTCAGCACACACCACCAGAGTCCTACATTTGTCACAGTTGATGAGCCTACACTGACACACGATCATCACCTAGAGTCCATAGCTTCCATTAGGCTTCACTCTTGGTGTTGTACCTCTGTTGTTTGAACAAATATGCGATGACATACACCCACTGCTGTAATATCATGCAGATAGTTTCACTGTCCTAAAAGTCCTCTTTGTCTGGCTGACTCATCCCTCCTTCCCTTGTATCCCTGGCAACTGTTGCTCTTTTTACTGTGTCCATCGTTTTTTCTTTTTGAGAAAGTCATGTATTTGAAGTCTTACTGTATGTACTCTTTTCACATTGGTTTCATTCAGTTAGTAACACATTTAAAGTTTTTTTATGCCTTTTTATTCAATTTTCTAAATTATTATCCATTCACCTACAGAAGGACATCTTTGCTGCTGGCAAGTTTTGGCAATTTTGAATAAAGCTGCTATAAATGTGTGTGCAGGTGTTGTGTGGGCATGTTTCCAACTTCTTTGGATAAATTCTAAAGAGAATGACTGTTTGGCCATGTGGGTGGACCTTTTCCTTGTTTTTCACTTTACCATGATCTCAGAGTAACCTTGTGTAAGATTGGTATTCTGTGAGATTCCTCATGTTCAGCAGGAGTACAAAATGTCCTGGCTGTAAGTATTAGACCAGTCTAATAATACTGAGCATTAGAAATGAATTTCAGATCAGTTTTTAAATTTTACTTTTTGACTTTAGCGAGGGTGGAATAGAGAGAGAGAGAAACAGAGAGAAAGAGAGAAAGTGCCCTGACCGAGGATCAAACTTGCAACCACTGTGCTTTGGGACTATGGTCTAATCAACTGAGCTATCCAGCCAAGGTTCAGATCAGTTTTAGACATCAGAGGTTTTGTTGCTACTTCTCTTCCATAAACATTTTTGTTAAACATTCTGTTGCAATTAACATCACACTTGGTGCTAAGTTTGCAGAATAGAAGACCAAAGTGTCAGCCTTATCTCCTGAAATGTCTGTGGTTCCTCATTGTTTTCCTGCATGTGACATGCCTTTCTGCTTTAACAGGGTACGCACTGCATACACCCTGGCTGACCTTCCAGTGGAAGGAGGAGGAAGACCTGGAGATGACAAAGAGAGGGCCTGTCCAGGGGGAGCGCCAGGAAGGCAAGTGTTCTTGGGAGAAACTGTCTAGGTTGGGGGATATTCATTTGAAAAATCAAATGAAAGCCAAAAACAGCTGTTTTGTCTGAGATACAATTTTTCACATACACCATTGATTACTATTTGACTTTTTATTAACAGTCTTTCTTGTTTTTGAAAAGACTTTTCTCTTCTTTTTGTAAGTTGGTATTTGGTCATGTACATTTTACCCTGTTTCTCTTTGTTTTGTTCTACCAATTGTACCCTGTTCATATTACCATCCATCAAAATCCTCATGGAATATTTCTCATTCAGTTTCTTATCATTTGACCCTGTGCTTGGAAGCAGAGTCTTGAAATAGTTACACTGCCCAAAGCCCTTTGTTCAAAGGTGCCTTTGCCTTTCATTTCAGATTTTGACACTCAACTTAAGACACTCAACTTAAGATCAGTCACTTCACAAGAGATTTATGAAGAAACAGTATCCAATAAACAGGAAATATTAAGATTCAAGAAAAATGATGCACAGTCATCTATTTTATACAATAATTGGGAATACCATGGTATTGACTATAAGAACAAAAACCATGAGAAACATTTGAGGTGAGTTCCATTGATAAAAAAGAAAGTAGTGCCTCATAATATTATCTTATAATGTCATGAAATGTAAAGAACATGTATATAAAACTTGTCAAAAATTATGATTTCAGAAAGAATTTTTATAAGATATTTTTAGACAAATGAGACTGTGATTTTCAATATTTGATATAATTCTGTTATAAGCGGTTATGAGAAAATTCCCATAAGTCAGAAACTCAATGATACATAATGCAATTAACAGTTCAAATGCTATAGAGATGTTCACTGAAATTTATGTACTTTTAGTGATTAATGTCACCTCATTGAATTAAAAAAAAAACAATAAAAAATGTCCTGGCCCACTGGCTCACTGATAGAGGCATATGGATGTCCCAGGGTCGATTCTCGGTCAGGGCACACAGGAGAAGCAACTATCTGCTTCTCCTCCATTCCCTCTTTTCCTTCTCTCTTTCTCTCTCTCTCTTTTCTCTCTCTCTTTCTCTTTCTTTGCCTCTTGCCTCCTCCAGCCATAGCTCGATTGCTTCTAGCACATCAACCTTGGTTCCTGAAGTTGGCTCAGTAGAGCCAATATCAGGCACTAAATATAGTTCAGTTTGTATTGCAGCCACAATGAACTACTCAGAGACCAGATGACATGCTCTGAGGGGCCAAGGGGAGATAGCAGCTCTAGTCAACAAACCAAAGGACTGAGGCCTGGCCCCCAGCCTTACTCAGATATTTATCAGAAAGTACAAATAAGTCAAGGAAGCATACAGCAGAAGTTTTCAGGGAATGAAGTGAAGGACCAGGTCTGTGCTAACTTTAATCTCTGTTCAGAGAGCCCAAACATTTTCTATTACTGAATCTTATCCTGCTGCTTCACTTTTTTCAGCACACACTGTTTCTAGTACTTGGTCAGATAGGTCGCTAGACTCTCTTCCACTAAGAGCTTTTACCCTACAGCACCTCACTGTCTCTAATTGCTATATATCCCCCTTTTTTGTTTTAGTAAAGATTAATATAAAGAAAGATGATTGGGTGGTTGCAGTGGAAGTTGAAGTCCAAGCTTAGAGAAAAACAGGCTTTTGGAGGTCACAGCTGTGTGCGTATTTTGTAAAAGTTCTTTAGCATGCCTCATTATATGTATCAAAGTGTCCCAGGTGATGTCAGGCATGCCCTGAATACTTGGTAGCATGTTAGATGTCCTCTATTTTGGGTTCATTTTTGTAGATGGATTCACTATCAGCTTCTGAATTTCTGGAACCCAGGTTGCTTTATACAGATGGATGCTAATTCATGATGAGACTTCACATTTCTCACTGGTATCCAAAGAGGACCTGTTGATGACAAAATTACAACATATTCTTACCCTGATGTTAGCAGCCTGACTAGATTCTGCCACTTAGGGCCAACTAATATGTCCCAGTACAACATGAGAGGCTTAGGCTGTTGCTTGCTTGGTATAAAATGCCTTTCAGCTGCAGTAAGTCCAGATGAGGAAATGTTTTAAAAATTAAGAGTAAAAAGAGCCTTATACAATTGTTTTTGTGGGGTGAGTCTCTCCTCCTGACTCCCCCTTTTTTGTTTCTGTAGTTGGGGCTTAAGAAGGCCATTGGCTCTTTCTGCAATACCTGTAAGTTTCGGTAAATTTCTCAAACTCCTGAAGCCCCTAAGAATGTTCTAATGTTCCTTTTTATTTTTCTTTCAGAACAATCCTTTTAAAATCCTTTCTTTCTTTTTTCACCTATGTCTACATTTTTAGTTCCTTCTCTTTTTGGTTCTTTATTTTCCACAAACCTTCTGCAACTTTCATAAACTTTCTTATCTGTTCAGAAATAACTATCTTTCAGAACTTATTTACTTTCTTCCTTTTCCTTTTAAAAATATCTCTAAACCTTATACCTTTTATCATTAAAACCATACAATTTCTTTCTAATTAATCAGAATTCTCAATTTCTAAAAACCTTAAATTCAATGAGGACTAAGTTAGTAATTAGTATAAAATTACTTTTATGAACATATTTTAAGACCCTTAGAAACCAGTACTTTTATTGGCAAACAAACATATTTTTTAAAGATATAACAGAGATAACAGGAATCTTTTGTAAACCTAGGCAAAACAAGCACTTTTTGTTATAACCTTTAAACACATTATTTAAAATAATAGTGATATCAAGTGTATCTCTAGACCACCTGGTTAAAAAATTTTGGAATACTTTTATATTTTACAGTAGTATTAATCATTTTTCTGTTGTTCTACTGATTACAGTAGTTCCCAGGTCTCCAGAAAAGGTCTTTAAGGTATCTAAATGACCTGGTTTCTCTTCTTCCTAAAATTACCCATAGTCATTTTTAATAGCCAAATTAAGATATTTCTAGTTATAGTACTAACCCCAGTTTTAACTTGGCCTGGTAATTTGCATAAACAAAACAAGAATAATAATTAGTAAGATTTGCTTCTTAAAATCTGTTTTGCCGAAACTTTTAATAGAATTTTTAGATTGAGTTTTAATTAGTCTCTCAGGGCACACTCTCAGGCTACATTATTGCTATTAGGCTATTTCTGTAATCTTTCTAAAAATATCTTTCTACAGTTGTAACAGGTTTGTGGCCTTGGTCACAGACTGTCCCCCTTTCCAACCCTGAGTTCTGTCCTGAAGGCATTGTCCTAAGGAATCTTCCCAGAGTGAGGGTAGTTGCTTAAGAAGGACGGTGAGGGGAATTTGAGACTCTTTTAAAGAGGTTTTAGATTTAAAGGAGCCCTAGACCCAAACCTAACCTTCCAGCTTTTTGTTGTTTAAAGAAAAAGGGTGAAGGTCTCTTCTTCTGTAGCTCCTTCCTGCTGGTTAGAGTTGATGAGGTATCTAAGGGCAGCTGGTCTGAGGTTTGGGCTAGGTGGTGAGAACAGTTTTTACAGGCCCTTTCCAATTCTAAGGGATCATTTTATATTCCATCCATATTGCTTCAACCATCCCCTTGGTAAAAGTCTTTTTTCCAATCTTCTAAGTCTAAACTTCTCTCCTTCAGATACCAAGGGCTTTGTTTTCTTATTGTGAGCAAGAGGGCAGTTCAGTTCGGATCTGACACTGCATTTCAAAAAAGTCCCTGTAGCTGTCACTTAAGACTCCACTGCCCAGAAGAAAGGGAATTCCCCATGAGGAAGGAGAGAAAAAGGGAAAGAGAAATCCCCTGGCCTGATCCCTAAAAGTGACCTCACCACATGCATTCAATGGCTATTCCCCTGCTGCTTGTGTTTCTTACCAAATGGGATGAACAGATGTCCTTTTCCTTTGCCAGGCTTTGGGAGGCCATTTCTCCTGTTTCCTCACATGGGGAACCACTTGTCATGATGACAATGAACTACTCAAGAGTAGCAAACCTGTCGTTTGGTTCCCATTCCTCACACAGGGCCCCACATGTCATGGTGACAAAAACTACTGAGACCAGATAAAATTCTTTGAGGGGCTCAGAGGAGACAACAGCCCTGGTCAGCAGACTGAAAAGCTAAAGCCCCGTCCCCAGCCTTACTCAGATATTTATTAGCCAGTACAAATAACTCAAGAAAACAGACTGCAAAAGTTTCCAGGGGGTGAAGTAAAGGACAAAGAACATGCTGACTTCTGTCCTCTGTTCTGAGAGCCTAAACATTGTCTGTTACTGAATCTTATCCTGCTGTTTTGCTGTCTCCAGCATGAACTGTTTTCAGTATGAGTCAGAGAGGTACCTAGACTCTCATCCACTAAGGGCTTTCTCCTTAGGTCACCTTGCTGTCTCTAATTATTATTCTAACTCTGCATATTTTCACAGTATATTTCTACCTATTGTGAGTATGGCCCCAGATGGGCAAATCATAGGCCCAAGATGACATTTGCCAGGTTGGTCCTGGTCAGGGTGCATGCAGGAGTCTATCTCCCATCCTTGCACTTGTAAAAGAATTTTAAAAGATGAAAGAAAACAAAACTTGTTGATAAATACTATTGTAGAACTGTCTGTGAAAACTTTCAGCTCATAAACCCTTAGGGCAAGTGGTTCTCAAACTTTTTGAAGTTGGGGCACATTTAAAATCTTACAGATAATTGTAGGCACACTATATACAAATTTTTAAGAACTATGTTATAATAATTAAGTCAAATGTTAAAGAAAAAAATAAAGTCCAAGTATGCTTTTATGGTAATTAAACAAAATAAATATGACAAAATTAAACTTATTCTGACATTGAAAAACTTTTGTATGTTACATTTTTTGAGTGATGCTTTTTAAAATTTATAAAAAGGGTTAAAAAATAAGAAAATGAAAAAAAGGTATCTATTTATATATATACATACATTCTTAGTAAGATTTAGTAAATTCAGCTGGTCCAGGCATGAATGTGTCAAGTTTTTTATTCTTGTGTTAATTAGCAACATAAACTGGATGTGTCCTAGCGATTTCTTCAATATTGGGCATATATTTGAAAAGGAGACTCTCATTTTCTTGTCAATACATTGAAGAATTCCTCTCTTTTTATTCTTTATTGTGTTGAGTGCAGAAAAACCCCACCATACATATCATCTTAACTTTACACCAAAGGATAAAAGCATCTTGCCTCCAGACTTTCCGCAAAATATAGGGGTTAGTGTAAACAATCTAGCACCACAGCTTAAGAGCCTTTTGCAACCTAAGTTGGCAAGTAAGGTGGGGGTTAGACAACCTGTCAGCTTACAGCCAATTCCCCACACCTCTGTCCCCCAAATTCTAAACTCCAAAAACACTGTTGCTCTTTTGGTTTCCAACAGGCACATATTTTTCTGGAATACCATAGGGTGCACCTGGAAATTTAGGGTGCACACTTTGAGAACCATGGCCTTAGGGTGAAAAACATACACAGTTACTGAAAACATTAAAAATGTATTTATTACTAATACTTTGCTTTTTATTTTTAAAAGAATTCATGTGATGAAGAACATCTATAAATGTAACCAAGAAAATCAGTGCAGAAAAACCTTTGGCCAAATTTCAAATCATAATGTACTCCAGAGAACTGCTGAGGCACAATCCTGTGAATGCCGTGAATGTAAAATGGTCTTCACGGATCACGTTTCCCCGAAGACCCACGTCAGTTTGCACAAGGGAAGCAAACCCTACCAGTGCAGGGAGTGTGGGAAGGCTTTCCATTTTCTCACCTATTTCAGGAAGCACATGAAAACCCCCATGGAAGACAAACCCTACGAATGTCAGCAGTGTACCAGAGCCTTTGGCTGTTCTTCATTCTTCAGGGCACATATGAAGCTTCACTCTGGACAGACAAACTGTGAATGTGAGCAATGTGGCAAAACCCTCAGCTGTTCTTCATCCCTCACAGAGCACAAGAGAATTCACAGTGGAGATAAGCCTTACGAATGCGAGGAATGTGGGAAGACCTTTAGTTGCTCCTCCTCACTATCCAAACATAAAGGAATTCACAGTGAAGAGAAGCCTTACAAATGCAAAGAATGTGGGAAGGCCTTTAGTTGGTCCTCCTCACTGTCCAGACATAAAGGAATTCACAGTGGAGAAAAGCCTTATGAATGCAAGGAATGTGGAAAGGTCTTGAGTTGCTCCTCCTCACTATCCAAACATAAAAGAATTCACAGTGGAGATAAGCCTTACAAATGCAAGGAATGTGGGAAGTCCTTTAATTCTTCCTCTCACCTCAAAATACATTTAAGAATTCATACTGGAGAGAAGCCTTATAAATGTAGGGAGTGTGGGAAGGCCTTTAGTGCTTCCTCTCACCTCATTATACATTTAAGAATACATACTGGAGAGAAACCATATAAATGTAAAGAGTGTGGCAAGGCCTACAATTGTCCCTCCTCCTTAAGTATCCACATGAGAAAGCACACAGGAGAGAAACCCTATAAATGTAAGGAGTGTGGGAAGGCCTACAATTGTCCCACCTCCTTAAGTGTCCATATGAGAAAGCACACTGGAGAGAAACCCTATGAATGTCTGGAATGTGGGAAAGCCTTCTCTCTCCTCAGTTCCCTTAATACGCATGTGAAAAATCAAAATAGAGAGAAGCCTTATAAATGTAAGGAGTGTGGAACAGACTTTAGCTGTCCCTCATCCTTCAGAGCACATGTTAGAGATCATACTGTCAAGACAAAGTATGAAAAATATGAGTGTAAGGAATGTGGGAAGGCCTTCAGTCATCGCTCATCTCTCACTGCACACTTGAGACTGCACAGTGAAGAGAATCCTTATAAATGCAAGGAATGTGGGAAAGGTTTTACTAGTTTCTCCCACCTTACAGTGCATGGACGGATTCACACTGGGGAGAAACCCTATGAGTGTAAGGAGTGTGGGAAGGCCTTTAGTCTCTCTTCAGGCCTGACTATACACATTGCTCGAATGCACACTGGAGAGAAGCCTTTAGACTGTCTACAGTGTGGAAAAGCCTTCAGTTCTCTTCCATCCTTTCGAAGACATGTAAGAAACCACATGGGGAAGAAACCCTATAAATGCAATGAATGTGGGAAAGCCTTTATTAGTTCCTCCCACCTTATAGTGCATGGACGAACTCACAGTGGTGAGAAACCTTATGAATGTAAGAAATGCGGAAAAGCCTTTATTTCTGCCTCAGCTCTTAGGACTCACATGAGGACACACACAGGGGAGAAACCATATAAATGTAAGGAGTGTGGGAAAGTCTTTTGTCACTCTTCAGGCCTGACTGTACACACCCGAATGCACACTGGAGAGAAGCCTTTTGATTGTATACAGTGTGGGAAAGCCTTCAGTTCTCTTCCATCCTTTCGAAGACACATAAGAAAGCACACTGGGGAGAAACCCTATAAATGCAAAGAATGTGGGAAAGCCTTTATTAGTTCCTCCCACCTTACAGTGCATGGATGGACTCACAGTGGGGAGAAGCCTCATGAATGTAAGAAATGCGGGAAGGCCTTTATTTATCCTTCAGCTCTTAGGATTCACATAAGGACACACACGGGGGAGAAACCCTATGAATGTAAAGAATGTGGGAAAGCTTTTATTAGTTCCTCCCAACTTACAGTGCATAGACGGACTCACACTGAGCAGAAACCTCATGAATGTAAAAAATGAAGGAAAGCCTTTTATCTGTTCCTCAGTTCTTAGGATTCACATGAGGACACACACTGGGGAGAAGCCCAATGAATTTGTGGGAAAGCCTTTGGCTTGTCTGCTTTCTAACACACATGAAAATTAACCCAAGAGAAAACATACAAATGTAAGGACTATGGGAACATTTGCAGATCTTTCCAAATCTTAGGCAACATGAGATCTCACACAGTGGAGACATTCTATTCACAAAGTAGTTAATTCTCCCTCTTTTTTTACATTGAAATTTACAATTTTATTAACCAATGTCACCCCAGTAAATTCAATAAAAAAATGAGACACATGGAACAGACCATTTTGTTGTGAATACTTCTTTGAAAGGAAAATAATTGTTCTAGAGGTCAGCCCCCATTACCTAGGTAGGAAAGCAAAATGGTTGCATCTCAACTTAAAAGAATTAGCCCTCAGCTAATCAGACCCAGCCTACCTAAACTGATCATAAAGTTTTTCTCAAGCCCATAATGATGCAAATTACATTTTTCTGCATGTTTTTAGAGCTCAGAAATGTCGATTTTGGATTAAATGTCATTAGGTTAAGCTGTCTTGAGGTTGAGGGGCAGCAGTTCAGACCTATCAAGTCCAGTAGTACCTTCCTCCTCCCTCCACTGCCCCATTTCTATTAAAGAACAGGGAGACATGCTGAGTCTGAACTTCAGAAATAGAGTGTTTTCTCAGGTCAAACATGTTCATGGCAGAAGTGAGTCTTGAACTCTGTCCTGGCTTCCATCCAGTGTTCATAAGATTTTTCATGAGTGAAGATGATTGCTTAGCCTTCTTGCAGTTTTCTTGCTATTTCCCCTTACTCTAGTCAAATGGCGACTTCTTGCTCTTGCATATTCTGCCAAACTCAGTTCAAATATTCTTTCTTCTGGACTCAGGTTTGAGACCCCGAGGTCGCCAGCTTGAGCGTGGGCTCATCTGGTTTGAGCAAAGCTCACAAGTTTGGACCCAAACTCACTGACTTGAGCAAGGGGTTACTCAGTCTGCTGTAGCCCCACAGTCAAGGCACATATGAGAAAGCAGTCAATGAATAACTTAAGGTGTTGCAACAAAAAACTAATGATTAATGCTTCTCATCTCTCTCCATTCCTATCTGTCCCTATCCCTCTCTCTGACTCTGTCTCTGTAAAAAAAAAAAAAAAAAAAAAAAAAAAAAAAAAAAATCCTCTTTTAAGGAGAAGCTCTTGGTTAGCTCTGAGGCCACTTTTTCCTGGCCTCTCCCAGTTCCTGTACTTTCTTTTGTCATTTCTATAATCATACTGGGCTGCCCTGTCTGTTTATGTGTTTATGGCTACACCAGATGGGGAGCACTCACAGGGCTGCTGTGAGCCTGATCACTTCTATTTAAAAATGTACTCAACCCTTTCCAGGACCTTGGTGCTCCAGAAGCAAGAGCCAGAATGCAGCTTTCCCAACAGGCTTTATTTTACTGTAGGCTTCTTCAGGCCATTCCATTTCAGCCTCCTCAAACAGTATCCTTGCAGTCCTCCTTCCCTGATTGTCATCTTGCAAGAAAAGCCTGGGGCACAGACATCTTTGGCCTCCAGGGGGCAGTGTTGCAAAGTCTTTTAGATGGGGTTCTCGCTTCAAACTACCATATTTCTAAAGCTGTGCTCAGTACCACCTTGCAGTCCTGGTCCTCCGTGGTGGCGCACACAGGCAGAAAGCTGTGCCTCCACCTGCCCCCAGGGCACCTCGGCCTCTTGCACTCCCCACAGCTGCTTTTCAACCAGCCCTGTTTGTCCATGTCCCCACTATGCTATGGCCCTCATCTCTCTCCCTGTGCTACTGCCAGACCCGGTCCCATTACCACTCATTCCCTTGGATCCCACTGCTGCCTTCTCCTTGGTTCCAGTTTGTAGCCTGACTTTTCCTTTCCCTCATTTTTTTTTAAGACTTCTGAGAACTCACAATTGAGAGAAACCCTTGTACATAAACCATGTGTTAACATCTTCAAAAATATTGCTTATTACAAGTCAAAATTTCTAAGAGCTGGACCAGGTTGCGGTACAGTTGATAGAGCGTTGGACTTAGATGCGGAGGATGCAGGTTCAGTACCCTGAGGTTGCCGGCTTGAACACAGGTTTGAACAAGACTCACCAGCTTGAGCCCTAGTTTGCTTGCTTTAGCAAGGGGTCACTCAGTCTGCTATAGCCCCCAGTCAAGGCATATATTAGAAAGCAATCAATGAGAAACTAAAGTGCCGCAACAAAGAATTGGTGCTTCTCATCACTCTCCCTTCCTGTCTGTTCCTCTCTCTGTCTCTGTCCCACACACACACAAAAAAATTCCTAAGACATAAGTGTATAAGAAATTTGCTCTAGAAGCAAATATCAGTGTTTCATGTTTAAAGTGGAAAGTTGGCTCAATGGTTTCTGGTTTGTATTTTCTGATATGAATAATTAAAGTATTAAATTTACCTCTAATACTTTTCCACTCTATTTTATTCTGTGGTGCTTTTATTTTGGTTTAGATGTAAATGTTATTTCCATCACTAAGTGAGGGAGTGTGTTTCTTCATATCTAGATAGGGGTGGTCCTTTTATTATTTTTTTGTTTCTGATTAACTCATTGCTAAATGTGCAGTAATCAGCCCTGGCCGGTTGGCTCAGCGGTAGAGTGTCGGCCTAGTGTGCGGAGGACCCGGGCTCGATTCCCGGCCAGGGCACACAGGAGAAGCGCCCATTTGCTTCTCCACCCCTCCGCCGCGCCTTCCTTTCTGTCTCTCTCTTCCCCTCCCGCAGCCAAGGCTCCATTGGAGCAAAGATGGCCCGGGCGCTGGGGATGGCTCTGTGGCCTCTGCCTCAGGCGCTAGAGTGACTCTGGTCGCAACATGGCGATGCCCAGGATGGGCAGAGCATCACCCCCTGGTGGGCAGAGCGTCGCCCCATGGTGGACGTGCCGGGTGGATCCCGGTCGGGCGCATGCGGGAGTCTGTCTGACTGTCTCTCCCTGTTTCCAGCTTCAGAAAAATGCCAAAAAAAAAAAATTTTAAATGTGCAGTGATCATGTTATGGACACGAGTATTTATAATTCCTTTTATATTTTACTTTTGTAATTGATCATTTTATTTTGACCTAGTATGGCCAATACTGGAAATTGCATACTGAATATTTTTCACCCCTTTTATTCTTTTTGAAGCTATCAGTTTTTACTATTCAAAGTTTTAACTGTCTAATAAGTAATTTCAACAAAATGTGTTAAGTGCATAGGTCTTCAAGAAGTGTCTGATCTGCTGTTTTTTATTTCATTCTTTGTCCTTGCTCCTGGCTGATAATGGAACACCTAGTGTTTTGATAGTAAAAGAAGACCTTGTGACAAGAATGCCAGAATAAAGTCAGTTTACTTCTGTGTGTTGATTTGGGCATGGCTGGGACTCCATTTCCCAGAACCAATTTCTTACACAGTTCCTGGTTGGAGTTGTCTAAAATAGAGAATTTGTATGTGAATTGGAAGGCAGAGAATAGAATCTCTTATATGAGTTTAGTAAGGCCTTGATTCTGAAAGACAGATTCATAGGTTGCTGATGGACTAGTTTCCAGCTCATTTCCCTGATTATTGGCCTCACCAATCAATACTGGCTCAAGAATATTAAGTCTTTGATGTTAGTTACCTTGGAAGCAGCAGTCCCATAAACTTCACTATAAGTTTCTCCATTATGACCATACACAGCCTTTAGACTTTGACAAGTTTTAGCATTGTCATCCTGCAGATGTTACACTCCCCCTGCACATCAGCTGATTATATGGACTTGGCCCCAGTTTGGAGCTGGACTGTTATCTCCATAGTCCAGTCCCATTATATCATTACTCAAGTGAGAAGATACACCTGTGTAAGTTCACTGTAGTCTCAAAACAAAAAGAGCTGTGGACAGTGAGGAAAATTGGATATAAGTGAGATAAGCATCAGATGGGTTGTCATCCCATTGGAGGAAGATTTATATTTGACATCTTCAAATGGAAGATTTTATCTCCCATTCCATTTTTTTGTTGTTGTTTTTTGTTTTTGTTTTTGTTTTTTTACCTAAGATGATGCTTTATTGGTTTGTGCTTCCGGTACGTTTAGTCGCACTTTCTCCTTCTATTAAATTTTTTCTCATCTCTAAAAGCACAGTTTTGTGTTGCATACACCACATAAATCAGCAATAGATGGTGGTTATTCCAGAAGATTGTAATGAGCTGAGACATTTCTATTGCCTGTGAATTCTAATATGTTTGCACAGTGACAAAATTGTCTAATGATGCCCTTCTCAGAATGTATCCCAGTCATTACATAGAGCCACACTGTATAACTATAGCACTTCCCGTCATCCTTTTCTATTTTATTAAGGAATATGTACACTACTGTACAGAAGTGTGCTAATCCTAAGTGTAAAGCTTGATGGAATTGCACATAATGTTCACACCCTGATAACTGAACACTTCCATCACTCCAGAACATTTATTGATCTGCCTTCTCAGTAATTGCTCCATAAAGGAAAGCATGATTTTAATTATAATTTATTAGCTTTGCTTCTCTCTGATTTATTTTAATTTTTATTTATTGATTATAGAGAGAAAGGAGAGAGAGAGAAAAATTGACTTGTTCCACTTATTTATGCATTTGTTGGTTGAGTCTAGTGCACCCTGACTGCAGATCAAACTCACAACATTGGCGTATCCAGATAATGCTCTAACCAACTGAGCTACGTGGCCAGAGCTTTGATCTTTATATGAATGTTAAAATATAATATGTACAGTTATGTGTTTGGCTTGTTTACTTAATGTCTGTTTGCCTTTCCGTTGTCCTTTTGGCAGACATACTCATTTCTCTTGGTAAATGCTCTGTATGTGGGAATATGGTTAGTGAATAAGGGTAGGCTTCTGGTGTAGTTTGGGCAGGTATCTTACTATTTCAAAAAGGCCGATTGTACCTACAATTCTAGATGCAATGCATGAACTTTACAGTTGGTCCTGATACTTGACCCCCACGCTCTGACTTTAACCATTTTGAAAATGTGGCAATATATTATTTCGTTGTAATTTGTATATACATGATGTGTAATGATGTTGAATTCTTAAAAATGTTTTAAAATTTATTTACTAATTTTAGAGAGAAAATAATAAAGAGGAGAGAGAGGCAAAGAAAGAAGCGTACACTTATTGTCCGACTTATTTATGTATTCATTGGTTATTGTTGCATGTGCTCTGACCAGAGATTGAACACACCATCATGGCATGTCAGGATGACTAACCAACTGAGCACTCAACCAGGGTTGAATACTGTTATATGTGCTTGTTGGCTGTTTGGGTATCTTTTATAAGGGTACCTTTTTAAGCATTTTACCTATTTTTATTATAATTTAAAGAGTTTTCTTCAATTTTTCCTTCTATTACTTGTTCTTTATTTTATGTATGAGCATCTCTATAGTTCCATATGCCACGTATGATATATATATGATATGTATGATATATATGTGTGTGATTATATATATTTGTATGATGTATGATATATAATATATATCATAATATGTATGATATATATTTGTATGATGTATATATATATTTGTACCATGTATAATATATATATATATTTATATATCTGTAATAATCTGTATTTCATATATATGTATATTGTAGAAAACTTTTCCCAGTCTCTGGATGGTCTGTCACTGTTTTTATATTTGTTAGTTATAACAGAAATTTATTGGTTTGATTAACTGGCTTCAGGCATGGCTGGATCCTCAGACTGAAAATGTATTATCTGGATGAATTCTGTCTCAGTGTCTTGGCTCTTTATCTTCTTGCCTTAGCTATTCTTTGCAGGCTGCTCTCTCTTCATGGTGGCCCCAGGAGATCCACACTGCTTTTTTCCTGATTGAATTCTCAGGGAGAATAGAGTGATGGCCTTTAGAAACAATTCCAATATGATTATTGCAATTGAATCTGATTGGCTGACTAGCCCACTGTTATCCACAGAAATGTAAGACACTGATTTGCTTAGGACTGACACGCTCATCCACAAACCAGAGTAGAGTCTTTATGTTTCTTTTCTATTCACCATTTCTTTCTGTATTAATTATAGAATCTCCTTATTAGTTTCAAAAATAAAGCTGGGACTATGCTTAGAATTGCATTGATTTTTATAAAATAACCTGAATGAAATTGACATCTTTATACTAGTAAGTCTTCCAGTTGTTGAACACAATATAATTGTCCATTTTCCTAGGTCATCTAATTTCTTTTAACGGTGCTTTGAAGGTTCAACTGTATAGGCATTAAATACCTTTAAATTATTTCTAAGTGTGTACTGTGTTTTATTTGTAAATATTTTTATTTTTTTTAATTTTTATTGAATTTATTATGACATTAGTTAATAAAATTACATAGGTTTTATATGTACAATTCTATAATACATCTGTATATTTTATTGTGTGTTCACCGCCAAAGTAATTTTTTTAATATATTTTTCAGGTTAGTACATAAAATTGCAATTTTTTTGTATATTGATTTTTTTCTCCAGTTGCCTTTATAAATTCAATTACTTATTCAAATATCTGTGGCTTATTTTGGATTTTGTGTATACAGTCTTTTCAGTATCAGTAAAAGAAATTCCAAAATTTATCTTTTATTTTTCTTGCCTCCTTGCTTTGCAGCACTGAATGGAAAAGATGACAATGAACATCATTGCCTTGCTTCTGCTCTTAGGGGAAAATGTTCTATAATACTCCTTTAAGTATAATAATAGCTGTAAGTTTTTCATAGTTAATGGAAACTGTTAGACAAGCACCAGATATCTTTTCTATCATTCACAAAATATGGGCTTTCAGTGTTATGGAAGGAGTGTTAAAAAAAAGGAAATAATCTAGTCAACAAAGTATGAGAGACCCATTGTTATTTTATAAATTGATAGTTTGACCAGAATATCAATGGTTTATTGAGTGCTTATTCTGTGTCAGGCACCATTTAGAGTACTTTATACCTATAATGAATTTACTCTTAGCAGAAAAACTGAGAAAGGTCCTGTCTGGACCATGTTTTACAGATGAAGAAAAAGGCAGAGAAATAGCTTGCCCCAGGTCACATAGCTTGTAAGAAGCTAAGTCTGCCTGGCTTTAGAATTCATACTTGTTCCTGACCAGTGGTTGTGTAGTGGGTAGAGCATTGTGCTGGGAAGCTGAGGACACAGGTTTGAAACCGTGAGGTCTTTGGCTTGAGCATGAAGTCCTGGTTTGAGACAAGATAGCTGTCTTGAGAAGAGTCACTGGCTGAGCTGGAGTGTCCCCCCATCAAGGCATGTATGAGAAGCAATCAGTGAGCAACTAAAATGCTGCATCTACAATCGATGCTTCTCATGTCTCATTGTTACTGTCCCTGTCTCATTAAAAACATAAAAAAAAAAATTCACCATTTGCAGAGACTGACTGCCAAGGAGAGTCCTGAGTAGAAGGTGACACAAAACTTGAAAAAAATTACACACACAAGATGCAGCAAGGACTGAGAACCCTGATATGCAAGTCCTCATTGTATTTATTTGTTTGCTTTATGTGCTTATTATAAAGCTCGAGTACATGAGGTAATCATCCTCTGGCACAATAGGGCATGCTTGCCTGTAAGCACTTAATCGAGAGAGATAGGAAATGGCAAACAGTACAGAAGTATTTTGTGCAGATAATCATGTCAGGGACCTGACGTTACTAAGTCTGCACAAATGATACCTGTTTAAGGCAACATTCTATTCTCAGGCCATTTTCCCACAACCCTTATAACCAGCACATGTCATTGTTCAAGAGAGAGATTTGTGGCATAGTATTGAATACTGACATTCTTGAACCTCAATATCCATCTTGAAGTACAACTTTTGAAAAATAATTTAGAGTAGTTACCATTTAAACACATTTCCATTTGTCACATATTCATGAATCCTCTCTTCATTATGTACTTTTCTTTATATAAAAACAAACATTAAAAAATTACTTTGAAAATTTAATTTTATGAGCAGATTACTTCTGATTTCCACATGACTGTCTTCCTGCAGTAAGCCTCTTTTTTTGCTCTATCTTGATTTGCCTTGTTTTATTTTTTTTATACTGACAGAAAAACCACATTGCTTTCACCCTTCCCCAGTGTCCATGTGTATAGTATAATGTCAATCATGTGCACATTTTGGTGCAACAAATCCCAAGATCCCCACGTCCCCACCTTTCATGACTGAAATTACACACCAACAGCACCACCTCTCAGCGCTGGTAACCATCATTCTACTTTCTGTTTCTATGAGTATATCTACTTGGGAATCCTTGCACCAGTAAAAACCATGCAGTATTTGTCCCTCTGTGACCTGTTTACCTCACTTAGCATTATGTTCTCAAGATTCATTCATGTTACAGGATATAAAAGCATCTCCTATTTTATGACCCACTGATATTCCATTCATGTAGACACCACATTATATTTATCCATTCATCTGTCAGTGGGTACTCAGGTTGTATCCACTCTATGGTTATGTGGAATAATGCTGTAATAAACATGGGTGTGCAAATATCTCTTCTCTGAGTCCCAAATTTTTAACAGAAAATTGGGATTATTTGCATTTACCTTCAAAGTAAAGCTGCTAAATTTGGCAGTAAAAAACCATGCCCAAATTGGAATTGCAGACAAATACTGCATTTGGGACTCACTTGTACCTAACAAATTTTCATTGTCAACCTCAAATTCTATTATTTATTTATTTATTTTATTTCTTTTAATTTAATGGGTTGATATGGTTTGCCAAACTATACAGGTTTCAAGTGTTCAACTGAAATCCTATTTTAAATGGGTATTCTGTATTTAAATTGGTTAATTTTATCCAAGGTTGTTATGAAGATTAGACATAATGTGATCAAGTCTATCAATCATATGTCAAGTTTACATCACATGTGGTACCCATTTCTATAACTTTTATATATTTCTATTTAATAAAAGATTTCAGAATTAAAAATTAATTTGATATTGCTATCTTTATGATCTGGGTCAAGCTGTAATGTTGAGCATTTCACCTGACTTCTAACAAACTATGATCTTTGTGCCAAATCTAACCTGCCACCAATTTTTATAAATAAAATTTTATTGAAACATGGCCTTGCTCATTGACATATGTGTTGTTGATGGCTGATTTTGTGCTGTGATGACAGAGCTGAGTAGTAATAACAAAGACCACATGGGCTACCAAGCCTGAAATATTTACTACTGAGCCCTTTATAGAAAGATTTGCTGATGCTTTCCTGGTGTTATTGATAAAATTGTTTCCTTAATGGGTTACTGTGAGGAGAAAACTAAATATATTTAAAGTGCTTAGGACAGGGTTTGGCACACAGTGAAGCATCAATAAGCAGAAGTTCTGGCTATCACAATAAGAGGCCAAAGGGAAAGAATAGACTATATTCTAGTTTTGTTAAACAGGCATTTGGTAAATTATAGCTTGTTCTAGATTAAAATTTAAGTAGAACAAGAATATAAAAACCAAAATGTATATACTAACTAGAACTAGTATAAGGTTTAATGCTGGGACCTTGGAGTCATTTTCATCATAGTGAACAAATATAGAAGTTGATTTTATCACTATTATGTTTCTAGAACATGTAGCCTATGCATTAGGACACACACACAAAATACCACAAAAATTAATATTCAAATAAAATTCTACTGAAGAAAAACAACTAAAAACACCAAAAGAAGAGTGCTAGATAATGAAAAAATACAATTATTTTCTAATATGCCAATATGAATCAATTAGGAGTAAATAAAACCAATGATGTTACTTAAATTAGTAACAAAAAATTAGCAGGTTCATCCGGTTTGAGTGCAGACCCACCAGTTTGATTGCGGGGTCACTGGCTTGAGTGTGGGATGATAGACATGAAGCTATGGTCACTGGCGTGAGCCCAAGGTTGCTGGCTTGAGCAAGGGGTCACTCAATCTGCTGTAACCCTTTTACCAAGGCACATATAAGAAAGCAATCATTGAACAACTAAGGTGCTGCAACAAAAAATTGATGCTTCTCATCTCTCTCTTCCTTCCTTTATGTCTGTCCCTATATGACCGTCTCTCTGAATCTCTGTCTCTGTAAAAAAAAAAATACAAACAAACCAAGATAAAAGAATAAAGGTCTCCTTGCAGATATAAAAGCATGTTCACATATGAAAATATCTTCATGTTCTATCATGAGAAATGTTTAAATCAAAGATGCCAAATTCTCCCTTCCAAGTACTAACCTGCAAACTTCTACCTTCTTTTATTTAATCTAGCTAATAGCACTATTTTGTCTTTTTCCAAATAGCTCCAGAAATACGGAAAAGGTTTATATAGGCAGATAGGGATCCTTAAACACCTCAGCGAGATCTTCTGAGCATGGCCTTTAAGGTACCAAGAGGCAGAAAAAGCCCAATAGAGATCAGGTGAATTACCAACTTTTAGGTTATGCCCTTAAAGGCTCCAACACCCCAAAGAAGTCTCATAGGAATCCATCTGGGTCCTGCTTCAATAGTGAAAAGGAAGGTCATTGAGCTAAAGCCTGCAGGCTTACATGCCTTTGCTGTGAGGAAAAGGGACACTGGAAGGTAGGCTTCCCCCTTGCTCCTTTAAGGGAGGGTTCAGTCTCTTCCAGCCCTGCTCCAGCCACCTATGACCTAACCTTGCCCAGAATGCTGGGGTTTGCCACTGAAGGCTGAAGGTGCCCAGGGCCGTCGATCCCATCTACAACACTGTGGACGAGCCTAGGGTATTTATTCCAAGAAGCAGGTAAACTGATCTCATTTGCACAAGGGCCACTTAACTATGTCTTGCCTGAATAGTCAGGTTTTTTATTCTTCCCTCAAAGATCTCTGTTGTGGGTGTTGATAGTCCTATTTTCTGCTGCTTTGTTCAATATATAGTGTTTCCTTTATTCCTCCTACCTCAATGCCCCCTCATATTTCAGGCTGGGTCCCACTCCTAATTTAGAGCTCTCTCTCCCCCTTTTGCCAACTTCTATTGTGAATTTACCTTTGCCACCCAGCTTAGTGTATCCCAAGGCTCTCTTTACCACGCCACAGTTGCAGAGCTCCAGAGAAAAGTACCCTGGTCTCATCTCTCCAGGCAGAGGAGAACAGAGGCTCTATCTCCACACATGCTGCAGATGGCTTTTCCAGTCTACCTGAATCATTACCAGTTAGAAGCAGCGGTCATTGGGACTTGGACGTGAGCTGTAAAGTATAGAATTGTGACAACAATTCCAGTGCCATGCAGACTTTTCCTGGACGTTGACTTTTTCTGGACTCCTGCTCCTTGTGATAGCTCCTAACAGACTGAACTGAGGTTGGGTTGCATTCGCAGGGATTTGGAATGGTGTTGGGGCCAACTTGGACTTGGTGAACATGTTAAGGACACTACTCTTTTATGGATTCTTGCTGTATTGGCCAAGAGTTTGCTTAAAGGCTTTAATCACAGTTTAAAAATATATATATATATAATAAAAAATATATATATATAGAAGATAGAAGACCGGATAAAGAAGATGTGGCACATATACACTATGGTATACTACTCAGCCATAAGAAATGATGACATCGGATCATCTACAACAAAATGGTGGGATACAGAGTGAAATAAGTAAATCAGAAAAAAACAAGAACTGCATGATTTCATACATTGGTGGGACATAAAAACGAGACTAAGAGACATGGACAAGAGTGTGGTGGTTATGGGGGGGAGGGAAGGAGGGAAAGGGGGAGGGGAGGGGCACAAAGAAAACTAGATAGAAGGTGACGGAGGACAATCTGACTTTGGGTGATGGGCATGCAACAGAATTGAATGACAAGATAACCTGGACATGTTTTCTTTGAATATATGTACCCTGATTTATTGATGTTACCCCATTAAAATTAATAAAAATTTTTTAGAAAGATGCCAAATTCCTGATAGTGCATATTTTATCACCAATATCATTCCAGAAGGTTCAAATTTAAGTAAATTTTTAACTGAAAATAATTAATCTTTATGGATAGACCTTTGTTTTGGTACATGACTCAAGGCAGCCAAGTGACTTTCACCTGAGAAGGGGTGAAACTCAGAAATAATTGATCTGGACCAAGGACACTGAATTTTTTCTCCCATGGCTAAGATTGTGAAGTCTTCAGAGAATAGAGTTCATGGATCCATCTGGCTAATTGTGAGCCCTGTTCATTGAGTCCTCAAGGCCAGACTACCATAAATGATCAGTGTGTCTTCAGGCTTCTAGGGTGCCGGTCCCTGTCCAGCTGGCTTCACACCTGAGCCTCATCTGTCAAAAATCATCTTCGTCAGGAGGTCTGGCCTCAATCTGTCTATCTGTCAATACCAGGGACAGTGCCTCAGCAGTCAATGCTCAGGAGGCAGAAGAGGGGCAGCAGACTGGCCCTCCTTGATTATGGACCAGCACAGTCGCAGCCCAGCTCAGTGAATGCCATGGGAGACATTGAGGGAGGAAGGACTGGGAGCATTGTTGTTTTTTTTTAGGACAAGCAGAATATTTGGGGTAGACAGGTGACAGGGCACCAAATGTGGTTTCTGTTTCAAGCACTATGAAGTTTATGTTCTTGGTTCTGGTGGGAGTCCAAGAACTTTCATTCAGAGTTCTGCTATCCTTTCACAATGGTTCTAGCTCCCATAGAAAGTACCCCTTAAACAATCCAAAATCAAGAGGTGTTGATGATGATGATGAAGAGGAGGAGGAGGTAGAAAATAAAGACAGTGATCCCAATGTCATGAACAGTCACTGAGGACCTCCTATGTACCAGGTCCTCAGCTGAGTGTTCTACACCTTGTTTCTTTTCATCTGCATAATTGCTCCCCAAGAAAGAAGAATGCACATTTCTTCATTTTACATATGAATACAGGAGCACAGCATTCAAATATAACTTGAACTAGGGCTTGCGGTAAAGTGGGAGTGAATTGAAGTTGGAATCTAGGCATCCAGACTCCACACATAGGACACATAGCCAGTATTCTTTCCTCAAAACCCAACTTGTCATTTTTCTTGCCAGGTCACTCCAGGCAGACCTTCTGTTCACTGTCCCCCTCCCTGTGGGGGTTCCCACGAGACCTCAGTGGAGAGTGATGGATGCCCCCTGCTGCACTAACTATAGGAAGGCTAGCTGAGTAGGGCAGATCTTTTGCTTGCCCCTACTTCTAAATTTTTCTTGAACTGTCTTCTTTTTCCTTCATTTCTGAATCTTAGCCCTTCTCAGTGTAAAGAGACATATTACGGGTGTTGGTTTTTATTCTTAAAAGCAAAATATCAGTAAAAATATGTATCTCAGCTGTACTTTTAGATAAGATCTCTGAACTTCTATGTCAGATTTTCTGAGGTGTTGGCAAACAATAAAGAAGTTTAACATATAAGCAGCAGAGTCTAAGAATTTAGTTTAATTTTGTCTGCTATATAATCTTCTGCAATAATGGGCAAGTTCATGTTAGTTGATTCTTTTTGCCACAACTGTATTTTTCCAAAGATTAAATATAATGGAAATTCCATATATAATGAGTGTAAATAGAAAGTTCAAAATAAATTTTAGATATTATTATTATTAACAGTCTATCTTTATGCACTTTGAATAAAATATTGTATGACTTGAAGGTATGCATTTCTCTGGGTCTCTGGTGGGACATTTTATTCTGTCATTATACAAGTAGATACTGAGTATATGAACAGGAAATGACTGAATTTCATTAATTTATTTTTAAATTTTTTTTATTAATTTTAGGGAGAAAGGTAAAGGGAGAGAGAGAGAGAAAAAAAAAAGAGAGACAAAACAACATCAATTTGTGGCTTGACTTAGTTGTGCAGGCCCTGGCTGGTTGGCTCAGTGGTAGAGCATCAGCCTGGTGTGTAGAAGTCCTAGGTTCAATTTCAAGTCAAGGCACACCAGTGAAGTGACTGTTTGCTTCTTCACCATTTCTTTTCCCCCTTCTCTCTCTCTCTCTCCCCATCCTGCAACCATGGCTCACTTGAGCAAGTTGATTCTGGGTGCTGAAGATGGCACCATGGCCTTGCCTCAGGTGATAAAACAGCTCAATTGCCAAGCAATGGAGCAATGGCTCCAGATGAGCGCAGCATCGCCCCAGAGGGCTTACAGATTAGGTCTAAGTCGGAGCTCAATCAAGAAATTGTTTTTATGCCTCTTTACCTGTCATTTAATATAAAATAAAATATCCCTGAATGAGTGGCTCAGCAATAAAACATTGGCCTGGTGTGTGGAAGTACAGGGTTTGATTCCCATCCAGGGCACACAAGAGAAACACCCATCTGCTTCTTCCCCCTTCCCCCTTTTCTTCTCTCTATCTCTCTCTTCCCCTTTCACAGCCAAGGTCCCACTAGAGCAAAGTTGGCCCTGGCACTGAGAATGACTTCATGCCTCCACCTCAGGCGCCAGAATGACTCTCACAGAAATGAAGTGATGCTCAGATGGGCAGAGCATCAATTCCTGGAGGGCATGCTGGGTGAATCCCAGTTGGGCACATGCAGGAGTCATTTTGACTGCCTCCCCACTTCGAACTTTAAAAAAATACAAAAAGAAAACAAAAAAAACAAAGTCTTTGTTGTGCATTCACTGGTTGCTTCTTGTACATTCTGAAACCAGAAGAAAACCCACAACCTTGGTGTATCAGGAGAATGTTCCACCCAACTGAGAGACTTACCAGGGCTGAATCTCTTTAATGTCTGATTCCTCATAGCCTATACCTTTGCACAGAGGAGGCAGCAAAAACAAAAACAAAAACAAAATCTTTTTAACATTAAATAGACCCTTCGTTCACACAAACACAGAGTAGGCAATAGGCTTCCCCCCCCCCCCCGGGGCTGCTTTTCTCCCTGTTCTTTCATCCCTTCCAGCAATATTTCACAGGAGTACAGAAAAGATGCAAAGGGGATTATGTGTATTTATGACATGAACTTCTTCTGAACCTCTTACTTTCTTTTTATAAGACATGCATCATTCACTTTCAAAAAATTGTGTCAATTTTAAATAATAAAAACTTTAAAGGGTGAAGAAGGGCAGGATCAATCTGACTTCATGGACTGAGACACTTTTAGGATTTCACATTCAGGATGTCATGTCATTCCACGTTCAGGTTCCCTGGGACAGGGAAGGCTTTGATCTCTCTGCCATGTAATTATATAAAAGTAATTAAATATTTCTTGAGGTTAAATTTATCAATAAGTGGTTACTGCAATAACAATTTAATTCTGATTACAATATAGTAATTGGATGTTAATTGCCAAACTTTTGGGGTTTATTTTCTCACAATTTCCGGGTAAAAATGTCATCAGAAAGAGGCTGTGATACTTATACACATTCTAAATTTGCTTTGTGAAAGATGTAGGACTCAAATGTTCATTCTCTGTGTCCCGACCCAGGACTCTGTTCCTCAAGCAGAGGTGAACAATTTTTTTTTCATGTCTGCTTTGTCCAAGATCAGGAAACAGAGGCAGAATCATTGGTTCCTCCTATTGGGATTCATTGAGTTCATTATGAATAAGGGAACAGAACAAGTGATTTACAGGGGCCTTTCTGAAATAAATATCTTAGTTTATAGGAGTTTCTATAAATAGTATGTTTTTCCATCTCACTTTAGTAATCTGACATGTGAAAGTAATATTTTCTCTACAAATTGAGAAACTAGTGAGCTATCATCACATGACTATTACTAGACAGACTTCAGGGAAATTCTGGTTCTAGATCTCAGCAATAAGAGCAGATAATTGATTGTATCTGAGTTTTTGGAAAAAAAATTAGGTAAATAATAGTAAAATTTAATGTGCACTGATTCTTTACAATGTAAACAATTATACCTCTCATATATCTTTTTTTTCTGGCAGAGACAGAGATAGTCAGAGAGAGGGACAGAAGATAGGAAGGAAAAATGATGAGAAACAAATTTTTGGTGCAGTTTTTTAGTTGTTTATTGATTGATTTCTCATATGTGCTTTGACCGGGGGTTATAGCAGATGGAGTAACCCCTTCCTTTAGCCAGCAATCTGGGGCTCAAGTTGGTGAACCTTGCTCAAACCCGATGAGCCCGCGCTCAAGCTGGCGACCTCGAGGTCTTGAACCTGGGTCCTCTGCATTTTAGTCAGATACGCCTGGTCAGTTTACCTCACATATATTCTACTGACATTTTCACTTGTGTGATATGGAGACATAAAAGAGTTTGCGTAGAATTGTCAATATATTGAATTAGAAAATAAAAGAAACACTAGCATTCTGGCCATTTTATGCAGCAGCTTAAAAGTTTAAAAAATATGCATATACTTTATAGAAGAAATAAAAACATAAAGTTTAATGAGAACATTTCAAAAGAACATGTGTAGTATTACAGTTAAATTTTCACAAAAGTTCCTTATGAGTACAAAATCAATCCTAACACTGTAAAAGTATAAGCAGAAAAATATTCCCACCAAATTTCCTGACAGTGGTTGACTCTGTGGGACAGAGATAGCAACAAAACTGAAATTTTATTGGTAATATTGCAAATCTCTATAAAAAGATAAGTTCTGCAAAAATATTACTGAAAAGTCACACTTTAAATATGGTGAGTGGATGTCAATGATAATAATAGATATTATTAATGAGAATTCCATTAAGTGCCTGGGCGTGTTCACCATCAGACTCACATGTAAAAAGTCTGATATAACTGGTTCTAGGCTGTGGCTAAAACAGTGGTTCTCAAAGGCACTGGTGTGCCCTAGAAGATTTCCAGGTGCACCCTATGGTACTCCAGAGAAATATGTGCCTGTTGGGGGCCAAAAACCCAACAGGGTTTTAGAGTTTATATTTTTGGGGGACATTGGTGTGGGAATTGGCTGTAAGCTGACTGTCTGCCCAAACCCCACCTCACTTGCCTGATTAGGTTGCAAAGGGTTGTTAAACTGTGGTGCTGGATTGTTTACACTACCTCCTATGTTCCCTGAAAAGACTGGAGACAAGTTTCTTTTATCCTTTGTTTGGTGTAAAGTTAAAATGGTAAGTACGGTAGGGGTTTTCTGCACTTGGTAAAATTTTTGGGTTGCCTTGAAAACATAATCAAAGATCTCATTGATTTGCTAATGTCCCACTTTGCCCTATAAATAAAAAAAGATGTGGTTTTTGGACTTGCTTTGTTCTTGTCAGCAGTAATTACAGGGTTCTCCTGACCCTATATTTTCTTAATTCCACACCATTCCCAATCAAGACCTGAAACTACTAGCTGCACTAGTTCATGGTATATGTTTAGATATAAAAATAAATATAGTTACTCTATTATATGATTTTATTACAGAAATATTGCTCTTTTTGTTAACACATTATTATTATATTTATTATTAACACATCATTATATTATTTTTAGATAAATACACCAAAATAAAATAAATAGATTTCTCAAATAGAAGCATGATATTGAAGAATCCAATTCTGGAAGTGAGCAAAAGTTAAGTGAAAATAAAATAGGACTTGAGTGCTGAAGGGAAAAATTTAATTTATAGAATTTTTCATCACTGAACAGTAAACAATGTAATTGGATTAGATACTCATTGATGAAAGCTTCAAGTAATTTTGGTTTAACATTAACAAAAGCAGAAGAACTGGCAGCTGTATCCACTGATCATGGATTGATAATTAAATATAAGGAATTGTCTCTTGAAGCCTTTTGGATTTCTATAAAGAAAGAATATGTGGCAACATCTAATAAAGCTTTGAACATTTTACTACAATTTTTAACATCCTATTTATGTAAATTAGGATTTTCTACCCTCAACACAATTAAGAGTAAAAAGAGAGGAATTCTTCAATGTATTGATGAGAAAATGAGAGTTTGCCTTTCAAATATATGCCCAAACATTGAAGAAATTGCTAGACACATCAGGATCATGTTTCTCATAAACACAAGAATGAAAAAAACTTAACACATTCATGGTGGGACCTGCCAAATTTACTAAATCTTACTAAGAATGTATCTATATATATAAAAAGATAGCTATTTTGTTTTTTTTATTTTTTAGCCCCTCTTTTTTATGAATTCTAAAAAGCATAACAAAAAATGTAACATAAAAATGTTTTCCAATGTCAGAATAAATTTAATTTTGTCATATTTATTTTGTTTAATTACTATAAAAGCATTCTTGGACTTTATATATTTTTCTTTAATATTTGACTTAATTATTATAACATATTTCTCAGAAATTTGTATATAGTGCACCTACAATTATTTGTAAGATTTTAAATGCTCCCTGACTTCAAAAAATTTGAGAACCACTGCACTAAGAGCATCAGTAGATTTTAAAAGATTCACAAGTGATTATAATGGCCAATATATATGTGCCTTGACCAGGGGGCTATAGCAGTGACCTTGGGCTTAAGCTGGTGAGCCTTGTTCAAACCAGATGAGCCTGCGATCAAGCTGGTGACCTTGAAGTTTCTAACCATGGTCCTCCACACCTCAGTTTGACCTTCTATCCACTGCACCACCAACTGGTCAAGCCACATATATATTTTCATACATACAACCAGTCATCTGTGCTGGTCACCTAGCTCCAAACTCACTTTTGTATGCCTAACTTCAGCCAAGGGTAGTTCTTTTCTTTCCCTAGTAACAGTAGTTTAGGACATCACTTTGACACCATTCTTCCCTGTGTCTTCTCTTCACAAATCTGACTTTAGGCTCTGATCTGTGTCCACTCTATAGGATACAGAAAGGACTCTTCTTTAGAGATGTTTCTGTTTTTGTTTTTGTTTTTCCTGAAGCTGGAAACAGGGAGGCAGTCAGACAGACTCCCGCATGCGCCCGACCGGGATCCACCCGGCATGCCCACCAGGGGGTGATGCTCTGCCCATCCGGGGCGTCGCTTCTGTTGCGACCAGAGCCACTCTAGCACCTGAGGCAGAGGCCATGGAGCCATCCCCAGCGCCCGGGCCATCTTTGCTCCAGTGGATCCTTGGCTGCGGGAGGGGAAGAGAGAGACAGAGAGGAAGGAGAGGGGGAGAGGTGGAGAAGCAGATGGGCGCCTCTCCTGTGTGCCCTGGCCAGGAATCGAACCTGGGACTCCTGCACACCAGGCCGATGCTCTACCACTGAGCCAACCGGCCAGGGTCTAAGATGTTTTTGTTTTTGAGGCAGTGAACTGGGGCTCTCTGAAAGCCCACCTAACAACTAGTTTAATCTACTTGGCCTTTAATCACTCAGCTAAATTGTCTAACAACTGCACTGGTCAGAAACTTTGATACTGGAGAAGGGAACACCCTTTACAGAGAATAAAGCCATAGCTACCAATGAAAACACATACCCCTCTTTAAAAATTTCTAAATCATCAAAACAGCATGGTATTGGCAGAAAAATAGACACTCAGACCAATGGAACAGAATAGAAAGCCCAGAAATAAAACCACATATATATGGTCAAATAATCTTTGATAAAGGGGCCAAGAACACACAATGGAGAAAAGAAAACCTCTTCAACAAATGGTGTTGGGAAAATTGGAAAGCCACATGCAAAAGAATGAAACTCGACTACAGCTTGTTCCCGTGTACTAAAATTAATTCAAAATGGATCAAAGACCTAAATATAAGACCTGAAACAATAAAGTACATAGAAGAAGACATAGGTACTAAACTCATGGACCTGGGTTTTAGAGAACATTTTATGAACTTGACTTCAATGGCAAGAGAAGTGAAGGCAAAGATAAATGAATGGGACACCATCAGAATAAAAAGTTTTTGCTCAGCAAGAGAAACTGACATCAAAATAAACAGACAGCCAACTAAATGGTAAATGTTATTTTCAAACAACAGCTCAGATAAGGGCCTAATATCCAAAATTTACAAAGAACTCATAAAACTCAACAACAAACAAACAAACAATCCAATAAAAAAATGGGAAGAGGACATGAAACAGACACTTCTCCCAGGAAGAAATACAAATGGCCAACAGATATATGAAAAGATGCTCATCTTCATTAGTTATTAGAGAAATGCAAATCAAAACTACAATGAGATACCACCTCACCCCTGTTAGATTAGCTATTATCAACAAGACGGGTAATAGCAAATGTTGGAGAGGCTGCGGAGAAAAGGGAACTCTCATCCACTGTTGGTGGGACTGTAAAGTAGTACAACCATTATGGAGAAAAGTATGGTGGTTCCTCAAAAAACTGCAAATAGAACTACCTTATGACCCAGCAATCCCTCTACTGGGTAAATACCCCAAAACTCAGAAACATTGATACGTAAAGACACATGTAGCCCCATGTTCATTGCAGCACTGTTCACAGTGGCCAAGACATGGAAACAACCAAAAAGCCCTTCAATAGAAGACTGGATAAAGAAGATGTGGCACATATGCACTATGGAATACTACTCAGCCATAAGAAATGATGACATCAGATCATTTACAGCAAAATGGTGGGATCTTGATAACATTATAAGGAGTGAAATAAGTAAATAAGAAAAAAACAAGAACTACATGATTCCATACATTGGTGGAACATAAAAACGAGGCTAAGAGACATGGACAAGAGTGTGGTGGTTACCAGGGGTGGGGGGAGGGAGGACGCAGAGGGAAGGAGGGAGAAGGTTAGGGGGAGGGGGAGGGGCACAGGGAAAACTGGATAGAGGGTGACAGAGGACGGTCTGACTCTGGGCGATGGGTATGCAACATGGTTTAATGACAAGATGACCTGGACATGTTTTCTTTGAATATATGTACCCTGATTTATTAATGTCACCCCATTAACATTAATAAAAATTTATTTAAAAAAACAAAATAAAAATAAAAATAAAAAAATAAAAATTTCTAAATCAGTGTTAGATTTGTTCATTTTCATTAACTGAAATTAGATATTTTGTGTCTGCTCTATCCTGGATTAATTAGGAAGCTCTGTCTTGTTTCTGTAAACTGAAGTATTAAACAGTGGCACTGAAAATTTGCAAAAAATAATTGTGATGATAAATTTTGTGTCAACTCGGTTGGGCCATGGTGCTCAGATTTTGGACAAACATTATTCTGGATGTTTTTCTGTTAGTGATTTTATTTAATTGAGATTAACATTCGGATCAGTGGACTTTTGAGTAAAGCTGATTACCCTCTGTAATGTGGGTAGGTTTCATTTAATCAGTTCAATATTTTACTAGAAAAAAGACTGACCTCCTAAGGGGAGCAAATGCCTAATAGCAGACTGACTTTGGACTTGAATTGCAACTTTTCCCAGCAAAATTTGGACCTAACACATCTCCACAATTGTGTGAACCAATTATTAAAAGATATTTCTATATATGTACATACACATATTCTTTTGATTCTGTTTCTCTAAAAAACAGTAATAAATACAGTAATATTGTCTTTAAAAATTATCTTATTGAAATTGTTGACATTTAGAAATAAACTAAATGGCCACTGACAGTTAAATGAATAAAAAAACTGGGATTTATATAATATAGATAAAAAATACTATTTATCCTGAAGAAAGAAAATTGTGCCATTTTTTACAACCTGAGTGAAGTTCAAGGACATTATGGTAAATGAAATGGGCCAATCACAGAAGGACAAATACTGCATGACTCCACCTCTGTGATGTATCTCAGAAAGTCAACTTCATAGAATCACACTGCAGTGGTGGTGGCTGCTATTGGTGGAGGGAGGGGAATACAGAGAATTACTAATCATAGGGCATAAAGTTTCAGGCAGGGAAGTTAAGAAGCCTTTGAGACCTGCTGTCCAGCATTGTATCTAGAGTCCATGATCAAATATAAACACTTCAAAATTTGTTAAGAAGGCAATTCTCATGCAAATGTTTTTTTACAATAAGAAGCTGTTGTGAGAGACACAAGTATTAACTGAAAAAAAATGAAAATGCTATTAGATTTTTGTTATAGAAGAGTTACTTCTCTCTAAATTTCTTAGTCATTTAAATGCATTTGATAATAAAAAAAACTCACATTTTGATTTATGTTAATTTAAAAAGTAAGTCTGAATTGTTCATTAGGATGTATAAAACTTGGAAGTCTAATAAAGGTGTACAGGTGATATTATTCCTCTGAAGTGGAGGAACTCAGACCCTTCAAAAAACATTTACTTTTCCTATGACCCTATTTCATTAATATTACAAGTTTTCAGAGACTGAGATGACATGGATCAATCTGACTAGTGATGAGCTTGGTGTATTGTGCTCTGAAGCACAAAGACTCCTAATAAGCAGCCTGTGTTTTGCAACTGTTCACTTTATTGATCCTAAACTGCTGGATCTGTTTATGTGTCTTCTCTCCGAGAGTCAGTGTGTACAACTAGGTGTCCATGCCCAACTCTGTCTTTCTTCAGTTCTGAGGACAGATCCTGAGCCTTCGTCACTCACCAGGCATAAGGAGACTAATGAATTGTCATCTCTTTAACATTTCCCTGCATGGAGGAAGTGTAGTGCCATGAGTGCTGCTGGAGATACTGGATACAGAAAGGATAGAAGGATAATTGTTTTTCATCATCAGAACAAGCTGAATAGTTGAGTAGCCTGATGATATTGATATATACCAATATACAGTTTCAGCTCAGAGACCTATGAAGTTTATGTTCTTGGTTCTGTTGAAAGTATAAAGGCTCTGATTCAATTTCTGCTGTTTTCCCACACCGGGTCTATGTCCTGTAGGCATCCTTTTCACCAGACCTGAAAAATAAGTTTCTCTAAATTACCTCCTATGTATGCTAAACTGATTACAATGGTAATTATGAAGATAAACGGCCAATTAATGCCAGATGACCATATGCATGAAATCATGAACCTTTGGCTCTGGCTGGTTGGCTCAGCAGTAGAGTGTCAGTCTGGTGTGTGAAAGTCCGAGGTTCAACTCCTGGTCAGGCACACAAGAAAAGTGACCATACGTTTCTCCTCTGTCTCTCTTTCTCTTTATCTCTCTCCCCCTCCTGCTGTCATGGCTTTAACAGTTTGAGCGATTTGGCCTCAGGCACTGAGAATGAGACCATGGCCTTGCCTCAGTTGCCAAGTGAGAGAGCAATGACCCCATATGGACAAAACATTGCTCCCTAATGGGTTTGCAAGTAGGTCTCGACTGGGGTGCACGCGGGAGTCTGTCTCTTTGCTTCCTCACCTCTTTCACACTCACAAATATTCATAAATTTTTTTTATTTTTTTTTCATTTTAGATAGGAGAGCAAGAGAGAGAAGGAGGGAGAGAGAGAAAAAGAAAGGAGCAGGAAGCATCAACTCCCATATGTGCCTTGATGAAGCAAGTCCAGGGTTTTGAACTGGTGACCTCAGCCTTCCAGGTTGATGCTTTATCCACTGTGCCACCACAGGTCAGGCCATCATAAACCTTTACTCAGTATTCCCAAGGGAGAAAGTCTGAATCAAGCGCTAAGTAGATTGTCTTTTTATCTGTATTGTCACATATTATTGTTTTTCTATTGAGGATAAAAAGATTATAGTCTTTTAATTTAACTTGTAGCAGATCATAAGATAAAATGAAATAAAGTCAGGTTTCAATCAGTCTGACTCCAGACATAGGGAACCTGCCTAGTGTTACATCCCAGGAGATAGGCCACAGCAGACACAAAGTAAATTTTATAAGTTTTATTGCAGACCTGCACAGGGACTGCAGGCAACCATGCAAGGGAGCACTGCAGCCCCCCAAACCTGCGCAGGGATGCAGGTAACCCACACAGGGGTACACTGCAGCCCCCTAAACCTGTGCAGGGACTGCAGGCAACCCACGCCTCCGAAGAGACTGGAGCACTGCAGCCCCCCAAACCTGCGCAGGGACTGCAGGCAACCCACACAAGGGAGCACTGCAGCCCTCCAAACCTGCGCAGCCAACAAACTGTGCAGGGACTGCAGCCCCCCCCAAACCTGCACAGGGACAGCAGCCCCGAGCTTCTAAAATGGCTCCTTTTTATAAGGTGGCTGTCTAGGATGAGCAAGCATCATACAGAAGCTGATGTGGCTGTTAGTCATTGGCTAGGGAGGTCGTGTGCAGTTACGGGGGGAGGGGGGGTATTGCTCAGTGGAGAATTTCAAACATAAACTTCTGATAAGGGTCTCTGACTCAATGCAGGATGTTGCTGAACTCTTTGTTCTCAGTGTCACAGGGACCTTGTACACTCTTGGCAGCCCCAGCATGTCAGTACTCCCTGAATCTAACACCTAGTAGTCTCCCTTTGCCAACTGAACAGCCATTTCACTTCTCTGTCATTCAACACAGACATCCTCTGCTCACTGTGTTTTACTTTTTGTAGGTTATTGGTAGACCACAGAGGAGAGCCATAGGTGGCCCTTACTGATTTAACTATAAAAAGAATGGATGGTCTGACCTGTGGTGGCACAGTGGGATAAAGCGTCCACCTGGAAAACTGAAGTCGCTGGTTCGAAACTTTGGGCTTGCCTGGTCAAGGCACATATGGGAGTTGATGCTTCCTGCTCCTCCCCCTTCTCTCTCTCTCTGTCCCTTTCTCTCTAAAAAATCAATAAATAAAATATTAAAAAAAAAGAAAAAAAAAGAATGGCTGAGCCTGACCTGCAGTGCTGCAGTGGGTAAAAGCATTGACCTGGAACACTGAGGTCGCCGGTTAGAAACCCCGAGCTTTCCTGGTCAAGGCACATACGGGAGTTGATGCTTTCTGCTCCTCCCTCCCTTCTCTCTCTCTCTCTCTGTTCTCTCTCTCTAAAATGAATAAATAAAATCTAAAAATAAATAAATGAATAAAAATAATTTAAAAAAAAATAAAAAGAATGGCTGAGTTAAGAGACAGGGGTCACAGAAAGAGCCAGCTCATGACATTTAGGGTAGATCTCTCTCTTGCCCCTACTCCTGCACTTCACCTCAACTGTCTGCTTCCACATCTAATCTGTAATTTAGTCCATTTGCATTTCAAAGGGAGACATAACATCAATATATCAATTTCCATCTATACTCAGAAAACCAGTAACTATTTAAAGATATATCACGTGTGTTTTATTGGTTAAGACCTGTGGATCTCTGCTTTAAAATTTTTAAATTTTAATAGAGAAAAATTTATCTTTATGTGCTTCAGAGATTCATAATATACTTTTCAGTTCTATCTGCTCTACTTATTATCTAATTCTGTAGAGCAAGTTCTTAGTGTTTCTGAGCCTCAACATTGTCATTTGAGTTGATGTTTAGTTCATACAACTCCATTGAGTAAAGACTAATTAGAGAACAAATACTAGCTATGTGATTAAAGGTGATAATACGTATAAGGGAAAAGGTTGATTTTATTTTTATTATTATTACTGATAACATTAAGCTTTATTCCATTCCACCAAAATATCCTGTGATCTGATAATTTAATTTTGAATGAATATTAAACTTCCTTAGAATTGCATTTCTGTGAATAAATTCACTATTCCAATAATTTAATTTCTGGTAATAAAACAATAAACAAATATCTGACAAAGCAATTTATTTTCGTCCTTATACAAATAGATACTGATGACTTGGAAGTCACATTTTATTCTGGATCCCCAGAACTTAGATCATTTCTGGCACAGAGGAGTCCAAACAATAACAAAAATAAAAACCCTAACATATGACAAATACTGAATAAAAGCTTCCTTGGTTCCCAGAAATAGAACATAGTTATGTGACGCTCACACACTGGTGATTTTCTTTCTGTGGTTTCATCCATTTTAAGGATGTCTCATTGGACAAGAGACAGGATAAAACAGCACTTGTTTGTGTGTATGCCATAGGCTTTCAATGGGACCTATTATTTTCCATTCAGTAGCATCTATAGTATTCACATATTCAAAAACCATCATAGTAATTTTCATAAATATAAGGAAGAAGAGGTATAATGAGAAAGAGAAGATAAATTTTATTGTGTGGGCTGAGACAAATTTTTGGATTTGAAGTCATTCTATGCTCTAGTGCAGGGGTCCTTAAACTTTTTACACAGGGGACCAGTTCGGGGGCCCTCATTGGAGGGCCGGACTATAAAAAAAAACTATGAACAAATCCCTAGGCACACTACACATATCTTATTCTAAAGTAAAAAAAAAAAAAAAAAAAAAAAAAAGGAGAATGAAAGAGGGGCCCCGGTCAGAGTAATGGCGGAGTAGGAAGCGATACCGATAAATCTCCCCCAAAACTCAACAAGATCTTCAACCAGAAACAGAAAAACCTATACTTGGAGCTTCCAGATTCTTCGCAATACACCCAAAGGTATGATTGAGTGAAAAATTGGCTAAATATATAACCAAACCCCGAAGGAAATAGGGAGTAAGAAATGCTCCGCCTTCCTCACTAACCTAAACAGGGCGGCTTTCTCTGGTAACTGTGAATATAGAAACTGAGGCGGGCAAAGGGGGTGAATAGATCCAGGCCGCCGCAGCAAAAACGGCCGAACCAGGCTGTGGCTCAGAGATCCAAGCCGAGGAAAATCTGATCCTGTGGCAACCCGGGCAATACAAGCTAACACTCGCGCCAAACCCAAACAAAGAAAGACAAGCGGAGCGGCCATTTTACCCGGTCTCCTGGTCGGTGCGCAGTTAGTGGAAGAGAGATTTCTTCCTAAGCCGCGGAAGTGGGTGCCCGTGTTGCCCCACGGAGAGGCAGGGTCAGAAGCCTTTCTGTGGGCTGAGGGCAGAGTCTCTGGGCAGCCCCAGCGCCCTGGGAAAGCCACGCACGGGAGGGAGTGAGAACTAATCTCAATGGTGGAGATTTTCCGTGCTGGAGGCTGTTTCACTCAGAGGGAACCGCGGCTGGCCTCATATCCTGGTTTGCGCGCGCAGATAAGGAGTGAGCGATTCCTCCGAGTGCCTCGGCAGTGCGCGCCCGTGTTATCGCAGAGAGGGGCAGAGTCAGGGGCCTTTGTGTGGGCCAAAGCGGAATCTCGGGCCGCCCCAGCGCCTTGCAAAAGCCGCACACTGGGACGGAGCGAGACTCAATTCCAACGCTGCAACTTTTCCCTGCGGTTGGGGGTTTCACTCAGAGCGTGAGACTGCTGGCCGGATATCCTGGTTGCAGACAGTGAGTGAGAGTTTCCTCCAAGCGCCCCGGAAGTGGGCACCCGCTTGTGTTACCGGATAGAGTGGCAGAGCCAGAGGTCTTCGAGTGGGCGGAAAGCCCGCCTGATTATGCTAGCAGCTCTGACTGACTGAGCCTTACCCAGAGCCCTGTGCTGAGTGGAAATAGAGTGGGGAGTTGCCAGCAATTTGAGCCTCTTACTATCCAGGCAGAGGCAGCAGCAACCCCATACCTGGACTATCAGGCAACTAATTGAGGAAGGAAAGACTAGGAGAAAGGCTCCAGGAACACGGACTCTCTCACTGTCGGAGCCTATAAATGCTAATGAGCCTCGACTCCCAACGAGAACAAAGCACAATACATGACATTGCCATAGAGACTTATCAACTGCAAACCTCTACCTGAGCGTGCCAAAGGGGCAGAACCCGGGGTACAGAGTCACCGACCAGGAAGAGGGAGAGAAAAGAAAAAGCAAGAAGATAACCTCTCAAAATCAAGAATAATCTGCAGACTTTATAACCTATCACATTTTATTATATTTGTTCATTTGTTTCTCTTACCTTCATTCTTGAGACTTTTTTTTCCTCCTCCAATTTGGCCGATTAACTCTCTACCGGTCTTACTCTTTCCTCTCCTTGAACTACACTACCCATAAGTGTTACATCTCCCATTATCATTTCTCTTCTCTTCCTTTCTCTCTATGAGGGTTGCACTCCAAAACCCTTAACTCTCTCTCTCTCTCCTTTCTTTTTTCTTCTTTTAGTGGTTCCTCTTTTTTTCTCTCTCTCTCTTTCTTTTCTCCCTCTATATTAGTTTCTTCCTTTCTCCTTTACATCTCCTCTCATTCAAACCTCAATAACAAACAAATTATCTTATCTGGGACTCAAACCTATGTTTGTGGCATTTTGGGGGGTTTTTACTTCACCTTTTTAACTCACTAGCAGTGCTCCCATCCCTGGCTCTCCATATTATCTAGTTCTGGTTCCACTAAATACAATAGTAAGTTTTTAATTTGTCCCCCCATTTTTCCATTTTCCTCTTATTCCTCTCATCATAACTCTTAGACAACCAACACCTAAAAGCAAATCATTTTCTTCTTGACCCAAATTTTTTCCTTATTTGCTTTTTGTGGGTCCATACGCTCTTTTTTTTTTCTTTTTTCTTTTTTTTTTTCTTTCTTCCCTTTTTTTTTATTTTTATTTTTTTCTTTCTCTCTTTTTTGCCCCTTTATTACTTTTCCCCAATTCAGGCCCTCCATCACAGGCATTGTTTGTTATAACTCACAGTCCACCACAAGATTTTCTCAAGAAAGAGGGGAGAGGAGGAGAGGAAAAAAAGAGGGGGGAATAATTTCCTTTTTTAAAAAATTTTTATTTTATTTTATTTTTCTTTATTTCATTATTAATTTTTTTAAAAAAAACAACTCTTTTCGATTTGTTATTTTTTTATTTTTTTTAACTTTTTATTCTTTATTAAATCTCATTAATACTATCAACAAAACCACCCTCAGATGCCATTAAGGAAGAGAAAATCGAATATCATGGATACAAAAGAAAGAGAGGTAACACAGCTAGATGAGGAAAAATCTATGGAGAAAAAATTTAATATATTGGAAACCTTGGAGCTAAATGACAGAGAATTCAAGATAGAAATCCTAAAAATCCTCCGAGATATACAAGAAAACACAGAAAGGCAATATAGGGAGCTCAGAAAACAACTCCATGAACACAAAGAATATATGTCCAAGGAAATTGAAACTATAAAAACAAATCAAACAGAGATGAAAAACTCAATTCACGAGCTGAAAAACGAAGTAACAAGCTTAGCTAATAGAACAGGTCAGATAGAAGAGAGGATTAGTGAAATAGAAGACAAGCAACTTGAGGCACAACAGAGAGAAGAAGAAAGAGACTCAAAAATTAAAAAAAATGAGATAGCCCTACAAGAATTATCTGACTCCATCAAAAAGAATAACATAAGAATAATAGGTATATCAGAGGGAGAAGAGAGAGAAAATGGAATGGAGAACATACTTAAACAAATAATTGATGAGAACTTCCCAAGCCTGTGGAAAGAACTAAAGCCTCAAGTTCAAGATGCAAACAGAACTCCAAGTTTTCTTAACCCCAACAAACCTACTCCAAGGCTTATCATAATGAAATTGACACAAACCAACAGCAAAGAAAAAATTCTCAAGGCAGCCAGGGAAAAGAAGAATACAACATATAAAGGAAGGCCCATTAGATTATCATCAGATTTCTCAGCAGAAACTCTACAAGCTAGAAGAGAGTGGACCCCAATATTTAAAGTCCTGAAAGAGAGGAACTTTCAGCCACGAATACTATACCCATCAAAGCTATCCTTCAAATACGAAGGAGAAATAAAAACATTCACAGATACAGAAAAGATGAGGGAATTTATCATCAGAAAACCCCCACTCCAGGAATTACTAAAGGGGGTTCTCCAATCAGATACAAAGAACAAAAAAAAACAGAGCCACAAGTAAAAGCTCCAAGAAGAACACAATAAAACCAAATTTAAACTGTGACAACAACAAAAAGAAAGAGGGGGAGAAGACGGAGATTAACAGTAGCAAAGGACGATGGAGTGCAAAAGTACTCACAAAATAGTTCGCTACAATGAACAGGGTAGGGACCCTTTTCATTACTCAAAGGTAACCACCATTGAAAAAACCACCACAGAAGCACATGAGATAAAAAAGATAGCAACAGAGGAAAGATGTATGGAATACAACCAAATAAAAACAAAAGATAGAAAAACGAAAGAGAAGGATCAAACAAGACACAAAACTAACAGAAAGCAAGATATAAAATGGCAATAGGGAACTCACAAGTATCAATAATTACACTAAATGTAAATGGATTAAACTCACCAATAAAAAGGCACAGAGTAGCAGAATGGATTAAAAAAGAAAATCCAACTGTATGCTGCCTACAGGAAACTCATCTAAGTAACAAGGATAAAAACAAATTCAAAGTGAAAGGCTGGAAAACAATACTCCAAGCAAATAACATCCAAAAAAAAGCAGGTGTAGCAATACTCATATCGGATAATGCTGACTACAAGACAGGAAAAGTACTTAGAGACAAAAATGGCCATTTCATAATGGCTAAGGGGACACTGAATCAAGAAGACATAACAATTCTTAATATATATGCACCAAACCAAGGAGCACCAAAATATAAGACAGCTACTTATTGATCTTAAAACAAAAACTGACAAAAATACAATCATACTTGGAGACCTCAATACACCGCTGACGGTTCTAGATCGGTCATCCAAACAGAGAATCAACAAAGACATAGTGGCCTTAAACAAAACACTAGAGCACCTGGATATGATAGACATCTACAGGACATTTCATCCCAAAGTGACTGAGTATACATTTTTCTCCAGTGTACATGGATCATTCTCAAGAATTGACCATATGTTGGGCCACAAAAACAATATCAGCAAATTCAGAAAAATTGAAGTTGTACCAAGCATATTTTCTGATCATAAAGCCTTGAAACTAGAATTCAACTGCAAAAAAGAGGAAAAAAATCCCACAAAAATGTGGAAACTAAACAACATACTTTTAAAAAATGAATGGGTCAAAGAAGAAATAAGTGCAGAGATCAAAAGATATATACAGACTAATGAAAATGACAATACGACATATCAGAATCTCTGGGATGCAGCAAAAGCAGTGATAAGAGGGAAGTTCATATCGCTTCAGGCATATATGAACAAACAAGAGAGAGCCCAAGTGAACCACTTAACTTCCCACCTTAAATACCTAGAAAAAGAAGAACAAAGACAACCCAAAACCAGCCGAAGAAAGGAGATAATAAATATCAGAGCAGAAATAAATGAATTAGAGAACAGAAAAACTATAGAAAAAATTAATAGAACAAGGAGCTGGTTCTTTGAAAAGATCAACAAAATTGACAAACCCTTGGCAAGACTTACCAAGGAAAAAAGAGAAAGAACTCATATAAACAAAATCCAAAATGAAAGAGGAGAAATCACCACGGACACCGTAGATATACAAAGAATTATTGTAGAATACTATGAAAAACTTTATGCCACTAAATTCAACAACCTAGAAGAAATGGATAAATTCCTAGAACAATACAACCTTCCTAGACTGAGTCAAGAAGAAGCAGAAAGCCTAAACAGACCTATCAGTAGAGAAGAAATAGAAAAAACCATTAAAAACCTCCTCAAAAATAAAAGTCCAGGCCCTGACGGCTATACCAGCGAATTTTATCAAACATTCAAAGAAGACTTGGTTCCTATTCTACTCAAAGTCTTCCAAAAAATTGAAGAAGAAGCAATACTTCCAAACACATTTTATGAGGCCAACATAACCCTCATACCAAAACCAGGCAAGGATGGCACAAAAAAAGAAAACTACAGACCAATATCTCTAATGAATACAGATGCTAAAATACTAAACAAAATACTAGCAAATCGAATACAACAACATATTAAAAAAATAATACATCATGATCAAGTGGGATTCATCCCAGAATCTCAAGGATGGTTCAACATACGTAAAACGGTTAACGTAATACACCATATCAACAAAACAAAGAACAAAAACCACATGATCTTATCAATAGACGTAGAAAAGGCTTTCAATAAAATACAACACAATTTTATGTTTAAGACTCTCAACAAAATGGGTATAGAAGGAAAATATCTCAACATGATAAAGGCCATATATGATAAACCATCAGCTAACATCATATTAAATGGCACTAAACTGAAGGCTTTCCCCCTTAAATCAGGAACAAGACAGGGTTGTCCACTCTCTCCACTCTTATTTAATGTGGTACTAGAGGTTCTAGCCAGAGCAATCAGACAAGACAAAGAAATAAAAGGCATCCATATCGGAAAAGAAGAAGTAAAGGTATCACTTTTTGCAGATGATATGATCCTATACATCGAAAACCCCAAAGAATCCACAAAAAGACTACTAGAAACAATAAGCCAATACAGTAAGGTCGCAGGATACAAAATTAACATACAGAAGTCAATAGCCTTTCTATATGCCAACAATGAAACAACTGAGAAGGAACTCAAAAGAATAATCCCCTTCACGATTGCAACAAAAAAAATAAAATACTTGGGAATAAACATAACAAAGAATGTAAAGGACTTATATAATGAAAACTATAAACCATTGTTAAGGGAAATCGAAAAAGATATAATGAGATGGAAGAATATACCTTGTTCTTGGCTAGGAAGAATAAATATAATCAAGATGGCTATATTACCCAAAGCAATATACAAATTTAATGCAATTCCCATCAAAATTCCAATGACATTTTTTAAAGAAATAGAGCAAAAAATCATCAGATTTATATGGAACTATAAAAAACCCCGAATAGCCAAAGCAATCCTAAAGAAAAAGAATGAAGCTGGGGGCATAACAATACCTGACTTCAAACTCTATTATAGGGCCACGACAATCAAAACAGCATGGTATTGGCAGAAAAATAGACACTCAGACCAATGGAACAGAATAGAAAGTCCAGAAATAAAACCACATATATATAGTCAAATAATTTTTGATAAAGGGGCCAAGAACACACAATGGAGAAAAGAAAGCCTCTTCAATAAATGGTGCTGGGAAAACTGGAAAGCCACATGCAAAAGAATGAAACTGGACTACAGTATCTCCCCCTGTACAAAAATTAACTCAAAATGGATCAAAGATCTAAACATAAGACCTGAAACAATTAAGTACATAGAAGAAGACATAGGTACTCAACTCATGGACCTGGGTTTTAAAGAGCATTTTATGAATCTGACTCCAATGGCAAGAGAAGTGAAGGCAAAAATTAATGAATGGGACTACATCAGACTAAGAAGTTTTTGCTCAGCAAGGGAAACTGATAACAAAATAAACAGAAAGCCAACTAAATGGGAAATGATATTTTCAAACAACAGCTCAGATAAGGGCCTAATATCCAAAATATACAAAGAACTCATAAAACTCAACAACAAACAAACAAACAATCCAATAAAAAAATGGGAAGAGGATATGAATAGACACTTCTCCCAGGAAGAAATACAAATGGCCAACAGATATATGAAAAGATGCTCATCTTCTTTAGCTATTAGAGAAATGCAAATCAAAACGGCAATGAGATACCACCTCACACCTGTTCGATTAGCTGTTATTAGCAAGTCAGGTAATAGCAAATGTTGGAGAGGCTGTGGAGAAAAAGGAACCCTCATACACTGTTGGTGGGAATGTAAAGTAGTACAACCATTATGGAAGAAAGTATGGTGGTTCCTCAAAAAACTGAAAATAGAACTACCTTATGACCCAGCAATCCCTCTACTGGGTATATATCCCCAAAACTCAGAAACATTGATACGTAAAGACACATGCAGCCCCATGTTTATTGCAGCATTGTTCACAGTGGCCAGGACATGGAAACAACCAAAAAGCCCATCAATAGATGACTGGATAAAGAAGATGTGGCACATATACACTATGGAATACTACTGAGCCATAAGAAATGATGACATCGGAACATTTACCGCAAAATGGTGGGATCTTGATAACATGATACGAAGCGAAATAAGTAAATCAGAAAAAACCAGGAACTGTATTATTCCATACGTAGGTGGGACATAATAGTGAAACTAAGAGACATTGATAAGAGTGTGGTGGTTACGGGGGGGAGGGGGGGATGGGAGAGGGATAGGGGGTGGGAGGGGCACAAAGAAAACAAGATAGAAGGTGACAGAGGACAATCTGACTTTGGGTGGTGGGTATGCAACATAATTGAACGACAAGATAACCTGGACTTGTTATCTTTGAATATATGTATCCTGATTTATTGATGTCACCCCATTAAAAAAATAAAATTATAAAAAAAAAAAAAAAAAAAAAAAAAAAAAAAAAAAAGGAAACAAATACAATATTTAAAATAAAGAACAAGTAAATTTAAATCAACAAATTCACCAGTATTTCAATGGGAACTATGGGTCTGCTTTTGGCTAACGAGATGGTTAATGTCCAGTTCCATATTTGTCACTGCTAGCCAAAACAAGTGATATGATGTGCTTTCAGAGCCCTGAGGTGTGTGTCCTGCGTCACTGGAAGTAGTACTGTACATGAGTGACACAGCGCTTTGCGACCGCCACATATAGTACTCCAGGAGCACAGCATGCATCTGCACCCTTTGCTCCTTTCACTGACCACCAATGAAAGAGGTGCCTCTTCCGGAAGTGTGGCAGGAGCTGGATAAATGGCCTCATGGGGGGTCGCAGGTGGCCCATGGACCATAGTTTGGGGACCCCTGCTCTAGTGCCTCAGACAAGAGAGCCTTCAGATTCTATGCCTTATAATAAAATCACAGGTGATTAAAATTTTTTTAGGCTTGCATTTTATCAGTAAACCCACTCTTACAATGTATCAATTTCTGGTTATAATACAATAAACAAGTATTTATTAATAAACAATTGGGATTATGTTCTACCTCCCTTGGATGCCACATGTTTCTGGAGATGGCTGTTGTTCTCTTCTATCTCAAAAAAGCACTGCCAGTATAGAGAGGTGGGGGGATTCCACAAACCTCTGGAATCATAGCCTTAACATAGGGATTATAGCAGTTTTCATAAATAGTAATGCACTTTGCATTCCATTTTGGAAATCTGAGTTACAGAAATATTATCCCCTATATAAGGTAAGAATTTTATCTAATGACTATACTTAAATATTACAGAAATATTTCCAAGAGTAGCACATAATTGTCAGCAACTGATTTTTTTATTGGAAAAGCAAAGTTAGTAAGTAAGAGATGACTTATTTTTTTAATCCAATTGGCAAACTCAGAGGAGCCAACTCACCAATTTGCTTGGGGCCCTTTTTGCAGGATGTGGCCTGAGAAACAGAATTAGCATCCTTATACTATTCTTCTAACTGCCTGAATTAGCCGTGAGACACATTCTTTTTTTTTTTTTTTTGATTAATTTTGATGGGGTGACATTGATAAAATTGTCTTCCGTCACCTTCTAACTGGTTTTCTTTGTGCCTCTTCCCTCCCCAACCCCCTCTCTCTCTTCCCCCCAACCCCGTAACCCCAACACTGTTGTCCATGTCTCCGAGTCTCATTTTTATGACCTACCTATGTATGGAATCATATAGTTCTTAGCTTTTTTCTGATTTACTTATTTTGCTCAGTATAATGTTATCAAGGTCCATCCATGTTGTTGTAAAAGATCCAATGTCATCATTTCTTATGGCTGAGTAGTATTCCATAGTATATATATACCAAAGCTTTTTAATCCACTCGTCCTCTGATGGACATTTGGCCTGTTTCCAGATCTTTGCTATTGTGAATAATGCTGCCATAAACATGGAGGTGCATTTCATCTTTTCAAACAGTGCTATGATGTTCTTGGGGTATATTCCCAAGAGTAGTAGCTATAGCTATACTATTTGCAATAGCTATAGCTATAGCTATAGCTATTTGACCCAGCTATAGCTGGGTCAAAAGGCAGTTTGATGTTTAATTTCTTGAGGAATCTCCATACTGTTTTCCACAGTGGCTGCACCAGTCTGCATTCCCACAAGCAGTGCAGGAGGGTTTCCTTTTCTCCACATCCTCACCAGCACTTATTCTGTGTTGTTTTATTGATGAGCGCCATTCTGACTGGTGTGAGGTGATATCTCATTGTGGTTTTAATTTGCATTTCTCTAATAATTAGTGATGTTGAGCATTTTTTCATATGCCTATTGGCCATCTGTGTGTCCTCTTGGGAAAAGTGTCTATTCATTTCTTTTGCCCATTTTTTGATTGGATTGTTTGTTTTCCTGGTATTGTTTTAAAAGTTCTTTATAAATTTTGGTTATTAACCCCTTATCAGATGCATTGTCAAATATATTCTTCCATTGTGTAGTTTGTCTTTTTATTCTGTTTTATTGTCTTTAGCTGTGCAGAAGCCTTTTAGTTTGATAAAGTCCAATTTGTTTATCCTGTCTTTTATTTCACTTGCCTGTGGAGACAAATCAGCAAATATATTGCTGTGAGAGATGTCAGAGAGATTGCTGCCTATGTTTTCTCCTAAGATGCTTATGGTTTCATGGCTTACATTTAAGTCTTTTATCCATTTTGAGTTTATTTTTGTGAATGGTGTAAGTTGGTGGTCTAGTTTCATTTTTTTGCAGGTAGCTGTCCAATTTTCCCAACACCATTTGTTGAAGAGGCTGTCTTTACTCCAATGTATGCTCTTACCTCCTTTGTCAAATATCAGTTGTCCATAAAAGTGTGGGTTTATTTATGGGTTCTCTGTTCTGTTCCATTGATCTATATGCCTGTTCTTATGCCAATACCAGGCTGTTTTGAGTACAATGACCTTATAATATAACTTGATATCCGGAACTGTGATACCTCCCGCTTTATTCTTCCTTTTCAAGATTGCTGAGGCTATTCGTGTTCTCTTTTGGTTCCATATAAATTTTTGGAATATTTGTTCTATATCTTTGAAGCAAGTCATTGATATATTAATTGGTATTGCATTGAATTTATAAATTGCTTTGGGTAATATATACATTTTAATGGTGTTTATTCTTCCTAACCATGAGCACGGAATATGTCTCCACTTGATTGTATCTTCCCTGATTTCTTTTATCAATGTTTTATAATTTTCCGAGTACAAGTCTTTAATCTCCCTGGTTAAATTTATTCCTAGGTACTTTATTTTTTTGGTTGCAATGGTAAAGGGGATTGATTCCTTAATTTCTCTTTCTGACAGTTCACTGTTAGTGTATAAAAATGCCTCTGATTTCTGAGTATTGATTTTATATCCTGCCACCTTAGCAAATTCAGATATCAGGTCTAGTAGTTTTTTGACTGTGACTTTAGGGTTTTCTATATACAATATCATATCATCTGCGAATACTGATAGTTTTATTTCTTCTTTTCCATTTTGGATGCATTTTATTTTTTCTTTCTTGTCTGATTGTTGTGGCTAGGACTTCCAGAACTATGTTGAATAAGAGTGGTGAAAGAGGGCACCCATGCCTTGTTCCTGATCTTAAGGGGATTGCTTTTAATTTTTGCCCATTGAGTATGATATTGGCCGTGGGTTTGTCATAGATGGCCTTTATCATGTTGAGGTATGTTCCCTATATTCCCACTTTGCTGAGAGTTTTGATCATGAATGGGTGCTGGATTTTATCAAATGCTTTTTCTGCATCTATTGAGATAATCATGTGGTTTTTCTCCTTCCTTTTGTTTATGTGATGAATCACATTGATTGATTTGCGAATATTGTACCAGCCTTGCCTCCTAAGAATAAATCCCACTTAATCTTGGTGTATGATTTTTTTCATATATTGCTGGATCCGGTTTGCTAATATTTTGTTGAGGATTTTTGCATCTAAATTCATCAGGGATATTGACCTATACTTTTCTTTTTTTGTGTTGTCTTTGCCTGGTTTTGGAATCAGAATTATGCTCACCTCATAAAAAGAGCTTGGAAGTCTTCCTTTCTCTTGAATTTTTTGAAATAGCTTGAGAAGGATAGGAGTTAGTTCTTCTTTGAATATTTGGTAGAATTCACTTGTGAAGCCATCAGGCCCAAGACTTTTCCTTTTTGCGAATTTTTTGATAACTGTTTCAATCTCATTTGTTGTAATTGGTTTGTTTAGGTTTTCTGATTCTTCCAGATTAATTTTTGGAAGATTATATGTTTCAAGGAATTTGTCCATTTCATCTAGGTTGTCTAGTTTTTTGGCGTACAGTTCTTAATAGTATTTTCTTACAATCTTTTTTATTTCTGTTGTGTCAGCTGTTATTTCTCCACTCTCATTTCTAACTTTATTTATTGAGTCCTCTCTCTTTTTTTCTTGGTGAGTCTGGTTAATGATTCATCAATCCTCTTTACCTTTTAAAGAACAAGCTCCTGGTTTTATTGATTCTCTGTATTGTTTCTTTAGCCTCTATGTCAGTTATTTCTGCTCTGATCTTTTTTATTTTCTTCCTTCTACTAGCTCTGGGCTTTACTTGCTGTTCTTTTTCTAGTTTTTTTAGATGTAGGGTCAAGTTGTTTATTTGAGCTTTTTCTAGCTTCTTTTTCTTTTTTCTTTTTTTTTTTTTTTTTTGTATTTTTCTGAAGCTGGAAATGGGGAGAGACAGTCAGACAGACTCCTGCATGCGCCCGACCGGGATCCACCCGGCACACCCACCAGGGGGTGACGCTCTGCCCACCAGGGGGCGATGCTCTGCCCCTCTGGGGCGTTGCTCTTTTGTGACCAGAGCCACTCCAGCGCTTGGGGCAGAGGCCAAGAAGCCATCCCCAGCGCCTGGGCCATCCTTGCTCCAATGGAGCCTCACTGCAGGAGGGGAAGAGAGAGACAGAGAGGAAGGAGAGGGGGAGGGGTGGAGAAGCAGATGGGTGCTTCTCCTGTGTGCCCTGGCCGGGAATCGAACCCAGGACCTCTGCACGCCAGGCCGATGCTCTACCACTGAGCCAACCGGCCAGGGCCTCTAGCTTCTTGAGGTATGCCTGTAATGCTATAAACTTCCCTCTCAGGACTGCTTTGGCTGTGTCCCATAAATTTTGAGTTGATGTATGCTCATTATCATTTGTTTCTAGGAATTTTTTAATTTCTTCTTTGATCTCATTGTTTACCCATTTGTTATTTAATATCATGCTATTTAATTTCTAAGTGTTTGAGTATTTTTCAGTTTTTAAGTTGTGGTTGATTTCTAGTTTAATGTCATTGTGATCAGAGAAAGTGCTTGATATGATTTCAATCTTCTTAAATGTGTTGAGACCACTTTTGTGCCCTAACATGTGGTCTATTCTAGAGAATGTACCATGAGCGCTTGAAAAGAATGAATATTCTGTTGTTTTAGGGTGAAAGGTTCTGAAGATATCTATTAAATTGAGTTGATCTAATATGTCCTTTAAGTCTGCTGTTTCTTTGTTAATTTTCTTTCCTGAATGATGTTAATGGGGTATTGAAATCCCCTACTATTATAGTACTGCTGTTGATCTCGCCCTTTAAATCCATCAAAGTCTGCTTTATATATTTAGGTGCTCCTATATTAGGTGCATAGAAATTTTTAATGGTTATATCTTCGTTTTGGATTGCTCCCTTTATCATTATGTAGTGACCTTCTTTATCTCTAACTATAGTCTTTGTTTTAAAGTCCATTTTGTCTGATATAAATATAGCTACCCCAGCTTTTTTTTCATTTCCTTTTGTGTGAAATTTTTTTTTTCATCCTTTTATCTTCAGTCTATGTGCACCTTTTGATTTAAAGTGTGTCTCTTGTAGACAGCCTATGTATGGGTCCTGTTTTCTTATCCACGCAGCTACCCTATGTGTTTTGATCAGATCATTTAATCCATTTACATTTAAGCTTATTATTGATATGTAATTGTTTATTGCCATTTTATTCTTTAAAACTGTATTACTCTTTTGCTATATTCTTTTTCTCCTTTGATCTGTTTACAACAGGTCCCTTAGCATTTCTTGCAGCCTTGGTTTGCTTGTAGTGAATTCCTTGAGGGTTTTTTTTTGTTTGTTTTTTTTTGTCTGTAAAGCTTTTTATTTCTCCTTCAATTTTAAATGATAGCCTTGCTGGATAAAGTAGTCTTGGTTGTAGACTTTTGTTCTGCATTACTTTGAATATTTCTTGCCATTCCCTTCTGGCCTCAAGTGTTTCTGTTGAGAAGTCAGAAGTCATCCTTAAGGGGGCTCCTTTTTAGGTGATAGTCTTTTTTTCTCTAACAGCTTTTAATATTTTCTCTTTATCACTTAGCTCTGATATTTTATTTATGGTGTGTCTTGGTGTTGATTTCTTTGGGTTTCTCCTTAATGGAGTTCTCTGTGCTTCCTGAGCATGTGAGATGTTTTCCTCTTCTTCAAGAATCCCTATGATGCGGATGTTATTTCTCTTCATGTTGTCACAGAGCTTTCTAAGAATTTCCTCAGACTTTTTGAGTCTCTTTTCTTTTTTCTGCTCTGCTTCCATGACTTTATTTATTGTGTCCTCTAACTCACTGATTCGATTCTCTGCTTCATCCATCCTGCTTTTAATTCCTTCCATTGTATTCTTTATTTCAGATATTGTATTTGTCATTTCTGACTGATTCTTTTTTATTATTTCAATGTCCTTTTTTATATTTGCTATCTCTTTATTTAGGTTTTTGTAATGACCACCTATTGTTGTTCTAATATCTTTAAGCATCCTAACAATCATTATTTTAAACTCTGCATCTGGTAATTTGGTTATATCTGATTCATTTAGGTCCTTTTCTGGGGATTTCTCTTGGTTCATTTGTGTTGCATTTCTCTGCCTTGGCATTTTCTCTGTGTAGAGGAAGGTTTTGTCCCTTGAGTTCACTGGGTATGGCCACTGTTCCCTAGGTATGGTCTGTCTGCAGGCCCACCACCCCTTCTCTTGCTACCTAGGGCTTTTGCGCTTGAGCCTTGCTGGTGCCTGCCCACTGGGGCTGTTGCTGTGGTTTCCACCTCTCCTTCACGGAGTGGCTGTGCTTACATGCTCAGGTGCACAAGCCTTTTTGGCCTTGGCCTGTGGGTGGCATTATGCTCGGTCCTGAGAGCACTGGTGAGCACCTTTGCTCAGCTGCGGGTTTCCGCCTGTTTCCAGGCTTTTGCCTTGCACTTGCAGGAGGAGCTTGCTTGTGGAACAGCTGCTAGCCTTGGCTCTACTGGCCAGGCAGGTCTGCGTGTCCACGCTCAGCTCAGTAGCAGAACTCTGCCTGTTCTGGGCTTTTGGCTCCACTCCCATGGGAGGAGCTGGCTCCCAAGTCAGGCCAAAAGCCTCGGTTGCACGAGCAGGGCAAGGCTGCCCTCCTGCGCCCTTGCTCAAGGGCTGGTCTCCACCCCTTCTGAGGTTCCTGCCTTTCTCCCACAGGCTGGATTACAGGCTGCCAGCAGCTGGGCTTGACTACTTTTGCACGCCTATTCCTCCCCAGCCGAGCAAGACTGAGCTCACATGTGAGCCCAGTGGCGCCCAGCAAGCTTCCGCCCCTGCTGACAAAACCGCTCCTCTGCATCTCGCCACCGCCCACCCTCCAGTGAGCCTTCAGCCATGTGGGGTGCAGGCACTGCAGGTCAGACCCTAACACTCACTACTGTAGCCCCGAAAGCTCCCTCCTTCTAAGCAACTCTGCTCTGAGTGCCGTGGGAGAGCTTGTTTGGCTGGTGTCCTGCTTCCCTATGCTGGTATTGCTGTTTCCAGGGGAAATATTCACTTCAGATTTGGGGAGTGACTCGACCCAGGGGTTAGGGTGGCTGTCTCCCAAAATGTTTCTCCTTGTGCCTCCTAGATTACACTCTCTTCCTGCTACTCTGATATTCTCCTCTCTCCCTGTCCCAAGGAGCCCCAGGTGAGTGGTTGTGGGAGAGGTGTTCTGCGCAGTCCCTTTAAGAAGAATCCTACATCTGAGAAATCAGACTCTTTCTCACAAACAGTATCCTGACTTGTTTCCAGTAAATACTGTCCATATGCCTCTTCTGGGCTCTGGGGCTGCAGGCTGGGGCTTTGTTCCTGGGGCTCAGGACCCTTCCCTCTCTGCTAAACTTACTTCCCGCCATGTGAGTCTCTCCCAGCTGCCGTTCACTCCAGGGAGCTGGGCAGTCTTCTCCGCGTTTCCGCTTTTTCTACCAGTCTCAGTGTGGCTTCTTTAGTGTTCCTTGGTTGACGAGTCCTCTTGGTTTAGTCCAAAGTTGGTTTTTACAGATGATAGTTCTTAAATTTAGTTTGTAATCCACTTTGGTTCTGGGAGGTGGATGTTGGTACATCCACCTGCTCCAACGCCATCTTGTCTTCTCCATCTTTTCATATTTTTATTGGCCATCTGTATGTCCTTTCTGGAGAAATGTCTATTTAGGTCATTTTTAAATTAGATTATTTTTTTGGAGTTGAGTTCTATGAGTTATTTATAAATTTTGGATATTAACCTTTTATCAGATGTATCTTTGGTGAATATGTTCTCCCATTTAGTGGATTTCATTTTTATTTTGTTGATGGTTTGTTTTCCTGTGAAAAACATTTTCAGTTTGATGTAGTCACATTTTTTTATTTAACCACGATAAACCCTCAATAAAAATACTTATATTTATTAAAAACAACCTCCAGAAGGGAAACATTTCCAATCTATTTTTTCACCTCTCTTTTTAAAAACTCAACTTATTAGGGTGGCATTGATTAATAACATTATATTAAAGTTTTAGGTGTACAATTCTATAATACATCATCTGTATATTGTGGAATGTTCACCACCCCAAGTCAGTTAGGGTATACTTTGCTTATTTCATTTATACTCCACGTTCTATTTTTTCTGAGCCCACTCACTTTAGGAAGGATGGAGTCCCTTGTAGGTTGTTGGCCAGAGACCTGCCTCAATTCTTTGCCACAGGAGCCTCTTACAGGGAAGCTCATGCATAGCTTTTGGCTCTCATTATGATAGGTGACAGAAAGACAAGGGTCAGAAATATAAAACACAGACCATTTTTTTTATAAATTTTTATTAATGTTAATGGGGTGACATCAATAACTCAGGGTACATATATTCAAAGAAAACATGTCCAGATTATCTTGTCATTCACTTATGTTGCATACCCATCACCTAATGTCAGATTGTCCTCTGTCACCTTTTATTTAGTTTTCTTTGTGCCCCTCCCCCTCCCTCTCCTTCTCTTCTCCTTCCCTCCCACACACCCCCTGCCCCCACTCTCGGTAACCACCACACTTTTGTCCATGTCTCTTGGTCTCGTTTTTATGTCCCACCAATGTATGGAATCATGTAGTTCTTGGTTTTTTCTGATTTACTAATTTCACTCCGTATAATGTTATCAAGATCCCACCATTTTGTTGTAAATGATCCAATGTCATCATTTCTTATGGCTGAGTAGTATTCCATAGTGTATATGTGCCCCATCTTCTTTATCCAGTCTTCTATTGAATGGCTTTTTGGTTGTTTTCATGTTTTGGCCACTGTGAATAATGCTGCAGTGAACATGGGGCTACATGTGTCTTTACGTATCAATGTTTCTTAGTTTTGGGGGTATACACCAAGTAGAGGGATTGCTGGGTCATAAGGTAGTTCTATTTTCAGTTTTTTGAGGAACCACCATACTGTCTTCCATAATGGTTGCACTACTTAACAGTCCTACCAACAGTGAATGAGGGTTCCTTTTTCTCCACAGCTATTACCTGTCTTGTTGATAATAGCTAATCTAACAGTTGTGAGGTGGTATCGCATTGTAGTTTTTATTTGTATTTCTCTAATAACTAATGAAGATGAGCATCTCTTCATATATCTGTTGGCCATTTGTATTTCTTCCTGGGAGAAGTGTCTGTTCATGTCCTCTTTCCATTTTTTTTAAGGATTGTTTGTTTGTTTGTTGTTGAGTCTTATAAGTTCTTTGTAAATTTTGGATATTAGGCCCTTATCTGAGCTGTTGTTTGAAAATATCATTTCCCATTTAGTTGGCTGTCTGTTTATTTTGTTGTCAGTTTCTCTTGCTGGGCAAAAACTTTTTATTCTGATGTAGTCCCATTCATTTATCTTTGCCTTCACTTCTCTTGTCTTTGGAGTCAAATTCATAAAATGCTCTTTAAAACCCAGGTCCATGAGTTTAGTACCTATGTCTTCTTCTATGTACTTTATTGTTTCAGGTCTTATATTTAGGTCTTTGATTCATTTTGAATTAATTTTCGTACAAGGGGACAAGCTGTAGTCGAGTTTCATTCTTTTGCATGTGGCTTTCCAGTTTTCCCAGCACCATTTGTTGAAGAGGCTTTCTTTTCTCCATTGTGTGTTCTTGGCCCCTTTATCAAAAATTATTTGACCATATATATGTGGTTTTATTTCTGGGCTTTCTATTCTGTTCCATTGGTCTGAGTGTCTACTTTTCTGCCAATACCATGCTGTTTTGATTGTCGTGGCCCTATAATATAGTTTGAAGTCAGGTATTGTAATGCTTCCAGCTTCATTCTTTTTTTTTTTTTTTTTTTTTTTTTGTATTTTTCTGAAGCTGGAAACGGGGAGAGACAGTCAGACAGACTCCCGCATGCGCCTGACAGGGATTCACCCGGCACGTCCACCATGGGTGACGCTCTGCCCACCAGGGGGCGATGCTCTGCCCCTCCGGGGCATCGCTCTGCCACGACCAGAGCCACTCTAGTGCCTGGGGCAGAGGCCAAGGAGCCATCCCCAGCACCTGGGCCATCCTTGCTCCAATGGAGCCTTGGCTGCGGAAGGGGAAGAGAGAGACAGAGAGGAAGGAGGGGGGGTGGAGAAGCAAATGGGCGCTTCTCCTATGTGCCCTGGCCAGGAATCGAACCCGGGTCCCCCACACGCCAGGCCGATGCTCTACCGCTGAGCCAACTGGCCAGGGCTCCAGCTTCATTCTTTATCCTTAGGATCGCTTTGGCTAATCGAGGGTTTTTATAGTTCCATATAAATCTGATGATTTTTTGTTCCATTTCTTTAAAGAATGTCATAGGAACTTTGATGGGAATTGCATTAAATTTATATTGCTTTGGGTAATATGGCCATTTTGATTATATTTATTCTTCCTACCCACAGACAAGGAATATTTTTCCATCTCATTGTATCTTTTTCAATTTCCCTTAACAATGCTTTGTAGTTTTTGTTATATAGGTCCTTTACATTCTTTGTTATGTTTATTCCTAGGTATTTTATTTTTGTTGTTGCAATCATGAAGGGGGTTATTTTTTTTTTAGTTCATTTTCTAATATTTTATTGTTGGCATAGAGAAAGGCTATGGACTTTTGTATGTTAATTTTGTATCCTGTGACCTTACTGTATTGGTTTATTGTTTCTAGTAATCTTTTTGTGGAGTCTTTCAAAACCCAGACCATTTTTGTACACTAATATCAGAAGTGACATCTCATCAGTTCTGCCATGTTGTCTTAGTTGCAAGCATGTCAGCAGGACAAAGACACTTTCAAGAGGATGGGTCTCCACAACAACATGAATACAGGAGCTGAGGTCATTGGGAGCATATTAGAATCTTCCCACCATGCTGCCTCCCCCTCTATCAGGACATTGGTCTCTAAACAACACAATGCAAGAGAGATCTCTCTGCTTCCCAACATGATCTACAATCATCAAACCACCATGCTCTCAGCATACTTTCCCTGTAGATAAACTGGTATGTGAGTAGAAATTACCTCTGACTGCAGACTCCACCATGTTCCTTCAGAAAATGCAGTCTGAAAAAGCCAGCGTGGCTTCTTTTCTATCAACAGGCTCCCTCAATTGATACCACACCAATCTACAGTCATTCTGTGCTCAAATTCAACAAGTGTCCATAGTGACTTCTAACTTCTGCTCACACTATTTCAGAATGTATTTCTTTAGCTTATGTTGGGTTCACAGATCTTAAAATTTAAATAAATGTGCTTGGGGCCAGTTTTAGTTATTTCCTAGTTGAAAAAGTAAGTATGGGGCTGATGATACTTTGCAACTTCTCACCTCCTACTCACACAGCCTGCTGGCTCAAAGAAGTCTGAGTGAAAAATTTAGAGATTGATCTGATAGAAATAAAATGTGACAAAACCAAGATGGTGATGTAGGAGACACCAATCTCTGTTCCCACGGGGATGAACAATTAGAACCATGAACAGAAATAGCTCTGAGAGAGCTCAGGATCTATTTCAGAAACTTCAACAACACAGTGGAACAAACACCTGAGAACAACCACACAAGGGACAGAAAGAGCAGTTTTATTGTGCCTGCATCAGGCTATTATCCAGGCAGTGCTGCTCAGTGACAAGGGATACACCCCATCTAGAAAGAAATATTACCCTTGTGGAAAAAGGAAGAGTGAGCAACAGCTTTCTCCACCTGTTAGTGCAAGACAGGTATGTATTGTTTTATTTTCACCCCATACAGAGAAGGGCAAAGTTAGATACAAAGACACAAGTAAAAGCAAGGAGGAAGAGCAGGGAAATCAATATCAGCCACAGTAGGAGATAGAACTGCATTAAAAATGGACATATTAAAGCCTGAACAGGAGGTGGCACAGTGGATAGAGTGTTGGACTGGGATGTGGAGGACCCAGGTTCAAGACCCTGAGGTTGCCAGCTTGAGCACTGGCTCATCTGCTTTGAGCAAAGCTCACCAGCTTGGACCCAAGCTGGCTTGAGCAAGGGGTTACTCAGTCTGCTGTAGCCCCACAGTCAAGCCACATATGAGAAAGCAGTCAATGAATATCTAAGGTGTCACAATGAAAAACTAATAATTGATGCTTCTCATCTCTCTGTGTTCCTGTCTGTCTGTCCCTATCTATCCCTCTCTCTGTCTCTGCAAAAATAAAAAATAAACATATTAGAGAAATACAAATTAAAACCACAATGTGGCCTGACCTGTGGTGGCACAGTGGATAAAGTGTCGACCTGGAAATGCTGAGGTCGCCGGTTCGAAACCCTGGGTTTGCCTGGTCAAGGCACATATGGGAGTTGATGCTTCCAGCTCCTCCCCCCTTCTCTCTCTCTCTCCCTCTCTGTCTCTCTCTCTCCCTCTCTTTCCTCTCTAAAAATGAATAAATAAAATAAAATTAAATTAAAAAAAAAGACACCTCTTAAAAAAATAAAATAAAATAAATAAAACCACAATGAGATATTACCTCACACCAGTCAGAATGGCGCTCATCAACAAAACAACACAGAATAAGTGCTGGTGAGAATGTGGAGAAAAGAGAACTCTCCTGCACTGCTGGTGGGAATGCAGACTGGTGCAGCCACTGTGGAAAACAGTATGGAGATTCCTAAAAAATTAAAAAAAAAAAAACCTGCCTTTTGACCCAGCTATCCAACTTTTAGAAATATACCCTTAGAAAACTATAGCACTGTTCCAAAAGGAGAAATGGGTGAGGGGAAATGCACCCCCATGTTTATGGCAGCATTGTTTACTATAGTGAAGATATGAAAGCAGCCCAAGTGTCTGTCAGTGGACGAGTAGATTAAAAAGCTTTGGTACATATATACTATAGAATACTACTCAGCCATAAGAAATGATGGCTTTGAATCATTTGCAATAACATGGATGGACCTTGATAACATTATACTGAGTGAAAGAAGTAAATCAGAAAAAGCTAAGAACTATATGAATCCATACATAGATGGGACATAAAATTGAGACTCAGAGACATGAAAAAGAGTGTGATGGTTATGGGTGAGGGGAGGGAGAAGGAGGAGGTGGGGGGAGGGAAGGGGCACAAAGAAAATCAGATAGAAGGTGATGGAAGATAATTTGACTTTGGGTGAGGGGTATGCAACATAATAAAATGTCAAAATAACCTGGAGATATTTTCTCTGAATATATGTACCCTGATTTATCAATGTCACGTTATTAAAATTAAAAAAATGAACACAGAGATAAACATACAGAATAAGAAGCCTAGAAAGAAACCACTCTGTAAATATTGTCAACTAATATTTTACAAGGGAGTACCTGTTGGTTCACAATCTAAGGAATGTCCAGATGACATTTGAACTGGCCCCCATGCACAAAGGGCAAGGAGAGACCAAAGAAAGTGGCAACTCAAGGGATTAGCCAAATTATATATACATAACACATAGATACAGAATACAAGATAGCAATAGCCAGAGGGAAAAGGGGGGTGGAGGTAGGTAGAGGGACCGCCAATGGGGGAAAATATGGATAAAATGAGACTTTGCATGGGGTATGGGGAGGTGAAATGTGGTATGTATAGGGTATTATATGAAGTGAGATGCTTGAAACCATGTCAACACAATAAATTAAAAATAAAATGTTTAAATTAATGAGAAAAAAAGCAGCAGCTCACTCTAGATTAGCAGGTGGCAGTTTTCATAATCCAGAGAATTGACATATCAGGTTTGTCCTGGTCAGCTGCAACACAATTAGATCTTGCCCACCAAATCTTAAAAGTTCATATGCAACATGTGTAACACCAAATCTTAAAAGTTCATATGCAACATGTGTAACACTCAGCTGTTCTGAAGAACACATGACTAGCTCAAGGCTCTATCCTTGGGCTAGCTTCTAGCCCATGGAGGCAAGAGAAAAAAAACATTCCAAGGGCCAGGGAGAACTGAGAAGTCACTGATTCCCCAGGTCCACCTCATGGCTCATCATGCAGTCCCATCTTCTTGATGAACTCCTTCAACAGACCCAGTCATCAGTATTTACAACACTCCCCAGAAGATTCCAATAAAATCCACAATTAAAAATTAGTAACTTGCCTCATCAGATATTACCTGAATAACTAGATTTCAGAGATGCATAATTTGTTTGGAAAATACCATAAAACTATGGAAAGGACATAAATTTTAAGTGTATAATAAGCAAACTGTGCACTTCACATCAATATCAGTGTCAGTGAGGAGGACATCTCATGCATTTATTATGATGTACAAAGGATCCCAAGATACTCTGCCAATTCAATTAATGACAAATCAAAGGTAGTGTAAAGTTCATATGTGAATCATAGAAAGCAATTGAAACTATGAGACTAGATAGAAAGTGACTAAGGAATTAGTATTCACTGGAATACATGTTTAATTTTTCTAGTTTTGCCAGCCACATTCCACAAAGGATCGCACAGGTAGTAAGATTATGCTGTTATGCTGTGGAGCCTCCATAGGGCACTCTTAATGTCTCTGTTTCTCAGGTTCACCATGGGGGTGACCACAGTGTATATAATCAAGGCCACCACATTCTTCTTCAGGGTAGAAAACAAAGCTGATCCAAAGTACACTCCAATACCTGTTCCATAAAATAAGCAAATAAGTGACAGGTGGGAGCCACAGGTGGAGAAGGCTTTATGCATCCCACCTGATGAGGGAACCCTCAGAATGAAGGAAACTATTTAATAGTAAGAAAAAAGGATCCCTGAGACTGGAACTTCACCAAAATTAATGCCAACAAAATATATGACTATGTGATTGGTGAAGGTGTCAGAACAGGCAAAACGAAGGAGTTGGGAAGGATTGCAGAAGAAATGATAAGTTTTTATATCTTTGAAGCAGATAAGTTATAACACAATCAGATTGTGCAGCAGGGAGTCCAAAAGGCTAATGAAAAATGACACCAAAACTAAAAGGTGTGGGTTCATGATGACTGAATAATACAGAGGATTACAGATGGCCATGAACCAGTCATAGGCCATCACAGTCAGATGCATACCATCCATACATCCAAAAAGAATAAAAAAAGACATCCATGTGAGGCAGCCCCCATAGGAGATGACTCTGCTGTGAGTCTGCATGTTGACTATCATCTTTGAGACGGTGGTAGAAATGAAACCAATGTTCACTAGGGACAAGCTGGAGAGAAAGAAGTACATGGGTGTGTGAAGGTGGGGGTCTGAGCTGATGGCCAGGATAATGAGCAGGTTCTCCAACACAGTGATCAGGTACATGGACAGAAAGAGCCCACTGAGCAAAGGCTGCAGTTCCAGATCATCTGATAGACTTATGAGGAAGAATTCTAAGACACCTATTATATTTTCTAATTCTATGTAGCCTGGACAACTTTGGCAAAAGAAAAAAGAACTGGAAAAAAGAAAATGAAGGGAAGGGAAGGAGGGAGAGGGGGAGGGGAAGGGGGAGGGGGAAGGGCACAAAGAAAACTAGATAGAAGGTGACGGAGGACAATCTGACTTTGGGTGATGGGTATGCAACATAATTGAATGACAAGATAACCTGGACATGTTTTCTTTGATATATGTACCCTGATTTATTGATGTCACCCCATTAAAATTAATAAAAATTTATTTATAAAAAAACTGAAAAAAATGAGCACACTGTACCATTTTTATATTTTGTATTTAAGCAATTCATTTGTGAAGTCAGACACCCTAGTACCTTTAGCAGTATTTCTCAGTATGACAAATCCTATCTAAATAGAACTGTTTCTTTAATGTTTCTGTGTTATTCATTTCTTTTATACACACTTTACTTTGCAAAAAGTCAACTGAAGAGTATCAGAGGAGCAGAAACATTAGAGATAACAAACCCATAACACTGGGGAACAAAATTTTTGTTGCATCCACAAAAACACTGTTCTTACCTAATTCGAGTGTTCTGATCTCAAATCTGACATTACTTTTTCTCTGTATGCTACAGTTTTTTTGTAATTTAAGATTTTAGATTTTCATCTTATTGTAAAATTTTCAATATTTAGTTTAACATAATGAAGTAAAAAGTCTTCTTGGGTATCATCTTTGTGAAAATATAATAATTTATATAATGCAGTAAATACACTAATATGTATGATTGAATATTAGATTATGATTGAATCAGAATTTGTCTATAATTTTGAAATAGAACATATTAAAACACTTATTTTAATCGTAAAATTGGCATGAAAATTATTTAAATTATATTCAGGCAAAAATTTGCATTTGTAGCTCTTACATTTGTGTACTTGTTGAGGACAATCTTGTTTGATGCTCCAGTAGTAGTCTGCTCATCACTAACAGCTCCAAGATTTTCGGGAATCTTATCAAGTTGACTGTTCAGGAAGTGAATCTTAATGCTTATGTTACGTACAATGTCATGAAAAGCCAACAGCATCCTTTAAACCAGAAGTTCATAGTTTTCTGCTTTTTTGTTGCCAAGGAAGTTCTTTGTAACTGCCACAAAAGACTGCCATGCTGCTTTTTTTCTCCTCCTTTTTCATCTTCCTGGCAAATTCTTTGTCACGTATAAGGTTTCAAATTTGAGGTCCATCAAATACACCTGTTTTTATCTTCTCAGAAGACAAGGCAGGAAAAGCAGAAATAGTATGTTGAAAGCATTCACTTTCTCTATTTAAAGTCTGAACAAACTGCTTCATTAAGCCAAGTTTGATGTGAAGTGGGGGAAAATTGGTCCTGTCTCTATTAACTATAGGTTCATTTACAATATTTTGCATCCCTACTTCAAGAGCTTCATGATTCTGCCACTCCTTTCGTGTCCAGTGTTTCTCCTGAGCTCAGCTGTCCCACAAACACAGAAAGCAAGGATACTTCATGAAACCTTTCTGTTGTCCTAGCAGAAGATTTACCATTTTAAGATCCACACAAATGATCCAGTTATGCTCCTCATATTTCAGAAAGTCAAGGACAATTTTTATGTCATTATAATCATCTCGCAAATGAGTTAAATAACCAATTGGAACCGCTGCATAAACATTACCGTTGTGTAGGAGAACACATTTCAGACTCTGCTTAGAGCCATCAAGAAATAGCCGCCATTCTGTTGGACTGTAAGTGGTAACACCTAGCTGGCTGAGAAGACTACTGATATCATGACAGTAAACAAAGTATTTGTCTTTGGAAAAAAAGTCCACAAAAATTTGTTTATGCTTCCTGAAATGGGATACTTTAGCTGACCAGTGAAGTACATTCTTTTCTTGAAGCCTGAAGGCTAATAACTCAGCTGCTATTTTGATAGGCCAAAGTCTCTTACTAAGTCATTCAATTAAGGTTGGCTAAACTGCTGAGGGGTTAATGACTGCTTGGCATCACAAGAAGACCCTTCATATTCTACAACCATTTCCTCATGCATCTTATCAAAATACACTTGATCATCATGTTCAATTTCTTCATCATTAAAAGATATAAAACCATTGAAAAGTGGAACCAGGAGTGTTTCAGAGTGTGGAATAGGTCATATTGCTGAAGTAATATTAGGATATGTGATCATATGCCATTTTTTCTTGTTGATGCTCTTTGTATGCATCAGACAGAAATAACAGTCACTACTGTGGTCCTTAGGTTCATGCCAAACCATGGAAATACCAAAAGGAATTTCTTTGCATTTTCCTTTTGTCCAGTCATGAAGCATTTCCTCACAGTTATGACATACAATATGAGCAGTCCAATTCTTTTCTTGATCGCCAAGGTGAACTTGAAAATAGGCAATATATGCACATGTCACAAATGATGAAATATTATGCCTTTAATGTTGAAATGTGTAACAGCCACATATATAACAGAAGGTGTCAGGACTATTCTTACATTTACGCCTATTCGAAGAAGCTATGATTTAATCTTAAAACAAAATAAGAGGGTGTTTTTATCAGATAATAATTTTTTACATTTAAAAACAACTACAATTATGTAAAAGTGATGTTTGTAAAACATTAATTGCCTTGTGGTTCTGTTCAATCTAAGAGTCATTGCCCTATAACTTCAATTTAAAAACTAATGCATGCTATTAACTGTAACAAAAAGAAATTAAAATTGCATAAAAACTAGAGCATGCACCAAATAATGGATTTCAGATTTGTAATCAGCAATGCAGAAATATATAAAAACAGTTTTAAAACATTATGCAACAGAAAATAAAAAAAAACTGTTCCCCAGTGTAATTGCAGAAAAACATAGCCAACTTTTTAAAGAAAAAATATAGACTAGTAATAATACCTTTCCCTCTTTAAGGAAAATAAAAATCTTTTTTAATGAAAGAAATTAATAAGTAGCTAAATATGCCTTATTTTATTCAAATACAATGCTAGCTAGATAGTTTCTTTATTTAGAATATTTTAAACACTGTATAAAAGGCAAGGTTATGTAATTTGGATTCTAAATGAAAATTAAATGCTCATAATCAGAAAATATTTGTACGTGATAGTTATCTTCCTGAGTTTTATCATTTGATTTTCTGTCTCTCCTTCTTTATTGAAATAAGTGATAACTCAAACAAGAGAGTTGTCCTTTAAAAGGAACACATAAACAGCTGTCAGAAAAGAGCGAGTTGAGGGAACTGGACTAAAGAAGATGAAGGGATTAGCAAATATATATGTATATATAACACATAGATACAGACAACAGAGTGGCAACAGCCAGAAGGAAGGCAAGTGGAGGTGGGAGGAGGAGGTTAAGGTGAGAAAAATGGGGGCGGAAAGAGGCTTTGCATGGGGCAGATGGTGCAAAATGTGATGCGTAGATGGTGTTATATTGAGTTGTACACTTGAAACCCATGTGGTTTGGTGAATCATGTCATCTCGACACATTAAAAATAAATTTTAAAAAGTCACTTGGTAGTTCTCTTTTAATTAGTACTAGTTTATAATTTTTTTGAAGACCCTCCATATTGTTTTTTATAATGGCTGTGCCAATATTTATTCACACCAACAGGGGACCAGGGTTCCCTTTTCTCCACATCCTTGCCAACACTTGTCTTTTTATTTTTACAATAGGCATTCTGATAGGTGAGAGCTAGTATCCTACAGTGATTTTGATTTGCATTTTCTGATGGTTAGTGATGTTGAGTACCTTTTCCCATGTCTGTTGGTTTAGTTTTTCTGATTATAATCCCTCCTATTTAAAGTTGAGGAGTTTAGCACTGGGGAGGCCACTGCTGGGGTAGGACCTAGACTTCTGTCTGGATATAAGAGGTTCATGACCATCCTCCCTGATATGGGGATTGCAATTCTCTTACATCAGCTACCTGAAAGGTGATTACTTTGGCAGGTCACACTGGGATTTCATTGAGGGAATAAAGCAAAAGGGAACAATGTAAATGCATCTGGGCAGTTTTCTTGTGTGTGAAACTGAGATAAAACAGAACAAATGTTATATTGTCAGAAAGTTTTAAAAAATCATTTAAATTGCTTAAACTCATGGTTCCTATTTCCAGTTGATTGACATATTTGCCTGTGGTTATTTTAAAATATATAGATACTGTGGCCTCAGTCTAGAAATAATTCAGCATCTCCACATGTGAGATTTTTTGCTGTCTGAATGTGCAGCTGGAATTGAGAATCACTGCCTTGACTACTGCCCAGTGCTTAGGTAATACTTCATTGATATGACTATCATTAATACATGCCACCCACATTAAATATATAAACATTTAATAATTTTGCTTCACATCTCATATTATATAGAGATGTGAAATGTTACCAATAAAACCTGACTTTTCTTGGTATCTTAATCTGATTCCATTTTCTTATACACTCATCCCCCAAAGGCAACCAGTATCATCAATTCGGTGAGCCTGTTTTTCTGTCAATGTTGGTTTATGTATGCATAAACAGGTTTCTTAAAAGCTTAACTGAGCCTGACCAGGCGGTGGCGCAGTGGATAGAGCGTCGGACTGGGATGTGGAAGGACCCAGGTTCGAGACCCCGGGGTTGCCAGCTTGAGTGCGGGCTCATCTGGCTTAAGCAAAAAGCTCACTAGCATGGACCCAAGGTCACTGACTCGAGCAGGGGGTTACTCAGTCTACTGAAGGTCCGCGGTCATGGCACATATGAGAAAGCAATCAATGAACAACTAAGGTGTCACAACGAAAAACTGATGATTGATGCTTCTCATCTCTCTCCGTTCCTGTCTGTCCCTATCTATCCCTCTATCTGACTCTCTCTCTGTCCCTGTAAAAAAATAAAAATAAAAAAATAAAAATAAATTAAAAAAAAAAAAAAGCTTAACTGAGCCTGACCAGGTGGTGGCACAGTGGATAGAGCATCAGACTGGGATGCGAAGTAAGACCCCGATGTTGCCAGCTTGAGTGTGGGCTCATCTGGTTTAAGCAAAGCTCACCAGCTTGGACCCAAGGTCACTGGCTTGAGCAAGGGGTTACTTGGTCTGCTGTAGTCCCACAATCAAGGCACATATGAGAAAGCAATCAATGAACAACTATGGTGTCACAACAAAAAACTAATGATTGATGCTTCTCATCACTCTCTGTTTCTGTCTGTCTGTTCCAATCTATTCCACTCTCTGACTCTCTCTCTGTCTCTGAAAATAAAAGCTTAACTGAACAGGATACTATACACATTGCCTATGAAATGTACTTGTTTTTCTCACATTGTGTTTAAATTTCTGTGAACTACATACATTAACTTTAAATATTTTACTGATGCACATTATTATGTGAGGAAAGACTTCATTTTGTTTAAGTTATAAATTAATATTTACAGATTTTAATATAAATTTAACTCATGTAAAATAAGTATTTAACACATTTATAATTTAATATATTTTATTAATATGCTAAATATTTACTTCACATTATATATTTTATCTTCATATTATGTTATTTTTTTGGCAAAGACAGAGAGAGGGACAGATAGGGACAGACAGACAGGACGGGAGAGAGATCAGAAGCATCAATTCTTCATTGCTGCACATTAGTTGTTGATTAATTGCCATCTCATATGTGCCTTGACTAGGGGGCTACAGCAGAGCGAGTGACCCCTTGCTCAAGCCAGCAACCTTGGGTCCAAGCTTTGCTCAAACCAGATGAGCCCACGCTCAAGCTGGTGACCTTGGGGTCTTGAACATGAGTCCTCTGCATCCCAGTCCAATGCTCTATCCACTGTGCCACCACCTGGTCAGGCCATGTTCAATTATATTAAGGCATAATTGACAACATTTGTTATCTCAATACAAAAATCATTTTCTATCACTGACTTACTCTTATAAAGGTACACATTTGACTATATCTTTGAAGTTTGTTTTGTAATAATCATTGTATGACAGCTGCACATAAAATTTTTATCTGTAGAAATTTAATTTTCATCTTAGATTTCAAAACTAAACTGTACAGTGTAGGGATATTTATAGAAAACCCTGTAATCCACAGTGTTTGTGACATTATGACACCTGAAAACCACTGGCTCATTTCCATAATTCCCAAAAGACTCACTGAACCAAAAGAGGATGAATCAATTCTTCTACCTTCATTTCTCATCTGGAACCAATATATGTTTAAAAGAAATGCTCCTGCCTGACCAGGCAGTGGCGCAGTGGATAGAGCATCGGACTGGGATGCAGAAGATCCAGGTTCGAGACCCCGAGGTTCCCAGCATAAGTGCGGGCTCATCTGGTTTGAGCAAAAGCTCACCGACTTAAGCCCAAGGTCACTGGCTCAAGCAAGGGGTTACTCAGTCTGCTGAAGGCCCGTGGTCAAGGCATATATGAGAAAGCAATCAATGAACAACTAAGGTATTGCAACGCACAATGAAAAACTAATGATTGATGCTTCTCATCTCTTTGGTCCTATCTGTCTGTCCCTGTTTATCCCTCTCTCTGACTCTCTCTCTCTCTCTCTCTAAAAAATAAATAAAAAAAAAAATAAAAAATAAAAAAAATAAAAGAACCACTCCTTAGCTAAAATGGAGGGAACGAAGCCCCATTGCAGAAATAAGGAGATCATTTTTGAGTCCTGAATCTTTTACCCCCTGTGTGCGGAGTGTATGTGAATCTCTGCATCTCTCTTCCTCCATGGAAAAGGACTCTAACATTCATCTCTAGAACGTGTGCTGCACCGAAGGGGAGTTTAGAACTTAAGAAATATTTGGCTCTGGTCAGGTGGCTCAGTTGGTCAGAGATTTGTTCCATTGTGCCAAGTCTGCACGTTCGCTTCCTGACCAGAGAAACATAAAATAATCAACAAAAGAATGGCTAAATGAGTGGATCAGCCACTCAGTATTTCTCTCTATATATCTCTCTGAAATCAATAAATAAAACAATTTAAAAAATATTTGGTCATTTTAAGAAAGAATTTTATTCATTACCAGAATAATGTCTTTAGTAATAAAATGCAATTCCAAAAATTTAATGCCTTTTTTATGGCAAAAATATCGAAGTTTTTCTGGTCAAGGCATGAGAGCAGGGAATTACACAAAATTTAAAATCTGTCTCAGCTCATTCAGTGAGTTGTACTGCCCCCTTCTTTTTTGCCTTTTAGAAAATTATAATTATAAAAACTTGCAGAAATGGATTTTTAATAATTAAGTACTATGGATATAATTAAGTGGAAAATAACAGGCCTCATAAAAACTCCATAACTTAGACACAAACAAGCAATATTTGATCTCATCTCTAGTCCTATGGGACATTTCTGAAGGAAATAAAAACATGGTATAAATGGTGAAATGTGTGGAATTCATATTGGCCACTTTCTTTCTATGAAGAATGAAAGAGTAGATTTACTATTTAACTGAGATTATTTGCTGTTCATGTTTCTCTGTGCCAACAAGATATCAGGTTGGGGTGGGGAATCGAAAATAAATAAGACTGTCATTTTCTTCCATATACTAAGCATGTACCTATATAAACAAAAGTTAAATATCATGTCAGGGATGTAGAGTAACCCTAATTCAGGTCACCAGATACTTAACTCAAATGACATGAGAATCAGCTTTATTGTGATTAGTAATAAAATATTTAAATTTATTTTGCCCTTTCTTTATGTATCCATCACATGTGTGTTACATCGAGGGCATTCATTATTCATTTAATCCCTACTCAGTGAATCTGTATCAACTAAGAATCAACTCAGAGGGCAATCTCAAGTTTCAAAGATACTAAGGAATTTCCCCATAACACACAACTGATAAGTGAAACAGACAGGATTCAAAATGAAATTGTCAATCTCTGGAGACTCATGCACATACTTCACTGTGCCCAGACTTTCTGAAAGCTTTAAGTAGAAATACAAAGATCTTAACCATGGTGACATCCCAAGTGTATTCAGTATCCTGAGTAGAAATGTAGCCCAAGACTCTGACTTTGTCTCTGTTTGAAATTAAACAGGTTGATTATTAGAATGCAGGGCGAAGTAGACAGTTGAAGTGAAATCCAGGAGCAAGGACAAAAGAGAGATCTTCTCTAATTTATCATGTGCTAATTCTATCTATGGCTTTTGCCTGTGATCTCAGTCATCCTTTCTATAGTTGATGTAGCAAATGCTATTTACTGTTCTTTACTGTGGCCTACAAGAAAACCCCATAGGGAAGAACATAGTGGATAGGGTGTTCCTGTCAGGATAGGCAAAAAAATAAAATGACTGTTTGGATTGACAGGGGAGAAGATTGGCCAGATGCTCTGTATCTGGTGTCAGACTGCCAAATTTAAACCTGGCTTTAACTCATCTACCTCATGAACTAGTACAAGTTATATAAAATGCTAGGTATCTTTCCTTTTATTTAAAATAATAATGATGTATGTATTTATAATTTGAGATAGTTATACAGCTGAAATCAACAAAATACATCAAACACAGACCCCAGAGCCTGGCACTTAAGAAGCCGTTAAGGATAGTACATGATGTTATGGTTAGTGTCATCATTATTATTATCATCTTCACAATCATTTTGGAGTGCTTAAGGGAAAGTTTGGACAGACCTTTTTCTTCTGTGGTTGGGAAGATGCCATCCAGAGCCAGAAACAATGAGTGTAGAAGCAGAGCTCTAATGAGAGCCTCACTAGGACTGAGAACAAAAACTTCATTGTGCTCTAATCTGAAATTTTATATTGGTGTACTCTCATCTATCCCAACTATCCTGTTTGTCTTGTTGAGGAGGAAATAATGCTCTAAACAGTTCCTTCTCCCATCACCATCTCCCACAGCACTTACTGGGCTGGGCGGCATCTCTGCTGGATCATGACTGAGAAGGATGGATAAACCTGCTGCTCCACATCTACATTGTGGGTGATGAGGGCTTGGCATCCTTCTTCAGGACTGGCAGGAAGACAGACTCTGGCTTGGACCTTCTGATGCATATGCCTACAAAGAAAGGAACACAGACATGAAAACCCTATAATAGGACTAGTGTTAGGTTCAAGGAAGTGTGCTGTGGCTGCCAGAGTCTAACTCTTAGAAAAACAGGCTATGAGTCAGAGACCCTTATCAGAAGTTTATGTTTGAAATTCTCCACTGAGCTATACCCCCCCTGTTGTTATGCTGCATGCAACCTCTCTAGCGAATAGCTAACTGCCACATCTGCTTCTGTATAATGCTTGCTCAGCCTAGATAGCCACCCTATAAAAAGGAGCCATTTTAGAAGCTCAGGGCTGCAGTGCTCCCTTGCGTGGGTTGCCTGCAGTCCCTGCGCAGGTTTGCAATAAAACTTATAAAATTCACTTTGGGTTTGCTGTGGTCTGTCTCCTGGGATGTAACACTAGCAAACCTAATGGTGCCTCTCCATATTATACAAGAACTTCTAAATGATATGTGCATAGTGAGTAGTTGTTTGTGTTACAAAAATCATTGCAAGTTCACTTTTATCTTTTTTTTGGTGTGTTCTTTCTTTTTTAAAATTTCTTTTTATGTTATTAATTTTAATGGATTGACATTAATCAATCAGGGTACATAGGTTCAGAGAATATATCTCCAGGTTATATTGACATTTGATTAGTTTGCATACCCATCATCCAAAGTCGTAATCTTCTATCACCTTTGATCTGGTTTTCTTTGTGCTCCTCCTCTCCCCCCACCCTCTCCTTTCCCCTCCCCACTCCAGGTAACCATCACACTCTTGTCCATGTTCCTGAGTCTCATTGTTATATCCCACCAATGTATGGAATCATATAGTTCTTAGTTTTTTTTCTGATTTACTTATTTCACTCAATATAATGTTATCAAGTTTCATCCATGTTGTCGTAAATGATCCTATGTCATCATTTCTTATGGCTGAGTAGTATTCCATAGTACATATGTACCACATCTTCTTTATCCAATAATCTATTGAAGGACTTTTGGGTTGTTTCCACGTCTTGGCCACTGTGAACAATGCTGCAATGAACATGGTGCTGCATGTGTCTTTACATATCAGTGTTTTTGAGTTATGGTGGTATATTCCCAGTAGAGGGATTGCTGAGTCATATGGTAGTTCTATTTTTAATTTTTTGAGGAACCACCATACTTTCTTCCATAGTGGTTGTACTACTTAACATTCCCACCAACAGTGAATGAGGGTTCCTTTTTCTCCACAGCCTCTCCAACATTTGTTATTACCTGTCTTGTTGATAATAGCTAATCTAACAGGTGTGAGGTGGTATCTCATTGTAGTTTTGATTTGCATTTCTCTAATAGCTAATGAAGATGAATCTCTTTTTATATATCTGTTGGCCATTTGTATTTTTTCCTGGGAGAAGTGTCTGTTCATGTCCTCTTCCCATTCTTTTATTGTATTGTTTGCTTGTTTATTTTTGAGTTTTATGAGTACTTTGTATATTTTGGATATTAAGCCCTTATCTGTGCTATTGTTTGAAAATATCATCTCCCATTTAGTTGGCTGTCTGTTTGTTTTGTTTTCAGTTTCTTTTGCTGTGCAAAAGCTTCTTAGTCTAACATAGTCCCATTTCTTTATCTTTGCCTTCACATTCCTTGCCTTTGGAGTCAAATTCATAAAGTGTTCTTTGTAACCAAGATCCATGAGTTTAGTACCTATGTTTTTTTCTATGTAATTTATTGTTTTAGGTCTTATATTTAGGTCTTTGATCCATTTTGAATTAATTTTAATACAGGGGGCAAACTTTAGTCGATTTTTATTCCTTTGCATGTGGCTTTCCAGTTTTCTCAGCACCATTTGTTGAAGAGGCTTTCTTTTCTCCATTGTGTGTTGTTGGCCCCTTTATCAAAAATTATTTGACCATATACATGTGGTTTTATTTCTGAGCTTTCTATTCTGTTCCATTGGTCTAAGTGTCTATTTTTCTGCCAATACCATGCTGTTTTGATTATCATAGCTCTATAATATAATTTGAAGTCAGGTATTATAATGCCCCCAGCTTCATTCTTTTTCCATAGGATTGCTCTGGCTATTCGGGGTTTTTTATAGTTCCATATAAACCTGATAATTTTTTGTTCTATTTTTTAAAAAAATGACATTGGAATTTTGATGGGAATTGCATTAGATTTGTATATTGCTTTGGGTAATATGGTCATTTTGACTATATTTATTTTTTCTATTCAAGAACAAGAAATATTTTCCCATTTTATTATATATTTTTTTATTTTTCTTAGCAATGCTTTGTAATTTTCATTATATAGGTTCTTTATATTCTTTGTTATGTTTATTCCTAGGTATTTTTTGTTGTTGTTGCAACCATGAAGGGAATTGTTTTTTAGAGCTCGTTTTCTGATGTTTCATTGTTGGCATATAGAAAGCAATGGACTTTTGTATATTAATTGCATATCCTGTGACCTTATTGTATTGGTTTATTGTTCCTAGTAGTCTTTTTGTAGAGTCTTTGGGGTTTTTGATGTATAGGATCATATTATCTGCAAAAAGTGAAACCTTTACTTCTTCTTTCCCATTATGAATGCCTTTTATTTCTTTCTCTTGTCTGGTTTCTCTGGCTAGAACTTCCAGCACTACATTGAATAAGAGTGGAGAGAGTGGATAACCTTCTCTTGTTCCTGATTTTAGGGGAAAAGTCCTCAGTTTTATGCCATTTAATATGATGTAACTGATGGTTTATCATAGATGGCCTTTATTGTGTTGAGATATTTCCCACCTATATCCATTTTGTTAAGTGTTTTAAACACAAAATGATGTTGTATTTTATCAAATGCCTTTTCTGCATCTATTGATAAGATCATATAGTTTTTCTTCTTTGTTTTGTTGATATGGTGTATTTCATTAACTGTTTTACATATGTTGAACCATCCTTGTGATTCTGGGATGAATCCCAGAATAATAATAATTCATCATGATGAATTATTTTTTAATGTGTTGTTGTATTTGATTTGTTAGTATTTTGTTTAGTATTTTAGCATCTGTATTCATTAGAGATATTGGTCTGTAGTTTTCCTTTTTTGTGTTGTCCTTGCCAGGTTTTGGTATGAGGGTTATGTTGGCCTCATAAAATGTGTTTGGCAGTATTGCTTCTTCTTCAATGTTTTGGAAGACTTTGAGTAGAATAGAAACCAAATCTTCTGTGAATGTTTGATAGAATTCACTAGTAGAGCAGACTGGTCCTAGACTTTTATTTTGGGTTTTTTTAATACTTGTTTCTATTTCCTCCCTGCTTATGGGTCTGTTTAGGCTCTCTGCTTCTTCATAACTCAGTCTGGGAAGATTATGTGGTTCTAGAAATTTATTCATTTTTCTAGATTGTTAAATTTGGTGGCATATAGTTTTTCATAATATTTCTACAATAATTCTTTGTATATCTATGATATCTGTGGTGATTTCTCCTCTTTCATTTTGGACTTTGTTTATATGAGTCCTTTCTCTTTTTTCCTTAGTGAATTTTGCCAAAGGTTTGTCAATTTTGTTTGATCTTTTCAAAGAACCAGCTCTTTGTTTTATTAATTTTTTCTATGGTTTTCCTGTTCTCTATTTTGTTTATTTCTGCTCTGATTTTTATTATTTCTTTTCTTCTGGTTTTGGGTTGTTTTCATTTTTTTTTAGTTCCTTAAGATGTGAAGTTAAGTGGTTTACTTGGGCTCTCTCTTGTTTGTTTATATAGATCTGTAGTGATATGAACTTTCTTCTTATTACTTCTTTTACTGTATCCCAGAGATTCTGATATGTTGTATTGTTATTTTTGTTTGCATGTATGTATGTTTTGATCTCTGCGCTTATTTCTTCTTTGAACCACTCATTTTTTAAAAGTATGTTGTTTAGTTTCCACATTTTTGTGGGTTTGTTTACCTCTCTTTGCAGTTGAAAAAGGATTTATGATAAAAAAATATGCTTGGTGTAATTTCAATCTTTCTAAATTTGTTGATGTTATTTTTGTGGCCCAATATATGGTCAATTCTTAAGAATGTTCCATATACACTAGAGAAAAATGTATACTCTGGCACTTTGGGATAAAATGTCCTGTAGATGTCTATCATATGCAATTGGTCTAGTGTTTCATTTAAGGCCAATGTTTCTTTTTTTTTTAAAGATTTTATTTATTGATTTTACAGAGAGAAGGGGGGAGAGTGAAAAGTATCACTCATAGTTGCTCCACTTTAGTTGTTCATTGATTGCTTGTTGTATGTGCCCTGATCAGGAAAGCCCAGAGTTTCAAACCTGTGACCTCAGTGTTCCAGGTTAATGCTTTAGCCTCTGTGCCACCACAGGCCAGGAAAGGTCAATATTTCTTTATTGATTTTCTGTTTGGATGAATGATCTAGAGCTGTCAGTGGTGTATTGAGGTCTCCAAGTATGATTGTATTTTTGTCGGTTTTTGTTTTTAATGTCTGTCAGTAGCTGTCTTATATATTTTGGTGCTCCTTGGTTTGGTGCATATATATTAAAAGGTGTTATGTCTTCTTGATTCAATATCCCCTTTATTATTATGAAATGACCATTTCTGTCTTTGATTACCTTTGCTGTCTTTTAGTCAGCATTGTTAGATATGAGTATTGCTACATCTGCTTTTTTTGGGGGGGGTGTTATTTGCTTGGAGTATTTTTTTTCAGCCTTTTACTTTGAATTTTTTTTTTATTCTTGTAGCTTAGATGTGTTTCTTGTAGGCAGAATACAGCTGGATTTTTTTTTAACACATTCTGCTACTCTGTGTCTTTTTATTGGTAAGTTAAATTCATTTACCATTAGTGTATTATTGAGATTTGAGGGTTTCCTATTGCCATTTTATATATCGCTTTCTGATAGTTTTGTATCTTATTTGGTTCTTCTCTTTTATTAGTCTATCATTTGTTTTTGTTTGGTTGGAATCCATACTTCTTTTCTCTGTTACTTCTTTTTTCAATCCACTTTTATCTTTTATTAACAACTTTTTCCCCCAATTAAAAAAAAACAGTTGCTCTCAACTACATGTTTAGTACAGTATAGAATCAGAAATATTATTGATGTAATTAATTATGGTCATGCCATGACAGCTCCATATGAAATTCATATTGCATATAGCAAATAATATTCTTATATCTCAGCTTTTCAAACTGGGAGGTAAATTGCATTATGATTCATAAAAAATTTTATAATTCCTACGTTAGGGACATAACTCACAGATCTGTGTGTAACCCTCCCACCTCTCTATGCTGGTGTTTCTTTTGAAACTGAGGAGAACAACAGCAATCTCCAGGGATGTGTGACATCTAAGGGAGGTAGAACATAACACATATTGTCTTAAAATCAGAAATTGATTTACCGGAAGAGTGGGTTTATTGTTAAAATGCAAGCCTGAGAATGTTTAAATAACCTCTGATTTGATTATATGGCAAAGAATCTGAAGGCTGTCTTGTCTCAAAGCACTGGAGCATAGAATGACTTGTGAAATCATGAAATGTGTCTCAACCCACACAATAAAACTTATCTTCCCCTTATCATCCTACCTCTTATATTTTATGAAAACAGCTATGATAATTTTTGAATATTTTAATGTAATAACTGCTATTGAATGGAAAATAATAGATCCCATTGAAAGTCTATGACATACACACAAACAAGTACTATTCCATCTGTGTCTTATTCAATGAGACATCCCTGGAATGGTTGAAAACACAGACAGGAAGTCACCAGTGTGTGAAAGCCTTGTGACTGTGTTTTGTTTTGGGGAAAAAAGTAGGTCCTATTTAATATTTAACATATATGAGTTTTTTGTTCTTGTTGTTGACTCCTCTGTGCCAAAAATACATAAGCTCTGGAGAATCTGAAGTAAATGTAACTCTCTCATTTAGTTCCAAGTACTCACTATCTATTTGTATAGAGACAAAAATATTTTGCTTTGTCAGATATTTGTTTATTATAACTAGGAATTGAATGATTGTAATAGTGGGCTTATTCACAAAATGCAACCCTAAAGAAGTTCTAAACTCCACTGTAAATCAAATCATCAGATCACAGGATATTTTGGTGAAATAGTCTGATGCTTAATGCCATCAATAATAATAAAAAATAATATCTAAATTTCTTGTATATATATGTGTGTGTGTGTGTGTCATCACATATTTAATTACATTAGTAGAATTCATTATCTATTTAGGCCATAATCAATGGGAGTTGTATCAATGAAATATCTATACAGATGGCAGTATTACGGTTTAGAGACACTAAGAATCTGCTCCATGAAACTACATAGTAAGTAGAGCATATTGGATTTAAAACTATATATTGAATCTCTGAAACACATGCAGATAAATTTCACTCTATCAATTTCAGAAATTTTAAAGCAGAGATCTATATGTCTTAACCAGTGACACATACATTGTACATCTTTTAATTATTTCTGGTTTCCTCGCTATAGAAGGAACCCAAGACATTAATGTTATGTTCTCCTTTGAAATGGCAGAGGAATAAATTAAAGGAATAGAAAAAGTAGACAGTTGAGATGAAGTCCAGGAGTAGGGGCAAGAGAGAAATGTACGCTAACTTATCATAAACTGGCTCTTTGACTCCTGTCTGTGATCTCATCAGCCTTTCTATAGCTTAATCAGCAAGGGCCACCCACATCTCTCCACTGCCATCTACCAGTAACCTCCAAAGGGAAAAGCATGGTGAGCAGAGGGTGTCTGTGTGGAATGACAAAGAAGTAAAATGGTTGGTTGGGGTGACAGAGAGAGAATACTAGCCAGGTGCTCTGTTTGGAGTCAGACTGATTGAAAGCTGACTTCATTCCATTTTATCTTGTGATTTGCTACAAATTACATTAAAATTCTAATGAAGTGGTTTGTAAGGGGAGAGAGTTGTGGGCAGGGGGAAGGGTGTAAAGAGGGACAAATATACAGTGCTAGAAAATGATTTGACTTTCAGTGATGGGTACACAACATAATCAACAGTTCAAACACTATAGAAATGTTTACCTGAAACCTATGTACTGTTATAGATAAATGTCAGCCCATTAAATTTAATTTTCTAAATATAATTTCTAACAGTTTATAATCCTTTACATATGCTCATATAGCTTAGGAGTGGCAATGTAGATGAAAAAAAAATAAGCTAGATAACACCTAACTGAGCCTGGCACTTGGGAATCTTCAATAAAGGTTCATGATATTATGCATATCATCATCTGGCATTATCCAGACACTCATACTCATCATCACCATCATGATAAGTTTGGAATGCTTAGGGGACAATTTAGAAAAAGTCATTATTGGCTCTGGTGAGAAAGATGCCTACAGGAGCCAGGCCCACTGTGGAAAGACAGCAGAATTCTCAATCAGAGCTCTCAGATCCCCACCAAAACCAAGAATGTAAACTTTATAGGCCTCTGAGCTAGAACTGTATATTGGTGACTTAAATCTGGCTACTCAACTATCCTGCTTATCCTGATAATAAGGAAACTGTGCTCCCCCACTGCCTCCTGTATCCAGGATCTCCAACAGCACTCACTGCACTGTACTGCCTCCATGCTGGGCATGACAGAGGGATGACAATTATTCACCCTCCCCATGCCTGGTGAGTGATAAAGGTTCAGGGTCCGTCCTCAGGACTGTAGATAGATGGAGTCAGGCATGGACCCCTTGATGTATGTACACAATGACTCTGGGAAGAGAAGATATGTGAACAGATTCAACTGTACAAGACCAATAAAATGAAATGTTGCAGGGCACAGGCTGCCTATTTGAACCTGTGTGGGCAGCAGAGTAAAATACACAGAACTCATTATTAGCTAAATTTGTCCATATTATCTCTGACTCTGAGGACTTGTTAATATTAATAATAAGATTGTAACTAGGAATAAATATTCTATATTACTGATTTACTTATATTAGTGTGAGTAGCCATAAAATAAAACTAAATAAGAATGTACTAACAAGAAAGCTAATCAGAGTATTCCTATAAAATGTTAAATCCAGTTTGTAGCTTTTCTAACCATAATCCAGTATTACTGGTTTTAGTAATTATGGTTATGTATTCTTTAACAAATAAAATGAAAGTAATCAATTCTGTGCTTTCACCTCTGACCAAGTTTTCATTATAGTTAGAAGACCGGTTAATTCTCTGGCTGACACACATAAAGGGTTAACATCCAAACAAGAAGAATAAGCATAACCTCCCACTCTCATCCTACTCCCACTGCGCTGGGGCTTGCAACTCTGGTTTTTAATTGCTCAAGACCAAAGCAGGCAGCTTAATTGTGGGCATCTGTGGACGTATGTTACATGAAATGGAAGTCCAACTTTAAAATATGCCAGCAGCAAAAGATACAGGGCATTTAATCAGTTATCTGAACAAATCATGCTGAGTCCCCTCAGCAGAGAACTCTCAGTGTTCTTTGGGTTCCTTTGTGCTAGTTTTTCTTACCCTCCTCTGTACAAAAATCCCTGCCTGTGTCAGAAGAGGGAGATGGGTTTTTGAGCACAGGACTGCCCCCATCTTCTCAGGTGGCCGGCACTTGAATAAACCTCTTTCCTTCTCACCTGCCTCTGTGCCATGTAATTGGTTTTCATGGCAACAGACAGTTGAATGCATGGGTCATTTTTCCAGTTTCAGATTTATAGGAAAAGTAAATGTTTTTTGTAGGGTCTGAATCCCTCCACTTCTCAGGCAGAATCTCACATGTACTCTTCCAAATGATTTTCAAGTTTTATACATCTTAATAAAAAATTCACAGTTATTTTTTTAAGTTAACATACAACAAAATGTGAGTTTATCATCATCAAATGTATTTAAACAACCAGGTAATATAGGGGAAATTAGGTCTTCTATAACAAGGACTTAATTCTATTTACATTTCTCAGTTAATACTTTTGTCTCTCAGGACTTCTTTTATTATTATACAAAAAATATTTAACATGAGACTTGCCCTCTTAACAAACTTTGAAGTGTTCCTATATGATTATGGACACTAGGCACAATGCTGGACAGCAGGTCTCTAAAGCTTATTTATCTTGCCTGACTGAAACTTTATGCCCTATGATTAGTAATTCTCCATTTTCTCCTCCTGCCAGCCCCTGGCAGCCACCATTCCAGTGTGATTTATAAATGTGACTATTTGAGATCTGTCATATAAGTGGAGTCATGCAATATTTGTCTTTCCGTGGTGTGCTTATTTTATTTAGCATTATGTCCTTGAACATCACACATGTTGTTGCAAGTGGCAGAATTTTTTTTTTCAGGCTGAATAGTATTCGATTATTTATATCATGTCAATCACAGGCTTTATTTTTTTATTCATTTAGCTCTCAATGGTCATTATATTTTTAGATCTTCATTATTGTAAATAGTTCCACAGTGAACACAAGAGTGATGATTTCTCTTTAGCTCTTTGTTTTCATTCTTCAGTGTAAATGCCTAGAAATGGGATTGTTGGATCATAAAGTAGTTCTATTGTTAATTATGTCATTTTTCTATGAAACTTAATACTGTTTTTCATAGTGGATAACACATATTTTATTTATACAACAGTGTGCAAGTGTTCCAATTTTGCCACATTCTTGTCAACCTTTGTCTTTTTTTTTTAATAATAGCCATTCTGACAGATATGAACTGATATCTCAGAGTGGTTTGGAATTGCACTTCTCTGTGCATAGTGATGAGTAACACCTTTCATATACCTGTTATTCATTTGTATGTCTTTTTTGGAAAAATGTCTATATCCTTAGCCCAGTTTTAAATTGGGTAATTAATGTTTGTTTTACTATTGAGTTGTAAGATTTCCTATAATATTTTGGAGATTAACCAATTATCAGACATGTGATTTGCAAATGTTTTCTCCCTTTCTATAAATTGTCTTTTCATTGCTGAGAAATCTGAGAGCACTGAGTTGCCTTGAGTCTCAAAGTCTTGCTAAGATCTAGGTGGAGTTGTGTTTTCAAATCGATGCCATTTTTATTATCTGTGTGCCCCTCTCATAGTAAGGATCTAAGCACCATTCCCACATAGTAACTGTACACCCTTCTGGCTTAATTCCATTCAGGCTTTACTCCCACACATAGTGCTAATCAAGGAATAGCACTCATTCTATATTTTGAAGTTCAAAGAGGAAAAGGAATGTATTGCCTCTGGAAAGAAGGTAAAAGTGAGATATAAAAGACAACATTACAGCCTGACCTATGGTGGTGCAGTAGATAAAGTGTCAACCAGGAATGCTGAGGTCACTGGTTCAAAACCCTGGTCTTCTCTGGTCAAAGCACATATGGGAATTCCTACTGCCCTCCCACTCTATTTCTCTCTTCTCTCTAAAATGAATGAATAAATAAATAAATAAACTTTAAACATTAAAAAAAGACATTACTTTAGTTGTCATGGTTCTCCAGAGAAGCAGAACTAACAAGACATTTATCTATTTATATAGATTTCTTTTAAGAAGTTGGCTCATGAAATTGTGGAGTTGGGTTAATTTCAAATTTTGCAAGGTAGCCCCACAGGCAAGAAAAGTAGAGAAGAGTTGCAATTCAAGTCAAAAGCAGTCTGCTATTAGGCTTCTTGCTGCCTTTAAGAGGTTAGTCTTTGTTCTAATTATGCCTTGAACTGATTAAATGAGACCCACTTATATTGTAGAGGGCAATCTGCTTTATTCAGAGTCCACTGATCTAAATGTTAATCTCAAAACTGCACACAGAAACATCCAGAATAACATTTGGCCAAATATCTGGGCACCATGGCCAAGCCAAGATAACACAAAATTTATCATCACAATTACCGCTGCATATTCCCAGTGCCTCTGTCAATTGCTTGGGTTTTCAGAAACAAAACACTGCCTCCTCATTGATCCAGAGTGGATTAGACTAAAAGTATCTCATTTTACTTCATGAAAAACAAATAAAAACTCTAATTTAGAAATTTTTTTATAAATTTTTATTAATTTAATGGGGTGACATTAATAAATCAGGGTACATATGTTCAAAGAAAACATGTCCAGGTTATCTTGTCATTCAAATATGTTGCATACCCATCATCCAAAATCAGATTGTCCTCCGTCACCTTCTATCTAGTTTTCTTTGTGCCCCTCCCCCTCCCCCTTCCCTCTCCCTCTTTCCCCCCAACTCCCGGTAACCACCACACTTTTGTCCATGTTTTTTAGTCTCATTTTTGTTTTCCACCTATGTATGGAATCATGCAGTTCTTGTTTTTTTCTGATTTATTTATTTCACTTCATATAATGTTATCAAGATCCAACCATTTTGTTGTAAATGATCCGATGTCATCAAATTTTTAAAAATAATATTTTTTAGAAAATTTAATTTAATGGGTGACATTAATCAATAAGAGAACTTATATTTCAGGTAAATATTTCTATAGCATTTGAACTCTTGTATATGTTATATACCTATCATTCAAAGTCAAATCTCTTTTTGTCATCATATATTTGCCCCTGTTTACTCTTCTTTCCTACCCCCTCCCCTGGGTGACCACTTTACTTTTATTTATGTCTATGAGTCTCAGTATTATATCCCACCTATGTACAAAATCATATAGTTTTTAGCTTTTTCTGATTTTCTTATTTTACTTGATATAATGTACTCAAGGTTCATCCAAGTTGTCATTAAAGGCAATATGTCATTTCTATGGTTGAGTCATATTCCATATACTGTATTTTCCCATGTATAAGATACATGCTTTTTAAAAAAAAAAAAAAGGGGGGGGTCTAAAATCTGGGTGTGCCTTATAGTGGTTGTAGATTCTTTTTACTTGCATTTTCTGCTTTTTGCTCTTGTTTTTTCTCCCATTATTGAAGACAGTGATTTGTCATCAGGCACAGATGAGGACAAGATAATGGATTGGAATTTTGACAGTAATGAAAAGTTGTATGAATTTTATGATAAATAAAACTTGAGTTCAAGAACTATATGTAATACTTTTTTTCAAATTTCAGGCCCCAGAATTAAGGTGCATCTTATAATGGGTAGGTACAGTATGTTCTACATCTTCTTTTTCCAATCCTCTATTGAAGGATATTTTGGTTCTTTCCATGTCTTGGCCACTGTGAGTAATGCTGAGATGAACATGGAGATGCATGTATCTTTATGTACCAATGTTTTTGAGATTTTGAGGTAGACAGTAGAGGGATTGCTAGGTCATATGGTAGTTCTAGTCCAGAAGTCCCCAAACTTTTTACACAGGGAGCCAGTTTACTGTCCCTCAGACCATTGGAGGGCCGGACTATAAAAAATAACTATGAAGAAATCCCTAAGCACACTGCACATATTTTAAAGTAAAAAAAAAAAAAAAATCAGGAACAAATACAATATTTAAAATAAAGAGTAAGCAAATTTAAATCAACAAACTGACCAGTATTTCAATGGGAACTATGCTCCTTTCACTGACCACCAATGAAAGAGGTGTCCCTTCTGGAAGTGCGGTGGGGTCTGGATAAATGGCCTCAGGGGGCCACATGCGACCTGCGGGCCGTAGTTTGGGTACTCCTGTTCTAGTCTTAATTTTTCTAGCTGTAATTATTACTATAGTGTGAGTATCCCTCCTGTTAGATTATTACAATAAAAGCCAACATTGAGAATCAAAGACAGGCATCTCACACATACCTGCACAGAATGTTGATAGGTGACAAATATTATAGAAAATACACAGAGCTGTTGAAAAGATGTCAATTTTGCATATATAAATAGTTGTTTATCATTCTGTGATGCTTGGGTCACCAATATTAAACCACAGGAGTCGCCATTGATATAATAAGATTCAGTCAGGCAGTGATTATAATACAAAAGGATCCCGGTATATTCTCTCAGTGCAAGTAAAGACACACTAAAAAAAAAAAAAAAGCAATATTTAGAAGTTAAGAAAGGAGATGAGTGAAAGCCATGGGACCAACAAAAATGATGTGATGAGAGAGGTCGGATTTGGAGGTCTTGATGTTTAGATTTGCCTCTGTTTTACAACCTAAACTTTGAATGGATGGCACAGATACTGAGATCAGATTGTTTGCCTGAGGAACTTCTGCATGGCCCTTTTGATATCCCTGTTCTTTAGATGGTAGATGAAGGGGTTCAGCCTGGGGGTGACCACAGTGTATGTCATCAAAGCTGCCATACCCTTCCTTGGAGAAAGTGAGACAGCTGAACTGAGGTACAACCCCAAGGGCTGTTCCATACAATAAACAAACAACTGACAGGTGAGAGCCACAGGTGGAGAAGGTTTTATACTTCCCACCTCATGATGGGACTCTCAGAATGAAAGAAATAATTGTATAGTAAGAGACAAGGATCTCTGAGATAGGAAGAAAACCAGAAAGGGCACCAACAAAATACATGACTATGTCATTGGTGAAGGTGTAAAAACAGGTAAGTTTGAGAAGTTGAGAAGTGTCCCAGAAGAAATGAGAAATTTCAACATCTTTGAAGTAGCTAAGTTTTAACACAATTGAATTGTGCATCTGTGAGACCAAAAGGCTCATGAAAAAATGACACCAAAACTAAAAACAAACACACAAAGGTGTGTGTTTATGATGACTGAGTAGTGCAGAGGGTGACAAATGGCCATGGAATGGTCATAGGCCATAACGGTCAGGAGGAGACTATCCATACATCCAAAAAGCATAAAAAATGACTTTTGTGTGAGGCAGCCCTCATAGGAGATGACTTTTCTGTGAGTCTGAATGTTGATTATCATATTTGGGATGGTGGTAAAAATGAAAGTTATAAGCCAAGGACAGGTAACCAGGTACAAGGACAGGAAGAGCCCACTGAGCAAAGGCTGCAGTTCCAGATCATCTGAAAGACCCATGAGGAAGAACTATGAGACAAATGTTAGATTTTCTGGTGCTATGCAGCCTGTTATCTTTTTTTAGAACTTCTATACATTTCCGTTTGATACTAGATATCAAGAATTCAAAATTAATTTGATACTGCTATCTTTATGATCTTGGACAAGTTCAAACTGTGATCTTGAGCACTTTACCCACCTTCAAGGTTTATTAAAAACTATGATCTTTGTGCCAAATCTAGTCTGTCACCTGTTTTCACAAATAAAATTTTGTTGGAACATGGCCATACTCATTCATATGTGTGTTGTCAAAGTCTGCTTTTGTGCTATGATGACAGAGATGAGTAGTTATAACAAAGACCACATGGCCTACAGAGCCTAAAATATTTACTACCGAGACCTTTATAGGAAGGTTTGCTGACCATTTCCTGGTGTTATTGATAAAATTCTTTCCTTTATAGGTTATTTTGAGGAGAAAACTAAATATATAATATAAAGTACTTAAGACAGTGTTTGGCTCATAATAAAGAATCAGTAAGTAAAAGTTGTGTTTATCATAATAAGAGGCCCAAAGGAAAAAAATACAAAATTTCTATTTATGTTCAAATAGCATTTGGTGAATTATAATCCATTTCATATTAGAGATTTTACCAGAACAGATATATGAAAAACAAAATGTGTACACTAACCAAGTACAGTATTAACCTAGTATAAGGTTTAATGCTGGGACCTTGGAGTCATTTTCATCATAGTGAGCAAATATACAAGTTGATTTTATCACTATTATGCTTCTAGAAGATGTAGCCCATGTATTAGGGCAGACACACACACACACAAAATATCACAGAAATGAATATTCAGATAATATCATTCTACTCAAGAAAAACAACTAAAAATACCTAACAAAGAATGCTAGATAATGAAAATATACAATTTAATTATTGTCTAAGATGCCAAAATAAACCAATTAGCAGTATATAAAAGTAATGATGTCACTTAAATTAGTAACAAAAAAATAACAAGGAATGCACCCATAAGAAATAATCTGACTGATAGATTTTATCAAACTGTGTTTAATCTTCATAATGACCTTAGAAATAGTTGACATATCAAATACAGGATACCCATTAAAAATTAAATTTGAATTGTACACTTGAAACCTGTAAAGTCTGATAGACTATGTCAATCCAATGAATTAAAAAATTTTATAAGTAAATAAATAAAATATTATTTGAGGTGATGTGAAATGAGAGGGGTGGGCTACATTGCCTCTAAGTTTCTGTTTAATTCTAAAAGGCTGTGATTCATACTGAAAATTTTTTTTTAGCCAGAGATAGATAGAGGGCGGAGAAACAGAGACAAGGACAGAGAGACAGAAAGGGAAGAAGGGAGAGAGATGAGAAGCGTCAACTCATAGTTGGAGCACCTTAGTTGTTAATTGATTGCTTTCTTATATGTGCCTTGAATGGGAGGGCTCCAACTGAGCCAGTGTCCCCTTGCTCAAGCCAGTGACATTGGGCTCAAACCACCAAACTTGAACTTCAAGCCAGTGATCATGGGGTTATGTCTATGATCCTGCCCTCAAGCCAGCAACCTCAGGGTTTCAAAGCTGAGTCCTCAGCGTCCCAAGCTGATGCTCTATCCACTGCACCATTGCCTGGTCAGGCCATACTAAGAATTTTAGTTAGACTTTTCAGTATATTTTAATGGATTCACTCTACAAAAGAATTCAGAGGATATACAATTCTTCAATATTCATTCAACAAACACACACACAGACACAAAATACAATTTGAGGTGAATAACAAAAAAATGTTTGGTACAAGTAGGTCCCATATGCATTGTCTGAATTTCCAATTTGGCATGGTTATTGTCCTACTAAATCTGGAAGCTCTATTTGAAAGGTAAGTGTAAGGAAACAAATTTTTTTTGCATCCACAAAAACACTTGTTTTTACCTAATTCAAGTATGCTGATCTCAAATCTGACAGTTTTTCTCTGTAAGCTACAGGGTTTTTGCAATTCAAGATTTTAGGTATTCATCTTATTGTAAAATTTTCAACATTTTGTGTAACATAATAAAGTAGAATGTCTTCTTGGGCATCATCTTTGTAAAAAGATAATTTAAATAATGCAGTAAATACACTAATACACAAAAAGATATAATTGCATCAAAATTTGTCTACAGTTTCAAAATAGAACATATTAAAACACTTATTTTAATAATAAAATTTGTGCAAAACATATTTAAATTGTATTCAGGCAAAAATTTGCATCTGTGGCTCTTGCATTTGTGTACTTGTTGAGAAAAATCATGTTATGTTTGATGCTCCAGCAGTAGTCTGCCATTGTTTAGAGCTGTCAAGAAATAGCCGCCATTCTGTTGGACTGTAAGTGGTAACACCTAGCTGGCTGAGAAGACTTCTGATATCATGACAGTAAACAAAGTGTTTGTCTTTGGAAAAAAGTCCACAAAAATTTATTCACGCTTCCTGAAATGGGATACTTTAGCTGACCAGTGAAGTACATTCTTTTCTTGAAGCCTGGAGGCTAATAACTCAGCTGCTTTTTTTGATAGGCCCAAATCTCTTACTAAGTAATTCAATTCAGGTTAGCTAAACTGCTGAGGGGTTAATGACTGCTTGGCATCAGAAGAAAGCCCTTCAGATTCTACAACCATTTCCTCATGCATCTTATCAAAATACACTTGATCACCATGTTCACTTTTTTCATCCTTAGAAGAAATCACACCATTGAAAACTAAAACTGGGAGTGTAAGATAGGTAGTATTGCTGAAGAAATATTGGGATATGCAATCATATGCTGTTTTTTCTTGCTGATGCCCTTTGTATGGATCAGACAGAAATAACAGTCACTGCTGTGGTCCTTAGGTTCACGCCAAACCATGAAAATACCAAAAGGCATTCCTTTGCATTTTCCTTTTGTCCAGTCATGAAGCATTTCCTCACAATTATGACACACAATATAAGGAGCCCAACTCTTGTCTTGATCACCAAGAGGAACTTGAAAATAGGCAATATATGCATGTGTCACAAATGATGAAATATTGTACCTTTGACATTGAAGTGTGTAACAGCCACATATATAACAGAAGGTATCAGGACTATTTTTACATTTATGCCTACTCAAAGAAGCCATGATTTAATCTTAAAACAAAATAAGGTTGTTTTTATCAGATAATAATTTTTTACATTTAATATCAACTACAATTATGTAAAAGTGATGTTTGTAAAACATTAATTGCCTTGTGGTTATGTTCAATCCAAGAGTCATTGCCCTTTAACTCCAATTTAAAAACCAATGCATGCCATTAATTGTAACAAAAAGAAATTAAAATTGCATAAAAACTAGAGCATGCACCAAAAAAAAGATTTTAGATTGGAATCAGCGATGCAGAAATATATAGAAAAAGTTTTAAAACCTCATGTGACAGAAAATGAAAAAATAATTGTTCCCCAGTCCAAATTTGCAGTTTGGAATCTGAGGCTCAGAGAAGAGAAGAGATATTTGCACACTCATGTTTATTGCAGCATCATTTACCACAATAAAGAGGTGAAAACAACTTGAGTACCCACTGATATATGAATGGATAAAGACAATTTGGTGTCTACATGAATGGAATATCACTGGGTCATAAAATAAGAGATGCTTTTTTATACAACATGGATGAACCTTGAGAATATTATGCTAAGTGAAATGAACACATCACAAAAAGACAAATACTGCATGATTCCACTTGTGAGATATATAAAATACAGAAACTCTTAGAAACAGAAAGTAGAATGTGTTACCAGAGGCTGAGAGGAAAGGGTGGTAGAGTTGTTTTTGGTAGGTCATTTCAGTCATGAAGGATGTGAACTGGGAGTCTGAAGACTTGTTGTACCAAAATGTGCACGTGATTGACATTCTACTATACACTTAGACACTGGGGAAGGGTAAAGTTTATGTGGTTTTTCTGCCAGAATGAAAAAAATAAATTAAAATTAAAAACAAGATAAAGCATAAGGAAGGGCTTACTGCAGGAAGACGGTCATGTGAAAATCAGAAGCAATTTATTCATAAAATTAAATTTTCCAAATAATTTTTTAAAGTTTAAATTTTTATGTAAAGAAAAGTACATAACAAAAAGGATTCATGAGAATGTGGCACATGGAAATGTTTTTAAATGGTAACTATTTCAATTACACTTCAGAAGTTGTACTTTGAGTTGGATATTGAGGTTCAAGAATGTTAGCATTCAATACTATGCCTCAATTTTCTCTTTTGAATAATAATATATGATAGTTACAAGTGTGAATTCTTTTTTATTATTTTTTTAATGAGAGAGAGATACAGAGAGAGAGACAGAGACAGGAAGCATGAGACATGGAAAGCATCAACTCATAGTTGTAACACTTGGATTGTTCATTGATTGCTTCTCTTATGTGCCTTGATGGGAAGGTTGGGAGTGCTTGAGCTAAGCCTGTGACCCCTTGCTCAAGACAGCCACCTTGGGTTCAAGCCAGTGACCATGGGATCATGTCAATAATCCCATGCTCAAACCAGTGACCCCGTGCTCAAGCAGGTGAGCCTGTACTGAAGTTGGAAGCCCGGGGGTTTCAAACCTTTGTCCTCTGGGTCCCAGGATGATGCTCAACCCACTGCACCACCACTGGTCAGACACAAGTTTGAATTCTAAAGCCAGGTAGATTTAGCTACTTACAAGCTGTGTGGCCTTTGGCAAGCTGTTTTTCTGGCCCTTTTTCATCATCTGTAAAACATGGTGAACACAGCACCCATCTCACATTATTTTTGTGAAAAATAAATGCATTTTTGTGTAGAATAGAGCTAGACTGTGCATTAAAGGATGTCTAACCCAGAGCACAGGGAGTTCTCAGGTTACAACAGTATCGACAAAAAACGTTTAAAGTTTACTACACTTACGCCCATAAAAACTTACAGGAATTAATATATATACTTAAAGGAATATATTAGAATACTATCTCCTAAGATCAGAAACAAAGCAATGGTGTTAATTTTTATCTTTTTATCACTGTAAAGTAATGAGGCAAGAAAATAAAAGATAAAGTTTAGAATTTTTTTATTGATATTAACAAGACTGTATACACACAAAATCCAAAATAAGCCATAAATATTTGAATAAATAATTAAATTTATAAAGGTTAATAGATAAAAGATTATGTACAAAAAGAAATTGCAATTAAAAAAAGAAAAAAAATAACTTGAGTGGTGAACACACAATACAATATACAAATTATATATTACAGAATTGTACATATAAAACCTATGTAATTTTATTAAACAATGTCACTCCAATAAATTCAATAAAAATTTTTAAGTAAATAAAAATATATACAAAATAAAACATAGTATATACATAGATGTAAATTAAGTGAAGGTATTCAATACTTCTACAATTAAACTACAGTCCACTGTTATATTAAAAATAACCTAGGAAAATGGACAATTATATTGCGTTCATCAACTGTAAGACTCAGCATTATAAAAATCTCAATTTCATTTAGGTTATTTTATCAAATTAATGTAATTCCAAGCATAGTCTCAGGTTTATTTTTAAAATTGATAAGGAGATACTATAATTAATACGCAAAGAAATGGTGAACAGAGAAGCACATACAGACTCTACTCTGGTGTGTGGATGAGTATGAGTGCCCACTCCTAAGCAAGTCAGAGTCTCACATTCCTATGAATAACAGTGGGCAAGTGAGCCAATCAGATTCAGTGGCAATAATCATATTGGAATTGTCCCAAAAGACCATCACTCTATTCTCCCTGAAAACCCAATCCAGAAAGAAAGCAGTGTAAATTTCCTGGGGCCATGAAGAGAGATAGCCTGCCAAGAATAGCTGATGCAAGAAGATGCACTACCAATACAGTAAGACAATATGTCCAGACAAAATTGGTTTAACCTGAGGATCCAACCAAGCATGAAGCCAGTTATATTCAAGGACTTTCCAGTAATCCAACCAATAAATTCCTGTTATAACTAACAAATATGAAAACAGTGACAAACAAACCAGAGACTAAGAGCTTTCCACAACATACATATGTATAAAATACACATTACATATATATCATATATGGCCTATGTAACTACAGAGATGCACACACATAAAATGGACAAGTAACAGAAAGAAACTTTTTAAATTAGAAATAAAATTTGGTAAAATGTTTCAACAGGTACCCTCATGAAAGATACCCTAATAGCCAACAAGCACATAATAATGTATTCAAACCTGGTTGAGTGCTTTGTTGGTTTGAGCATCATAATGACATGCCACTATTGTGGGTTTGATCCCCAGGCAGAGCACATGCAAGAATCAACCAATAAATTTATAAATAAATGAAACAGTAAGTCTATGCTTCTCTCTTTTCTTCTCTCTCTATCTTCTTCCTTCCTCTCTAAAATCAGTAAATAAAATTTAAAACATTTATTTTAGCATTCAACATAATTACAGATCAAGTAAATGCAAATTAAAATCAAAACCAAAAAATTATATCTTCTGCTGAATGGCTAAAATTAGTGTGTGCTGGCCAGGTATCTAGACCAATTGGAATCTTCATCTATTGCATCTAGAATCATAGGTGCAATCAGCCTTTCTGAAATAGTGAAATAACAACCAAAACTACACCTGAAGCCTACCTTGATTCACTAATCATATTCTCACATACAGAGCATTTACCAAGAGAAATAAGTGTGTGTCTGCCAAAAGGACAATGGAAAGGCAAACATATATTAAGTAAATAAAACAAGCCGAACGCATAACTGTGCATATTATATTTTAACATTCATATAAAAATCAAGGCTCTGGCCAGGTAGCTCAGTTGATTAGAGCTCTATCTTTTTTTTGTTGTTATTTATTTATTTTTTCCTACTTCTTTTTTTTTTATTAAATTTAATGCAGTGACATAGATAAATCAGGGTACATATGTTGAGAGAAAACATCTCTAGATTATTTTGACATTTGATTGTGCTGTATACCCCTCCCCCAAAGTTAAATTGTCTTCTGTCACCTTCTATCTGGTTTTCTTTGTGCCCCTCCCCTCCCCCAAACCCTCTCTCCTTCTTCACCCCATCCCCCCTCCCCTCACCCCCCACCCCTGTTGCCATCACATTCTTGTTCATGTCTCTGAGTCTCATTTTTATGTCCCTTCTATGTATGGATTCATATAGTTCTTAGTTTTTTTTCTGATTTACTTATTTCACTCAGTATAATGTTATCAAGGTCCATCCATGTTATTGTAAATGGTCCGATGCCATCATTTCTTATGGCTGAGTAGTACTCCATAGTATATATGTACCAAAGCTTTTTAATCCACTCATCCTCTGATGGACACTTGGGTTGTTTCCAGATCTTCGCTATTGTGAACAATGCTGCCACAAACATGGGGGTGCATTTCTCCTTTTGGAGCCGTTCTATGGTGTCCTTGGGGTATATTCCTAAAACTGGGTCAAAAGGCAGTTCGATTTTCAGTTTTTTGAGGAATCTCCATACTGTTTTCCACAGAGGCTGCACCAGTCTGCATTCCCACCAGCAGTGCAGAAGGGTTCCCTTTTCTCCACATCCTCGCCAGCACTTATTCTGTGTTGTTTTGTTGATGAGTGCCATTCTGACTGGTGTGAGGTGATATCTCATTGTGGTTTTAATTTGCATTTCTCTGATGATTAGTGATGTTGAACATTTTTTCATATGCCTGTTGGCCATCTGTATGTCCTCTTTGGAGAAGTGTCTATTCATCTCTTTTGCCCATTTTTGGATTGGATTGTTTGTCTTTCTGGTGTTGAGATTTACAAGTTCTTTATAAATTTTGCACTATCTTAATACATCAACACTGTGAGTTTCATCCCTAGTCAGGGTACATTCAAGACTCAACCAAGAAATGCATAAATAGTGGAACAAGTCAATTTCTCTCTTTCTCTCTCTCTTTCCTTTCTTTTCCCTCTACAATCAATGAATAAAAATTAAAATAAAAGTAAAGCAGGAAGAAGCAAAGCTAATAAATTATAATGAAAGTCAAAATCATGCTTTCCTCTGTAGAGCAATTACTGAGAAGGCAGATGAATAAACTTTCTGGAGTGATGGAAGTGTTCAGTTATCAGGGTGTAAACATTATGTGCAATTCCATCAAGCTATACACTTAGAATTAGCACACTTCTGTACAGTAGTGTACATATTCCTTAATAAAACAATAGAAAATGATGACAGGAAGTGCTATAGGTATACAGTGTGGCTCCATGTAACGACTGAAATACATTCTGAGAAGGGCCTCATTAGACAATTTTGTCACTGTGCAAACATATTAGAATTCACAGGCAATAGGAATTTTTCAGCTCATTATAATCTTTGGGGACAACCATCATCCATTGCTGATTTATGTGGTGTATGCAACACAGGACTGGACTTTTAGAGATGAGGGAAAATATAATAGAAGAAAATATGCGGCTAAACGTACCTGAAGCACAAACCAATAAAGCATCCTCTTAGGTAAAAAAAAAAAAAAAAAGGAGGAGGTAAAATCTTCCATGTTTGAAGATGTCAAATATAAGTCTTCTTCCACTAAAATGGGGTAACACCCTATCTGATGCTTGTCTCACTTATATCTAATTTTCCTCACTGTCCACAGCTCTTTTTGTTTTGAGAACACAGTGAACTTGCATAGATGTATCTTTTCACTTGAGTAATGATATCATGGGACTGGACTATGCAGATGACAACAGTCCAGCTCCAAACTGGGGCCAAATCAATGTAATCAGTTGATGCGTCAGGGGAGTGTAACATCTGCAGGATGACAATGCTAAAACTTGTCAAAATCTAAGAGGCTATGTATGGGTACAATGGAGAAACTTATAGAGAAGTTTATGGAACTGCTGCTTCCAAGGTAACTAATGTCAAGGATTTAATGTTCTTGAGCCAGTACTAATTGGTGAGGCCAATAATCAGGGAAATGATCTGGAAACTAGAGTCCACCAAGAACCTATGCATTGTCTTCCCTGTCTCATGGCCTTACTAAACTCAAATAAGAAATTCTATACTCTGCCTTCCAATTTGCATATAAACTATTTTAGACAACTCTAACCAGAAACTGCATAAGAAAATACAAACCAGAAACCAGTGAGCCAACATTCTACTTTAAGGATGAAGCACTGATCTTTGCTTTTAGTGCAAATTTTTTTATACACTTATTTCTTAGAAAAAATTTTGACTTATAATAAGAATATTTTTGGCTTGACCAGGCGGTGGCGCAGTGGATAGAGCATCGAACTGGGATGTGGAAGACTCAGGTTTGAGACCCCGAGGTCCCCAGCTTGAGGGCAGGCTCACCTGGTTTGAGTAAAAGCCCACCAGCTTGGATCCAAGGTCACTGGCTTGAGCAAGGGGTTACTTGGTCTGCTGAAGGCCCACGGTCAAGGCACATATGGGAAAGCAATCAATGAACAACTAAGGAGTCCCAATGAAAAACTGATGACTGATGCTTCTTATCTCTCTTGGTTCCTGTCTGTCTGTCCCTATCTATGCCTCTCTCTGACTATCACTCTGTATCTGAAAAAATAAATATTGTTTAAAAAGAATATTTTTGGAGGCATTACCACATGGTTTACATACAAAGATTTTCTCATAGTTATGAGTTCTCAGGAGTCATCTAAAAGATGAGGGACAATTAACTACTTAGTTACAGTCATAGGAAGTCTCCACTGTGGGAGATCTCACATGTTGCCTAAAATTGGAAAAGCATTGCAGACATTCCCATAGTTCTTACATTTGTATATTTTCTCTAGAGTAGTTTTTCACATTCCTTCGAAAATAGGCAACACAAACAAAGGCTTTCCCACACTCCTTACATTTATAGGGTTTCTTTCTGGTATGAGTTCTGACATGTACAGTGAGTTTTGAGGACTCATTGAAGGCCTTTCCACACTCCTTACACTTGTAAGGTTTCTCTCTAGTATGGATTCTTAAATGTATTATGAGGTGAGAGGAAGAACTAATGGCCTTCCCACATTCCTTGCATTTGTAAGGCTTGAATTCTCTTGTGCTCTGTGAGGGATAAAGAACAGCTGAAGGTTTTGCCACATTGCTCACATTCACAGTTTGTCTGTCCAGAGTGAAGCTTCACATGTGCCCTGAAAAATGAAAAACAGCCGAAGGCTCTGGTACACTGCTGACATTCGTATGGTTTTTCTTCCATGGGGGTTTTTATATGTTTCCTGAAACAAATGAGGGAGTGGAAAACCTTCCCACACTCCCTGCACTGGTAGGGTTTGCTTCCTGTGTGTGAACTAATGTGAGTCTTCAGGGAAAGATGATCTGTGAAGACCTTTTTACATTCATGGCATTCATAGGATTATATCTCAGCATTTCTCTGAAGTATGTTAAGATTTAAAGTTTGGCCAAAGGGGCCCTGGCCGGTTGGCTCAGCAGTAGAGCGTCGGCCTGGCGTGCGGGGGACCCAGGTTCGATTCCCGGCCAGGGCACATAGGAGAGGCGCCCATTTGCTTCTCCACCCCACCCCCTCCTTCCTCTCTGTCTCTCTCTTCCCCTCTCGCAGCCAAGGCTCCATTGGAGCAAAAATGGCCCAGGCACTGGGGATGGCTCCTTGGCCTCTGCCCCAGGCGCTAGAGTGGCTCTGGTCACGGTGGAGCGACACCCCGAAGGGGCAGAGCATCACCCCCTGGTGGGCAGAGTGGTCGCCCCTGGTGGGCGTTCGGGGTGGATCCCAGTTGGCGCATGCGGGAGTCTGTCTGACTGTCTCTCCCCGTTTCCAGCTTCAGAAAGGTACAAAAATAAATAAATAAATAAATAAATAAATAAATAAATAAATAAATAAAGTTTGGCCAAAGGTTTGTTTTTTTTTTTTGTTTTTTTTTTATTTTTTAATTTTTTTTAATTTACTCATTTTAGAGAGGGGGGAGAGAGAGAGAGAGAGAGAAGAGAGAGACAGGGGGGAGGAGCTGGAAGCATCAACTCCCATATGTGCCTTGACCAGGCAAGCCCAGGGTTTCGAACCAGTGACCTCAGCATTTCCAGGTCGACGCTTTATCCACTGCACCACCACAGGTCAGGCCCTGGCCAAAGGTTTTTACACTGATTTTCTTGGTTATATTCATAGATGTCCTCTACCACATGACTTTTTCTAAAAATAAAAAGCACAATATTAGTAATAAATATTTTTGGGGAGTGACGTCACAGAAATGGTGCTGTGAGCAGTGCGTCCGACAGCTCTTCCCTAAATCACAACAAATTTATCAACTAGAAACAGAAAAATTTATCCTCGGAGCATTCCGGAGTTTCACACAAACTGATAGCGAAAGGACTGTTATCACTTGAATCTGAGAGACGAGGGTGTGGAGGAAGCTACCGCAGGGACATTCATTCAAGCCGCGAGGTTGTGTGCCTGTGGTGAGTCAGCCCACACTCGGGAGCCGCGAGCAGCCGCGAGCAGCCGCGAGCAGCCGCGAGCCGCCACCGCAAGCCGCCACCGCGAGCCGCCAGGAGCAGCCGCCGCGAGCCGCCGCGAGCAGCCGCCGTGAGCCGCTAGGAGCCACCACGAGCCGCCACGAGCAGCCGCGGGCGGGCGCCCGGTACGGTTGCAGAGCGAGCACCGCTAACGTTCCCAGCGGCCCGCGCACTGTGAGTGAGAGTCGCCAGCCACCGGTGCCCAGAGCACCCCATTCGCGCATGTGCCCTGGGCATTCCACGCGCCCAGAGCGCCCTACTGGCCCGCACACCCAGGGTGCCCCATTATCCTGCGCCTGATGCGATCCAGCCGCCAGCGGCAGGGCGAGCGGGAGAGGCACCAGGGTGGTCTTCCCTACTTGGGAGATTCTCTCCATGGGCGGGGCACCTCACCCAGCCATTCAAGCTAACAATCAAGCGTTGGGGGAGGGGCGCGTGCAGGCAGCCTAAAATACCTTCAGGAGCACAGCTGCGACCCAATCACTGAACTTAGCTTAACCCATGAAATCTGTGCACCCTCGGTTCTAATTGATAAGATCTCTCTCAGTTCAGCGACCCAAGACAAGAGGCGTGATATTTTTTAGTGCCTCTCGCTAAAGGGGCGGGGGCAACTTCTGATTGATAGAGCCTCCATATTCAGGGATAAACGCTAACAAGAAGGACTTGGCAGATAATAAGATCTATACTACACTAGTCGCAAGCAGAGACTAGTGCCTCTTCTTCCCAGCAAAAACAGGCTACAAAGTGTGGAAAGCCTGGGTTGAGAGGTCCAACTGAATGATAGGCGCTGAACAGTCACCTTGACAACAATTGACTCCCACCCCCGCCTGATTACACTGGAGGCCCTGACTACCAGCTCCTTTCCCAAAGCCTTGCACTGAGTGGGGATAGAGTGGGGATTTCCCAGCTCTTTGAGCCTCTTACTCCCCAGGCAGAAGCAGTTGCAGCCTTATAGCTGGATCACCAGGCTGCTAATTCAGAAAGGGGGGACTAGGAGAGAGAATCCAGGAAAGCAAACTTTCTCATCATTGGACCCTGCAAACGCCAACAAGCCTTGACCACCAGCAAGACTAAAACCAATTATAGGACATTGCCATGGAATCCCATCAACTGCAAATCCCTACCTAAGTGTGACACAGGAGCAGAGCCTGGGGTACAGAGTCACCGACCAGGAAGAGGGAGAGAAAAGAAAAAGGAAGAAGTTAACCTCTCAAAATCAAGAAAAATCCACAGACTTTACAACTTGTTCCACTAATTTTTTTTTTGTTGTTGTTTGTTTCTTCTATCTTATTGCCTTTATTTCCTCCACCTCAGTCCTTCTATTCTCTGCCCATCTTATGCTTCCCTTTTCTTGAACTACACTACCCATGAGTGTTACATTTTATTTCTCTTCTTCATCCTCACCCTCCTTTAAGGTTATACTCCAAAACACTTAACTCTCACTCTCTCCTCTTTTGTTTTTTTTTGTTTGTTTGTTTTGCTTTATTTTGTTTTTTTTTCTTTTCCTTTTTTATTTCTTCCTTCGTTTTTCTCTTTTTCTTATTTTTTCCTTTCTACTCGTTTTTTCTTCTCTCAGTTTACTTTCCTCCCATTTAATCCTCAATCACGAACAAATTAGTTAATTTGGGACTCAAGGATTTTTTGGCTTTATTTTTCTTATTTGCTTTTGTTTTTATTTTTTTCTTGTTTGTTTATTTTTGTGGCATTTTGGGTCCTCCCAACCCAAGGTCTCCATTGTATTTAGTCTTCGCTCCACTTAATACAACAGATTTTTACTTATTATTTTTATTTTTCTCTTCTTTATTATTGTTTTTTGGTCCTTTTTTCTGGTTCCCTCTTATCCCTCTCATTATATCTCTTAGTTGACCATCACTTACAAGCAAATCATCTTATGCTTGTCTAAGATTTTCTTCCTTTTTTTTTTTTTTTTTGCATTTAATAGGTCCCTACTCCCTTTTTTTTGCCCCTTGAACTCTTCACCCCAAATCAGGCCCTCCATTATAGGCACGATATTTCCCAGAGGAGGGGAGAGGAGGGAAAGAGAAGAAAGAAAAAAGGGGGAAATAATAAATTATTACTGTTTTTTTTGTGGGGTGTTTTACGTTTTTGTTTTTTTTTTACTTTTTACTCTTTATTAATTCTAATTAGTGCTATCAACAAGACCACCCTCAGATGCTGATAAGAAAGAGGAAATCGAATATTATGGATACAAAAGAAAGAGAGGTAACACAAATAGATGTGGAAAAATCTATGGAGAAAAGACTTAACATATTGAAAGCCTTGGAGCTAAATGACAGAGAATTTAAAATAGAAATCTTAAAAATACTCAGAGATATACAAGAAAACACAGAAAGGCAATATAGGGAGATCAGAAAACAACTCAATGAACACAAAGAATATATTACCAAGAAAATTGAAACTATAAAAACAAATCAAACAGAAATGAAAAACTCAATTCACGAGCTGAAAAACGAGGTAACAAGCTTAGCTAACAGAACAGCCCAGATTGAAGATAGGATTAGTGAAATAGAAGACAAACAACTTGAGGCACAACAGAGAGAAGAAGAAAGAGACTCAAAAATAATAAAAAATGAGAAAGCCCTACAGGAATTGTCTGACTCCATCAGAAAGAATAACATAAGAATAATAGGTATATCAGAGGGAGAAGAGAAAGAAAATGGAATGGAGAATATATTCAAACAAATAATAGACAAGAACTTCCCAAGCCTGTGGAAGGAACTAAAACCTCAAATTCAAGAAGCAAACAGAACACCGAGTTTTCTTAACCCCAACAAACCCACTCCTAGGCACATCATAATAAAGATGACACAAACCAATGACAAAGAAAAAATTCTCAAGGCAGCCAGGGAAAAGAAGAGTACAACATATAAAGGAAGGCCTATTAGATTATCATCAGATTTCTCAGCAGAAACTCTACAAGCTAGAAGAGAGTGGACCCCAATATTTAAAGCCCTGAAAGAGAGGAACTTTCAGCCAAGAATACTATACCCATCAAAGCTATCCTTCAAGTATGAAGGAGATATAAAAACATTCACAAATACAGAAAAGATGAGAGAATTTATCAACAGAAAGCCCCCACTCCAGGAAATACTAAGGGGGGTTATCCAACCAGATTCAAAGAACAAAAGAAAACAACACCACAAGTAACAGCTCCACCAAAAACACAATAAAACCAAACTTAAACTGTGACAACAAAGGAAAAAAAGGGGGGAGAGGATGGAGATTAACAGTAACAAAGGATGATGAAGTGCAGAAATACTTATAAGATAGGGTACTACAATGAATATGGTAGGTACCCTTTTCATTACTTAATGGTAACCACCCTTGAAAAAACCACCACAAAAACACTTGACTTAAAAAAGTTAGCAACAGAGGAAAGAAGTATGGAACACAAACAAACAAAAACAAATGATAGAAAAACAAAAGAGAAGAATCAAACTAGATACAAAACTAACAGAAAGCAATTTATAAAATGGCAGTAGGGAACCCACAAGTGTCAATAATTACACTAAATGTAAATGGATTAAACTTACCAATAAAAAGACACAGAGTAGCAGAATGGATTAAAAAAGAAAATCCAACTATATGCTGCCTACAAGAAACACATCTAAGCAACAAGGATGAAAACAAATTCAAAGTGAAAGGCTGGAAAACAATACTCCAAGCAAACAACACCCAAAAAAAAGCAGGTGTAGCAATACTCATATCTAATAATGCTGACTACAAGACAGAAAAAGTACTCAGAGACAAAAATGGTCATTTCATAATGATTAAGGGGAAGTTGAATCAAGAAGACATAACAATCCTTAATATATATGCACCAAACCAAGGAGCACCAAAATATATAAGACAGCTACTTATTGACCTTAACACAAAAACTAACAAAAATACAATCATACTTGGAGACCTCAATACACCGCTGACGGCTCTAGATCGGTCATCCAAACAGAGAATCAATAAAGATATAGTGGCCTTAAACGAAATACTAGAACACCTGGATATGATAGACATCTACAGGACACTTCATCCCAAAGCGACAGAGTATACATTTTTCTCCAGTGTACATGGAACATTCTCAAGAATTGACCATATGTTGGGCCACAAAGACAATATCAGCAAATTTAGAAAAATTGAAATTGTACCAAGCATATTCTCTGATCATAAAGCCTTGAAACTAGAATTCAACTGCAAAAAAGAGGGGGGAAAACCCACAAAAATGTGGAAACTAAACAACATACTTCTAAAAAATGAATGGGTCAAAGAAGAAATAAGCGCAGAGATCAAAAGATATATACAGACAAATGAAAATGAAAATACGACATATCAGAATCTCTGGGATGCAGCAAAAGCAGTAATAAGAGGAAAGTTCATATCACTTCAGGCCTATATGAACAAACAAGAGAGAGCCAAAGTAAACCACTTAACTTCACACCTTAAGGAACTAGAAAAAGAAGAACAAAGACAACCCAAAACCAGTCGAAGAAAGGAGATAATAAAAATCAGAGCAGAAATAAATGAAATAGAGAACAGAAAAAGTATAGAAAAAATCAATAAAACAAGGAGCTGGTTCTTTGAAAAGATCAACAAAATTGACAAACCCTTGGCAAGACTCACCAAGGAAAAAAGACACAGGACTCAAATAAATAAAATCCAAAATGAAAGAGGAGAGATCACCACAGACATCATAGATATACAAAGAATTATTGTAGAATACTATGAAAAATTATATGCCACCAAATACAACAATCTAGAAGAAATGGATAAATTCCTAGAACAATACAACCTTCCTAGACTGAGTTATGAAGAAGCAGAAAGCCTAAACAGACCAATCAGCAGGGAGGAAATAGACAAAACTATTAAAACCTCCCCAAAAATAAAAGTCCAGGCCCAGACGGTTATACTAGTGAATTCTATCAAACATTCAAAGAAGACTTGGTTCCTATTCTACTCAAAGTCTTCCAAAAAATTGAAGAAGAAGCAATACTTCCAAACACATTTTATGAGGCCAACATAACCCCCATACCAAAACCTGGCAAGGATGGCACAAAGAAAGAAAACTACAGACCAATATCTCTAATGAATACAGATGCTAAAATACTAAACAAAATACTGGCAAACCGAATACAACAACATATTAAAAAAATAATACATCATGATCAAGTGGGATTCATCCCAGAATCTCAAGGATGGTTTAACATACGTAAAACGGTTAACGTAATACACCATATCAACAAAACAAAGAACAAAAACCACATGATCTTATCAATAGATGCAGAAAAGGCTTTTTTTCTTTTTTTTTTTCTTTTTTTTTTTTTTTTTAAATATTTTTTATTTATTCATTTTAGAGAGGAGAGAGAGACAGAGAGACAGACAGAAAGGAGGAGCAGGAAGCATCAACTCCCATATGTGCCTTGACCAGGCAAGCCCAGGGTTTTGAACCGGCGACCTCAGTGTTTCCAGGCTGACACTTTATCCACTGCGCCCCCACAGGTCAGGCAGAAAAGGCTTTTGATAAAATACAACACAATTTTATGTTTAAGACTCTCAACAAAATGGGTATAGAAGGAAAATATCTCAACATGATAAAGGCCATATATGATAAACCATCAGCCAACATCCTATTAAACGGCATAAAACTGAGGACTTTCTACCTTAAATCAGGAACAAGACAGGGTTGTCCACTCTCTCCACTCTTATTTTACGTGGTGCTAGAAGTTCTGGCCAGAGCAATCGGACAAGACAAAGAAATAAAAGGCATCCATATCGAAAAAGAAGAAGTAAAGGTATCACTTTTTGCTGATGATATGATCCTATACATCAAAAACCCAAAGGACTCCACAAAAAGATTATTAGAAACAATAAACCAATACAGTAAGGTCGCAGGATACAAAATTAACATACAAAAGTCCATAGCCTTTCTATATGCCAACAATGAAATATTAGAAAACGAACTCAAAAAAATAATCCCCTTCACGATTGCAACAAAAAAAAATAAAATACCTAGGAATAAACATAACAAAGAATGTAAAGGACCTATATAATGAAAATTACAAAGCATTGTTAAGGGAAATCGAAAAAGATACAATGAGATGGAAAAATATTCCTTGTTCTTGGATAGGAAGAATAAATATAATCAAAATGGTCATATTAACCAAAGCAATATACAAATTTAATGCAATTCCCATCAAAATCCCTATGAGATTTTTTAAAGAAATGGAACAAAAAATCATCAGATTTATATGGAACTATAAAAAACCCCGAATAGCCAAAACAATCCTAAGGAAAAAGAATGAAGCTGGGGGCATTACAATACCTGACTTTAAACTATATTATAGGGCCACGATAATCAAAACAGCATGGTATTGGCAGAAAAATAGACACTCAGACCAATGGAACAGAATAGAAAGCCCAGAAATAAAACCACATATATAATCTTTGATAAAGGGGCCAACAACACACAATGGAGCAAAGAAAGCCTCTTCAACAAATGGTGTTGGGAAAACTGGAAAGCCACATGCAAAAGAATGAAACTCGACTACAGCCTGTCCCCGTGTACTAAAATTAATTCAAAATGGATCAAATACCTAAATATAAGACCTGAAACAATAAAGTACATAGAAGAAGACATAGGTACTAAAATCATGGACCTGGGTTTTAAAGAACATTTTATGAACTTGACTCCAATGGCAAGAGAAGTGAAGGCAAAGATAAATGAATGGGACTACATCAGAATTAAAAGTTTTTGCTCAGCAAGAGAAACTGATATAAAAATAAACAGACAGCCAACTAAATGGGAAATGATATTTTCAAACAACAGCTCAGATAAGGGCCTAATATCCAAAATTTACAAAGAACTCATAAAACTCAACAACAAACAAACAAACAATCCAATAAAAAAATGGGAAGAAGACATGAACAGACACTTCTCCCAGGAAGAGATACAAATGGCCAACAGATATATGAAAAGATGCTCATCTTCATTAGTTATTAGAGACATGCAAATCAAAACTACAATGAGATACCACCTCACTCCTGTTAGATTAGCTATTATCAACAAGACGGGTAATAGCAAATGTTGGAGAGGCTGTGGAGAAAAAGGAACCCTCATTCACTGTTGGTGGGACTGTAAAGTAGTACAACCATTATGGAGGAAAGTATGGTGGTTCCTCAAAAAACTGCAAATAGGACTACCTTATGACCCAGCAATCCCTCTACTTGGTGTATACCCCCAAAACCTCAGAAACATTGATACGTGAAGACACATGTAGCCCCATGTTCATTGCAGCACTGTTCACAGTGGCCAAGACATGGAAACAACCAAAAAGCCCTTCAATAGAAGACTGGATAAAGAAGATGTGGCACATATGCACTATGGAATACTACTCAGCCATAAGAAATGATGACATCAGATCATTTACAGCAAAATGGTGGGATCTTGATAACATTATAAGGAGTGAAATAAGTAAATCAGAAAAAAACAAGAACTACATGATTCCATACATTGGTGGAACATAAAAATGAGACTAAGAGACTTGGACAAGAGTGTGGTGGTTACCAGGGGTGGGGGGAGGGAGGACATGGGAGGGAGGGAGGGAGGGAGAGAGTTAGGGGGAGGGGGAGGGGCACAGAGAACTAGATAGAGGGTGGCGGAGGACAATCTGACTTTGGGCGAGGGGTATGCAACATAATTTAATGACAAAATAACCTAGACATGTTTTCTTTGAATATATGTACCCTGATTTATTAATGTCATCCCATTACCATTAATAAAAATATATTAAAAAAAAGAAAAAAAAAAAGAAACCTGACTTTATTTCATCTTATCCTATTGTTGTAAGGTAAAAAAGCTGAAAAATTAATATTGATATTCTAGAAGGATAGGTCAGGCTTTTCTGTCAGGCTTTCCTGTTCCATTTTTCCTTTGGGGAGGGGAGGGAGAAAAATGTAGAAGTTTCCAGCTTGCAAGAACAATGGGTTACTTAGTTTTAAATCTAAAATAAAGGTTAACCAAGAAACTTTTTCTCTTTCAATGGGAGACAGGATTTACATACCACCTTATATTTATTGTAGTTCCTCCCCCTTCCTGGAGTTCTGAAAGTAACATAACTCTAGGCAAAGAAACCCTAAAAGATTTGTACACATCTTTGATTGTGTTACCTTTAAATTCTTAATGTTTCTATATATCCCCTAAGCAAATGTTGTAAGCTTGTGCCATGATGTCATACTCTCCCTCACCCATGTGTAATCAAGGGTATATAAACATCCCTGAAATATTTGGGGGGCACTACATTATTTGGATCTGCTGCCCCATGTCAGCTATATGTGGCCAGCATATTTAATGAATCTCATCCTTTAATAAAACTCTTCAAAATTCGCCCTGGCCGGTTGGCTCAGTGGTGGAGCATCGGCCTGGCGTGCAGAAGTCCCGGGTTCGATTCCCGGCCAGGGCACACAGGAGAGGCGCCCATCTGCATCTCCACCCCTCCCCCTCTCCTTCCTCTCTGTCTCTCTCTTCCCCTCCCGCAGCCAAGGCTCCATTGGAGCAAAGATGGCCCGGGCGCTGGGGATGGCTCCTTGGCCTCTGCCCCAGGTGCTGGAGTGGCTCTGGTCGCAACAGAGCAATGCCCCGGAGGGGCAGAGCATTGCCCCCTGGTGGGCAGAGCGTCGCCCCCTGGTGGGCGTGCCGGGTGGATCCCAGTCGGGCGCATGCGGGAGTCTGTCTGACTGTCTCTCCCCATTTCCAGCTTCAGAAAAAAGAAAAAACTCTTCAAAATTCATCTGGACTTGGTGTCTCCATGTAAACTCGATGAGGTGAGGTACGGTGCCTTTCATAATCTGGGTATGGTACTTTACAACACTATAATCTGCTACAAGTTAAATTAAAAGTCTATAATCTTTTTATCCTCTATAGAACAACAATAATATGTGACAATGCAGATAAAAAGACAATCTACATAGCACTTGATTCAGACCTTTGCACTTGGGAATATTGAGTAAAGGTTTATAATGGCCTGACCTATGTTGGCACAGTGGATAAAGCATCAACCTGGAAGGCTGAGATCATCAGTTCAAAACCCTAGGCTTGCTTCATCAAGGCACATATGAGAGTTGATGCTTTCTGCTCCTTCCTTTTCCTCTCTTTCTATCCTGCTCTCTCTTGCTCTTATCTCTAAAATGAGAAAAATATAAGATTTATAAATTTTGTGAGAGTGAGAGAGGCATGGAGGCAGAGAGACAGACTCCCGCATGCACCCCAATTGGGACCCAACTGCATAACCACTTGGGGGCAATGCTTTGCTCATATGGGATTACTGCTCTCTTGCTTGGCAACTGAGGTGAGTCCATGGTGTCATCCTCAGTGCCTGAGGCCAGACTGCTCAAACAATTCAAGCCATGGCTGCAGGAGGAGGAGGAGGAGAGAGAGAGAGAGAGAGAGAGAGAGAGAGAGAAAGAGAGAGAGAGAGAGAGAGAGAAAAGGAGAAACATATAGTCACTTTTCCTGTGTGTCTTGACTGGGAGTGGAACCTCTGACTTCCACACACTAGGCTGACACTCTACTGCTGAGCCAACCAGCCAGAGCCAAAGGTTCATGATTTCATGCATATGGTCATCTGGCATTAATTGGCCATTTATCTTCATAATTACCATTGTAATCAGTTTAGCATACATAGGAGGTAATTTAGAGAAACTTATTTTTCAGATCTGGTGAGAAAGATTCCTGTAGGACATAGACCCAGTGTGGGAAAACAGCAGAAATTGAATCAGAGCCTTTATACTCTCAACAGAACCAAGAACAAAAACTTTATAGGTCTCTGAGCTGAAACTGTATATTGGTATATATCATCAGGCTACTAACTGTTTTGCTTGTTCTGATGATAAAATCAATTATCCCTCTATCCCTCTTGTATCCATTATTTCTTATTTCCAACAGCACTCATGGCACTCCACTGCCTCCATGCAGAAAAATGTCAGAGGGATGACAATCCATCACCCTCCTCATGCCTGGTGAGTGACAAAGGCTCAGGCACTGTCCTCAGGACTGCAGGAAGACAGAGTCGGGCAGGGACAGCTAGATGTACACATTGACTCTCTGAGAGAAGACACACAAACAGACCCAGCAGTTTAGGACCAATAAAGCGAACAGTTGTAAAACACAGGCTGCTTTCTAGGAGTTCTTTGTGCTTGACAGCAAAATACACCAAGCTCATCACTAGCCAGATTGGTCCATGTAATCTCAGTCTCTGGAAACTTGTTAATATTAATGAAATAGGGTCATTAGGAAAAGTAAATGTGCTTTGATGGGTCTGAGTTCCTCCACTTCTTAGGAAGAATCTCACCTGTATAACTTTGTTAGACTTTCAAGTTTTATACATTCTAATGAACAACTCAGACTTACTTTTTAAATTCATATAAGTCAAAATGTGAGTTTTTATCATCAAATTTATTCAAATGACCAAGTAACTTAGAGAGAAGTAAGTCTTCTATATCAAGAATCTAATAGCATTTCCATTTTTTTCAGTTAATACTTGTGTCTCTCAGGACAGCTTCTAATTGTAAAAGAACATTTTGCATGAGACTTGCCTTCTTAACAAATTTTGAAGTGTTTATATATGATTGTTGACTCTAGGTTCTATATTAGACAGCAGGTCTCAAAGGCTTTTTTTTCTTCCCTGCCTAAAACTGTATGCCCTATGATTAGTAATTTTCCATATTTCCCTTCCTCTACCTATGGCAGCCACCACCACTGCAGTGTGATTTTATGAAGTTGACTTTCTGAGATATAGCACAGAGGTGTAGTCATGCAGTATCTGTCCTTCTGTGATTGGCCCATTTCATTTAACATAATGTCCTTGAACTTCACCCATGTTGATAAAAAGGACACAATTTTTTTCTTCAGGATAAATAGTATTTTTATCTCTATTATTTTCATTCTAGTTTTCTTATTCATTTAACATCGATGGCCATTTAGTTTATTCCTAAATGTCAATAATTTCAATAAAATAATTTTTAAAGACAATATTACTGTATTTATTCCTGTTCTTTAGAGAAACAGAATCAAAAGGGTATGTGTATGTTTATATATAGAAATATCTTTTAATAATTGGTTCACATGATTGTGGAGATTTGTTAGGTCCAAATTTTGCTGGGGAAAAGTTGAAATTCAAGTCCAAAGGCCATCTGCTATTAGGCATTTGCTCCCCCTAGGAGGTCAGTCTTTGTTCTAGTAAGGCCTTGAACTGATTAAATGAAACCCACCCACATTACAGAGGGTAATAAGCTTTACTCAAAGTCCACTGATCCAAATGTTAAAATCAATTAAATAAAATCACTAACAGAAAAACATCCAGAATAATGTTTGACAAAATATCGGGGCACCATAGCCCAACCGAGTTGACACAAAATTTATCATCACAATTATTTTGGCAAATTCCCAGGGCCACTGTTCAATACCTCGGTTTTCAAAAGCAAAGACACAGCTTTATCATTGATCCAGAATAGAGCAGACACAAAGAATCTAATTTTAGTTAATAAAAATGAACAAATCTAACACTAATTTAGAAATTTTTAAAGACAGGTGTGTGTATTCACTGGCAGCTATGGCTTTATTCTTTGTAAAGGGTGTTCCCTTCTCTAGTATCAAAGTTTCTGACTGGTGCAGTTGTTAAAAAATATAGCTAAATGACCAAAGGCCAAGTAGATTAAATTGGATGTTAGGTGGGCTTTCAGAGAGCCCCAGTTCACTGCCTCAAAAACAGAAACATCGCTAAAGAAGGGTCCTTCCTGTGTCCCATAGAGTGGACACAGATCAGAGCCCAAAGTCAGATTTGTCAAGAGAAGACCCAGGGAAGAATGGTGTCAAAGTAAAGTCCTAAAAATACTGTTACTAGAAAAAGGAAAGAACTACCCTTGGCTGAGGTTAGGCAAATAAAGGTGAGTTTGGAACTAGGTGTCCAGCACAGATGACTGGTTGTATGTTATAAAAATAGATATGTATGTGGCTTGACCAGCTGGTGGCGCAGTGGGTAGAGCGACAGACTGAGATACGAAAGACTGAGATTTGAAACTCCAAGGTCACCAACTTCAGCACAGGTGCATCTGGTTTGAGCAAGGCTCACCAGCTTGAGCCCAATGTTGCTGGCTTAAGTAAGGGGTCACTCGGTCTGCTGTAGCCCCCTGGTCAAGGCACATATGTGAAAGCAATCAATAAACAACTAAGGTGCCGCAACAAAGAATTGATGCTTCTCTCATCTCTCTTTCTTCCTGTCTGTCTGTCCCTATCTATACCTCTCTGTCACAAAAAAATTAGTTAATTAATTAAAAAAAAAAAAATATATATGTGAAGAAGTACCAGAATTATTGGGAAAAAACACACTGCCTATTGCTAGGGAGAATTATTCATAAGCCCCCTTGAGCTCAGATGGCTACAAGAACCCCGGCATCTGTTTATGAGCAGTAAAAGATCCAACACACTAATCATCACTGAAAAAAATGTATTCAGATCAGTAGTTCTCAACCTTGGTTTTACATGACAATCAACTTAGATCACTTTGCAATATCCATGCTAAAAATATTCTCAGTCCAATTATAATCTGTACTGAGACATAGTCATCAATATTTTTAAAGCTCTCCAGGTGACTCCGATATGGAACCAGAGCTGAGAACCAGTTTCATGCATCCTTATACAAAAAGAGATCTGAAAAACATGAAAGTTCTGGGAACAATAGCCATGAATTTTAGAAAGGTTGAGGATTATAATTATTTTTTAAAAAACAAACAAACAAAGAAAACTAGTGCATTTTTCTAGGATGCCAGGAACAAATGATAAATAAAGAATGTTCTATAACTATAATATGATTCAATCATGCCATTTTAATCACTTGATTCCATTAAATATATACCAAATGAAACAATATATTGATATGAGACACTGTGAGGGTTGAAATGCACAGAACTACAAAAATTATAAAGCCAAATGGTAGAATATTGAGATCCAGGAATTTGGTTTTAATTTCTTTTTCAACCTATGAATCAGAAAAAGATGGGACAGGTACTGAGATTAGGCTGTTCTTCTGAAAAGCCCCTGCATGGCCCTCTTCATGTTCCTGTTCCTTAAACTAAAGATGAAGGGGTTCAGCATAGGGATGACCACAGTGTACATCACCACAGTGACCACTGTTTCCTTCCTGGAAGAAACTGAGACAGCAGAACTTAGGTACACACCAAAGCCTGTTCCATAAAATAAACAAACAACTGACAGGTGAGAGCCACAGGTGAAGAAGGCTTTGTACTTCCCACCTAAGGATGGGACTCGCAGAATGGAGCAAACAGTTTTATAGTAAGAGAAAAATATCCCTGAGAGTGGAGCACCACCTAAGATGGCACCAACAAACTAGATCAATGTATTATTGTTGGGGATTTTAAAACAGGCAAGCTTGATTAGCTGAGAAGGGTCATGAAAGAAATGTGATATTTCCACATCCATGAAGAAGGTAAGATCTGAAACCATGAAATAGTGCAGCTGGGAGTCCAAAAAGCTGATGAAAAATGACATTAAAACCATCACATCACAGCAGCATAGGTACATGATGATAAGGTGATGCAGAGAGTTACAGGTGGCCACAATTCTTTCAAAGGCTATAATGGTCAACAGTAGCTTGTTTATGCCTCCAAAAAAAAAGAAAAATGGACATCTCAGTCAGGCAGCCCCCATAGTAGATGACTCTGCAGTAAGTCTGGATATCCTCTATCATCTTCATAATTGTTGTAGAAATGAAACAGAGGTCAGCCAGGGACAGGTTGGAGAGGAAGAAGTATATGGGAATGTGGAGGTGGGAGTCCGATGAGCAGAATTATGAGCAGGTTCTCTAACATAGTGACAAAGTACAAGGACAGAAAGAGCCCACTGAGCAAAGGCTGAAGTTCCAGATCATCTGAGAGATGTAAGGATCAAGAAAAGATCAAATTGTTAGATTCAGGAAAGTGGCTGGGATTGCCAGAGTGTAGACGCAGAGACAGGGAGGTAAGGATAGGGACCCTGTAAGGCTAAGAACAAAGGAAGACAAACGTTTGCATTCCATTGGTTAGAGACCCTTATCAGAAGTTTATGTTTGAAGTTCGCCAATGAGCTAGACCCAGCCCCTGTTGCTATGCTATGTGCAACTCCCTTAGCAAATAAGTGACCACTATTTTTGCTTCTGTATTTATGCTTGCTTACTTAGGATATATAAGGAACTAGCTGTAAGCGCCCGGGGCAGTTCCCATTTGCAGCTCACGGTGTCTCTGGACATCAGGGAACTCGCCCCTGTGCAGGTGAAACTGGCCAATAAAGTTACATCTATACTTACCTCTGAAAGTCTCCGACATTTGTTCAAGAGACCTATGAGAAAGAACTCTGAGACACATGTTAGATTCTTTATTTCTATGGGGCTGAGATACCTGCTGAAAAAGAAAAGGGGCTTAGAATAGATGAAACAACTGAACAGGCAGTTATCCCTGAGCCTGTATTTTGGATTATGGGACACATACTCCAGGACTTTGGCAGAATTTCTCGGTGGTGACAAACTCAACCTCAGATGACTATTTTCTTATTGATTTTTTGGCTATTTACCTGTTTTATATATATATTTACTATAGAGACACTAAGTTAATAAAGTTATTAAAGTCATGAACACAGTAAATATTACTTTCCTCCCTTGAAAAAAATGTATGGATTAAGAACCCTAACCTATCTTCTTCATTTAAAAAAATTATTCCAGTTAAAATACACAAAAAGCAAATACACTTTAATTTATCTAACTACAGTGCACAAAATTTCTTTGATTTGGAATATTTATACATGTTCCTAACATAACTGTATTCTAAATTAAAGCTTGTTATATTTAATTAATTAGAATTTTTATGTAACTTTTACATTCCTGGATTTTTATTCTTATTTGGTTTCTCCAATATTCATTCCAAATGCTAAGAAATGCTCTCAAATATTTAAATTTTCTTTAAAAAATCTTTTTAAATAGTTATTGAATCCTAGGCTTTTTATACAGGGTTATTCATATTAACACTCTATAATCTCAGAGAGTCTGTTTGAAACTGTTCTTTGCTTTGCTTTTCTCTTTTATGTAGTGGCTTCATTAGAGTGTTTAAACATGCTCCTCATCCTAAGATTTGTGAAGCATTGTTTCTTCATCAAATCAACCACATTATTTACAGTTGAAGTTTTACAACCAAGGGGTGCCCCAAAGGGATGTCTGAAACTCAGTCCCCTTAAGCCTAGTTAAAAATGTTTTATGTCAAACCTGCCAATTAACAGGAATTCTAGTTCTCTGTACACCAGGTGCCTAAGGACAACTTGAGACTTCCTTTCCCTTGTCAGAAAGCAATAGAAATTTGTTGGAATCCATGGGAGTCCAAAAAGACCAGAGTAACAGGCTTTATTGAAAGGAAGAAAGGAACCCTGCCAGGCATTCCTCCGAGGGAGAAGAGCACCGAAAACAGACTGAGGTAAAACTTTATAGGGTTGGGGATAGCCTCGAGCAAGGGTGTGCTGGTATGTTCGGCTTTCTGGAATACTCTTCATTGGGCTGACTGACCAGCTTCCTGGAGTTCCTTTGTCCCATGAGCGATTGTCCGGAAATTAAGGGTGGGGCCAGGCAGCCAAGCGAAACAGCAAAAGGTCAGTTTGGAATTCACATATCTATCATTTCTCAACTCTGTGGTTACATATAAAAGAAAGGCAGTTATTAATTTTATAATATACGTTAAGGGGTGATAAGGAGAAAGGGGAGAAAAAATTGGAAAATTATTGCTTCTTCTGGAGAGAACTCAAGAAGGGAACCCTGCCAAGCCAAGTCTCTCATCTAGTTAAGGAGGTCGTCAATTTCCGTGCTGTGAAGTCTGAACCAGGCAATGTCTCCGAAAACCTGAGTGAGGAAGTAAAAAGTTTTGCGAGGGAATAATTGTTAGTTGCTTGCTGCGAGTGCTGATTGAACCGGTGACATGGTGATACATGGTCTCCTGGATTAGCCTCATGAGACATGCTGGTCTGGTTCCTCTCAAATGAGAGAACATGTGGAGATTTTTAGGGACAGAAAACCTGTTGGTGTAAGATTTTAGAAGGACTGAATATGTGTGGTTTAAAAGGAAGAGGGCTTAGAGAACATTCAGGAGGGAACTTCTCGGGCTGAGGGGTGGCTTCTTCCTGCTGTCATCCCTACCTATTTGATATTTCCCTTGTGAAGTTCTCCTTGGGGTATTGGGGAATAGGAGTGTAGGAGCATTTGATTGTAGGTAATCCTAGAGATTTTTCTCATCTGGGTCTGTAGAAACTTGATAAAGAAGGGGCAAGTGTTTTGATAAGGAGGGTTGTATAACAGGGGGTGAAACGTCTTCCATGGTAAAGTTAGAGATATTTTTCCTGGAATCCCTGGAAAGAGCAGTTAGCTTGAGCTAAAAGAAATGTTTCATGTTCATTTGTAGGCTCTTCTTCAGCCAAAAAGACCCAGCAATCTTGTCCCCTTACTATGTGAAGGGTAAAAAGACTGAGAAGTGTTAAGAGATGAATGCTATTTATTCTCCTAGTTCTTCAGGGATACAGGAGAGCTTTAGTGTTAGGGGACTTGTAGGGGTTGAAAGATAGGATTTAGGAGGTTTGCTGATATAGGGTTTCAGATTTTTCTGTTTCACGAGGGCAGGTTTAAGGGTTGGTGTCTAGGCTTAGGTAGATTTTTTTCAATTTTCTGATTGGTGAAGATCTGCATGTGGTTCTGTAAGAAACTAGTGAACAAACATAAGAGCCAGGGTCTAAAGTTAGAAAAATAAATAGGAGAGTGAGTGGACTAATGAAAGGCAATAGTCAAGACACCCAGTTTGTGTGAAACCACTGATTTCATGTTTACAAATTCACTGGGCTTCAGAGAGAGAGAGAGAGTAGGAACAAGACAGGGAAGTAGCCAGTCCTCCTGCCCCTAGACCTACTTTTGTAGAGATTCCCAAAGCAACAAAAAGAGAAATTACCTGTATAGCTCATTTGGTTCTTAGATTGACTAGTGTACTAGAAACTGGAAGAGACTCATGGGGTGGGATTAGGTTGATATTTGGGGTGAGATAGATTAGGGTACAGGTTTTTGTTCAGTTAGTCAGGAGACACATATAGGTGTTGGTCCCACATGAGTAGAAAGCCCCTGACTGGTTGATACAGGATGAGAGGTGAATAGAGAATAGAAGGACAAGGTGTAGGTTTTATTTCTCTGTTTCTGAGCTCCAGATGGTCAGGGTGGAGGAAAGAGTCACCCTTAGCAGCAGTGGGAGTTGTCAGGATCATGGTGTGTGTACCTGTCAATGTGAAAGTCAGTCCTTGGGTGATGTAATGCTGAAAGTGCCTCTTGGACAGTCTTTGAACAGTTTGCTGAGTAACCTGTAAATCCTGCAAGTATTTAGGGAAAGGGTGGTTACATTTCTACAATTTGAAGTTAGAGTTTAAGTCCTAGTGATTACTGATTCTAGCTGGAATTAGCAACAGGTACCAGCCTACAATAGGCATGGGGCATTGAGACAAGAGGAATAAAGGAGATACTATACATTAAATAAAGTAACAAAATCAAACTGTCAATACCCACAGTAGAGATCTTCAAGGAATAAATAAAACTCAAATATTCAAGCAAGACATAGTAGATGGCCCTTGTGTTTACAAGAAATGAGATCAGTTTATCTGCTACTTGGAAGAAATACCTTAGGCTCCTGAACAAATGCCCTTGGGCCTTCAGTGGCAATTCCCAGCATGCTGGGCAAGGTCAAGTCAAAGGTAGCTAGCTAGAGCAGGGCTAGAAGAGACTGAACCCTCCCTCCATGGAGCAAGGGGGCAGCTTACCTTCTCGTGTCCCTCTTTCCACAGCAGCAGTGTGTCCCTTGATGGGGCCGGGAAGCCTGGCAGGCTTCAGTTGAATGACCTTTCTTTCCACTCTGAAGTAGGGCCCTGATGGAATCCTATGAAGCCCTTTAGGGTGCTGGAGCCCTTAAGAGTATATGCCAAAAGCGGGTATTTTCTGACCTCTTTTGGGCCTTATTTGCCTTTTCTGTTACTTCTTTGGCCATTATAGACCTTAAAAGCCATGCTCAGAAGATCTCACTGAGGGGCTTGACTAAGAGAGCAAAGTTGGGATTCCAGTGTCTAAAGAAGCCTATTAGATTAAGAAAAGAAAAGATTTGATCTGTGGTGGTAGGTGGTTGGAGACTGTGGAGGGTCTGAGTTCGATCTAGGGTGAGACCTCAGGTGGTGGGTGTTAAGGCAATGCCTAGATAGACTACTGACTGAGAATGAAGTTAAGCCTTAGCAGAGAAGACACGATATCCCTTCACAGTGAGGAAGTTAAGAAGGGTGGCAGTGTGTCTCCTTGAGACAGGCAGGGAGGGGCTGCAGAGGAGTAGGTCATTTACATATTCTAAGAGAGTACTAGTTTTGAGATTGCATGTTGCTAAATCCTGAGCTAGTGCCTGCCGAAACAGGTGTGGGCTGTTTTGATCCCCTGGGGTAAGATAATCCACGTAAATTGCTGGGCTGCATTAGTGTCTGGGTAAAGGCAAACAGAAAGTAAAAGTCAAGGTGTAGAGGAATGGTAGAGAAGGCATTCTTGAGGTCTAGGATTGTGAAGTGAATGTTGTTAGCGGGAATGTTTGACAGTAACTTGTAGAGATTAGGGACTACTGGATGGAGGGGAATTATTGCCTCATTGATTAGATGTAAGTCTTGTACAAGGCAATAAGCCCCTGGAGGTTTTTGAACAGGAAGAATGGGGTATTGCAGGGAGAGTCCATGGGGATGAGTAAGCCTTGATTTAAGAGGTGGGTAATTATTGGTTTAAGGCCTTAGAAACAGACACAGTTACACATTAAACAAAGACTTCACATATTATGAATTAAGAAATTTAAATGAGCTTGCTTTACTTGTTTCAATTAAAATTATACTAGAGATATTTTCTGACAAACAAAAAGACAAGACAGATTACTTACTCACATAGCATAATATACAATTCTGCTTTTTTAAGTTTTTCGGGATGGCAGGGAGTTGCCACCATAGAGGGGAGGAAGAGAGAAGGCAGACTGATGGACAGTGTGAATAGCTGTATGGAAAGAAGGAGGGCCAGAATCTGCAGGAGGAGGAGGAGGAGGGCAAAGTATTGGTGTGGTGCCACATGGTCAGAGGAGTCAAAAGATTTAGAGCTCTGAAGAGAGGGGAGAGGACAAGGGGTAGTGGAAGGCACAGTCACAGTGTGTAAGAAGGGAGGAGGGGTCAGAGAAGAGACAGGCACTCTGGAACCACAGCTTCTAAGGAGGAGGGAGGAATTTAAGAACACAGTGAAGAAGGGAGGGGTCCCTGGCCAGCAACGGAGGAGAGAGAGTTGGGAATCTGCAGAGAAGGAAAGATTAGGAGTGGAGGTTTTAGGTGAGGTTTCTTTGGCCAAAAATGACCTGCGTGTAGAACAGAAGGCACAGAAATTAAGGACAGGGGAGAAGGGAGAAGAAAAGCCTGCACATAAGGAATTTCTGATGCCCTCCCCATCTGGTGACAGAAATTGTCAAGATCTCTTAGGATATTGTAATGGTAGTAGAAAGCAACATAGTTAGGTGCCTAGACTTTCGAGGAAGTTCATAGAAGCTAGCTGTTCAGAGTAGAAATTTCCCAAACTGTGGGCCTCAGAGAGTAGGGTGAGCCTCAAAGAAATAGAGGAGTCCTGAAGGAGTAGAGGAATAGTCTCTGAGGCCTGAGATTGGGAGGAGCTCATGTTCTGAGGGGAGCCTGGCTGGATGGTTTGGACTGAGAGGAGCCCACAGTAGAGGAGACTGGTGAGTGAAGGGGGCGTCCCCGCCTTCAGTCACAGTTCCGAGAGGAGAAAATCTCCATAGAAAGAGAGTCTCAGACAAGAGGTCATCACTCCAAGGCTGAGATCCCAGGACATAGGAGAGTGGCCTGGCTAGGCACACCTAGACTTTCATAGAAGTCCATAAAGGAGTAGAGGTAGACCACCCATAGATATGGGGTCCAAAGTCAAAACCGTCCGTTCAGGAAGGGGTGTTTTGGAGAGAAATTTGGAGGCCAACCAGGGAAGGGGAAGCCTTACCTTTTTGGTCCAGCAGGGGTTCAGGACAGGGTTAGACTGCCGGCCAATCAACCTACAATTACACATCCAAACAGAATCAGGGAGTAAGCCCGGGATGAGATGCCGCTGCCCATTGCTTCCCTGGTTGTAAGTTTAGACAGCAAAGAGAGATCATTAAGGCAGTTAGTACCCTGTCCTCGGTTTCAGCACTAAATGTTGGAATCCATGGGAGTCCAAAAAGACCAGAGTAACAGGCTTTATTGAAAGGAAAAAAGAAACCCTGCCGGGCACTCCTCCAGGGGAGAAGAGCACTGAAAACAGACTGAGGTAAAACTTTACAGGGTTGGGGATAGCCTCAAGCAAGGGTGTGCTGGTATGTTCGGCTTTCTGGAATACTCTTCTTTGGGGTGATTGACCAGCTTCCTGGAGTTCCTTTGTCCCATGAGTGATTGTCTGGTAATTAAGGGTGGGGTCAGGCAGCCAACCGGAACAGCAAAATGGCAGTTTGGAATTCACATATCTATCAAAATTAATTTGAGAAAATGCAAAAAAGAAAAGCACAGGAAATAATATAAGAAAAGCTTGAACAATTTCTACATCATTAACATGGAGATAAAAAGAAATCCAACTTTACAGGGTTGTTGAAAGAAATTAAAATAAATATAAACCAGTAACTATCACTCCTTATTGGCCATTATAATCACCTGCCGATCTTTTAAAATCTACTGATGCTCTTAGCCCAGTGGTCCTTAAACTTTTTTGAAGTAAGGGAGCATTTAAAATCCTACAAATAATTGTAGATGCACTATTGTTGTAAGGTACCAAAAGGCTGAACATTGATATTGATATTCTAGGAGAAAAGGTCAGGCTTTCCTATCAGGCTTCCTTGTCCTGTCTCTTTTTTAGGGAGGGGAGGGAGAAGAATGTAAAAGTTTCTGGGTTGCAAAAACAATCGGTCATTCAATTTCAAATCTAAAATAAAGGGCTTTTTCCTCAGCGCCTCTACATGGTGTACAAGCTGCCCAAATGGGAGGCCAATCCAGCCAGGTGGACCCACTGCTCGACTGACATGGCCTGGACTCAGGAGAATCCAGGGTATGCTGCAACTACTAGTGGGTAAATCTACCTCATTTCTTGTGGACACAGGAGCTGCCTTCTCTCTTTTGCCATCACACTCTGGACCTCTAATTCCCTCACAAGTCTCAATTATGGGAATGGATGGGACCCCTTCTTTTCCTCTTTGCACACCACTTCTGACATGCAGTTTTTTCCCCTTTGTATGTCACTCCTGGCATAGAGTTTTGCCTCAAGCTTGCCTCCATGCAGGACCACTGGCAGTTGGAACCACTGGACTCTACCCATCTCCATCTCACCAAAAGGCTGGATCCTGAAAAATCTCCTACTCCTCCTCTTTTTTTAAATCCTTACAGGACCGCATCTGCCAAGTTTCTCCAGTTACGGCCAGATGTTCCTCCTGACACCCCTCAAAACCACCACCTGCCAATCTACCCCTCCCCACGACACCCCTAATCAGCAGGAAGTAGACAGACAAATAAGCAGTGCCCCTAATTAATACAAAAGAACAGAATGGAAGGTGGTGGGCAATGGGGGAAAGTCACATGGGGAACTTAGGCCCAGGAACTTTGGCTAGGACCACCCACAACAAAGTGCGCCAAAAGAAACTTCACAAGAGCCCTTTGGAAAAGAGCAACACCTCCGTCAGCCAGTGAGATTTCACCACATCATATTAACTTGACCACCCTAGGGACCCTTTAAATATCTCTTATACAGGTGACTCCTTGTGACTTCCCTGGCCTCCATGTCCCCTCGGTGCCAGGGAACCTCATCAGACAGAAAGCACTCTGTACTCAATACAGCATTTTACTATTCCACACTTTGTGACTCCAACCTCTTTCTTCCTTCTCGGTGGTGAAAAATACCTTACACTAATTAAGTCAAATTTTAAAGAAAAAAAGTACATAAAATCCAAGCATGCTTTTATGGTAATTAATCACAATAAATATGACAAAATTAAATTTATTCTGACATTAAAAAAATTTTTATGTGCCCTGGCCGGTTGGCTCAGCGGTAGAGCGTCGGCCTAGCGTGCGGAGGGCCCGGGTTCGATTCCCGGCCAGGGCACACAGGAGAAGCGCCCATTTGCTTCTCCAACCCTCCACCGCGCTTTCCTCTCTGTCTCTCTTTTCCCCTCCCGCAGCCAAGGCTCCATTGGAGCAGAGATGGCCCGGGCGCTGGGGATGGCTCTGTGGCCTCTGCCTCAGGCGCTAGAGTGGCTCTGGTCGCAATATGGCGACGCCCAGGATGGGCAGAGCATCGCCCCCTGGTGGGCAGAGCATCGCCCCTGGTGGGCGTGCCGGGTGGATCCCGGTCGGGCGCATGCGGGAGTCTGTCTGACTGTCTCTCCCCGTTTCCAGCTTCAGAAAAATGAAAAAATGAAAAGAAAAAAAAAAAAATTTTATGTTACATTTTTTGAGAAATGCTCTTTAGAATTTGTAAAAAAGAGGGGTTAAAAATTTAAAAAAACAAAAAAGTTATCTTTTATATATATAGATACATTCTTAGTAAGATTTAGTAAATTTGGCAGGTCCCAGCATGAATGTGTTAAGTTTTTTTCATTCTTGTGTTTATGAGAAACATAAGCTTGATGTGTCCTAGCGATTTCTTCAATGTTTGGGAATGTATTTGAAAGGCAAACTCTCATTTCCTTGTCAATACATTAAAGAATTTCTTTCTTTTTACTCTTAATTGTGTTGAGAGTAGAAAATCCTAATTCACATAAATAGAATGTTGAAAATTATAGTAAAATGTTCAAAGATTTTAGATATTGCCATATATTCTTCTTTTATAGAAATCCAAAAGGCTTCAAGAGACAATTCCTTATATTTAATTATCAATCCACAATCAGTGCATATATCTGCCAGTTTTTTTTCTGTTAATGTTAAACCAAAATCACTTAAAGCTTCCATGAATGGATATCTAATCCAATCATATTGTTTAGTGTTAAATGATGAAAAATGCTATAAATTATATTCTGCCCTTCAGCCTTCAAGTCCTATTTTATTTACTAACTTTTGCTCACTTCCAGCATCAGATTCTTCAATATTATGCTTCTATTTGAGAAATCTATCCATTTTATTTGGATGTATTTATCTAAAAATAATATAATGATGTGTTAATAATAAATATAATAATAATGTGTAAACAAAAAGAACAATATTTCTGTAATAAAATGGTATAATAAAGTAACTATATTTATTTTTATATCTGGTCACATGCCGTGAACCAGTGCAGCTAGTAATTTCAGGTCCCCAGTGGGAACAATGCAGAATTAAAAAAATACGGGATCGGGAGGCCCCTGTAATTACCACTGACAAAAACAAACCATGCACCAAAACCAAATCTTGCTTTCTTTATAGGTCAAAGTGGGCAATTAGCAAATCAATGAGATCTTTGATCATATTTCCAAGACAACCCAAAAATTTGACCAAGTGCAGAAAACCCCTACCATACATATCATCTTAATTTTACATGAAACAAAGGATAGAAGAAACTTGCCTCCAGTCTTTCTGGGGACCATGAGGGGTAGTGTAAACAATCCAGCACCACAGTTTAACAGCCTTTTGCAACCTAATCAGGCAAGTGGAGTAGAGGGTTGTGCAGACAGTCAGCTTACAGCCAATTCCCACACCTCTGTCCCCCAAAAATCTAAACTCCAAAATCCCTGTTGGTTTTCTGGTCCCAAACAGGCACATATTTCTCTGGAATACCATAGGGTGCACATGAAAATCTTCTAGGGCTCACCAGTGCACCCTGGCGCACACTTTGAGAACCACTGTCTTAGCCACAGCCTAGAACCAGTTATACCAGACTTTCTAATGTGAGTTTGATAATGATCTAATATGCAGCCAGAGATGAGAGTCATTGCCTTAGAACACTCCCAGGCACTTAGAGGAATTCTCATTAATAATATCTATTATTATCATTGACATCCACTCACCATATTTAAAGTGTGACATTTCAGTAATATTTTTGAAACAAATTTTTATAGAGATGTGCAATATTACCAATAATTTTTCAGTTTTGTTGCTATCCCTGTTCCACAAAGTCAACCACTGTCAGGGAATATGGTGGGGATATTTTTCTGCTTATACTTTTATAATGTTAGGATTGATTTTGTACTCATAAGCAACTTTAGTGAAATTTTAACTGTAATACTACACCTGTTCTTTTGAAATGTTCTCATTAAAACTTTATATTTTTATTCCTTCTATAAAGTATATGCATCTATTTTAAACTTTTAAGCTGATGCATAATATCGCCAGAGGGATAGACTTCATTTTATTTTTTAATTTATTATACTGACAATTCTATGCAAACTCTTTTATGTCTCCATATCACACAAGTGAGAATGTCAGTAAGATATATGTGAGGTATAGTTTCTTACATTGTAAAAATCAGTGCACATTAAATATTATTATTATTTACCTAAATTTTTCTCAAAAAATCAGATACAATCAATTACTTGCTCTTATTGCTGAGATCTAGAACCAGCATTTCCTGAAGTCTGTCTAGTAATAGTCATGTCATGATAGCTCAATGAATTTTTCAATTTATACAGAAAATGTTGCTTGCACATATCAGACTTCCAAATGAGATGGGAAAAAAATACTATTTATAGAAAATTCTATAAAATAAAATATTTATTCATAGTGACCTCACTGAGTCCCAATAGGAGGAACCAATGATTCTGTCTCTGTTTCCTGATAAAGGACAAAGCAGGAATGAACAAAAAATTGTTTAACTCTAGTTCAGGAACAGAGTCCTGAGTCAAGATTCAGGGGATAAACATTTGAGTCCCACATCTTTCACACATCAAATTTAGAGTGTGTATAAACATCACAGCATCTTTCTGATGACATTTTTACCCGGAAATGGAGAGAAAATGTGCCCTGAAATTTGGCAATTAACATCAGTTACCATATTTTAATCAGAATTAAAATTTTATTGCAGTAACCACTTATTGATAAATTTAATCTCAGGAAATATTTAATGACTTCTGTATAATTACATGGCAGAGAGATCAAAGCCTTCCCTGTCCCAGGGAACTTGAACATGAAATGACATGACATCCTGAATGTGAAATCCTAAAAGTGTCTCAGTCCATGAAGTCACATTGATCCTGCCCTTCTCCACCCTTTAAGAGTTTTCATTATTTAAAATTAACACAATTTTTTGAAAGTGAATGTTGCATATCTTATAAAAAGAAAGTAAGAGGTTCAGAGGAAGTTCATGTCATAGACGCACATAATCCCTTTCGCATCTTTTCTGTACTCCTGTGAAATATTGCTGGAAGGGATGAAAGAACAGGGAGAAAAGCACCCTGGGGGTGGAAGACCATCGCCTCCTCTGTGTTTATGTGAACAAAGGGTTTATTTAATGTTAAAAAGAGATTTTTTTTGCTCTTATTTTTTTTGCCTACTCTGTTCAAAGGTATAAGCTCTGAGGAATCAGAAATTAAAGAGATTCAGCCCTGGCCAAGTGGCTCAGTTGGGTGGAACATTCTCCTGATACACCAAGGTTGTGGGTTTTCTCCCAGTTTCGACATGTACAAGAAGCAACCAGAGAATGCACAACTAAGTCTTTGATTTTATTTTATTTTCTCTTTATATTTTTTCGAAGTTAGAAGCGGGGAGGCAGTCAAACAAACTTTCACATGCGCCTGACCAGGATCCACCTGGCATGTCCACCAGGAGGCGATGCTCTGCCTATCTGGGTGTCATTTTGTTTCTGCCGGAGTCATTCTAGTGCCTGAGGCAGAGGCATGAAGTCGTCCTCAGTGCCTGGGACAACTTTGCTACAGTGGAGCCTTGGTTGCGGGAGGGCAAGAGAAAAATAGAGAAAAAGGAAAGGAGGAAGAGTTGAAAAGCAAATGGGTGCTTCTCCTGTGTGCCCTGGCTGGGAATCAAACCCTGGACTTCAACTTGACAAGCCTGTGTTTTACCACTGAACCACCCAGCCAGTGCTATTTTCTTTTTTATTAAATGACAGGTGAAGAGGCAGAGAGACAGACTCTTGCATGAGCTCCAACTGAGATCTAATCTGCAAGCCCTCTATGGGGCAATGCTGTGCTCATCTGGGGCCATTGCTCCATTGCTTGGCAATTGAGCTGTTTTATCACATGGGGCAATGCCATGGTGCTATCTTCACAACCCAGGGCCAACTTACTTGTTCAAGTGAGCCATAATTGTGGGAGGGGAGAGAGAGAGAAAAAAGAAAAGCTCTGGTGAAAAAGCAAATGGTCACTTCACTGATGTGCCTTGACTTGAAGTTGAACCTAGGACTTCTACACACCAGGCTGATGTTCTACCACTGAACCAACCAGCCAGGGCCTGCACAACTAAGTCAAACTACCAATCAATGTTGTTTTTTCTCTCTTTTTTAACTATCTCTTTCTCTCCCTTTACCTTTCTCCCTAAAATCAATAAAAAAAATTTTAAATAAATTAATGAGATTTAGTCATTTTCCATTCATACACTCAGTATCTACTTGTATAAAGACATAATAGAATGTTCCATCAGAGATCCAGGGAAATGAATAACTTCCAATTACACAATATTTTATTTAAAGTGCATAAAGATAGATTGGTAATATCAATAATCATAACTAAAATTTATTTTGAACTTTCTATGTACACTCATTATATATGGAATTTCCACTATATTTAATCTTTGGAAAAAAATGCAGTTGTGGCGACAGAAATTAACATAAAAATATTGAGGTTCAGGTCCTGGCCGGTTGACTCAGTGGTAGAGCATCAGCCTGGCGTGCGGGGGACCCGGGTTCGATTCCCAGCCAGGGCACATAGGAGAAGTGCCCATTTGTTTCTCCACCCCCCCCCCTTCCTCTCTGTCTCTCTCTTCTCCTCCCGCAGCCAAGGCTCCATTGGAGCAAAGATGGCCCGGGTGCTGGGGATGGCTCCTTGGCCTCTGCCCCAGGCGCTAGAGTGGCTCTAGACGCAGCAGAGCAACGCCCCGGAGGAGCAGAGCATCGCCCCCTGGTGGCCAGAGCATCGCCCCTGGTGGGCGTGCCGGGTGGATCCCAGTCGGGCGCATGTGGGAGTCTGTCTGACTGTCTCTCCCTGTTTCCAGCTTCAGAAAAATACAAAAAAAAAAAAATGAGGTTCAGAGACACCAGAACTTGCCCATTATTGCGCAAGATTATATAGCAGACAAAATTAAACTAAATTCTTAGTCTCTGCTGCTTATATGTTACACCTCAGGAAGTTTAATGCAGAAGTTCAGAGGCCTTAACTAAAAGTACAGCTGAGATACATATTTTAACTGATTATTGGTTTTTAAGAATGAAAACCAACACCCGTAATAGGTGTATTTTAGACTAAGAAGAGCAAGATTCAGAAATGAAGGAGGAAGAAAACAGTTCAACCAAAATCTAGGAGTGGAAACAAGCAAAAAATCTGCCTTAAATTATAAACTGCTGATTTGTCTATGGTTCGCACCATGAACTCAGCTAGCCTTCCTACAGTCAGTGCAGCAGGGGGCATCCATCACTTTCCACTGTGGTCTCCTGGGAACCCCCACAGGGAGGAGGACAGTGAACAGGGGTCTGCCTGGAGTTACTGGGGAAATAAAATGATGAGTTGGGATTTCAGGAAAGAATACTGGCCATGTGTCCTATTTGTAGAATCTGGATGCCTAAATTCCAACTTGAATCAACTCCCACTTTACTGCAAGCCCTAGTTCACGTTATATTTAAATGCTGTGCTCCTGTATTTATACGTAAAATGAAGAAATATGCATTTCTCTTCCTTGGGAAGTAATTATGCAGATGAAATGAAACAAGGTGTAGAATACTCAGCTGAGGGCCTGGTACATAGAAGGTCCTCACTGACTGTTCATGACATCAAGATCACTGTCTTCATTTTCTACCTCCTCCTCCTCCTCTTCATCATCATCAACACCTCTTGATTTTGGAGTGTTTAGGAGACCATTTGAAGAAGCTTATTTCCTGTTATCATGGGGGTAATTTCTATGGAGCTAGAACCATTTAAAGAGAAAAGCAGAACTCTAAATAAAAGTTCTTAGACTCTCACCAAAACCAAAAACCTAAACTTCATAGTGCTTGAAATAGAAACCACATTTGGTGCCCTGTCGTTTGTCTACCCCAAATGTCCTGCTTGTCCTGACAATAAAAAAAAACAATGCTCCCAGTCCTTCCTCCCTCAGTGTCTCCCATGGCACTCACTGGACTGGGCTGTGAATCTGCCGGTCCATGACCAAAAAGGGCCAGTCTGCTGCCCCTCTTCTGCCTCCTGAGCATTGACTGCTGAGGCTCTGTCCGTGGTATAGGCAGATAGACAGATTCAGGCCAGACCTCCTGACAGAGATGATTTTTGAGAGATGAGGCATAGGTTCAAGGTCAGCTGGACAGGGACTGGCACCCTAAAAGCCTGGAGACACACTGATCATTTATGGAAGTCTGGCCTTGAGCACTCAATGCACAGAGCTCACAATTAGCCAGATTGATTCATGAACTCTATTCCCTGAGGACTTTACAATCTTATTTATGGAAGAAAAAAGTCAGTGTCCTTGGTCCAGATCAATTATTTCTGAGTTCCACCCCTTCTCAGGTGAAGGTCACTTGGCTGCCTTGAGTCACATATGAAAACAAAGGCCCTTCCCATAAAGATTAATTATTTCCAGTTAAAAATTTACTTAAAATTTAAATTTTCTGGAATGATATTGGTGATGAAATACGCACTATCAGAAATTTGGCATCTTTGATTCAAACATTTCTCATGATAAAACATGAAAATATTTTCATATGTGAACATGCTTATATCTGCAAGGAGACCTTCATGCTTTTCTTACCTTGGTTTGTTTGTTTGTTTGTTTGTTTGTACAGAGACAGAGATTAAGAGAGGGACACATAGAGCCAGACATAAAAAAAAGGAAGAGAGAGAGGAGAAGCATCAATTCTTTGTTGCGGCACCTTAGTTGTTCAATGATTGCTTTCTTATACGTACCTTGGTAGGGGGCTACAGCAGAAAGAATGACATTTTGCTGAAGCCAGCAACCTTGGGCTCAAGCCAGTGACCATGGGTTCATATGTATGATCCCATGCTCAAGCCAGCGACCCCACACTCAAGCAGATGAGTCTGCATTCAGGCCAGATGAACCTGCACTCAAGCCTACACCTCGGGGTTTTGATGCTGGGTCTCTGGATCACAGTCCGACAGTCTATCCACTGTACCACCTCCTAGTCAGGCCTTTGTGCTTTTCTTTTATTATTATTTTTTGTGACAGAGATAGAGACAGACAGAGGTACAGATAGGAACAGACAGACAGGAAGGGAGATCAGAAACATCAATTCATTGTTGCAGTACCTCAGTTGTTCATTGATTGCTTTCTCATATGTGCCTTGATCAGGGGGCTACCACAAACCATGTGACCCCTTGCTCAGCCAGATGAGCCTGTGCTCAAGCTGATGACCTCGGGGTTTCAAACCTGGTTTCTCTGCATCCCAGTCCAATGTTCTATCCACTATACGATCACCTGATCAGGCTGTGCTTTTCTTAATATGAGTTCTTCTCATTTTTTACGGAGTGCATTTCTTGCTAGCTTTTTGTTACTAATTTAAGAGATATTATTAGTTTTATTTACTCCTAATTGATTCATATTGGCATATTAGAAAATAATTAAATTGTATATTTTCATTATCTAGAGCTCTTCTTTAGGTGTTTTTGGTTTTTTTCTTGAGTAGAATTTTATTATCTGAATATTTATTTTTGTGGTACTGTGTGTGTGTGTGTGTGTGTGTGTTTCTGTCTGTCTGTCCAAATGCATGGGCTATATCTTCTAGAAACATAATGGTGATAAAATCAACTTCTATATGTGTTCACTATGATGAAAATGACTCCAAGGTCCCAGCATTAAACCTCATAGTAGGCCCTGGCCGGTTGGCTCAGCGGTAGAGCGTCGGCCTGGCGTGCGGGGGACCCCGGTTCGATTCCCGGCCGGGGCACATAGGAGGAGCGCCCATTTGCTTCTCCACCCTCCCCCTTCCTCTCTGTCTCTCTCTTCCCCTCCCGCAGCAGAGGCTCCATTGGAGCAAGGATGGCCCGGGCGCTGGGGATGGCTCCTTGGCCTCTGCCTCAGGCGCTAGAGTGGCTCTGGTCGCGGCAGAGTAACGCCCCGGAGGGGCAGAGCATCGCCCCCTGGTGGGCAGAGCATCGCCCCTGGTGGGCGTGCCAGGTGGATCCTGGTCGGGCGCATGCGGGAGTCTGACTGTCTCTCCCCGTTTCCAGCTTCAGAGAAATACAAAAACAAAACAAAACAAAAAAACACCTCATAGTAGTTCTAGTTAGTATACACATTTCATTTTTTATATTCTTGTTCTGCTTAAATTTTAATCTAGAACAAGCTATAATTTACCAAATGCCTGTTTAAGAAAACTAGAATATAGTTTATTCTTTCCCTTTGGCCTCTTATTGTGATAGCCAGAACGTCCGCTTATTGATGCTTCACTGTGTGCCAAACCCTGTCCTAAGCACTTTAAATATATTTAGTTTTCTCCTCACAGTAATCCATAACGAAAACAATTTTATCAATAACACCAGAAAAGGGTCAGCAAATCTTTCTGTAAAGAGTCCAGTAGTAAATATTTCAGGCTCGGTAGCCCATGTGGTCTTTGTTATAACTACTCAGCTCTGTCATCATAGCACAAAATCAGCCATCGACAACACATATGTCAATGAGCAAGGCCATGTTTCAATAAAATTTTATTTATGAAAATTGGTGGCAGGTTAAATTTGGCCCAAAGATTGTAGTTTGTTAAAAGTCAGGTGAAATGGTCAACATCACACTTTGGCCCAGATCATAAAGATAGCAATATCAAATTAATTTTTAACTTTGAAATCTTGTATTAAATAGAAATATATAGAAGTTATAAAAATGGATACAACATGGGATGTAAACTTGACATATGACTGATAGATTTTTATCATATTATGTCTAATCCTCATAACTAACTTGGATGAAATTAACCAATTAAAATACAGAATACCCATTTAAAATAGAATTTCAGTTGAACACTTAAAACCTGTATAGTTTGGCAAACCATATCAACACACTGAATTAAAAAATTAAATAAATAAATGAATAAATAATAGAATTTGAGGTTGACAATAAAAATTTGTTTGGTACAAGTGTGTCTCAAATGCTTGTTTGTCTGCAATTCCAATTTGGGCATAGTTTTTTACTGCCAAATTTAGCAGCTTTACTTTGAAGATAAATGCAAATAATCCCAATTTTCTGTTAAAAATTTGGGTCTCAGAGAAGAAACGAATATTTGCACATCCATGTTTATTGCAGCATTGTTCACCACAGCCATAGAGTGGATACAACCTGAGTACCCACTGACAGATGAATGGATAAATATAATGTGGTGTCTACATGAATGGAATATCAGTGGGTCATAAAATAGGAGATGCTTTTATCTTCTACAACATAGCTGAACCTTGAGAACATAATGCTAAGTGAGATAAACAGGTCACAGAGGGACAAATACTGCATGATTTTACTGGTGCAAGGATTCTCAAGTAGATAAACTCATAGAAACAGAAAGTAGGATGATGGTTACCAGCGCTGAGAGGTGGTGCTGTTGGTGTGTAATTTCAGTCATGAAAGGTGGAGACATGGGGGTCTGGGGATTTGTTGCACCAAAATGTGCATGTGATTGACATTATACTATATACACTTGGACACTGGGGAAGGGTGAAAGTAATGTGATTTTTCTGTCAGAATAAAAAAAAATAAAACAAGGGAAAACAAGATAGAGCAAAAAGAGAGGCTTACTGCAGGAAGACAGTCATGTGAAAATCAGAAGAACCTGCTCATATGATTAAATTTTCAAAGTAATTTTTTAATGTTTATGTTTTTATATAAAGAAAAGTACATAATAAAGAGAGGATTCATGAGTATGTGACAAATGGAAATATATTTAAATGGTAACTATTCCAAATTACTCTTCAGAAGTTGTACTTTGAGTTGGATATTGAGGTTCAAGAATGTCAGTATTCAATACTATGCCAATCCTTCGTTTGAACAAGGACATGTGCTGGTTATAAAGGTTGTGGAAAAATGACCTGAGAATAAAATGTTGCCTTAAACAAATATCATTTGTGCAGACATAGTAATGCCAGGTCCCTGATATGATTATCTGCACAAAAACCTGTACTGTTTGCCATTTCCTATCTCTCTCAAGTAAGTGCTTACAAGCAAGCATGCCTTGATGTGCCAGATGATTACCTCATGTACTGGAGCTTTATAGTAAGCACATAGAGCAAACAAATAAATACAGTGAGATCTTGCATATCAGGATTTTCAGTTCTTGAGGCTGGGAGTCCCCTGGTCCCATCTTTGCTGCATCTTGTGTCTGTAATTTCTTTCAAGTTTTGTGGCACCTTCCACTCAGGACTGTCCTTGGCAGAGTCAGTCTCTGCAAAGCGTGGATTCTTTTTTATTTTCTTAATGGGATAGAGACAGGAATGATGAGACATGAGATGCATCAACTTACAGTTCCAGCACTTTAATAGTTCATTGATTGCTTCTCATACATGCCTAGATGGGGGGGGGGGGCACTCCAGCCCAGCCAGTGACTCTTCTCAAGATAGCTATCTGGTCTCAAATCAGCATTCATGGGACCATGTCAATAATCCCATGTTCAATCCAATCTGCTTGAAGTTCAATCTGCTTCTCGGGACAATGCTCTACCCACTACACAACCACTGGTTGGGCACAAGTATGAATTCTGAAACCAAGCAGACTTAGCTTCTTACAAGCTATGTGACCTGGGGCAAGCTATTTCTCTGCCTTTTTCTTCATCTGTAAAATGTGGTCCTGACAGCACCTTTCTCAGTCTTTTTGTTAAAAGTAAATTTATTATACATATAAAGTACTCTAAATGGTACCTGACACAGAATAATCACTCAATAAACCATAGATATTTTGGTCAAACCCTCTATCTATAAAATAACAATGAGTCTCTCATACTTTGTTAACTGGATTATTTCCTTTCTTTTTAACACTCCTTCCATAACACTGGGAGCCCATATGATGTAAATGATAGAAAAGATATCTGTTGCTTGTCTAATGGATGCCATTAACTATGGAAAACTTATAGCTATTATTATATTCAAAGAAGTATTATACAACACTTTCCCATAAGATCAGAAGCAAGGCAATGAAAATCATTTTCAGCTTTTCCATTCAGTGCTGTAAAGCAATGAGGCAAGAAAAATGAAAGATAAAGTTTGGAATTTCTTTTATTGACACTGAGAAGACTGTATACACAAAATCCAAAATATTTGAATAAGTAATTGAATTTATCTAGGCAACTGGAGAAAAAATCAATATACAAAAAAAATTGCAATTCTATGTATTAGCCTAAAAAATCAAAAAAGAAAATAAATACTTGGCAATGAACACACAATAAAATATACAGATGTATCATAGAATTGTACACATAAAACCTATGTAATTTTATTAACCAATGTCACCACTATAAATTCAATAAAAATTTTTTAAAAGAAAATAAAAATATTTGAAAAGTAAAACGCAGCATACAATTAGTAATAAACTAGTAATAAATTAAATTCACAGCATATTAGTAATAAATTAAATTCATAGTAATAAATAAAAACACAGTATACACTTAGTAATAAATTAAAGGTATCCAATACCTATACAATTAAAGCTAGAAAACGCTGTTAAAAGAAATTATATGACCTAGAAAAATGGACAATTATATTGTGTTCAGCAATTGGAAGACTTCATAATATAAAAATATCAATTTCATTCAGGTTATTTTATAAAAATTAATGCAATTCCAAGCAGTCCCAGCTTTATTTATTTATTTATTTATTTATTTACAGAGACAGAGAGAGAGAGGGATAGACAGAAACGGAAAGATGAGAAGCATCAATCATTAGTTTTTTGTAGTGCGTTGCAACACTGTAGTTGTTCATTGATTGCTTTCTTATATGTGCCTTGACCGTGGGCCTTCAGCAGACAGAGTAACCCCTTCCTCGAGCCAGCGACCTTGGACTCAAGCTGGTGAGCTTTTGCTCAAACCAGATGAGCTCGCGCTCAAGTTGGTGACCTCGGGGTCTTGAACCTGGGTCTTTCACATCCCAGTCCAATGCTCTATCCACTGTACCACCACCTGGTCAGGCCCAGCTTTATTTTTGAAACTAATAAGGAAATTCTATAATTAATACAGAAACAAATGGTGAATAGAGCAGGCACGTATAGACTCTACTCTGGTTTGTGGATGAGTGTTTCAATATTAAGCATTTCAGTGTCTTACATTCCTGTGGATAACAGTGCCAAGCCAGCCAATCAGATTCACTTGCAATAATCATATTGGAATTCTCCTAAAAGACCATCACTCTATTCTCCCTGAGAATTCAATCAGGAAAGAAAGCAGTGTGGATCTCCTAGGGACAACATGAAGAGAGACACCCTGCCAGGAATAGCTAATGCAAGATGAACAGCCAAGACATTGAGACAGAATTCATCCAGATAATATATTTTCAGTCTGAGGACCCAGCCATGCCTGAAGACAGTTACACCCAAGGACTTTCCAGTAATCAAACCAATAAATTCCTGTTATAACTAACAAATATGGAAACAGTGACAGAGAAACCAGAGACTGGAAAAAGTTCTCTGCAATATACATATGTATGAAACACACATTACATATATATATCATACATGTAATATATATCATACATGGCATATGGAACTATAGAAATGCACATACATAAAATAAAGAATAATAAAAGAAAACTCTTCAAATTATAATAAAAATAGGTAAAATGCTTAAAAAGGAAACCTCATAAAAGATACCCAATTGGCCAACAAGCACATTAAAAAGTATTCAACTCTGGTCGCATTCTCAATTGGTTAGTGTCATCCTGATATACCATAACTGTGTATTCAATCTTTGGTCAGAGTACATGCAAGAATCAACCAATGAACACATAAATAAGTGGAACATTAAGTCTATGCTTATCTCTTTCCCTCTCTCTCTTCTAAAATCAGTAAAAATATTTTAAAACATTTTTTAAGTATTGCAACATCATTACACATTATGCAAATACAAATTAAAACCAAAACAATATATTGCCACATTTTCGGAATGGCTAAAATCAGAGTGTGGGGGCCAAGTATCAGGACCAACTGTAAAGTACATACATTGCATGTAGGATTGTAGGTGCAATCAGCCTTTCTGAAATAGTGATATACCCACACCTGAAGCCTACCCTGATCCACTAACCATATTCCCACATACAGAGCATTTACCAAGAGAAATAAGTGTGTGTCTGCCAAAAAGACAACAGAAAGGCAGACATACATTAAGTAAACAAGCCAAACACATAACTGTACATGTTATATTTTAACATTTATATAAAGATCAGACCTCTGGCTGGGTATCTCAGTTGGTTAGAGCATTATCCTGATAAGACAAGGTTGTGAGTTTCATCTCCAGTCAGGGCACATACAAGACTCAACCAAGTAATGCATAAGTAGGACAAGTCAATTTCTATCTCTCTCCTTTCCTTTCTCTCTACAATCAACAAATAAAAATTAAATCAGGAAGAAGCAAACTAATAAATTATAATTAAAGTCAAAATTGTGCTTTACTTTTGTGGAACAATTACTGAGAAGGCAGATGAATAAACTTTCTGGAGCGATGGAAGTGTTCAGTTATCAGGGTGTAAACATTATGTGCAATTCCATCAAGCTGTACACTTGGGATTTGCACACTTCTGTACAGTAGTGTACAAATTCCTCAATAAAACAATAGAAAACGATGACAGGAAGTGCTATAGGTATTCAGTGTGGTTCCATGTAATGACTGAAATACATTCTGAGAAGGGCATCATTAGACAATTTTGTCACTGTGCAAACGTATTAGAATTCACAGGCAATAGGAATGTCTCAGCTCATTATAATCTTCCGGGACAACCATCATCCGTTGCTGATTTATGTGGTGTATGCAACACAAGATTGTACTTTTAGAGATGAGGAAAAATATAATAGAAGGAAAAAGTGTGGCTAAACATACCTGAAGCACAAACAAATAAAGCATTATCTTAGGTAAAAAAAAAAAAAATCTTCTGTTTGAAGATGTCAAATATAAATCTTTCTCCACTAAAATGGGATGACACCCTATCTGATGCTTACCTCACATATATCCAATTTTCCTCACTGTCCACAGCTCTTTTTATTTTGAGAGCACAGCGAACTTAGATGTATCTTCCCACTTGAGTAATGATATCATGGGACTGGACTGTGGAGATGACAAGAGTCCAGCTCCAAACTGGGGCCAAGTCAATATAATCAGTTGATGTATCGGGGGAGTGTAACATCTGCAGGATGACAATGCTAAAACTTGTCAAAGTCTAAGAGGCTGTGTATGGCCATAATGGAGAAATTTAAGAAAAGTTTACAGAACTGCTGCTTTCAAGGTAACTAATGTCAAGGATTTCATGTTCTGTTTGAGCCAGTACTGATGGTGAGGCCAATGATAAGGAAAATGAACTGGAAACTAGTCCACCAGGAACCTATGAATCTGTCTTTCAGTATCACAGCGTTACTAAACTCAAATAAGTGATTCCATCCTCTGCCTTCCAATTCACATACAAACTCTCTATTTTATACAACTTTAAACAGGAACTTTATAAGAAATTGGTCCTGGGAAATGGAGTCCCAGCCATGCCCAAATCAACACACAGAAGTAAACTGACTTTATTCTCGCTTTCTTATCACGAGGTCTTTTACTCTCAAAACACGAGGTGTTCCATTATCAGCCAGGAGCAGGGACAAAGAATGAAATACAAAGACATCAGATCAGACACTTCCTGAAGACCTATACACTTAACAATTTCTGCTGAAATTACTTATTAGACAGGTAAAGTTTTGAATATTAAAAACTCATAACTTAAAAAACAAAAAAAGGGGTGAAGAATATTGAGTATGCAATTTCCAGTATCGGCCATACTAGGTAAAAAAAAAATAAAAATGACCAATTACAAAAGCAAAATACAAGAGATTATAAATACTCAAGTGTCCATACAATGATCACTGCACATTTAGCAATGAGTAATCAGAAACAAACAAAAATAAAAGGACCACCCGTACCTAGATATGAAGAAACACACTCCCTTACTTAGTGATGGAAATAACATTTACATATGAATCCAAATAAAAGCACCTCAGAATAAAATAGAGTGGAAAAGTATTAGAGGAATATTTATCACCTTAATTATTCATATCAGAAAATACAAACCAGAAACCATTGAACTAACTTTCCACTTTAAACGTGAAACACTGATATTTGCTTCTGGAGCAAATTTTCTTATATACTTATTTCTTAGAATTTTTTTTTTTCCTTTTGTATGTGATAGAGACAGAGGGACAGAGAGGAACAGACAGACAAAACGGGAGAGATGAGAAGCATCAAATCTTTGTTGTGGAACCTTAGTTGTTCACTAATTTTTTTCTCATATGTGCCTTGACTGGGGGGGCTATAGCAGACTGAGTGACCCCTTGCTAAAGCCAGAAAACTAGGGCTCAAGCTGGTGAGCCTTGCTCAAACCATATGAACCTGTGCTCAAGCCGGCAACCTCAGGGTATCGACCCTGAGTCTTCTGAATCCCAGTCTGACACTCTTATCTACTGCACCACCGCCTGGTCAAGCTCTTAGGAATTTTGACTTGTAATAAGCAATATTTTTAAAGATGTTACCACATGGTTTATGTACAAGAGGTTTCTCTCCATTGTGAGTTCTCAAGTCTTCAAAAAAATGAAGGACCGGCCCTGGCCGGTTGGCTCAGTGGTAGAGCATCAGCCTGGCCTGCAGGAGTCCCAGGTTTGATTCCCAGCCAGGGCACACAGGAGAAGCTCCCATCTGCTTCTCCACCCCTCCCCTTCTCCTTCCTCTCTGTCTCTCTCTTCCCCTCCTGCAGCCAAGGCTCCATTGGAGCAAAGTTGGCCCGGGCGCTGAGGATGGCTCTGTAGCCTCTGCCTCAGGCACTAGGACGGCTCTGGGTGCAGCAGAGCGATGCCCCAGAGGGGCAGAGCATCGCCCCCTGGTGGGCATGCCAGGTGGATCCCGGTCGGGCGCATGCGGGAGTCTGTCTGACCGCCTCCCTGTTTCCAGCTTCGGAAAAATGCAAAAAAAAAAAAAAAAAAAATGAGGGACCATTAACTACTTAGTTAAAGTCATAGAATGTCTCCACTGTGTGAGAGCTCACATGTTGCCTAAGATTTAAAAAGATCTGCAAATGTTTCCATAGTCCTTACATTTGTATGTTTTCTCTAGGGTTAATTTTCACGTTAGAAAGTAGACAAGACAAAGGCTTTCCCACACACTTATAGGGCTTCTCCCCAGTGTGCAACCTCATGTGAATCATAAGAACTGAAGAACAGAAAAAAGGCTTGCCCTCATTTCTTACATTCATGAGGTTTCTCCCCAGTGTGAGTCCGTCCATGCACTGTAAGGTGGGAGAAACTAATAAAGGCTTTCCCACATTCCTTGCATTTATAGGGTTTCTCCCCAGTGTGAGTCCGTCCATGCACTGTAAGGTGGGAGGAACTAATAAAGGCTTTCCCACATTCCTTGCATTTATAGGGTTTCTCCCCAGTATGAGTCCGTTCATGCACTGTAAGGTGGGAGGACCGAATAAAGGCTTTCCCACATTCCTTGCATTTATAGGGTTTCTCCCCAGTGTGGATTTTTATGTGTCTTCGAAAGGATGAGAGACAACTGAAGGCTTTCCCACACTGTAGACAGTCGAAAGGTTTTTCTCCAGTGTGAGTCCGTCCATGCACTGTAAGAATGGAGGAACTAATAAAGGCTTTCCCACACTCCTTACACTCATAGGGTTTCTCCCCCGTGTGTGTCCTCATATGAGTCCTAAGAGATGATGCACAAATAAAGGCATTCCCACAATTCTTACATTCATGAGGTTTCTCCCCAGTGTGAGTCCGTCCATGCACTGTAAGGCTAGAGGAACTAGTAAAGGCTTTCCCACATTCCTTGCATTTATAGGGTTTCTCTCCAGTGTGGTTTCTTATGTGTCTTCGAAAGGATGGGACAGAACTGAAGGCTTTTCCACACTGTAGACAGTCAAAAGGCTTCTCTCCAGTGTGCATTCGGGCGATGTGTACACTCAGGGCTGAAGAGAGACTAAAGGCCTTCCCACACTCCTTACATGCATAGGGTTTCTCCCCAGTATGAGTCCGCCCATGCACTATAAGGTGGGAGGTACGAGTAAAGGCTTTCCCACATTTCTTGCATTTATAAGGATTCTCTTCACTGTGCAGTCTCAAGTGTGCAGTGAGAGATGAGCGATGACTAAAGGCCTTCCCACACTCCTTACACTCGTATTTTGTCTTGGCAGTATGATATCTCACATGTGCTCTGAAGGATGAGGGACAGCTAAAGGCTGTTCCACACTCCTTACATTCATAGGGCTTCTCTCTACTTTGATTTTTCACATGTGTTTTAAGGGAACTGAGGAGGGAGAAGGCTTTCCCAAATTCCAGGCATTCATAAGGATTCTCTCCAGTGTGCTTTCTCCTATGCATACTTAAAGAGGAGGGACAATTGTAGGCCTTCCCACATTCCTTACATTTGTAAGGTTTATCTCCACTGTGAATTTTTTTATGTTTGGATAGTGAGGAGGAGCAACTAAAGGTCTTCCCACATTCCTTGCATTCATAAGGCTTCTCTCCACTGTGAATTCTCTTGTGCTCTGTGAGGGATGAAGAACAGCTGAAAGTTTTGCCACACTGCTCACATTCACAGTTTGTCTGTCCAGAGTGAAGCTTCATATGTGCCCTGAAGAATGAAGAACAGCCGAAGGCTCTGGTACACTGCTGACATTCGTAGGGTTTGTCTTCCACAGGGGTTTTCATGTGCTTCCTGAAACAGGCAAGGAAATGGAAAGCCTTCCCACATTCCCTGCACTGGTAGGGTTTGCTTCCTGTGTGCAAACTGATGTGGGTCTTCAGGGAAACATGATCTGTGAAGACCTTTTTACATTCACGGCATTCATAGGATTGTACCTCAGCAGTTCTCTGGAGTACGTTAAGATTTGAAATTTGGTCAAAGGTTTTTCCACACTTATTTTCTTGGTTATATTCATAGATGTTCTCCACCACGTGACTTTTTAAAAAAATAAAAGGCACAATATTAGTAATAAATACATTTTTAATATTTTCAGTAACTGTCTATGTTTTTCAACCTAAGGCAGTGGTTCTCAAAGTGCACCAGGGTGCATTGCTGCGCCCTAAATTTCCCGGTGCATCCTATGGTATTCCAGAGAAATATGTGCCTTTGGGGAACCAAAAAACCAACAGTGTTTTTGGAGTTTAGATTTTTGGGGGACAGAGGTGTGGGGAATTGGCTGTAGCTGAAAGGCTGTCCAAACCCCACCTTACTAGCCTGATTAGGTTGCAAAAGCCTGTTAAGCTGTGGTGCTGGATTGCTTACACTACCCACCATATTTTCCGGAAAGACTGGAGGCAAGTTTCTTCTATCCTTTGTTTGGTGATATGTATGTTGGGGGTTTTCTTCACTCAACACAATTAAGAGTAAAAAAAAAAAATTCTTCAATATATTGATGAGAAAATGAGAGTTTGTCTTTTAAAAATATGCCCAAACATTGAAAAAATTGCTCGGACACATCAGGCTGAAGTTTCTGATAAACACAAGATTGAAAAAACTTAACATATTCATGCCGGGACTTGCCAAATTTACTAAATCTTACTAAGAATGTATCTATATATATAGATAGATAACATTTTTGTCATTTTTTTAACCCCTCTTTTTTACGAATTCTAAAAGGTATAACTCAAAAACTGTAACTTAAAAATGTTTTTCATTGTCAGAATAAATATAATTTTATCGTATTTATTTTAATTACCATAAAAGCACTTTTGGACTTTATATTCTTTTCTTTAACATTTGACTTAATTATTATAACATATTTCTCAGAAATCTGAATATAGTGTGCCTATAATTATTTGTAGAATTTTAAATGCACCTTGACTTCAAAAAGTTTGAGAATCACTGCCCTATGGGTTTATAAGCTGAAAATTCTCACAGAAGGTTCTATAATACCACTATTTATCAAGTTTTGTTGTTGTTTTTTTCATTTAAATTTCTTTTACAAGTGAAAGGAGGGGAAACAGACAGACTCCTGCCTACACCCTGACCAGGACTAACCCAGTGAAAGCCATCTGGGGCTATACTCACAATCGATAGGAATATATTATAAAAATATGCAGAGTTAGAATGATAATTAGAGTCAGCAACGTGACCTAAGGTGAAAGCCCTTAGTGGATGAGAGTCTAGTGCCTCTCTGACCCATACTGAAAACATTTCATGCTGGAGACAGCAAAACAGCAGGATTCAGTAATAGAAAATATTTAGGCTTTCAGAACAGAGGACATAAGTCAGCATGTTCCTTGTCCTTTACTTCACCCCCTGGAAACTTTTGCTGTCTCCTTGAGTTATTTGTACTGGCTAATAAATATCTGAGTAAGGCTGGGGACGGGGCTTTAGCTCTTCAGTCTGCTGACCAGGGCTGTTGCCTCCCCTCAGCCCCTTGGAGCATTTCATCTGGTCTCAGTAGTTTTTGTCTCTAGGACATGTGGGGCCCTGTGTGAGGAATGGGAACCGAACGACAGGTTTGCTACTCTGAGTAGTTCATTGTCATCACGACAAGTGGTTTCCCATCTGAGGAACCAGAAGAAATGGCTTCCCAAAGTCTGGAAAGGAAAAGGATGTGTGCTCATCCCATTTGATAAAGAACACAAGCGGCAGTGGAATAGCCATTGAATGCATGTGGTGAGGTCACTTTTAGGGATCAGACCAGGAGATTTCTCTTTCCCTTCTTCTCTCCTTCCTCATGGGGAATTCCCTTTCTTCAGGGCAGTGGAGTCTCAAGTTACAGCTACAGGGACTCTTTTCAAATGCAGTGTCGGACTGCCCTCTTGCTCACAATTCGACAGCACAGCCCTCGCTATCCAAAGGAGAGAAGTTCAGACTTAGAAGATTAGAAAAAGACTTTTACCAAGGGGATGGTTGAAGCAACATGGATGAAATATGAAATAACCCCTTAGAATTGGAAAGGGCTTGTAAAAACTGTTCTTACCACCTAGTCCAAACCTCAGACCAGCCGCTCCCCTTAGATACTTCATCAACCCTAATCAGCAGGAAGGAGCTACAGAAGAAGAGACCTTCACCCATTTTCCTTAAACAAAAAGCTGGAATGTTAGCTTTGGGCCCCCGGCTCCTTTAAATTCAGAACCCCTTTAAAGTCTCAAATTCCCCTCAACCTCCCCTTAAACATCTCCCCCCACCCTGGGAAGATTCTGGGAAGAGTCCTTAGGACAGGGGTCCCCAAACTTTTTACACAGGGGGCCAGTTCACTGTCCCTCAGACTGTTGGAGGGCCGGACTATAAAAAAAAACTATGAACAAATCCCTATGCACACTGCACATATCTTATTTTAAAGTAAAAAAACAAAATGGGAACAAATGCAATATTTAAAATAAAGAACAAGTAAATTTAAATCAACAAACTGACCAGTATTTCAATGGGAACTATGCTCCTCTCACTGACCACCAATGAAAGAAGTGCTCTTTCTGGAAGTGCAGCGAGGGCCGGATAAATGGCCTCAGGGGGCCGCATACAGCCCGCCAGCCGTAGTTTGGGGACCCCTGCCTTAGGACAATGCCTTCAGGAGAGACCTCGGTTGGCAAAGGGCGATAGTCTGTGACCAAGGCTACAAACCTGTTACAACTGTGGAAAAGAAAGATTTTTAGAAAGATTATAGGCAGAGCCTAATAGCAACTATGTAACGGGCTTTTGAGTGTTCCCAAGATACTAATTAAAACTCAATCTAAAAATTCCTTTAAAAGTTCCATCAAAGCAGATTTTAAGAAGCCAATTTCATTAATTACTATTCTTGTTCTGTTTATGCAAATTACCAAGCCAAGTTAAAACTGGGGTTAATAACTAGAATAATCTTAATCTAGCTATTAAAAAAAATGACTATGGGCCCTGGCCGGTTGGCTCAGCGGTAGAGCGTTGGCCTGGCGTGCGGGGGACGCGGGTTCAATTCCCAGCCAGGGCACATAGGAGAAGCGCCCATTTGCTTCTCCACCCCCCCTCCAAAAAAAAAAAAAAAAATGACTATGGCCTGACCAGGCAGTGGTGCAGTGGATAGATCGTCAGACTGAGATGCGGAGGACCCAGGTTTGAGACCCCAAGGTTGCCAGCTTGAGCGCAGGCTCATCTGGTTTGAGCAAAGCTCACCAGCTTGGACCCAAGGTTGCTGGCTCGAGCAAGGGGTTACTTGGTCTGCTGAAGGCCCACGGTCAAGGCATGTATGAGAAAGAAATCAATGAACAACTAAAGTGTCGCAATGCACAATGAAAAACTAATGATTGATGCTTTTCATCTCTCCATTCCTGTCTGTCTATTCCTGTCTGTCCCTCTCTCTGACTATCTCTCTGTCTCTGAAAAAAAAAACAAAAAAACCAAAGATGACTATGGGTAATTTTAGGGAAAAAAGAAACCCAGTCATTTAAATGTCTTAAAGAATTCTTCTGGAGACCTGAAAATTATTGTAATCCTGAGAATAGAAAAATGATTAACACTATTATAAAATATAAAGGCATTTCAAACTTCTTTAACCAGGTGGTCTAGAAATATATTTGATATCACTACTACTTTAATTTAATGTGTTTAAGTACTTAACAAAAAGTGTTCGTTTTGCCTAGGTTTACAAAAGGTTCCTGTTATCTGTTATATCTTTTAAAAATATGTTTGTTTGCCAATAAAAGTACCAGTTTCTAAGTGTCTTAAAATATGTTCATAAAAGTATCAATCAAAAAATTTTAATTACTAATTTAGTCATCCTTGAAATTAAGGTTTTTAGAAATTGAGAATTCTGATTAATTAGAAAGAATTGTAATGGTTTTAATCATAAAAAGTATAAGGTGTAGAGATATTTTTGAAAAGAAAAGGAAGAAAGTAAGTTCTGAAAGCTAGTTATTTCTGAATAGATAAGAAAGTTTATAAAAGTTACAGAAGGTATGTGTAAGTTGCAGAAGGTTTGTGTGGGTTGTACAAGGTTTGTGGAAAGTAAAGAACCAAAAAGAGAAGGAAGCAAAAAAATAGACAAAGGAGAGAAGAGGAAGGAAGGATTTTAAAACAAAGACTGTCCTGAAAAAAAAATAAAAAGGAACATTAGAACATTCTTAGGGGCTTCACGAGTTTGAGAAATTCACTGAAACTTAACAGGTATTGCAGAAAAAGCTAATGGCCTTCTTAAGTCCCAACTACAGAAACAAAAAAGAGGGAGTCAGAAGGAGAGACTCACCCCACAAAAAAAATTGTATAAGGATCTTTTTACTCTTAATTTTTAAAACATTTCCTTATCTGGACATACTGCAGCTGAAATGCATTTTATACCAAGCAAGCAACAGCCTAAGCCTCTCGTGTTGTACTGGGACATATTAGCTGGCCCTAAGTGGCAGAATCTAGTCAGGCTGCTAACCTGGGGGTAAAGATATCTTGTAATTTTGTCATCAATAGGTCCTCTTTGGATACCAGTGAGAAATGTGAAGCCTCATCATGAATTATCATCCACCCCTATAAAGCAACCCAGTTCCAGAGATTCAGAAGCTAATAGTGAACTCACCTCCGGAAATGAACTCCAAAAGAGGACACCTAACATGCTACCAAGTACTCAGGGCATGCCTGATATCACCTGGGACACTTTGAAACATGTAACGAGGCATGCTAAAGAACTTTTGCAAAATATAGACACAGCTGTGACCCCTAAAAATCTGTTTCTCTCTATGCTTGCTCTTCACCTCCCACTGCAACCACCCAATCATCTTTCTCTATGTTAATCTTTACTAAAACAAAAAAGGGTGATATGTACCAATATGCTATGAAAATACACAGTTAAAATTACAATTAGAGACAGTGAGGTGCCGGAGGGTAAAAGCTCTGAGTGGACGAGAGTCCAGGGACCTTTCTGACCAAGTACTAGAAACAGTGTGTGCTGAAAAAAGTGAAGCAGCAGGATAAGATTCAGTAACAGAAAATGTTTAGGCTCTCAGAACAGAGATTAGAAGTCAGCACATACCTTGTCCTTTACCTCATTCCCTGAAAACTTCTGCTGTCTGTTTCCTTGAATTATTTGTACTGTCTAATAAATATCTGAATAAGGCTGGGGACCGGGCCTCAGTCCTTTGGTCTGCTGACTGGAGTTGCTGTCTCTCCTTGCCCCACCCCCCCCCTTCTTCAGAGCATGTCATCTGGTCTCTGAGTAGTTCACTGTGGCTGCAATAGCAACCAAACTATTTTTAATGCTTGATACATGGCTCTGCTGAGCCAACTTCAGGGCCTGGGGCTGATGTGCTAGAAGCAATCAAGCCATGGCTGGAGGAGGCAAGAGGCAGAGAGAGAGAGAGAGAGAAAGAGAAAAGGAAAGGAGGGAGTGGAGAAGCAGGTAGTTGTTTCTCTTGTGTGCCTTGACCGAGAATCAACCCTGGGATATCCATATGCCTGGCCAATGCTCTATCACTGAGCCAATGGGCCAAGACTGTTTTTATTTTTCTTTTTTTTTTCTTTCTTTTTTTTATTTTTCTGAAGTTGGAAACAGGGAGGCAGTCAGACAGACTCCCGCATGCACCTGACCGGGATCCACCCGGCATGCCCACCAGAGGGCGATGCTCTGCCCATCTGGGGCGTCACTCTGCCGCAATCAGAGCCATTCTAGCGCCTGAGGCAGAGGCCACAGAGCCATCCTCAGTGCCCGGGGCCAATTTTGCTCCAATGGAGCCTTGGCTGTGGGAGGGGAAGAAAGAGACAGAGAGGAAGGAGAGGGGGAGGGGAGGAGAAGCAGATGGGCACTTCTCCTGTGTGCCCTGGCCAGGAATTGAACCCGGGACTCCCGCACACCAGGCTAACGCTCTGCCACTGAGCTAACCGGCCAGGGCCGACTGTTTTTATTTTTTTTTGTTGAAATTAATTCAATGAGATGACATTGATCAGTAAAAGTACATAAATTTCACTGAACATCTCTATAGCATTTGAACTGTTAATTGCATTACGTATCACTGAGGTTCTGACTTAGGGGAATTTTCTCATGATAGCTTACAACAGAAGTATATCAAACATTGAAAATCACAGTCTCATTTGTATAAGAAAATCTTGTAAAACTTCTTTATGAAATTACATAACTTCCTGTGTGATGAACTTGAGACTCCTATCTGATGGGACAGTAAAAAATTTAATATACCGAAATTTTTTAAATATGCTAGTTATTTTGAAAAGTTATTGAAGTCTAGAGGAAAAGGGAAAATCATTTATGTTTGTGTTTTTCATGTAAAAATCAATTTGGGGTATATGATAACGCACATACTGAAAAAACTAACACACCAACGAGTTATGTAAAACATGCTCTATTAATTTTGAGTACTCTTTTAGAGACATTTTTTTTTTCTGTCCTGAAATGGGTTATCTATTTTCTTAAAAATAGAATATTATAAATGTGCTATTTTGCCTGACCAGGTGGTGGCGCAGTGGATGGAGCATTGGACTGGGATGCAGAGGACCCGGGTTCGAGACCCCGAGGTCACCAGCTTGAGCGTGAGCTCACCTAGTTTGAGCAAGGAGCTCACCAGCTTGAACCCAAGGTCACTGGGTCCAGCAAGGGGTTGCTCGGTCTGCTGAAGGCCTGCGGTCAGGGCACATATGAGAAAGCAATCAATGAACAATTAAGGTGTTGCAACGCGCAATGAAAAACTGATGATTGATGCTTCTCATCTCTCTCTGTTCCTGTCTCTCTGTCCCTGTCTATCCCTCTCTCTGACTCATTCTCTGTCTCTGTAAATAAATAAATAAATAAATGTGCTATTTTGAGATAACTTGAATGATATTTCTGCAAAAAATAGATCATAATTAATGATATGTTTGTAATGGTGATTGTTAGATTTTTATGAGAAATTAATAACTATAAATACTATAGCTTAAACACTTACTTTAAAATTTTGGACCTCAGAAACTGTGGCTGTCTAATAGAATCCTGTAAAAATTTTCTGCATTTTTAGTAAATGTAGTATACTTATTGTACAGCTCTCGATAATCTTTTAAAGTTTACAAAATTATATTTATCAAATAAAATTTTTCCTATATAATAAAAAAAAATTACATAACTTCTTTTGACAAGTTTTATATATGTGTTCTTTAAATTTCATGACATTTTTAGATACTATTATGAGGCACTAGTTTCTTTTTTATGAATGCAACTCACCTTAAATGTCTCTCATGGTATTCCCACTTTTTGTATAAAACAGATGACTCTGCATCATTCCTCTTCAATCTTACTATTTCCTGATCATTGGATACTGTTTCTTCATAAATATCTTGAGAAATGACTGATTCATTAGTCTTAAGTTGAGTGTCAAAATCTGAAATGAAAGGTAAAGGCACCTTTGAACAAAGGGCTTTGGGAAGTGTGGCTATTTCAAGACTCTGCTATCAACCACAGGATCAAATGATAAGAAACTGAATGAGAAATATTCCATGAAGATTATGATGGACAGTAGTACAAACAGGGTATTATTGGGAGAACAAAATAAACAGGAACAGCGTAAAATGTACATGACCAAATACCAACTTACAAAAAGGAAACAAGGAAAGTCTTTTCAAAAACAAGGAAGACTGTTAATAAACAGTAAATAGTGATCAATGGTGTATGGGGAAAATCATATCTCAGACAAAACAGCTGTTTTTGGCTTTCACTTGATTTTTCCAAATGAATACCCCCAACCTAGACAGTTTCTCCCAAGAACTCTTGCCTTCCTGGCGCTCACCCTGGACAGGCCCTCTCTTTGTCATCTCCAGGTCCTCCTCCTGCTTCCCCTGGAAGGTCAGCCAGGGTGTATGCAGTGCATACCCTGTTAAAGCAGAGAGGCATGTCACATGCAGGAAAACGATGAGGAACCACAGACATTTCCAGGAGACAAGGCTGACACTTTGGTCTTCTGATTCTGCAAACTTAGCACCAAGTGTGACTTTAATTGCAACAAAATGTTTAACAAAAATATGTTTATGGAAGAGAAGTAGCAACAAAACCTCTGTTGTCTAAAACTGATCTGAACCCTGGCTGGATACCTCAGTTGGTTAGACCATAGTCCCAAAGCACAGAGGTGGCAAGTTCAATGCCTGGTCATGGCACATATAGGAATAGATCGATGTTCCTGCCTCTTTCTTTCTCTCTCTATTCCACTCTCGCTAAAGTCAATAAGTAAAAATTAAAAACTGATCTGTCATTCATGTCTAATGCTCAGTATTACTAGACTGGTCTAATGCTTACAGCCAGGACATTTACTACTCCTGCTGAACATGAGTAATCTCACAGAATACCAATCTTACACAAGGTTACTCTGAGATCATTTTACAATGCTATAAAGAAGCTATCAAGCAATAAAAAGACATGAAAGTACTTTAAATGTATGTCGCTAAGTGAATGAAGCCAATGTGAAAGGACTACAGACTGTATGACTCTAACTACATGACTTTGTCAAAAATAGAATACTATGGACAAAGTAAAAAGAGTAATAGTTGCCAGGGGATAGAAGAGAAGGAGGAATGAATCGCCAAAGAGGACTTTTAGGACAGTGAAACTATCTGCATGATATTACAGCAGTGGGTGTATGTCATCGCACATTTGTTCAAACAACAAAGGTACAACACCAAGAGTGAAGCCTAATGGAAGCTATGGACTCTAGGTGATGATCATGTGTCAGTGTAGGCTCATCAACTGTGACAAATGCAGGACTCTGGTGGTGTGTGCTGACAGTGGGGAGGCTGTGCATGGGGCGGTAAGGGGTATATATGGTAAATCTCTGTATCTTCCATTCAGTTTTGCTGTAAACCTAGAACTGCTCTAAAAATAAACAAACATATTTGTTAAAAGTTTTATGTCTACCTAGAATCTCAGAATGTTGCTTTATTTGGAAATAGGGTCATTGCTGATGTAATCAAGTTAAGAAGAAGTTACACTAGATTAGGGTGGGCCCTAAATCCAATGACTACTGTCCTACAAAGAGGGAGAGACTTAGAGACAGAAGTCTGCATGAAGATGGAGGCAGATTTAAAGAAATGTATCGCCTGACCAGGCAGTGGCGCAGTGGATAGAGCATCAGACTGGGATACAGAGGACCCAGGTTCGAGACCCTGAGATTGCCAGCTTGAGCACAGGCTCGTCTGGTTTGAGCAAGGCTCACCAGCTTGAGCCCAGTGTCACTGGCTCGAGCAAGAGGTCACTTGCTCTGATGTAGCCTCCCTCCCCCCCGGTCAGGGCACATATGAGAAAGCAATCAATGAACTACTAAGGAACCGCAACGAAGGAATTGATGTTTCTCATCTCTCTCCCATCCTTTCTGTCTGTCCCTATCTGTCTCTCTAATTGACTCTCTCTCTGTCACACACACACACACACACACAAAAGAAATGTATCTGCAAGTCAAGAATACCAAGACTGTGCTCGCTTCGGCAGCACGTATACTAAAATTGGAACGATACAGAGAAGATAAGCATGGCCCCTGCGCAAGGATGACATGCAAATTCATGAAGCGTTCCATATTTTTAAACAAAACTCAGTGGATCCTTTTATTTATAAAATAAAGAAAAAAAATTCCAAGACTGCTGGCCACCACCAGAGCTAGGAAGAGACAGGCAGGATTTTTTCCATAGACCTTCAGGAGCATGGCCCTGCTACCACCTTGGTTTCAGACTTCAAAAAGTTTCTTTTGGCCTGACCAGGCGGTGGTGCAGTGGATAGAGCGTTGGACTGGAATGAGAGGACTCAGGTTCAAGATGCCGAGGTCGCCAGCTTGAGCGCTGGCTCATCTGGTTTGAGCAAAAAGCTCACCAGCTTGGACCCAAGGTCTCTGGCTCTAGCAAGGGGTTACTCGGTCTGCTGAAGGCCCATGGTCAGGGCACATATGAAAAAGCAATCAATGAACAACTAAGGTCTTGCAACAAAAAACTGATGATTGATGCTTCTCATCTCTCTCTCTGTTCCTGTCTGTCCCTGTCTATCCCTCTATCTGACTGTCTCTGGAAAAAAAAAGTTTCTTTTGTATTTGGTCACCCAGTTTGCAGTACTTTGTTACAAAAGGCCTCAGAAACTAATACAGCTTGATCCACAGACCCATCCTCAAATCACTCAACCAAAGTTCAAATCCTGTAAAATGTATCAAAACCCGCTGACTGTGACATTCTTGGCTTCCTGTGTCATGTGTTTTTCTCATTTGACTGAGTAATAAACCCAACTTCTTTAACTTTTATGTTTTCCTGGTGGTCCTTCGGTAAAGGGCATTGAAGTCAGAAAAATTCTCAAGAGGTCCCAAACCATAAGCCTCCCTGTGTCCCGCAGTGACCCCTGAAGTCTATGCCCACACTTTCAAACCTCAGTAAGCCTTGAGGCTTTCAATCACAGTAAAAAGGCAGTTCAACACAGATGTTTATTTTCATGGTCAAGCATCTACACTATACATTTCTTGGGGTTCCTGACTGTGTCCGTCATATTAACCAATATATTCTTATTCCTCAGCCCAAATCCTAAAATAAGGAATAAGGTCAATTTGTCAGATTTCTTTTCTAAACAACTGAACCTAGGAATGTTGCCTTTCTTACCTAGGGAGGCCAGGTTCTGGAAAGTCTCCAGCATCACATCTCTGTAGAGGCTCCTCTGAGTGAGATCCAGCAAAGCCCACTCCTCCTGGCTGAAGTCCACAGCCACATCCTCAAAGACCACTGGGTCCTGAAACATCCCACACATTCTGTTCAGAATGGTACCAATCCCAAGTTCAGATGATACTGACAATACCGGGCCCAGTGAATCCATTTACAGGATATTTGAAGATTGTATGATCTCCTAACATCAACCCCGGAATCTGCCTTCAGATCTTTCTCTTTCCCCCTCACATGCTCCTGACTGATCAAGTCCTGTATCACAGACATCACAACACTTTTACAAAACACAATTTCTATCTCCACAATGTGGTGGTCAGCAATTCCAGTCTTATCATGATCCAGAACAGTCCAGAGCATATAGGAAAATTTAGAGAAAACTATATAAATGAAACACAACAGGTCCTCGAATGGCTTCTTTTTGTTACAATGTTAATGAGATGCTGTGGGAACTTTACTTTTATTTATATCAATTAGTCTACGTGGAAATTGGTTTCATTATCTGCTCTTCTTCTTCAAGATACAGAACCTATCAACAATGTTAAAGTAACAACTTAGTTGTACTTTCTTCCCTGACACCAACAATTCCTTGTTCCAGAAACCATTTCACCTTCTTCCTTCTCTCTCACTGCAGTGATTAGTGCAACATGAAATACTGGGTCAAACTGGGATGAGGTTTTAATGAATAAAAACACAGTGTGGAATGTACAAGAAGAAATTCACAATGAAATAAACACTTAAATATTAGACTTGAAACCCTATTATTCCAGAAGAAAACTGAGGCACTAAAACCTTGGGTATTTCTTATAGCAGTACTTTTTATCTATATTCTTAAGCAAGAAAACAATTTAAAAATGGGACCACATCAATGAAAAAGTTTTTCACAGCAAAGAAAACTATCAACAAAATGAAAAGTCAACTCACTGAATGGGAGAACATTTTTACCAATATTTTTGATAAGGGATTAATAAGCAAAAATTATAGAGAACTTATAAAACTCAACATAAAAAAATAGACATACATTCGAGTCCTAGCCAGGTGGCTCAGTGGATAAAGAGTCAATGTGGAAGTTCCAGATACCATGAGTTCGACCCTGAGACTAGGTGCATATGACAAGCAATAAATGAGTACACAACTAAATGGAAAAACTAAGTGACATACTTCCTACGTAGACTAACACAGAAACAGGTTGCCGATCCCTGCTCTAAACAATCAGATCAACAAATGGTTAAATGGGAATATTCTTGGGAAATTATTAGCTCTTACCAACCTGTGGCATGTTTTCCTGAAACTCGGCAGCGTTTTTTTCCTCACCCATGTTCCCTGCATGAAGAAAGACAGAATGTTGAGAAGTTACAGCTGAGGCAGGAGAGTCATGATCCTCTAGGTCTCCCCACAATTCGCACAATCATGAGCCTGGATGCTACAGCACACTATAAGGGACCACACCCCTCAAACACCGCCACCTCCCCTCCTCAACCTCCCCCCCAACCCCCTCCCTGCCCCCCCCCCCCGCACACAAACAATACCCTCACATGCAGATACAGGAGCCCAAGACATCGAGGCAAACACACATTGATCCTGTAAGAAGGTGGAGTAATCTTACCTCATCTAGAACTAGAAAACTATTATCTGGTTCTTGTTGAGGTTTTTTTTTTATTTTTTAAAGAGTCCCATTTTGCAAGTTAAGTTCACTGCAGTCTAAAAGTTTAGCTGACAGATTGCCCATGATATTGAGAAGCATAAAAAGTATCAGGCAATACCTTCAACCTTCACAGTATACTGAGAATACACAGAGTCTAAAACCCAAGAAAGCATTGACTTAAATACCACTTTTGGGTGCTTCATATACACTATTACTTACTTCTGCACCCCTTGGCAGGCTAACACACATTACTGCTCAGCCCCTGATCAATGGGCTCTCCCCATGGGCTGAGGGTCCTGGAAACCTGTTTTTTGAAAAAGTACATCAACTAACTAAATTCCACACATAGGAGGCAGAGAAGACTGCCACGCTGTAATTCTGCTGCAAAAGTTTACCTGTACAGAAGCAGCAACAGAAGAATACTTAAGTTGGTAATAGTATCAATAATATATATGCCTGACCTGTGGTGGCGCAGTGGATAAAGCATCAACCTGGAAATGCTGAGGTCACCGGTTCGAAACCCTGGGCTTGCCTGGTCAAGGCACATATGGGAGTTGATGCTTCCAGCTCCTCCCCCCTTCTGTCTCTCCTCTCTCTCTCTCTGTCCCTCTCTTTGTCTCTCCCTCTCCTCTCTATAATGAATAAATAATAAATAAATAAATAAATAAATAAAAAAATAATAATATATATAAATTTCAAATAATAAGAACACAACTGTTCCTTCCACTGCAGTGGATCAAGTATGGGTTTTTTTTGTTGTTGTTTTTTTTTTTTGTATTTTTCCAAAGCTGGAAACGGGGATAGTCAGACAGACTCCCGCATGCGCCCGACCAGGATCCACTCGGCACACCCACCAGGGGGCGATGCTCTGCCCCTCCGGGCCATGGCTCTGTTGGGACCAGAGCCATTCCAGCGCCTGGGGCAGAGACCAAGGAGCCATCCCCAGCACCCGGGCCATCTTTGCTCCAATGGAGCCTCGGCTGCGGGCGGGGAAGAGAGAGACAGAGAGGAAGGAGAGGGGGAGGGGTGGAGAAGCAGATGGGCGCTTCTCCTGTGTGCCCTGGCCGGGAATCGAACCCGGGACTTCTGCACGCCAGGCCGACGCTCTACCACTGAGCCAACCGGCCAGGGCCGCAAGTATGTATTTTAAAGCCAATAAAAACTGTGATATTCTTTACTATATTAATAACATGTTCCAGTTGAGAAACCATGATGTGAGAATGTGAAGAGATGCCCATACCTTTGCAAAGAAATTACTTATTTTTCATAGGAACTCTGCAAATCACATTATTATTAGTAATTAAGAATTCAGAAATCTTACAGTCAATTAACTACACACTCAATGTTACCCAATTAGAGAGCCACTCTGTCAGGTGTGTATGCAGGTCTATTTATCTTCAAAGCTGAAATGCCCAGTGAGTATATTTCTGAACATACACTTATAATTTCAAAGTTAGTGAGGACATTATTCCCTAACATTACCAGGATCTGGCCTAGAACTTTGTTGGACACATTATGCAGAATAGACAAATGAAGTATTCTATTCAAATGTTTTATCTTTGAATACCTTCTCTTGACTAAGACCTATGTCTAGGTAGCTTCCCTTAAGGCCCCTACCTCCTGCTCCTTCATTTCATATTCACTTAGGTAACATCTCCCTGATCCTACCACATGCAGTCACAGTATACAGCACTGAACAAAAAGAAGAACCGGCCCTGGCTGGTTGGCTCAGTGGTAGAGCGTCGGCCTGGCGTGCAGAAGTCCCGGGTTCGATTCCCGGCCAGGGCACACAGGAGAAGCGCCCATCTGCTTCTCCACCCCTACCCCTCTCCTTCCTCTCTGTCTCTCTCTTCCCCTCCCGCAGCGAGGCTCCATTGGAGCAGAGATGGCCCGGGCGCTGGGAAAGGCTCCTTGGCCGCTGCCCCAGGCGCTAGAGTGGCTCTGGTCTCGACAGAGTGACGCCCCGGGGGGGCAGAGCATCGCTCCCTGGTGGGCGTGCTGGGTGGATCCCAGTCGGGCGCATGCGGGAGTCTGTCTGACTGTCTCTACGTTTCCAGCTTCAGAAAAATACAAAAAAAAAACAGAAAACAGAAGAACCCTGAAACACATGGAATTTTTTTTTTTTCAGGAAGGGCAGTAATTAACAAACTGTCAGGTGTTGACAGATGTTATATTAAAATGAAGAACATTATAGGGATAAGGAGATGCACACATATTTCTCTTTAGTGAGTCAAAATGACTCATATGGCAGAACAGAAGCAGAAAATTAAAATAACTGTTTCTTATAACACTGGAAATCCATAGCTGGTGTGGTGTATATATATATTTATAAACTTAAAAATATCATCAAAACCCCAGAGAAGAAAAAAATACGTATCAATGAGCTAACCACTGAAGGCTGGGAAAAGAGCAGCATACAGGGTTAGAAAGAAAAGTGAAAACAAGGCCCAATTAATGACACTTTCAAAACAAATAAACAGAATCGGAAAAGCCAGCAATCCATCCTTTGAAAACTATTGAGGTCGAGAAACCCATAGCAATTTTCTTTAGCAACAGAGCCCTGACAAAAGGAGTTATGAATTAGTCATAATTACACATTACAAAAAGACTGCAACAATAAAAAAAATGATGGGTATATGGAAATGTACAAGTAATTAATTAATTTCAAGAGAGAAAGAGTACAACTTTCCAGCAATGATCTAAAATAAATACAACACTTGACTATATCTAGTCATTATAGAAAAAACTCAGCAATTTAAAACACACCCACAAAGGAAACAGAAGTTTCAAATTGTTTTATCGAGTGGCTCACCAAATAAGTAAAAATTTTAATATTCCATTATAGGGGTGGAAATACTGTTTTCTCAAGTATTTCCAAAAGCAGAAAATTGCAATTAACAAAAATCTCTTACACATTAGTGCAAATAATATAATATCAGTACAGTCAACAAATGAAGAATAAATATATTAATCACAAAAGACATTTATTTTGTCCTAAGAATAAAATGTGGTTAAAAATGGAATCATTAGGTCCTGGCCCGTTGGCTCAACTGGAGAGTGTTGGCTCCATGTGTTCACTTCGGTCAGCACACAGGAGAAACAACCACCTACTTCTCCATCCCTCCGGGCCTCCCCTCTTCTCTCCTGCAGCCATGCTCAGTGGTTAGAGCAAGATGGCCCCCCCAGTGCTGAGGATGGCTTCATGGCCTCGCCACAGGCACTGAACTAGGTCGGTTGTCCCATGGAGCTGTGGCCCCAGATGGGCAGAGCATCGCCCCTTACCGGTCTGGGATTATGCAGGAGTCTGTTGGTCTGCCTCCCTCTCTCTCACTTAATTAAAAAAAAAAAAAAAAAGTTATGAAAATGGAATCGATTTATATAATTCACCTTATTAACAGAAAAAAGTCACATGACTCATCCCCTTCGATACAAAGTACTGACTGATCCATATTAATATTCATTGGTGATAACATTTTAACCCGCCAGAACTAGAAGGGAGTACGTTTTACTAAAACAAAACAAAAAAAATATCTACAAACATAAAATAAACATCGTATTTAATAGTGAAATGGTAGAATAATTCCCTATGGGATAGGGAACAAGGCAAAGATATATCAACATGAAATGGATGGAGGTTCTGGCAAGTGCACTAAAGAAATACAAGGTACAAGATAAAAAAACAGCTAAAACTGGCAGATGATAATACTTTATGTGTGAAATTCAAAAAAGATCTACACACAAATGATTACAATGGATAGCTGCATTCGGCGACGACGGTTACAAATATTCTTAATAATCAGTTCACTTGTATGCATCTGGATATAAGGCAGCAAAAGGGTGCCCACAGGCAGGGTAACATAAAAATTAACTAATATCTCCTGCACCAGAAGGGAAAGGGGGGGACGGGTCGTAGTGGAGCCGAATGCCAGCCCCTTGCTCACCGAACACGCCGAAATCCGCAGATCGGCGCAGAGATCACACGGTGAGGCTCTCGTCCCCGGGATGGGAAAGGCAGGGATGCTTTTCCTTTCTAGAAAGAGAGCAAAGGACGCGTCTAGAGGCAAACTATATATAAACATAAAGGTTGTTCTCCACTTCACTTTGCTCTCACCCGACTGGACCCACCCTAGAGTGCCCGATTCAGGGAGTTGGGGACGAGCAACAGCCACGGGCGGAGCAGGCCGGGGTTCTCAGATAACGCCCGACGATCCGAGGCCCTGGGTCGGCGTCCCGGCGGCGGCCACCCTCTGATCACTGGCTTCCCCAAGGCCGAGCTCTCCACCTCCGCCACCGGACCTGAGGCAGGGCCGACCCAAGCCAGGAAGATTGCGGACCCAGGTGAAAAAAGGAGCTGAGAGGCATGTGACGGTGCCAGAAAAGCCGGCTCACAAGATGCGCACGCGCAAAAGCACCTTTTACTTCCGCTTTTGCGCCACGCCCAGCGAAAGGGGCGGGGCCTCGGGAGCTGGGAAATACAGTTAGGGGTACAAGGCTCAAAGGGACAGTAAAAGGGGCGACGGAGCCTGGAAGGGCTGGCTTTCTCCGGGGAGAAAAGTGGTCCAGTCCTGGGGCCGGGTCTGCACAGTTGAGATTGGATGGATGTGAGAGGGGACTAGAGCGGAGCTTTGATTGACTAGTCCTATGGGGCGGGACTTAGTTGAATATTCAGCGAGGCATGGCTAGGTCAAGGGGTGGAACTCAGGAAAGTTGGGGCTACAGGCGGGGTTAGGCTTAGGGCCTCCTGTCCAGGCTCTTAAGAAACAGAGACTGGACAAAACACTTAAGCCTGTACCAGTCCCTGATATCTCCGTTCCATTTACTCAGCCCTTTCAATAGACCTTTAGTGTTCCCTTTCATTGCTTTGTTGATAACTGCTCATGTAGAAGAAGGCAGTTGATAATTATTTATGTAGGTTCATTTACCTGGAAACCTTGATGACCTCTAACATTGTCCTTTTCTAAATTTGGGCTTAATAAATAAATGAAACGTTCTGTACAGATTTTTTTCCCTAATGTTAAGTTTTTTTTCTTGTTTGTGTAGTGTCTCTTAAAGTAAGAAAGAAATAAAGGATTCTTTCCTTAATAATAATTATTAATCTATTTGCTTTAATAAAGATTAAGTTAATAAAATTTCTTTTTGCCTGACCAGGCGGTGGCACAGTGGATAGAGCGTCAGACTGGGATGCGGAGGACCCAAGTTTGAGACCCCGAGGTCACCAGCTTGAGCGCGGGCTCATCTGGTTTGAGCAAGGCTCACCAGCTTGAGCCCAAGGTCGATGGCTCGAACAAGGGGTTACTCGGTCCGCTGAAGGCCTGCGGTCAAGGCACATATGAGAAAGCAATCGATGAACAACTAAGGAGTCCCAACAAAAAACTGATGATTGATGCTTCTCATCTCTCTCCATTCCTGTCTGTCTGTCCCTGTCTATCCCTCTCTCTGACTTCTCTCTGTCCCTGTAAAAAAATAATAATAAATAAAAATTAAAAAAAAAAAAGATGGCAACGTAGGTAAACACAGTACTTTCATCTTCTCACAACCATATCAAAATTATAACTAAACTACAGAACTACCATCATGCAGAGCTGCCGGATATTTAGCTGAATAGAAATCCTACAAGTAGAGATTTAAAGAATGCCTGACCAGGCAGTGGCACAGTGGATAGAGCATCGGACTGGGATGTGGAAGACCCAGGTTTTGAAACCCCGAGGTCGCCAGCTTGAGTGCAGTTTCATCTGGTTTGAGCAAAAAGCTCACCAGCTTGAGCCCAAGGTTACTGGCTCAAGCAAAGGATTACTTGGTCTGCTGAAGGCCCACGGTCAAGGCACATATGAGAAAGCAGTCAATGAACAACTAAGGTGTTGCAGTACACAACGAAAAACTAATGATTTTTTTTTCTAAAATTTTTTATTAATTTTAATTTATTGTGTTAACATGGACTCAAGTGTCCTACTTAATATACTCCCAAAAACTAATGATTGATGCTTCTCATTTCTCCGTTCCTGTCTGTCTGTCCTTGTCTATCCCTCTCTCTGATTCTCTCTGTCTCTGTAAAAAAAAAAAAAAAAAAAAAAAGACTCATCAAGATTGGTATAAGGGCCTGACCAGGTGGTGGCACAGTGGATAGAGCGCCAGACTGGGATGTTGAGGACCCAGGTTCGAGACCCCGAGGTCGCCAGCTTGAGCGCGGACTCATCTGGTTTGAGCAAAAGCTCACCAGCTTGGACCCAGGGTCGCTGGCTTGAGCAGGGGTTGCTCTGTCTGCTGGAGGCCTACGGTCAGGGCACATATGAGAAAGCAATCAATGAACAACTAAGGTGTTGCAATGAGGGGCTGATGATTGATGCTTCTCATCTCTCTCTGTTCCTGTCTGTCTGTCCCTCTCTTTGACTCTCTCTGTCTCTGAAATAAATAAATAAATAAATAAATAAATAAATAAATAAATAAATAAATATTGGTAGAAGGGGCAGAGATATGAAATGGGCTGGTTCCACACACACGTGTGGCTGATTCAAATGGGATTTCATATATCCGCTGCAGAGGTTCCTGCTGAGGAGCAAGTAGTCCCAGCCCCACGCTAGGCTCCCCAGCCCAGGATTCCAGTAACAGGAAAAGAAGTCCCTATAGCTTTTGGCAGTAAAAACCCTGGATAATGACTGAGTGTGATGGAGGACTGCTGGAGTCCCATGCAGTTTCTCTTGAAGGGCCAGAATGCAGACTTAATCTGTGTGCCTCATTCTTTCTGAGCTCTGTTGTTGAAATAGCAATTCAAAAGCCTAGATATATATGGAGAGAAAATGAAGTATCTGGCATCAGCGTGGGAACTAGGCTTGGCTTTCTCACAGACAGAAGTGCTGGCAGAGCCCACTGTTCCTGTAACGAGCCCTTCTTTCACAGAGATGACAGAGAGGAGCCTTATCTGAGTTTCCACCAACCTGACTATTACTGTTTACTCCACTCTGGTGATTCCAGGAGAACAAGCCCCACCAATCCTACATGCCTATCCAAGCTGTTTCCAGTACCTTTTCCTTATAAATGACCTATCTTGGTTCATGCTTCAGATTTTCCTAAAATCTCTCAATTTTAAGGAACTTTTCTGTGATTATTTCTTCAAATAGGTTTTTAATTTCTTGCTCTTTCTCTTCTCCTTCCAGCACTCCCATGATACAAATGTTGGTATGCTTGAAGTTGACCCAGAGACTTTTTATACTATTTTCATTTTTTTTAATTATTCCTTTTGCTTTTTAATGTTGTGGTTGGGTGTGTTTTGCTTCCTTACATTCCAAATTGCCTACTTGATTCTCAGCTTTATCTACTCTAATGCTGATGTTCTGTAAATTATTCTTTATTTCACTTAGAGAATTCTTTATTTCTGACTGGTTATTTATAATGCTTTCCATGTTTTTTTACATGCTGTTGAAGTTCTCCCTAAGTTCATCTACTCTTCCCCTAAATTCATTGAGCATTCTTATACACAGTGTTTTGAACTCTTTATCTACTGTAGTAGATTGCTTGTTTCCATTTTGTTTAGTTCTTTTCCTAGAATTTTGTTCTGTTCCTTCATTTGGGATGTGCTTCTTTGTCTCTTTATTTTGGTAGCGCCCCTATGCTTGCTTCTATGTATTAGGTAGAGCTGCTCTGTCTCCTGGTTGGTAGAATGGCCTAATGTAGTAGTAGGTGTACTATAGGGTCTTTTGCCTTAGCTTCCCCAATCACCCAATCTGGGCATTCCAGTTGTGCCCCCTACCCTGTGTGGGCTGTGTACACCCTCCTGTTGTAGTTGAGCCTTGATTGCTGTTAGCACATCAATGATAGGGATTTACCCCCTTGATCTCTTGCAAGGACTAGCTGAGACCTCTGACCACTGTGGAGGATCAGCTGTGCAGGGGTCCCCCCCACAGAGTATGACTTACTTCAGTGGGGCTCTGCTGCCTTCTGAGCCCACCCCTTGATTGTGTCACTGTAGAGGTGGATGGGTGGCCTGAAGCCGTCCACTAGGTGTGCTGGCTCTCCTGGCTCCTGGGAGGCTGTTGCCAAGTTTGGCAACAACCTGTGTTTTATCCAGGGCCACCTGGCCTGAGCTACAAAGTGATCTACAGCTGGCTGCTAGATGTACTGGAATTAGGAGTGCTTCAGGAAAGACCACACTGTGACCACAACTGGAAGCTGCTAGTGCCAGGCCTGGGGCCACTTAGCAAGAGGTATAGGGTGTGAGGTTGGTTGGCAATGTGGAAAGGTCACATGAGGAACCAGGACCGGGGACTTAGGCCAAAACCACCCATACCCATGACCACCAAAAGAAATGGCCCAAGAGAATTTTGAAAAAAATCTGTCAGCCAATGAAATTTTGCCACAACATATCAACTTGCCACCACCCTACTGACACTATAAATTAACCCCCCCAACCCGCGCGGGGAAATCTGCGTAACTTCCCTGGCCCCTGTCTTGCGCACCAGTGAACCTCGCCCAAGATGCACTCTAAATAAAGCTTTGCTTGTCCACACTTAGTGGCTATGTCTTTCTTTCTTTCCTGGCAGAAAATATCTTAAATAGGGCACATGGAAGTCAGATATTGCTTGATTAAGAGATTTTAGTAAAATCTGAAGCATGAACCAAGACAGGCCATTTAAAAGGAAAAGGCATTGTAAACAGCTTGGACAGGCCTGCAAGTTTGGTGGAGTTTGGTCTCTTGAAATCACCAGAGTGGGATAAACAGCAACAGCCAGATTGGTATAAACTCAGATATGGCTCCTGCCTGTCACCTCTGTGGGGGGAGGGCTCATGATAGGAACAATGGGCCCTGCCAGCACTTCTGTCTGGGAGAAAGCCAACCCTAGGTCCCATGCTGTTGCGAGCCACTTCATTTTCTCCCCATATATTTCTACTGCGTTTTGAATTACAATTTCAGTCCTGAAGCTCAGAAAGACTGAGTCAGAAAGATTAAGTCTGTGTGTGGATCCTTTAAGAGAAACTGCCTGGGACTCTAGCAGCCCTCCATATCACAAGCCTTTATCCCTCATGGTTTTATTTATTTATTTATTTATTTATTTATTTATTTATTTTTATCCCTCATGGTTTTTACTGCCAGAAGTTATGGGGACTTTTCTTCTTGGCAGTGGATCCTTGCACTGGGAAGCCTGCTGTGAAGCTTGGACTACTAGCTTCCCAGAGGGGGCCTTTGCAGCAGACATAGCTCTCCCTATGTTTATCTGCTACACTTGGGTGTGGGACCAGCTCGATTTTCATCTCCACCCCTCCTACCAGTCTTGATGAGCCTTCTTCTTTAAATCCCCCCTTGTAGGATTTCTATTCAGCTAAATATCCAGCAGTTCTGAATGATGATTGTTCTGTAATTTCATTGTAATTTTGATATAGTTGTGGGAGGATGCTAGTACTGTGTTTACCTATGCTGCCATCTTGACCAGAAGTCAGAAACCATTTTTTTAAAAGTATAGATTCATCTGATCAGGCGGTGGTACAGTGAATGAAGCATTGGACTGAGATCCAGAGGACCCAGGTTCGAAACCCAGAGGTTGCCAGCTTGAGCATGGGTTCATCCAGCTTGAGCACAGGCTCACCAGCTTGAATATGGGATCATAGACATACATGATCCTAGCTTGACCTAGTGACCTATGGTCACTAGCTTGAGCCCAAGGTTGCTGGCTTGAGTAAGGGGTCACTCGCTCCGCTGTAGCCCCCCAGTCAAGGCAATATGAGAAAGCAATCAATGAAAAACTAAGGTGCTGCTACAAAAAAAAATTAATGCTTCTCATCACTCTCCATTCCTGTCTGGCTGTCCATATTTGTCCCTCTCTCTGACTCTTTCTCTGTCTCTATCAAAAAAAAAAATAGATATCCTGACCAGGCGGTGGCACAGTGGATAGAGTGTCAGACTGGGATGTGGAGGACCCAGGTTCGAGACCCCGAGGTCGCCAACTTGAGTGTGGGCTCATCTGGTTTGAGCTAAAGCTCACCAGCTTGGACCCAAAGTTGCTGGCTTGAGCAAGGGGTTACTCCTTCTGCTGAAGGCCCACAGTCAGGGCACATATGAGAGAGTGGTCAATGAACAACTAAAGTATCGCTATGAAAAACTGATGATTGATGCTTCTCATCTCTCTTTGTTCCTGTCTGTCTGTCCCTATCTATCCCTCTCTCTGACTCTCTCTGTCTCTGTAAAAAACAAAACAAAACAAAAAAACCGATTTAAAAAATAGATGAATAAAAATAAACGTGCAAGGTATTTTTGGCCAAGGAAGAAAGAAGGACGTGCCACCAAGTGTGGACAAGCAACAGCTTTATTTAGAGCACATCCTGGGCGAGGTTCACTGGTCCACAAGACAGGGGCCAGGAAAGTCATGCAGTGTCTCCCACCTGGGGGTAATTTATAGGGTTGGTAGGGTGGTGGTGGGTGGTGAAATTTCATTGGCTGATAGACAGTTGTTCTTTTTCAAAATGATCCTGGGCTGTTTCTTTTGGCAGGCATGAGTGTGGCCGTTTGTTTTTTTTTTTGGAGGTCATGGGTGTGAATGGTTCCGGCCAAAGTCCCCAAACCTGGTTCCTCATGTGACCTTCCCCATTGCTAAGTAACCTCACATTCCAACCTTTTATTTTAGATCGGGACACTGCTATTCATCTGGCTTCTTCCTGCTGATTAGGGGCATCGTGGGGAAGGAAGGTCAGAATGTGATGGCTCTAAGGGGAGTCGTGTATATGGGTGTAGGAGTATCTGGTTGACCGTGACTCGAGAAACCTCGCAGATGTGACCCTGTAAGAATCTAAGAAGAGCCCTGGCCGGTTGGCTCAGCGGTAGAGCGTCGGCCTAGCGTGCAGAGGACCCGGGTTCGATTTCCGGCCAGGGCACACAGGAGAAGCGCCCATTTGCTTCTCCACCCCTCCGCCACGCTTTCCTCTCTGTCTCTCTCTTCCCCTCCCACAGCCAAGGCTCCATTGGAGCAAAGATGGCCCGGGCGCTGGGGATGGCTCTGTGGCCTCTGCCTCAGGCACTAGAGTGGCTCTGGTCGCAACATGGCGACACCTAGGATGGGCAGAGCATCGCCCCCTGGTGGGCAGAGCGTCACCCCCTGGTGGGCGTGCCGGGTGGATCCCGGTCAGGCGCATGTGGGAGTCTGTCTGACTGTCTCTCCCTGTTTCCAGCTTCAGAAAAATGAAAAAAAAAAAAAAATAATAATCTAAGAAGAAGAGGAGCAAACATGAGTGATATGCTGATAATTAGAAGAGGACCTAGGATAGAGGCAACCCAGGTGAGGATTGGTGACTGCCACCAAGAGTTAAGCAGGTTGTAGGAAGAGAGGATCTTGTGCAGTTTCTCTTGCAGATGGTTGAGGACATTGATGTTTTCTTCCATCAGGCCAGTCTCATTGATTTAGTAACAGCATTGCTCCATATGGGATCTTGTCTATTCCCATAACTGAGACCTGTGAGGGAACTAGAGGTTCAGAGTGTGATGGTAAAACAGAGAAGTTAACCCCTGTGTCCACCAGAAATGAGATGGACTTATCTGCTACCTGCAGCTTTACTCTGGGCTCGGCAAGGGTGATGGGGGTCTTCAAGTCTGGGCCGCATCAGTCGTCCATGAGGCCAAGGAGTTCGAGCGATGAGCCTGCCTGGCTGGCTTGGCCTCCCATGTGGGTGGCTTGTGCTCTGTGTAAAGACACCAAGGAAGAGCTTGTTACCCAAAGGGGGCAATTGCTCTGCCAGTGACTGGTCTGCTTGCAGTCAGGACAGGGCTTAGTGGGTGGCCTTAAGAAGGGGCACTGTCGGCTCTGGGCTGCCACAAGAGCCTGGGTTTGGAGTGTTACCTTTTGCTGCATGTGGGCCTGGCGAGTAGCCTCAGCCTTTTCCTCTTGAATATTAAAAACCTTAAATGCCATATTCATCAGGTTTCAAATAGGGGTTTGGAGGCCCTTTTCTGCCTTTTTAAGTTTCTTCTGAATGTCCAGGGCCAATTGGGAAATAAAGTGGGTGGCTAATACAGTGGCCCTGGTATTGGAGGTAGGGTCTAAACAAGTATGAAGGTTCTAGCGTCAGTGAGGCAGTAGGATTAGAAGAGTAGGAGCCTAAACGCTTTTCGATTGCAGACAGATCAGAGAGGGAAAAAGGAACACAAACCTGAATAACTCCTTCCACTCCAGCCACCTGGCAGAGAGGGCAGAGAAAGTTTTCTCCCTCTTGTAGCTCAGAGCAAGATCTGGTGTGAGCACTGACGGCGGAGGAGAAAGTGGGACTGTTATATGCAGGCAAATAAGAAACAGGATCCAGTGAAGGGAGAGGAGGACCCGGATAGGATAAGACAGAGGGGGTTGTGCAGAAGGGGGAGAGAGTTCCTCAAGGGTGTTGGCGAAGGAGGAAAGATCAGGAGTGGAGGGTTTAGCTGAGGTTTCTCTGGCTAAAAGGACTTGTGCCGTAAAACAGACGGCACAGAGATTAAGACGAAAGTGCAAATACCAGAAGTCTTGAATGTAAGGGATCTCTGACCATTTCCCAGTTCTCTGGCAATAGTTCTGTAAATTGATGAGGAGGTTAAAGTTGAAAGTCCCTTCAGGAGGCCACCTGGTCTGTTTATCCAGTGGGAATTGTGGCCTAGCCACAGTGAAGAAGAAAATCAGTTTCTTCTTCTTTAGGGAGGAATCAATGTTTGAGAGATTCTGGATAAGGCACCCCAGGGGTGTTTTGGGGCCCAATTTAGATTCCTGTGCCCCCATGGCAGCCCTCAGCCTCAGAGTGATCAGCTATGAGAACTGGTGTCGTGCAACTCAATCTCTGGCCACCAGACAGTCATGCAGAGTGGGAGTGTCCAGGACATCCCCACAGGCACACACACACTAGGACAGCGGTTCTCAACCTGTGGGTCGTGACCCCAGTGGGGTTGCCTAAAGCCATCGAAAAATACATAATGAATATCAGGTATTTACATTCCGAATCATAGCTGTAGCAAAATTACAGTTATGAAGTAGCCACCAAAATTATTTTTTGGTTTGGGGTCACCGCAACATCAGGAACTGTATTACAGGGTCACGGCATTAGAAAGGTTGAGAGCTGCACTAGGCAATGGGAGAAGGTCCCTAATGCAGTTGCAATTATGGACAGAGGGTCTCAGAGTCAAAAAAAACTGAGGGGAGGCTGGAGGCTGGGGACTTACCACACCATGTGTTGAAATGGGTGGGAGGTCAGAGGTCCCTGGTCTTCCTTGGAAGGGAAGGGGAGAAAAGTGGCCCTTGAGGGCTTCAAGCTCCTCCCGGGTTTTGCCACCAAATGTAAGGTATTTTCTGCTGAGGAAGAAAGAAGGACGTAGCCACCAAGTGTGGACAAGCAACAGCTTTATTTAGAGCGCATCATGGGCAATGTTCACTGGTCTGCAAGACAGGGGTCAGGGAAGTAGCACAGCTACTCCCACACAAGGGATAATTTATAGGATTGATAGGATGGTTTTGGGTGGCAAAATTTCATTGGCTGACAGACAGTTGTTCTTTTACAAAATGCTCCTGAGCCATTTCTTTTGGTGGTCCTGGGTGTGGGTAGTTTCAGCCAAAGTCCTCGAACCTGGTTCCTCATGTGACCTTTTCCCATCACCAACCAACCTCACAAAAATTATAGATTCAGGCTATATAAAATTAAAGATTAAAAATTTTTTTTAAATTAATTAATTTATTTTTATAGGAACAGAGAGAGAGTCGGAGAGAAGGATAGATGGGGACAGACAGACAGGAACGGAGAGAGATGAGAAGCATCAATCATCAGTTTCTTGTTGTGACACCTTAGTTGTTCATTGATTGCTTTCTCATATGTGCCTTGACTGTGGGGCTACAGCAGACCGAGTAACCTCTTGCTCGAGCCAGCAACCCTGAACACAAGCTGGCGAGCTTTTTGCTCAAGCCAGATGAGCCCGCGCTCAAGCTGGAGACCTCAGGGTCTCGAACCTGGGTCCTTCTGCATCCCAGTCTGATGCTCCACCCACTGTGCCACCACCTGGTCAGGCTAAAATTAAAGATTTTATAAAGATATAATATCACAAAGTAAGTTAAAGGAGCAAAATTATGTTACAATTCAATAGATGCAAAAACATTAAACAACATTTGATAAGATGTATAGATAAACCAGATTTAAAAGTGGCTTTATTAGCTTAATAAAGGCCACAACCTCTAGCAAATAGATTGATAATCATTACTGACCAAGACAAGAATTTTTATTTCTTCCTGACTTTATAGCTGTGGGTCAAATAAGTTTGTAAATATGATGTATTTGTTTGCTCACTTATAGTTTGCATTGGGTGTGGGGGACAGGCTGTAAGCCAGCAAAGTCATTATAGCCTAAGGCTTAGTTTTAAGACTAAGCCTTTTCCACCCTTTTAAGACTAAGATCTTTTCAAAACTAAGCTTGTCCCCATACCCTTGACTGTTGCATGATGTGGGGTGGTGTATGTACTCTTATGAGGAATCCCATTATGCCTCAGATAAGTGACTTTGTATCAGAGACTTCCTTATTTGTAGATTGGCTTAAAGGTTTGCATTTCAACACTATAAAATGAGGCAGACTGGGGCTTGCTTGAGCTAGGTTCCTGAAATTAGCATTGCAAGGAGAGGTAGCCAAGATGGCAGAGTGCTGAAGGAGAAGCCAGTTTGTGCAGAGAGAAGGAGATGGGGAACAGAGGTTAATAAGGCTGGTGAGGTAGAAACCTTTGATTCTAGGAAAACTCAAATGAATCAGTGACTTTGGGAGCCCTGAATGGAAGGGGAAGTGTTTTCCCACTGTGTGTATTTTTGCCCGCTGGGTGAAAGCTAGGATTAAAGGTAATGGCCCACCAGTTCTTGGCTTCATGGTTTCATTATCGTCTGTCCGAATCGAATGCGAACCTGCATGGGCCAGGTGGCTGTGATGGTGGCTGCGGCTACTGGCTTTACAATAGCATAGTTTAAGAGATACTGAACAAACAAGGAAAAATAACCAGTTAATATTGTTAGGGTTAAATTAGCCCCTTTAAAACTCATATTTTTCTTACCCAGGCATTTTGTAAAAATAGAGTTAATTTTCTTGCTATTCTCTTTCCTAACAGCTGCCTAGCCTTCACTTTGAAATGTAGCAAAAGCTTACCTTCACAAAAATGTCTAAAAAGGTTTGTATTGGGGAGGAACCTGACAATTGAGGGAGCTTTAAATCAAAATAGGCGTTGCCTGACCAGGTGGTGGTACAATGGATAAGAGCATCAGCAGGAGATGCTAAGGACCCAGGTTTGAAACCCTGAGGTCACCAGCTTGAGCACTGGCTCACCAGTTTGAGCAAAGGGTATTGGCTTCAGGGTGGGATTATGGACATCAACCCATGGTCTCTGACTTGAGCCCAAGATTGATGACTTTAGCATAGGGTCACTCACTCTGGTAGAACCACCTCCGCAGCAAGGCACATATGAGAAAGCAATCAGTGAAAAACTAAGGTACCGCAACTTATAATTGATGCTTCTCATTTCTCTCCCTTCCTGTCTGTCCCTGTCTCTGTCACACAAAAAAATTCACAATAGATGTTTGTGAAAGCAGGCTCATAGACTAAGGCCCCAGCTGTTCCTGGGAGATGGACCTCTTGGCTGTATTCAGGATTTACCAAGCACACTAAGTCTGTGCTACATCAAAGAATTTGTGTCCCTGCAACAGAATTCTCCTCTTTAAGTCAGTAACCAAGGCCACAAAACCCCTGATTGTGGGAAAGGGGCTGTGGGCTGGCAGGTTTGTTATAGCCTAAGGCTTAGTTTTAAAGACTAAGCCTTCCCCACCCTTTTAATCCTAAAATTTTGTCAACACTAACCTTTTCTCCACACCCTTGACATTTGCATGATGTAGGGTGGTGCGATCTTATGAAGAATCCAATTTATGCCTCAGATGAGTGGTTGTGTATCAGAGATTCCCTATTTATATATTGGATTAAAGGCTTTAATTGTCTATGCTATATAATAAAGCAAAGTCTGGGGGCTTGCTCTTTCTGATATTGCCATCAGCATTGAAGAGGCCTCCTGATCCCATCCTCTCTTCTTGGTGAATCTATTTTCTTAACTCCGCACTGTTTTCCCTCAGGACCCATAATTACTAGCCGTGCAGGTCTGCAGCACCTGATATTGCTAATCTAAGCTTGCTCAGGTATAGAAACCCCATGCCAGCAAATTCCCTATACCTAATACCCCCTCCCACAGTTTGGGACTTGTAAAGCCAGGAGCCATGGCTGTCACTATCAAAGCAGCCGCCTGGCCCATGCAGGTTCGCATTGGATTCGGACAGTCGGTAAAGAAACAACGGAGCCACAAACTGGTGGGCCATAGTCTTTAATTCTAGCTTGCACCCGGCGGGCAAGTAAAAACACACACTGGGCTCCAAAACCCAATCACATTCAGTGCTCACAAAGCTACTGATTTATCCGAGTTTCCTAGAATCAAAGGTTTCTAGCTCACCAGCCTTATTCTCCTCAGTTCCCCATCTCCTTCCTTATCCCAGATACAAACTGCACAAACTGGCATCTCACTCAGCACTCCGCCATCTTGGCTGCTTCTCCTGGCCTCCTCCACGTGGCCTCCTTCCACTGCTCTCTCATGCTAATCATCCCAGGAACCAAGAGCAAGCTCCCACTCCATCCTCATATTATAGTGTAGAAATCCAAACCCTTAATCCAATATACAAAATAGGGAGGTCTCTAATACAAAGTCACTTTCTGAGGCATGATTGGATTGTACCACCCCACATCAAAAAGGGTAGGAAAGGCTTAATCCCAAAACCAAGCCCCAGGCTACAAGGATTCTGCCTGCCTTTAGCCCACCCCAACACACATTAATATCACCTGGGTGACGGCCTCCTCATGTTATCTTTAACAAAGTGAGCATAATACATTTTATCTGCCCAACAGGACTGACACTGTTGGTCTCAGCTTGCTTGTACACTTGCATCCAGGCATTTTTAAAATAAACTTTTTGTAAGGCCAGGAGCCGTCATCATGACCATTCACATGCAGGTTCCCATTGGATTCGGGCAGGCGATAAAGAAATGGCGGAGTCAGAGGATGGGGGGCCATCCTATTTATTGGTGTCTCACCAAGACAGGCAAACCACAAAAGAAGACAAGGGAAAAGCAGAAAACCAGCTCTTCCATGAAGGGCAAGGGATCAGGGGAGCCCCTGCAATTGTGATAGCAGGAACTGTGTGTCTGAGCTCCTGGTCTGTCCCACTTTATAGTGTAGAAAACCAAAATCCCTTAATCCAATATACAAACAAGGAAGTCTCCGATACAAAGTCACTTATCCAAGGCATAATTGGATTTCTCATGAGAGTGCACCACCCAGATCATACAATCAGTCAAGGGTGTGGGGAAAAGCTTAGTCCCAAAACCAAACCTCAGGCTACAACAACCTGGCCTGCTTATAGCCTGTCCCCCACACCCATTATAAGTCACAAGCGAGCAAACATATATATCATGTTTACAAACTTATTTGACCAACACTTTTCTTTTGGAATACACCAGATTTGTGTTTTGAGTTCAGCTCTCCGGAAAAGGCCCTCCTGCACCGGAAAGCTTTTCTTCCAGTAGGAGAGAAGCTCCAAGGACATTTTGCATTTTGTGCAAAGTGCTCAGAGAGACATTGTGAAGGACACCTTTGTAATTGTTGAAACTGTATGACTTGTACTGTTACGGGTAGTTTGTTTATATTATGTACCTCATTCTCTGCACAGAAATGCCTGTGGTGTGGACTGAAAAGTGAGCAAAAGGAGTGAATATTGGCCAAATAAGTTTGTAAGATATGATTTTTATGTTTGCTCGCTTATAGTTTGCAATGGGGGCTGGGAAATGTCAGGTAAATGTGGTCAGTGAAATTGCAAATTACCTTCCTGTTTGGGAAGGGCCACTATTTTACTAATGTTTGTTGGAGGAGAAGTTTTCAAGCCAGACAGTTTTGAAGAGAGAAAGAAGGAGGCGAAGCAAGGAGGAATGCAGGGGGAAGGGAGCCTGCATGGGATTAACTGCTTTCTATAGTTCTCTGAAAAGGTGCAAGGGGCAACTTGCTACATAGAGAAAGGAAGTTAGAATTTATCTGAAAACCCCTTTCTCTCTCCTTTTCTTAAAAGATTTTAAGACCTTACTTTGCAATTTCCAATTCTCTTATTCTCTGACCTCAACTAAACTCACCCTTCCCTCCTGGAGTCACAGCTTATTCTCTGACCTCACCTAAACTCACCCTTCCCACCTGGAGTCATGACAGTGCCTTACACCTCAAGACAAAGGGATCACAAGCCCCTTGCATGAAAACCTGTATTCTGTAAAAGGTATATAACTTGTAAGAAAATCAACTTTGGGGAGCACGTCTCTTTGGAGTTACTAGCCCTGCACGCTCCGCTGGCTTTTTAATAAATTCTCTTTTCCTCTAATAAAGTTATCTGAGAGTCTATCCTCCATTCGGTTCCCTTCCTGCAACAGTGCCCACCCACAGAACCGGGAAGGGGTTTAGCCTGTCAGTACCTCATACTGGTTAAGACAGTCCAGAGGTCTGACACATTCGGGGGTTTATACCAACCTGCCAGTTTCCAAGAGAAGCTGAAAGGAGGCTTCCCCCTTCTCCAGTGAACCAGCCACCCCTCGTTTCAATCTAACAAATACTAGAACAAAAAATATGTACAGAATATTTTATTTGTATTTAAAGTCCAAATTTAGGAATGGACATTAGAGGTCAGCAAGGATTCTTGTTAAACTAAACTACGTAAATAATTATCAGTAGCCTTCCTCTACATCAGTCGTCCCCAACCTTTTCTGGGCTACGGACCCGTTTAATGTCAGAAAATATTTTCACATACTGGCCTTCAGGGTGGGCCGAATAAATGCACAAAATAAAATTATGAGATTGGCGTAAATAAAACATCGTTCAGAATTAAATATAAATAAAACGAAAATAATGTAAGTTAGTTATTCTTTCTCTGCAGAAAGAAAGGGGGGTTGGGGACCACTGATCAGTTATCAATAAAGCAATGAAAGGCCTAATGAGAGGACTGAGTGAATGGAAAGGCAATCTCATGGATTCGTACAGGCTTAAGTTTTGTGTCCAAAGTCTGTGACTCTTGAGAGCCTGAATAGGAGGCCCTAAATCTAACCCTGCCTGTAGCCCCAATCTCCCCAAGCCCACCCCTTGACCTAGCCTTGCCTCTCTGACTATCTCAGTAAGTAACCCATAGGATTGGTCAATCAATCCTCACCCGGGGGAGGAAACTAACAGGTCTCCACTCTACCTTGGAAGTGGCTGCTTCCCCACTCCCCCGCCCCTCCCTGTTTCTCCGCGCCTCCCTGTCCCTCCCGCCCCTGGTACCTTCATTTCCCAGCTCCCGAAGCCCCGCCCCTTTTTCTAAGCACCGCCCCAAAACCGGAAGCAAAAGTGTGCTTTTGCGCGTGCGCGCGCTGTGGGCTCTGTCTTCTTGCATCCTCACTTTTGTCTGAGCTCAGTATTCAGCTGGGCCAGCAATTTTCCCGGCTTGGGTCGGCCCTGCCTCAGGTCCGGTGCCGGCGGCGGAGAGCTCGGCCTTGGGGAAGCCAGAGATCTGAGGTTGGCCGCCGCTGGGACCCCCGCACCGGGGCCTCGGATTACCGCCACTTTACCTCAGAGCCCTGGCCCGCTCCGCTGGTGGCTGTTGCTGCTCGTCCCCAACTCCCTGAATCGGGCACTCTAGGCTGGGTCCAGTCGGGTGAGAGCAAAGGGAAGTGGAGAACAACCCTTATATTTATAATTCCCCCTCTAGACGCGTCCTCTGCTCTCTTTCCAGAAAAGAAAAGCATCCCTGCTTTTCTCGTCCTGGGGACTCTCGAGAGCCTCACCTGGTCGTCTCTGCGCCTATCTGCAGATTTCGGCGTGTCCGGTGAGCAAGGGGCTGGCAATCGGCTCCACTGCGCCCTCTCCTCTTCCCTTCTGGTGCAGAAGATATGTTGGTCAAATAAGTTTCTAAAATATGAATTTTATGTTTGCTTGCTTATAGCTTGCATTGGGGTCTGGGCAACGACAGGTATATGTGGTCTGTGATGTTGCAGAATACCTTCCTGCTTGGGAAGGGCCATTGTTTTGCTAATGTTTGCTGGAGGAGAGGTTTTTGCGCCAGAAAGTTTTGAAGAAAGAAGGAAAGGAAGAGGAATGAGCCATGTTTGCAAAATGAGAACAGAGAGAATGAAGGTGTGTAGGTGGGAACCAGACTTGAGGGGCTTTTGTGAGCTCCACAGAGACTGGTGTGGCCTTTGATTCTAGGAGGAACTGAAGAAGCTTCTCCTGGGTGGAACCGGATAATGTGTCAGTGGCTTTGGGAGCCCTGAGTGAAAGGAAAGTGTGTTCCCTGTGTGTGTTGCTCATTGGCTGGCGTGTGACTTGAGTAAAGGAGTGGCCCACCATTTTTGGCTCCACTGTTTCTTTATTGTCTGCCTGATTCCAATGAGAACCTGCACCTGCATGGCCACGACGGCGGCGACTACTGGCCATATAAGATATTACTTAATCTTGCCTGACCAGGCGGTGTTGCAGTGGCTAGAGCATCGGACTGAATTCAGAGGACCCAGGTTCGAGACCCGGAGGTCGCCAGCTTGAGCGCGGTTTCATCTGGTTTGAGCAAAGCTCACCAGCTTGGACCCAAGGTTGCTGGCTGGAGCAAGGGGTTACTCGGTCTGCTGTAGTCCCATTGTCAAGGCACATATGAGAAAGCAATCAATGAACAACTAAGGTGTTGCAACAAAAAACTGATGGTTGATGCTTCTCATCTCTCTCTGTCTCTGTAAAAAAAAAAAAAAAAATTTAATCTTTACTTTACCCTGCCTGTGGACACCTGTTTGCTACATCATATCCAGATGCATACAAGTGAACTAATTATTAAGTATATTTGTAACCATTGTCAGAGAATGCAGCTATCCATTGTAATCAATTAGTGTGTAGATCATTTTTTTTTTTTTTTTTTTTTACAGGGACAGAGAGAAAGAGTCAGAGAGAGGGATAGATAGGGACAGACAGACAGGAACGGAGAGAGATGAGAAGCATCAATCATCAGTTTTTCGTTGCAACACCTTAGTTGTTCATTGTTGCTTTCTCATATGTGCCTTGACCGTGGGCCTTCAGCAGATCGAGCAACCCCTTGCTCGAGCCAGTGACGTTGGGGTCTTGAACCTGGGTCTTCCGCATCCCAGTCCGATGCTCTATCCACTGCGCCACCGCCTGGTCAGGCAGTGTGTAGATCATTTTTGACTTTCACACATAAACTGATCATCTGCCAGTTTTAGCTGTTTTTTACCTTGAACCTTGTATTTCTTTAGTGCACTTGCCAGGACCTCCATCCAGTTCATGTTGAATAGCATAGAATTTATATCTTTGCCTTGTTCCAGATCCCAGAGGGAATTATTCTACCATTTCACCATTAAATACAATGTTTATTGTATGTTTGTAGATACTCTTTTTCTAGTAAAACGTGTTCCCTTCTACTTTTGGTGGGTTAAATTGTTATAACCAATGAACATTCTAGACAGTCACTACTTTGTACCGAAGGGGATGAGTCATGTGACCTTTTTCTGTTAATAAGGTGAATTATATAAATCGATTCCATTTTCATAACATTTTAATTCTTTTTTTTTTTACTAAGTGAGAGATAGGGAGGCTGACCAACAGACTCCTGCATAACCCCAGACTAGTAAGGGGCGATGCTCTGCCCATCTGGGGCCACAGCTCCATGGGACAACCGAGCTATTTTAGTGCCTGTGGTGAGGCCATGAAGCCATCCTCAGCAGTGGGGGCCAACTTGCTCTAACCATTGAGCCATGGCTGCAGGTGAGGAGAGGGGTGGGAGCAAGGGGTGGAGAAGCAGGTGGTTGCTTCTCCTGTATGCTGACCGAAGTCGACACATGGGGCCGACCTTCTACACTGAGCCAACGGGCCAGGGCCTAATGATTCCATTTTTACCCACATTTTATTCTTAGGACAAAATGAATGTCATTTGTGATTAATATATTTATTCTTCATTTGTTGACTGTACTGATATTATATTATTTGCACTAATGTGTAAGAGATTTTTGTTAATTGCAATTTTCTGCTTTTGGAAATACTTGAGAAAATAGTATTTCCACCCCTTTAATGGAATATTAAAATTTTTATTTATTTGGTGAGCCACCTGATTAAACGATTTGAAACTTCTGTTTCCTTTGTGGGTGTGTTTTAAATTGCTGAGTTTTTTTCTATAATGACTGGATATAGTCAAGTGTTGTATTTATTTTAGATCATTGCTGGAAAGTTGTACTCTCTACTAAAATTAATTAATTACTTGTACATTTCCATATTCCCATCATTTTTTTTATTGTTGTCTTTTTGTAATGTAATTATGACTAATTCATAACTCCTTTTGTCAGGGCTCTGTTGCTAAAGAAAATTGCTATGGGTTTCTCGACCTCAATAGTTTTCAAAGGATGGATTGCTGGCTTTTCCGATTCTGTTTATTTGTTTTGAAAGTGTCATTAATTGGGCCTTGTTTTCACTTTTTTTCCTAACCTTATATGGTGTTCTTTTCCCAACCTTCAGTGGTTAGCTAATTGATACTGATTTTTTTTCCCTCTGGGATTTGAGGATATTTCTAAGTTTATAAATATATACACACCACACCAGCTGTGAATTTCCAGTGTTATAAGAAACAGTTATTTTAATTTTCTGCTTCTGTTCTGCCATATGAGTCATTCTGACTCACAGAGAAATATGTGTGCATCTCCTTATTCCTATAATGTTCTTCATTTTAATATAACATCTGTCAACACCTGATAGTTTGTTAATTACTGCCCTCCCTGAAAAAAAAAAAGTACATGTGTTTCAGGGTTCTTCTGTTTTGTTTAGTGCTGTATCCCCTGTGACTGCATGTAGTAGGATCAGGGGAAATGCTACGTAAGTGAATATGAAATGAAGGAGCAGCAGGTAGGGGCCTTAAGGGAAACTACCTTGCTCAAGACATAGGTTTAGTCAAGAGAAGGTATTCAAAGATAAAACATTTGAATAGAATACTTCATTTGTCTATTCTGCATAATGTGCCCAACAAAGTTCTAGGCCAGACCCTGGTAATGTTAGGGAATAATGTCCTCACTAACTTTGAAATGATAAGTGTATGTTCAGAAATATACTCACTGGTCATTTCAGCTTTGAAGATAAATAGACCTGCATACACACCTGACAGAGTGGCTCTCTAATTGGGTAACATTGAGTGTGTAGTTAATTGACTGTAAGATTCCTGAAGTACGTATTAATTAGTAGTAATAATATAATTTGCAGAGTTCCTATGAAAAATAAGTAATTTCTTTGCAAAGGTATGGGCATCTCTTCACAGTAATTCTCACATCATGGTTGCTCAAATGGAACATGTTATTAATATAGTAAAGAATATCACAGTTTTTATTGGCTTTAAAATACATACTTGATCCACTGCAGTGGAAGGAAAAGTTGTGTTTTCATTATTTGGAATTTGTGCACCAGTACTGTAAATATTGCTATGAGATGAGCTACACTCTGCTAACTTAAGTATTTTTCTGCTGCTACTTCTGTACAACTAAACCAGGGGTCCCCAAACTATGGCCCGCGGGCTGCATGTGGCCCCTGAGGCCATTTATCTGTCCCCGCTACACTTCCAGAAGGGGCACCTCTTTCATTGGTGGTCAATGAGAGGAGCACATTGACCGTTTCATTAGCCAGAAGCAGGCCATAGTTCCCAATGAAATACTGGTCAGTTTGTTGATTTAAATTTACTTGTTCTTTATTTTAAATATTGTATTTGTTCCCTTTTTTTTTTTTTTTTTTACTTTAAAATAAGATATGTGCAGTGTTTATAGGGATTTGTTCATAGATTTTTTTTATAGTCTGGCCCTCTAAAGGTCTGAGGGACAGTGAACTGGCCCCCTGTGTAAAAAGTTTGGATTACAGCATGGCAGTCTTCTCTACCCCTCCCCCCATGTGTGGAATATAGGCAGTTGATGCTCTTTTTTAAAACCATGTTTCAGGGACCCTGCAGTCCATGGGGGGATCCCTTTGATCAGGGACTGAGCAATAATGTGTGTTAGCCTGCTAAGGGGTGCAGGAGTAATATTGGGAATGGAGCACTCAAAAGTGGTATTTAAGTCAGTGCTTTCTTGGGTTTGAGACAGTGTATATTCTTAGTAGTATATTCTGAAGCTTGAAGGTATTGCCTGATACATTTTATGCTTTTAATTATTATAGGCAAACTGCCAACTAAACTTTTAGGCAGCAGTGAACTTACTTGCAAAATGAGACTTTTAAACATAAAAAAAAGTAAAGAAAAAAAAACTCAACAAGAACCCAATTATAGCCTGACCTGTGGTGGCGCAGTGGATAAAGCGTCGACCTGGAAATGCTGAGGTCGCCGGTTCAAAACCCTGGGCTTGCCTGGTCAAGGCACATATGGGAGTTGATGCTTCCAGCTCCTCCCCCATCTCTCTCTCTCTCTCTCTCTCTCTCTCTCCTCTCTAAAAATGAATAAATAAATAAAAAAAAATTAAAAAAAAAAAAAAAAGAACCCAATAATAGTTTTCTAGTTCTAGATGAAGTAAGATTACACCCACTTCTTACATTATCAGTGTGTATTGGCTTTGGTGTCTCGGGCCTATGAATATATGTATGAGAATATTGTGTGTCTGCATGTGTGTGTGTGTATGTGTGGGGAAGTTTGAGGGGTATGGTTCCTTATAGTGTGCTGCAGCATCCTGGCTCATGATTGTGTGAATTGTGGGGAGACCTAGAGGATCATGACTCTCCTGCCTCAGTGTAACTTCTCAACATTCTGTTCTTCTCCATGAAGGGAACATGGGTGAGGAAAGAAGCACTGCCGAGTTCCAGAAAAGCATGCCACAGGTCGGTAAGAGCTAATAATTCCCAGAAAGAATATTTCCATTTCACTAGTTTGTCTAGTTGATTGTTTGGAACAGGGATCAGCAACTTGTTTCTGTGTTGGGCCACATAAAAAGTACTGTATGTCACTTAGCTGTTCCATTTGCTTGTGTATTCATTTATTACTTTCCATATGTACCCAGACTTGTGGTTGAACCTATGACCTCTAGCATGCCAGATTGATGCTTTTTCCACTGAGCCACTTGGCCAGGGCTGGATTGTATGTGTACTTTTTTTTTTTGGTGTTGAATTTTACAAGTTCTTTAAATATTGGATATTAATTTCTTAACAGATATATCTGTGAGAATGTTCTCCCATTCAGTGAGTTGCCTTTCTATTTTGTTGATAGTTTTCTATGCTGGGGAAAACTTTTTAATTGATGTGGTCCAGTTTTTAAATTTTCTCCTTCCTCAAGAAGATCTTTCAGAAAAAATACTACTAAAAGAAATGTCTAAGATTTTAGTGCCTCTGTCTTCTTCTGGGATTTTGAGTGTTTTGATTCTAATATTTAAATGTTCTTCCATTGTGAATTCATTCTTGTGCATCCCACATTGTGTTTTTATTCATTAAAACCTCATCCAGATTTGACCCAGTGTTTCATGTTGCACTGATCACTATAGTGGGAAAGGAGGAAGCTGGTGATAACTGTTTGTGGAACAGAGAATTGTAGTGTCATGGTTGAAATTAAAACTAAGTCATCACTTCCCTGACCAGGTGGTGGCGCAGTAGATAGAGCTTCTAACTGGGACCCAGAGGACCCAGGTTCAAAATCTTAAAGTTGCCTACTTGAGCACATGCTCATCTGGTTTGAGCATGGCTCACCAGCTTGAGCCCAAGGTCACTGGCTTGAGCAAGGGGTCGCTCCATCTGCTTTAGACCCCAGTCAAGTCAAATATGACAAAGTTATCAATGAAAAACTAAGGTGCCACAATGAAGAGTTGATGCTTCTCATCTCTCTTCCATCCTGTCTGTCCTTATCTGTCCCTCTCTCTGTCTCTGTCACAAAAAACCCCACCAAACACTAAGTCCTCACTTAACATTGTTAATAATTTCTGTGTTTTTATGGAAAACAACAATAAATAAAACCAGTTTCCCTATAGACTGATTGATATAAACAAGGATAAGGTTCCCACATATCTCATCAATATTATAACAAAAGGAAGTCATTTGAGGAACTTCTGTATTTTATTGAGAGCATTTCTCTCATTTTAGCTATATGGTCTGAATTGTTCTGGATCATAGTAAGACCGGAATTTTTTTTCATCAAACAATAGGGAGAGAAACTTAATGTTTTATAAGTGTTGTAATACTAGTGATACAGGACTTTTTTAGTCAGGAGGATGTGTGGGGGAAAGAGAAAGAGATCTATCTGATGGCTGAGTCCCAGGGTTGATGTTAGAAGACCACACAGCCTTCAAATGTCCTGTGAATGGATTCTCTGTGCCCCGTATTGTCACCATCCTCCATCCTCCTGAACACAAGGGATTGGCACCTTTCTGAACAGAATATGTGGGATGTTTCAGGACCCAGTAGTCTTTGAGGATGTGGCTGTAGACTTCAGCCAGGAGGAGTGGGCTTTGCTGGATATCACTCAGAGGAGCCTCTACAGAGATGTGATGCTGGAAACCTTCCAGAACCTGGCCTCTCTAGGTAAGATTGACAGCATTCCTAGGTTCAGTTGTTTCGAAAAGAAATCTGACAGATTGAACTTATTCTTTATTATAGGATTTGGGCTGAGGAATAAGATACATTGGTAAATATGACAGACACAGTCAGGAACCCCAAGAAATATATAGTGTAGTGGCTTGACCATGAAAAACATCTGTGTGTTGAATTGCCTTTTTATTGTAATTAAAAGCCTCAAGGCTTATTGAACGTTGAAAGTGTGGGCATAGATGACTTCAGGGAGGGACACAGGGAGTGTAACTTCATCTTAACTTGATTACATCTGCAATGACCCTATTTTCAAATTAAGCGACATTCTGACATTCTAGGTAGACATAAAACTTTTAACAAATATGTTTATTTCTTTTCAGAGCAGTTTTAGGTTCACAGCCAAACTGAATGGAAGATACAGAGATTTACCATATCCCCCTTACCACCCCATGCACAGCCTCCCCACTGTCAGCACACACCACCAGAGTCCTGCGTTTGTCACAGTTGATGAGCCTACACTGACACATGATCATCACCTAGAGTCCATAGCTTCCATTAGGCTTCACTCTTGGTGTTGTACCTTTGTTGTTTGAACAAATATGCGATGACGTACACCCACTGCTGTAATATCATGCAGATAGTTTCACTGTCCTAAAAGTCCTCTTTGTCTGGCTGACTCATCTCTCCTTCCCTTGTATCCCCTGGCAACTATTGCTGTTTTTTGGTGTTTTTTTGTTTTTTATTTTTTACCGAGAGAGAGAGAGAGAGAGAGAGAGAGAGAGAGTCAGAGGGATAGGCACAGACAGACAGGAATGGAGAGAGATGAGAAGCATCAGTTTTTTGTTGCGACACCTTAGTTGTTTATTGATTGCTTTCTCATACGTGCCTTGACCGTGGGCCTTCAGCAGACTGAGTGACCCCTTGCTTGAGCCAGCGACCTTGGGTTTAAGCTGGTGAGCTTTTGCTTAAACCAATGAACCTGCGTTCAAGCTGGCAACCTCGGGGTCTTGAACCTGGGTCCTTCCGCATCCCAGACTAACACTCTATCCACTGCGCCACCTCCTCGTCAGGCACTACTGCTCTTTTTACTGTGTCAACTGTTTTCTCTTTTTGAGAAAGTTATGTATTTGAAGTTTTACAGTATGTACCATTTTTACATTGGTTTTATTCAGTTAGTAACACATTTAAAGTTTTTTCATGCCTTTTACTCAATCTTCTAGATTTTTATTCATCCATTCACCTAAAGAAAGACATCTTTGCTGCCAGCAAGTATTGGCAATTTTGAATAAAGCTGCTATAAATGTGTGTGCAGGTGTTGTGTGGGCATGTTTCCAACTTCTTCGGATAAATTCTAAAGAGAATGACTGTCTGGCCATGTGGGTGGACCTTTCCCTTGTTTTCCCCTTTATCATGATCTCAGAGTAACCTTGTGTAAGATTGGTATTCTGTGAGATTACTCATGTTCAGCAGGAGTACAAAATGTCCTGGCTGTAAGAATTAGACCAGTCTTATATGCTAAACATTAGATATGAATGTCAGATCAGTTTTTAATTTTTACTTATTGACTTTAGCGAGAGTGGAATAGAGAGAGAAAGAAAGAGGCAGGAACATCAATATCTTTCTATATGTGCCCTGACCGGGGATCGAACTTGCAACCTCTATGCTTTGGGACTATGGTCTAGCCAACTGAGCTATCCGGCCAAGGTTCAGATCAGTTTTAGACATCAGAGGCTTTATTGCTACTTCTCTTTCATAAATATATTTCTGTTAAACATTTTGTTGCAATTAAAGTCACACTTGATGCTAAGTTTGCAGAATCAGAAGACCAAAGTTTCAGCCTTGTCTCCTGGATATATTTGTGGTTCCTCATTGTTTTCCTGCATGTGACATGCCTTTCTCCTTTAACAGGGTACGCACTGCATACACCCTGGCTGATCTTCCAGTGGAAGCAGGAGGAGGACCTGGAGATGACAAAGAGAGTGTCTGTCCAAGGGGAGTGCCAGGAAGGCAAGAGTTCTTGGGAGAAACTGTCTAGGTTGGAAGGTATTCATTTGGAAAAATCAAGTGAAAGTCAAACAGCTGTTTTGTCAGATATTTTCCCCATACACCATTGATCACTATTTGACATTTTATTAACAGTCTTTCTTGTTTTTGAAAAGACTTTCCTTGTTTCTTTTTGTAAGTTGGTATTTGGTCATGTACATTTTACTGTGTTCCTGTTTTTTGTATTTTTCCAAAGTGAGAAGCAGCGCGGAGGCAGGCAGACAGACTTCCGCATGGCCCTGACTGGAATCCACTTGGCATGCCCACCAGGGAGCTATGCTCAGTCCCTCTGGAGCATTACTTTAATGCAATCGGAGCCATTCTAGCGCCTGAGGCAGAGCCCATGGAGTCATCCTCAGCTCCCGGGCCAACTTGCTCCAATGGAGCCTTGGCTGTGGGAGAAGAAGAGAGAGATAGAAAGGGGAAGGGTAGAGAAGTAGATGGGTGCTTATCCTTTGTGCCTTGGCTGGGAATCAAACCTGTGACTTTCACATTCCGGGCCGACGCTCTACCACTGAGCCAGCTGGCGAGAGCCTGTTCCTATTTGTGTTGTTCTTCCAATAATACCTTGTTGTTTTTATTATCCATCAATCTTCATGGAATTATTTCTCATTCAGTTGATTATCATTTGACCCTTGTGTTTAGAAGCAGAGTCTTTTTTTTTTTTACAAAGACAGAGTCAGAGAGAGGGATAGACAGGGACAGACAGACAGGAACAGAGAGATGAGAAGCATCAATCATTAGTTTTTTGTTGTGCGTTGCAACACCTTAGTTGTTCATTGATTGCTTTCTCATATGTGCCTTTTCCGCGGGCCGTCAGCAGACCGAGTAACCCCTTGCTCGAGCCAGCAACCTTGGGCTCAAGTTAGTGAGTTCTTGCTCAAACCAGATAAGCCCATGCTCAAGCTGGCAACCTTGGGGTCTCGAACCTGGGTCTTCCGCATCCCAGTTTGATGCTCTATCCACTGCGCCACCGCCTGGTCAGTCTTGAAGCAGAGTCTTGAGTGAGCCACACTGTGAAAGTCCTTTGTTCAAAGGTGACTTTACTTTTCATTTCAGATTTTGACACTCAACCTAAGACTAATAAATCTGTCACTTCACAAGATATTTATGAAGAAACAGTATCTATTGAACAGGAAATAGTAAGATTCAAGAGGAATGTTGCACAGTCATCTATTTTATATAAAAAGTGGGAAAACCATGGTATTGACTGTAAGAACATAAACCATGAAAGACATTTAAGGTGAGTTCCATTCATATACAGGTAAAAAGTGCCCCAGAAGAGCATCTTAAAATGTCACAAAATATAAAGAACACATATATAAAACTTGTCAAAAGTTGGATTTCATAAAGAATTTTTACTGATATTTTCTTCTACAAATGAGACTGTGATCTTTGATATACTTCAGTTGTAAGCAGTTATGAAAAAAATCCCTTAAGTCAAAAAGTCACTGATACATAATGCAGTTAACACTTAAAATGCTATAAAAATGTTCCGTGAAACCTATGTGTCTATTGATCGTTGTCACCTCATTAGATTTAATTTTAAAAAAAATAAAAAATGCCTGGCCTGTTGGTGTTGTGGTAGAGCATTGGCCTGATGTATGGATGTCCCAGGTTTAATTCCCAGTCAGGGCACACAGAAAAAGCAACAAACTGCATCCCCATCACTTCCTCTTTTTCTTTCCCTCTCTCTCTCTCTCAGACTGCTGTAGCTATCGCTCCATTGGTTTGAGTGCATCACCCCTGGATGTGATGTGACTCTGCAGCCTCTGCCTCAGGTTCTATAAGTAGCTCAGTTGTGAACATGGCTCCTGATTGGCAATGCACCAGCCACAGATGGGGGTTGCCTGGTGGATCCCAGTCAGGGCGCATGCAGAAGTCTGTTTATTCCCATTCTCTTACTTGCAAAAGAATTAAAAAACCCAACAAACTGATAACTACCAGCTATTGTATAGCCCCTCTCTGAGGAGTTTCAGCTTAGAACCACAGAAAGTGCAAAACATGTACAGTTACTGTTTTTTATTTATTTATTTATTTTTATACAGAGACAGAGAGTGAGTCAGAGAGAGGGATAGACAGGGACAGACAGACAGGAACGGAAAGAGATGAGAAGCATCAACCATTAGTTTTTCATTGCGCGTTGCAACACCTTATTGTTCATTGATTGCTTTCTCATATGTGCCTTGACCGCGGGCCTTCAGCAGACCGAGTAACCCCTTGTTGGAGCCAGCGACCTTGGGTCCAAGCTGGTGGGCTTTTACTCAAACCAGATGAGCCTGCGCTCAAGCTGGCGACCTTGGGGTCTCAAACCTGGGTCCTCTGCATCCCAGTCCGACGCTCTTTCCACTGCGCCACCACCTGGTCAGGCACAGTTACTGTTAATGGTAAAAATGTATTTATTACTAATATTGTACTTTTTCTTTTTAAAAGAAATTATGTGGATGAGAACATCTATGAATGTAACCAAGAAAACCAGTGTGGAAAAAACTTCTGCCAAATTTCAAATCTTAATGTACTCCAGAGAACTGCTGAGGTACAATCCTATGAATGCCGTGAATGTAAAAAGGTCTTCATGGATCATGTTTTCCTGAAGACCTACGTCAGTTCGCACACAGGAAGCAAACCCTACCAGTGCAGGGAGTGTGGGAAGGCTTTTCATTCCCCCTCCTGTTTCAGGAAGCACATGAAAACCCCCCTGGAAGACAAACCCTACGAATGTCAGCAGTGTACCAGAGCCTTCAGCTGTTCTTCATTCGTCAGGGTGCATATGAAGCTTCACTCTGGACAGACAAACTGTGAATGTGAGCAATGTGGCAAAACCCTCAGCTGTTCTTCATCCCTCACAGAGCACAAGAGAATTCACAGTGGAGATAAGCCTTACGAATGCAAGGAATGTGGGAAGGCCTTCAGTCGTCCCTCATCTCTCACTGCACACTTGAGACTGCACAGTGGAGAGAATCCTTATAAATGTAAGGAATGTGGGAAAGCCTTTACTCGTTTCTCCCACCTTACAGTGCATGGCCGGTCTCATACTGGGGAGAAACCCTATGAATGTAAGGAGTGTGGGAAAGCCTTTCGTCACTCTTCAGACCTGACTGTGCACACCCGGATGCACACTGGAGAGAAGCCTTTTGACTGTCTACAGTGTGGGAAAGCCTTTAGTTGTGTCTCATCCTTTCGAAGACATGTAAGAAGCCACACTGGGGAGAAACCCTATAAATGTAAGGAATGTGGGAAAGCCTTTATTAGTTCCTCCCACCTTACAGTGCATGGACGGACTCACACTGGGGAGAAACCTTATGAATGTAAGAAATGTGGGAAAGCCTTTATTTATGCCTCATCTCTTAGGACTCACATGAGGACACACACGGGGGAGAAACCCTATGAATGTAAGGAATGTGGGAAAGCTTTTCGTCACTCTTCAGACCTAACTGTACACACCCGAATACACACTGGAGAGAAGCCTTTTGATTGTATACAGTGTGGGAAAGCCTTCAGTTGTCTCTCATCCTTTCGAAGACATGTAAGAAACCACACTGGAGAGAAACTATGAATGCAAGGAGTGTGAGAAAGCCTTTATTAGTTCCTCCCACCTTGTAGTGCATGGACAGACTCACACTGGAGAGAAACCTCATGAATGTAAGAAATGAGGGAAAGGCTTTTATCTGTTCCTCAGTTGTTAGGATTCACATGAGGATGCACACTGGGGAGAAGCCCTATGAATATGTGGGAAAGCCTTTGTCTTGTCTACTTTCTAATACATGTGAGAATTAACCCTAGAGAAAACATGCAAATGTATGGGAACATTTGCAGATCTTTTTAAATCTTAGGCAACATGTGAGATCTGATACAGTGGAGACAGCCTGTGACTTTAATAAAGTAGTTAATTCTCCCTCATTTTTTTGAAGACTCCTAAGAACTCACAATTCAGAATTCATAAACCATGTGGTAACATCTTAAAAAATATTGCTTATTACAAGTCAAAATTCCAAAGAGCTTGACCATGTGGTGGTGCAGTAGATAGATCATCAGACTGAGATGCGGAGGTCTCAGGTTCAATACCCTGAGGTTGCTGGCTTGAGCACAAGTTCATATGGTTTGAGCAAGGTTCACCAGCTTGAGCACTAGTTCGCTGGCTTGAGCAAGGGGTCACTCAGTCTGCTATAGCCTCCCAGTTAAGGCACATATGAGAAAACCATCAATGGGAAACTAAGGTGCCACCATAAAGAATTGATGCTTCTCATCTCTCCCTTTCTGTTTGTTCCTATCTGTCCCTCTCTCTGTCTCTGTCTCACACACAAATAAAATTGCTAAGAAATAAGTGTATAAGAAAATTTCCTCTAGAAGCAAATATCAGTGTTTCACCTTTAAAGTGGAAAGTTGGCTCAATGGTTTCTGGTTTGTATTTTCTGATATGAATTATTAAGGTGATAAATTTCCCTCTAATACATTTTCACTCTATTCTGAGGTGCTTTAATTTGGGTTTAGATGTAAATGTTGTTTCCATCACTAAGTGAGGCAGTGTGTTTCTTCATATCCAGGTAGGGATGGTCCTTTTATTTTTGTTTTTTTCTGATTAACTCATTGCTAAGTGTGCAGTGATCATTGTATGAACACTTGAGTATTTATAATTTCTTTTGTACTTTGTAATTGGTCATTTCATTTTGACCTAGTATGGCTGACACTGGAATTTGCATATTCAATATTTTTCACTCTGTTTATTCTATTTGAATTAACAGTTTTTACTATTCAAAGCTTTAATTGTCATCTCCACAGTCCAGTCCCATGATATCATTACTCAAGTGGAAAGATACATCTGTGTCAGTTCACTGTGATCTCAAAATAAAAAGAGCTGTGGACAGTGAGGAAAATTGGATATAACTGAGATAAGCAACAGAGAGTGTGTCATCTATTTTAGTGGAGGAAGATTTATATTTGACATCTTCAAACAGAAGATTTTACCTTTTTTTTTTATCTAAGATGATGCTTTATTGCTTTGTGCTTCAGGCACGTTTAGCTGCACTTTTTCTTTCTATTATATTTTCCCTCATCTCTAAAAGTACAGTCTTGTGTTGCATACACCACATAAATTAGCAGTGGATGATGGTTGTCCTGGAAGAGTATAATGAGCTGAAATTCTTATTGCCTGTGAATTCTAATATGTTTGCACAGTGACAAAATTGTCTAATGATGCCTTTCTCAGAATGTATCCCAGTCATTACATGGAGCCACACTGAATACCTATAGCACTTCCTGTCATTGTTTTCTATTGTTTTATTGATTAATTTGTACACTACTGTACAGAAGTGTGCTAGTCCTAAGTGTGCAGCTTGATGGAATTGCACATAATGTTTACAACCTGATAACTGAACACTTCCATCACTCTGAAAGATTATTCATCTGTCTTCTCAGTAATTGGTCCACAGAGTAAAGCATGATTTTGACTTTAATTATAATTTATTAGTTTGCTTCCTGATTTATTTTAATTTTGTTTTATTGATTGTAGAGAGAAAGGAAAGGAGAGGAGAGACTGACTTGTTCCACTTATTTATGCATTTCTTGGTTGAGTCTTGTAGGTGCCCTGACTGGGGATGAAACTCACAAATTTGGCGTATCAGGATAATGCTCTAAAAACTGAGCTACCCGGCCAGAGCTTTGATCTTTATATGAATGTTAAAATATAACATGTACAGTTATGTGTTTGGCTTTTTTACTTAATGTGTGTCGCCTTTCCATTGTCCTTTTGGCAGACACACACTTATTTCTCTTGGTAAATGCTCTGTATGTGGGAATATGGTTAGTGGATCAGGGTAGGTTTCAGGTGTAGTTTCGGTAGGTATTTCACTATGTCAGAAAGGCCGATTGCACCTACAATCCTAAATGCAATGCATGAACTTTACAGTTGGTCCTGATACTTGGGCCCCACACTGATTTTAGCCATTCAGAAAATGTGGCAATATATTGCTTTGGTTTTAATTTGTATTTACATGATGTGTAGTGATGTTGAGTACTTAAATGTTTTAAAATTTATTTACTGATTTTAGAGAAAAAAAGAATAGAGAGGACAGAGTAGGAAAGAGAGAAGCATAGACTTACTGTCCCACTTATTTATGTAGTCATTGGTTGATTCTTTTTTTTTTTTTTTTTTTTTCATTTTTCTGAAGCTGGAAACAGGGAGAGACAGTCAGACAGACTCCCGCATGCGCCCGACCGGGATCCACCCGGCACGCCCACCAGGGGCGGTGCTCTGCCCCCCAGGGGGCGATGCTCTGCCCATCCTGGGCGTCGCCATATTGCGACCAGAGCCACTCTAGCGCCTGAGGCAGAGGCCACAGAGCCATGCCCAGCGCCCGGGCCATCTTGGCTCCAATGGAGCCTTGGCTGCGGGAGGGGAAGAGAGAGACAGAGAGGAAAGCGCGGCGGAGGGGTGGAGAAGCAAATGGGCGCTTCTCCTATGTGCCCTGGCCGGGAATCGAACCCGGGTCCTCCGCACGCTAGGCCGACGCTCTACCGCTGAGCCAACCAGCCAGGGCTCATTGGTTGATTCTTGCATGTGCTCTGACTGGAGACTGAACAGACAGTTATGGCATGTCAGGATGACACTAACCAACTGAGAACCCGACCAGGGTGAATACTTTTTTTATGTGCTTCTTGGCCATTTGAGTATCTTTTATGAGGTTACCTTTTTAAGCATTTTACCTATTTTTATTACATTTTGAAGAGTTTCCTTCTATTACCTGTACTTTATTTTATGTATGAGCATTTCAATAGTTCCATATGCCACGTATGAGATATATATTTATATATATGTAATAATGTGTGCTTCATACATATGTATATTGCAGAAAACTTTTCCCAGTCTCTGGCTTGTCTGTCACTGTTTCCATATTTGTTAATTATAACAGGAATTTATTGGTTTGATTACTGGAAAGTCCTTGGGTGTAACTGGCATCAGACATGGCTGGATCCTCAGACTGAAAATGTATTATCTGGATGAATTCTGTCTCAATGTCTTGGCTGTTCATCTTGCATTAGCTATTCTTGGCATGCTGTCTCTCTTCGTGGTGGCTCCAGGAGATCCACACTGCTTTTTTTCCTGATTGAATTCTCAAGGAGAATAGAGTGATGGTCTTTTTAGACAATACCAATATGATTATTGCAATTGAATCTAACTGCCTGACTTGCCCATTGTTATCCACAGAATGTAGGATTGATTTGCTTAGTACTGACATGCTGATCCACAAACCAAAGTAGAGTCTATATGTGTCTCCTCTATTCACCATTTCTTTCGGTATTAATTATAGAATCTTCATATCAGTTTCAAAAATAAAGCTGGGACAGCCTGACCAGACAGTGGTGCAGTGGATAGAGCGTCAGACTGGGATGCAAAGGATCCAGGTTCGAGACCCCAAGGTTGCCAGTTTGATCGTGGGCTTATCTGATTTGAGTAAACCTCACCAGCTTGGGCCCAAGATTGCTGGCTTGAGCAAGGGGTTCCTTGGTCTGCTGTAGCCCAACGTCAATGCACATATGAGAAAGCAATGAATAAACAAGTGTTGCATCAAAAAATTAATCACTGATGCTTCTCACCTCTTTCCGTTCTGTATGTGTGCCCATATTTATACCTCTTGTTGACTCTCTCTCTGTCTCTGTAAAAAGAACATAATAAATAAATCTGGGAGTATGCGTAGAATTGCATTGATTTTTTTAAAATTTATTTATTAAATTTAATGCAATGACATTGATAAATCAGGGTACATATGTTGAGAGAAAACATCTCTAGATTATTTTGACATTTGATTGTGCTGTATACGCCTTCCCCAAAGTTAACTTGTCTTCTGTCACCTTCTATCTGGTTTTCTTTGTGCCCCTCCCCTCCCCCAACCCCTCTCTCCTTCTTCGCGCCATCCCCCCTCCCCCCAACCCTCACCCCTGTTGCCATCACATTCTTGTTCATGTCTCTGAGTCTCATTTTCATGTCCCTTCTATGTATGGATTCATATAGTTCTTAGTTTTTTTCTGATTTACTTATTTCTCTCCGTATAATGTTATCAAGGTCCATCCATGTTATTGTAAATGATCCGATGTCATCATTTCTTATGGCTGAGTAGTATTCCATAGTATATATGTACCAAAGCTTTTTAATCCACTCGTCCTCTGACGGACACTTGGGCTGTTTTCAGATTTTCGCTATTGTGAACAATGCTGCCACAAACATGGGGGCGCATTTCTCCTTTTGGAGCCATTCTGTGGTGTACTTGGGGTATATTCCTAAAAGTGGGATAGCTGGGTCAAAAGGCAGTTCGATTTTCAGTTTTTTGAGGAATCTCCATACTGTTTTCCACAGTGGCTTCATCAGTCTGCATTCCCACCAGCAGTGCAGGAGGGTTCCCTTTTCTCCACATCCTCACCAGCACTTATTCTGTGTTGTTTTGTTGATGAGCGCCATTCTGGCTGGTGTGAGGTGATATCTCAATGTGGTTTTAATTTGCATTTCTCTAATGATTAGTGATGTTGAGCATTTTTTCATATGCCTATTGGCCATCTGTATGTCCTCTTTGGAGAAGTGTCTATTCATCTCTTTTGCCCATTTTTGGATTGGATTCTTTGTCTTCCTGGTATTGAGATTTACAAGTTCTTTATAAATTTTGGTTATTAACCCCTTATCAGACATATTGTCAAATATGTTCTCCATTGTGTAGTTTGTCTTTTTATTCTGTTCTTGTTGTCTTTAGCTGTGCAAAAGCTTTTTAGTTTGATAAAGTCCCATTTGTTTATCCTGTCTTTTATTTCATTTCCCCGTGGAGATAAATCAGCAAATTTATTGCTCCGAGAGATGTCAGAGAACTTACTGCCTATGTTTTCTTCTAAGATGCTTATGGTTTCACGGCCTACATTTAAGTCTATTATCCATTTTGAGTTTATTTTTGTGAGTGGTGTAAGCTGGTGATCTAGTTTCATTTTTTTTGCAGGTAGCTGTCCAATTTTGCCAACACCATTAGTTAAAGAGGCTGTCTTTACTCCATTGTATTTCCTTACCTCCTTTGTCAAATATCAGTTGCCCATAGAACTGTGGGTTTATTTCTGGGTTCTCTGTTCTGTTCCATTGATCTATATGCCTGTTCTTATGCCAGTACCAGGCTGTTTTGAGTACAACGGCCTTGTAGTATAACTTGATATCAGGAAGTGTGATACCTCCCACTTTATTATTCTTTTTTAAGATTGCTGATGCTATTCATGTTCTCTTTTGGTTCCATATAAATTTTGGAATATGTGGTCTATATCTTTGAAGTATGTCATTGGTATTTTAATTGGTATTGCATTGAATTTATAGATTGCTTTAGGTAATATAGACATTTTAATGATGTTTATTCTTCGTAACCATGAGCATAGTATATGCTTCCACTTGTTTGTATCTTCCTTGATTTCTTTTATCAATACTTTGTAATTTTCCGAGTACAAGTCTTTAGTCTACTTGGTTAAGTTTACTCCTAGGTACTTTATTTTTTTGGTTGTAATTGTGAAGGGGATTGTTTCCTTAATTTCTCTTTCTGACTGTTCATTGTTGGTGTATAAAAATGCCTCTGATTTCTGAGTATTGATTTTATATCCTGCCACTTTGCTGAATTCATTTATCAGGTCCAGTAGCTCTCTGACTGAGACTTTAGGGTTTTCTATATACAATATCATATCATCTGCAAATAATGATAGTTTTACTTCTTCTTTTCCAACTTGAATGCCTTTTATTTCTTCTTCTTGTCTGATTGCTGTGGCTAGGACTTCCAGGACTATGTTAAATAAGAATGGTGAAAGGGGGCACCCCTGCCTTGTTCCTGATCTTAAGGGTATTGCTTTTAATTTTTGCCCATTGAGTATGATGTTGGCTGTGGGTTTCTCATAGATGGCTTTTATCATGTTGAGGTATGTTCCCTGTATTCCCACTTTGCTGAGAGTTTTAATCATGAATGGGTGCTGGATTTTATCAAATGCTTTTTCTGCATCTATTGAAATTGTCATATGGTTTTTCTCCTTTTTGTTTATGTGATGAATCACATTGATTGATTTACAAATATTGTACCAGCCTTGCCTCCCCAGAATAAATCCCACTTGATCATGGTGTATGATTTTTTCTATATATTGTTGAATCCGGTTTGTTAATATTTTGTTGAGGATTTTATCTCTATATCCATCAGAGATATTGGCCTATAATTTTCTTTCTTTGCATTGTCTTTGCCTGGTTTTGGAATCAGAATTATGCTCCCCTCATAAAAGGAGCTGGGAAGTCTTTCTTCCTCTTGAATTTTTTGAAATAGTTTGAGAAGGATAGGAGTTAGTTCTTCTTTGAATATTTGGTAGAATTCCGTTGTAAAGCCATCGGGCCCCGGACTTTTCTTTGTTGGGAGTTTTTTGATAACTGTTTTGATCTCATTTGGTGTAATCCGGTCTGTTTAGGTTTTCTGATTCTTCCATATTGATTTTTGGAAGAGTGTATGTTTCAAGGAATTTGTCCATTTCATCTAGGTTGTCTAGTTTTTTGGCATACAGTTCTTCATAGTATTTTCTTAAAATTCTTTGTATTTCTGTTGTGTCAGTTGTTATTTCTCCACTCTCATTTCTAATTTTATTTATTTGAGTCCTCTCTCTCTTTTTCTTGGTGAGTCTACTTAAAGATTCATCAATCTTGTTTACCTTTTCAAAGAACCAGCTCCTAGTTTCATTGATCCTCTGTATTGTTTCTTTAGCCTCCATGTCATTTATTTCTGCTCTGACCGTTATTATTTCCTTCCTTCTACTACATTTGGTCTTTACTTGCTGTTATTTTTCTAATTTTTTTAGATACAGGGTTAAGTTGTTATTTGAGCTTTTTCTAGCTTCTGAAAGTGTGCCTGTAGTGCTATGAACTTCCCTCTCAGCACTGCTTTTGCTGTGTCCCATAAATTTTGAGTTGTTTTATGCTCATTTTCATTTATTTCTAGGAATTTTTTTTTATTTCTTCTTTGATCTCATTCTTAATCCATTCATTATTTAACAACCTGCTATTTAGTTTCCATGTGTTTGAGAATTTTTTAGCTTTTCTGTTGTGGTTGATTTCTAGTTTCATGCCGTTGTGATCGGAGAAAGTGCTTGATATGACTTCAGTCTTCTTAAATTTGTTGAGAGCACTTTTGTGCCCTAACATGTGGTCTATCCTAGAGAATGTACCATGAGCACTTGAAAAGAATGTATATTCTGCTGCTTTAGGGTGAAAGGTTCTGAAGATATCTATTAATCGAGTTGATCTAGTATTTCCAATAAGTCTGCTGTTTCTTTGTTAATTTTCTTTCTTGAGGATCTATCTAGTGATGTTAGTGGGATATTGAAATCCCCTACTATTATAGTATTGCTGTTGATCTCTCCCTGTAAATCCATCAAAGTCTGCTTTATATATTTGGGTGCTCCTATATTAGGTGCATAGATATTTATAATAGTTATATCTTCCTATTGGATTACTCCCTTTATTATTATGTAGTGGCCTTCTTTATCTCTTTCTATATTCTTTGTTTTAAAGTCCAATTTGTCTGATATAAGTATTGCTACCCCAGCTTTTTTTTCATTTCCATTTGCATGAAATGTTTTTTTTTCCATACTTTTACCTTCAATCTATGTGTATCTTTTGTTCTACGGTGTGTCTCTTGTAGGCAGCATATGTATGGGTCCTGTTTTCTTATCCAAGCAGCTACCTTATGTCTTTTGATCAGATCATTTAATCCATTTATATTTAAGGTTATTATTGATATGTAGTTGTTTATTGCCATTTTCTTCTTTAAAGGTGTATTCCTTTTTTGCTATATTCTTTTCCCAGTTTGATCTGTTTATAACAGGCCCCTTAACATTTCCTGCAGCATTGATTTGGTTGTAATGAATTCCTTGAGTTGTTTTTTGTCTGGGAAGCTTTTTATTTCTCCTTTGATTTTAAACAATAGCCTTGCTAGATAATGTAGTCTTGGTTGTAGGTTCTTGTTCTGCTTACATTGAATATTTCTTGCCATTCCCTTCTGGCCTCAAGTGTTTCTGTTGAGAAGTGGGATGTCATTCTTATGGGGGCTCCTTTGTAGGTGATAACTTTTTTTTCTCTTACAGCTTTTAATATTTTCTCTTTATCGCTTAGCTTTGGTATTTTAATTATGATGTGTCTTGGTGTAGGTTTTTTTAGGTTTCTCTTTAATGGAGTCCTCTGTGCTTCTTGGACTTGTGACAGTTTCTCTTGCATTAATTTAGAGAAGTTTTCAGCTATGATATGCTTGAACAATGTCTCTATCCCTTGTTCTTTTTCTTCTTCTTCAGGAACCCCTATGATGCGGATGTTATTTCTCTTCATGTTGTCACAGAGCTCTCTAAGAGATTCCTCTGACTTTTTGAGTCTCTTTTCTCTTTTCTTCTCTGCTTTCATGCCTTCATTCCAGTTGTCCTCCAACTCGCTGATTCGATCCTCAGCTCTATCTATTCTGTTTTTAATTCCTTCTATTGTGGTCTTTATTTCTGATATTGTATTTGTCATCTCCGACTGATTCTTTTTTATACTTGCTATTTCTTTATTTAGGTGTTTATAATGACCATCCGTTATTGTTCTAAGATCCCTAAGCATCCTTACAATCATTATTTTGAACTCTACATCTGGAAGTTTGATTATTTCCATATCACTCAGTTCATGTTTTGAAGGTGTCTCTTGTGATTTCATTTGGATTGCACTTCTTTGTCTTCTCATTGTCTGTTTTTGAGTGTTTTCTTTGTAGAGTTGGTTGAGTCTAGGCTTGGTGTTGTCTGCCTCCAGTTTTCAGTTGTGTTATTTCTAGGTCTTCTTGGGTTGGTATCAGTTGTTATCTGTAATCCACTTTCGGATTTGGGCAGCTTTGAAGTCTTGATTTGTTTGTTTTCCTAACAGGTGATAGTCTTGTTTACTGATCTCAGCAGGGGGCTTCCTTGAAACTGTATCCAGGATTGCAATGGGTGTAACCTGAGACTCTGAAGGCCTCTTTAGCCAACTAATCTCTCTGGGTGCAGGATGTTTTCTCAGCTTCAGTAGGGGGAGGTGTATCTCAGATCTCCATGAAGACCTGAGTTACTGCCCCTCCTCCCCACTTCTTGTTTTCAGCTGTGTCTTGTTGCGCTGATTGGAGCTGGATAGATGTCTGGAGATCTCTGATCCAGAAGCAGTTCAGCTCTGTTTTGTGAAAGGTTCAGTCCCTCCCCCAGCTATGGCCGCCTCCAGCATGGATGAGTCAGTTTTTTTAGGTCATCTCCTTCATTCCTTAGCCCCTCACAGTCTGTCCCTCTCTCTTTCCTTTCTACTTGGGATATAAGCTGGTCTTTTCAACACACCTCGCTGCCTGGTCTTCAGGCAAGTGGCTGTGAGCAGTAGTTTCTGCACTTTTCCCTTGTGTGAGATCCCCTCTGGGCTCTCAGTCTCACCCCCCCCCCCCATTCCTGTAAGAAAGGGAGATTCAGGCGCTCTTCACCAGGTTTGTTGTGGCTTCTTCTTTGCTCCTTGGTTTTTGAGAGATGTTCTTGTAGTTCAGAGTTGGTTTTTCATGCTGATTTTTCCTAAATTGATTTGTATTCCAGTTTGGTGGTGAGAGTTGGGCATCTGTGCATCCGCCTACTCTGCTGCCATCTTTTCAGTCGATACTCGAATTGCATTGATTTTTATAAAATAACCTGAATGAAATTGACATCTTTATAATAGTAAATCTTCCAGGTGTTGAACACAATTTAATTGTCTATTTTCCTACGTTATCAAATTTCTTTTAACAGTGTTTTGTAGTTTCAATTGTATAGGTATTGAATACCTTTAATTTATTACTAAGTATATATTGTGTTTTCTTTGTAAATATTTTTATTTTTAAAAAATTCTTTTTATTAAATTTATTGTGCTGACATTGGTTAATAAAATTACATAGGTTTTATATGTACAATTCTTTCTTTTTTTTTTTTAAGTAAAGCATTGGAAACAGGGTTTTAAGTTTTTGTTTTTATTCATTTTTAGAGAGGGGAGGGAGGGAGAGAGAGAGAGAGAGGAGAGAGAGAGGAGAGAGAGAGAGAGAAGGGGGGGAAGGAGCTGGAAGCATCAACTCCCATATGTGCCTTGACCAGGCAAGCCCAGGGTTTCGAACCGGCGACCTCAGCATTTCCAGGTCGACGCTTTATCCACTGCGCCACCACAGGTCAGGCTATATGTACAATTCTATAATCTGTATATTTTATTGTGTATTCACCACCAAAGTTATTTATATTATTTTTTGATTTTTCAGGCTAGTACATAGAATTGTAATATCTTTTTTGTATATTGTTTTTTTTTTCCAGTTGCCTTTATAAATTCAATTACTTATTCAAATATGTATGGCTTATTTTGGATTTTGTGTATACACTCTTGTCAGTATCAATTAAAGAAATTCCAAACTTCATCTTTCACTTTTTTGCCTCATTGCTTTACAGCACTGAATGGAAAAGATGACAATGAACATCATTTTCTTGCTTCTGATCTTAGGAGAAAGTGTTCTATAATACTCCTTTAAGTATAATAGCTGTAAGTTTTTCATAGTTAATGGCATCCATTAGACAAGCAACAGATATCTTTTCTATTATTCACATCATATGGCTCCTAGTGTTATGGAAGGAGTGTTAAAAAGAAAGGAAATAATTGAGTCAACAAGTATGAGAGACCCATTGTTATTTTATAAATTGATAGTTTCACCAAAATACCTACATTTTATTAGGGATTATTCTGTGTCAAGCACCATTTGAGTCCTTTATAAGTATAATAAATTGACTCTTAAAAATCTCTGAGCCTGACCAGGCGGTGGCGCAGTGGATAGAGTGTTGGACTGGGATGCGGAAGACCCAGGTTCGAGACCCCAAGGTCACCAGCTTGAGCGTGGGCTCATCTGGTTTGAGCAGAGCCCACCAGCTTGAACCCAAGGTCGCTGGCTCCAGCAAGGGGTTACTCGGTTTGCTGAAGGCCCGCGGCCAAGGCACATATGAGAAAGCAATCAATGAACAACTAAGGTGTTGCATCGCTCAATGAAAAACTAATGATTGATGCTTCTCATCTCTCTCCATTCCTGTCTGTCCCTGTCTATCTCTCTCTCTGACTCACTCTCTGTCTCTGTAAAAAATAAATAAAAAGGTGCTGTCTGGACCACATTTTACAGATGAAGAAAAAGGCAGAGAAATAGCTTTCCCCGGGTCAAATAGCTTGTAAGAAGTTAAGTCTGCCTGGCTTTAGAATTCATAGTTTTGGATGACCAGTGGTTATGTAATGGGTAGAGCATTGTCCTGAGAAGTGGAGACCCAGGTTTAAAACCCTGAGGTCATGGGCTTGAGCATGTGGTCCTGTCTTGGAGCATGGGATTATTGACATGATCGCATGAATGCTAGCTTGAGACCAGATAGCTGTCTTTTGAAGAGGCACTGGCTGGGCTGGTGTGCCCCCCCCATCTAGGCATGTATTGGAAGCAATCAATGAACTACTAAAGTGCTGGAATTTTAAGTCTATGCTTCTCATGTGTCATCCTTCCTGTCTTTGACTCTCTCTGTCTCATTAAAAAATTAAAACAAATCACCCTTTGCAGAGACTGACTCTGCTAAGGACAATCCTGAGTAGAATGTGCCACAAAACTTGAAAATTACAGACACAAGATGCAGCAAAGATGGGACCAGGGGTCTCCCAGCCTCAAGGACTGAGAACCCTGATATGCAAGTCCTCATTGTATTTACTTGTTTGCTTTATGTGCTTATTATAAAGCTTCAGTACATGAGGTAATCATCCTCTGGTACATCATGGCATGATTGCTCTTAAGCACTTACTCGGGAGAAATAGGAAATGGCAAACAGTACAGAAGATATTTTTGCATATAAGCATATCAGGGACCCAGCGTTACTAAGTCTGCACAAATGATATCTGTTTAAGGCAACATTCTATTCTCAGGCCATTTTCCCACAACCCTTATAACCAGCACATGTCATTGTTCAAACGAAGGATTGGCACAGTATTGAATACTGACATTCTTCAACCTAAATTGGGCAGTAAAAACTATGCCCAAATTGAAATTGCAGACAAACACTGCATTGGGACTCACTTGTACCAAACAAATTTTCATTGTCAGCCTCAAATTCTATTATTTATTTATTTAATTAATTTCTTTTAATTTAATGGGTTGATATGGTTTGCCAAACTACAGGTTTCAAGTGTTCAACTAAAATTCTATTTTAAATGGGTATTCTATAGTTTAATTGGTTAATTCCTCCAAGGTCGTTATGAAGATTAGACATAATGTGATAAAATCGATTAGTTATATGTCAAGTTTACATCACATGTGGTACCCATTTTTATAACTTTCATATATTTCTATTTAATACAAGATTTCAGAATTAAAAATTAATTTGATATTGCTATCTTTATGATCTGGGTCAAGCTGTGATGTTGAGCATTTCACTTGACTTCTAACAAACTACAATCTTTGGGCCAAATCTAACTTGCCACCAGTTTTCATAAATAAAATTTTATTGAAACATGGCCTTGCTCATTGACATATGTGTTGTTGATGGCTGCTTTTGTGCTATGATGACAGAGCTGAGTAGTTATAAGAAAGACCACATGGCCTACAGAGCCTGAAATATTTACTACCACGACCTTTACAGAAAGATTTCCTGACCCTTTCCTGGTGTTATTTATTTATTTATTTAGAGACAGAGAGGGATAAATAGGGACAGACAGACAGGAACGCAGAGAGATGAGAATCATCAATCATCAGTTTCTTGTTGTGCACCTTAGTAGTTCATTGATTGCTTTCTCATATGTGCCTTGACCGAGGGCCTTAAGCAGACCGAGTAACCTGTTGCTCGAGCCAGCGACCTTGGGCTCAAGCTGGCGACCTCAGGGTCTCAAACCTGGGTCTTCCGCATCCCAGTTCGACGCTCTATCCACTGCGCCACCACCTGGTCAGGCTCCTGGTGTATTGATAACATTATTTTCTTTATGGGTTACTGTGAGGAGGGTTTGGCACACAGTAAAGCATCAATAAGCGGACATTCTGGCTATCACAATAACAGGCCAAAGGGAAAGAATAGACTATATTCTAGTTTTGTTAAACAGGCATTTGGTAAATTATAGCTCATTCTAGATTAAAATTTAAGCAGAACAAGTATATAAAAAATAAAATGTGTATACTAACTAGAACTACTATGAGGTTTAATGCTGGGACCTTGGAGTCATTTTCATCATAGTGAACAAATATAGAAGTTGATTTTATCACCATTATGTTTCTAGAAGATGTAGCCTATGCATTAGGACACACAGACACACACAAAATACCACAAAAGTGAATTTTCAGGCCCTGGCCGGCTGGCTCAGTGGTAGAGCGTCGGCCTGGCGTGCAGAGGTCCTGGGTTCGATTCCTGGCCAGGGCACACAGGAGAAGCACCCATTTGCTTCTCCACCCTTCCCCCTCTCCTTCCTCTCTGTCTCTCTCTTCCCCTCCTGCAGCTGAGGCTCCATTGGAGCAAAGATGGCCCGGGCACTGGGGATGGCTCCTTGGCCTCTGCCCCAGGCACTAGAGTGGCTCTGGTCGCAACAGAGCGACGCCCCAGAGGGGCAGAGCGTCGCCCCTGGTGGGCGTGCCGGGTGGATCCCAGTCGGGCGCATGCGGGAGTCTGTCTGTCTCTCCCCACTTCCAGCTTCCGAAAAATACAAAAAAAAAAAAAAAAGTGAATTTTCAGATAATAATATTCTACTCAAGAAAAACACCTAAAGAAGAGCTCTAGATAATGGAAATATACAATTTAATTATATTGTAATATGCCCATATGAATCAATTCAGAGTAAATAAGACTAATGATGTCTCTTAAATTAGTAACAAAAAAGTAGCAAAAAATGAGAAGAACTCATATTAAGAAAAGCACAGCCTGACCAGTCGGTGGTACAGTGGATAGAGTACCGGGCTGAAAGCAAAGGACACAGCTTTGAAACTGTAAGGTCACCAGCTTGAACACTGGCTCATCTGGCTGAGCAAGAGGTAACTTGCTCTGTGGTAGCTCCCTGGTCAAAGCGCAAATGAGAAAGCAATCAATGAACAACTAAGGTACTGCAACAAAAAATTGATGCTTCTGATCTCTCTCCCTTCCTGTCTGTTTGTCCCTATCTGTCCCACTATCTGTCTCTATCTCTGTCACAAATAAAAATAAATAAATAAAAGAAAAGCACAAAGGCCTGACAAAAGGTGGTGCAGTGGATAGAGTATCAAACTGGGATCCAGAGGACCCAGGGTCAAAACCCCGAAGTTGTAGGCTTGTGTGCATATTCATCAGATTGAGTGCAAGGTCACTGGCTTGAGCATGGGATCATAGACATGAACCCATAGTCACTGGCTTGAGCCCAAGGTTGCTGGCTTGAGCAAGGGGTCACTTGCACTGCTGTAGTACACTTATGAAGGCACATATAAGAGGAATCATTTAACAACTAAGGTGCCGCACAAAGAATTGATTCTTCTCATCTCTCTCTCCCTTCCTTTATGTCTGTCTCTATATGCCCCTCTCTCTGAATCTCTGTCTCTGTAAAAAAAACCAAACAGACAAAAAACAAAACAAAACCCCAAACAAACCAAGATAAGAAAAGCATGAAGGTCTTCTTGCAGATATAAGTATGTCTACATGTAAAAATATCTTCATGATCTATCATGAGAAATGTTTGAATCAAAGATGCCAAATTTATGATAGTGCATAGTTCATCACCAATATCATTTCAGAAAATTCAAATTTTAAGTGAATTTTTAACTGGAAATAATTAATCATTATGAGGAGAGCCTTTGTTTTGGTACATGACTCAAGGCAGCCAAGTGACCTTCACCTGAGAAGGGGTGGGACTCAGAAATAATTGATCAGGACCAAGGACACTGACTTTTTCCTCCCATAAATAAGATTGTGAAGTCTTCAGGGAATGGAGTTCACGGATCAATCTGGCTAATTGTGAGCTCTGTGCATTGAGTGCTCAAGGCCAGACAACCATAAATGATCAGTGTGTCTCCAGGCTTTTAGGGTGCTGGTCCCTGTCCAGCTGGCTTCTCACCTGTGCCTCATCTCTCAAAAATCATCTCTGTCAGGAGGTCTGGCCTGAATCTCTATCTGCCAATACCAGGGACAGAGACTCAGCAGTCAATGCTCAGGAGGCAGAAGACGGGCAGCAGACTGGCTCTTTTTGGTCATGGACCAGCAAAGTCACAGCCCAGTTCTGTGAATGCCATGGAAGACATTGAGGGAGGAAGGACTGGGAGCATTGTTTTTATTGTCAGGACAAGCAGGACATTTGGGGTAGGCAGGTGACAGGGCATCAAATATATTGTAGTTTCTATTTTAAGCACTATGAAGTTAATATTCTTGGTTATGGTGGGAGTCCAAGAACTTTCATTCAGAGTTCTGCTTTTCTCTCACAATAGTTCTAGCTCCCATAGAAATTACCCCCATGATAACAAAAATAGGCCTCTTCAAATGGTCTCCTAAACAGTCCAAAATCAAGAGGTGCTGATGATGATGAAGAAGAGGAGGAGGAGGTAGAAAATGAAGACAATGATCCTGATGTCATGAACAGTCACCGAGTACCTCCTATGTTCCAGGCCCTCAGCTGAGTGTTCTACACCTTGTTTCATTTCATCTGCATTATTGCTTCCCAAGAAAAAGAAATTCACATTTCTTCATTTTACACATGAATACAGGAGCTCAGCATTCAAATATAATTTGAACTAGGGCTTGTGGGAAAGTGGGAATGAATTCAAGATGGAACCTAGGCATCCAGACTCCAGACACAGGACACATGGCCAGTATTCTTTCCTGAAATTCCAACTCATCATTTTACTTGCCAGGTCAGTCTAGGCAGACCCCCTGTTCACTGTCCTCCTCCATTTGAGGGATCCCAGGCGACCTCAGTGGACAGTGATATAGGTCACCTGCTGCACTGACTGTAGAAAGGCTAGCTGAGTTCATGGTGTGAACCATAGACAAATCAGCAGTTTATAATTTAGGGCAGATTTTTTGCTTGCCCCACTTCTAGATTTTGCTTGAATTGTCTTTTTCCTTTTTCATTTCTGAATCTTAGCCCTTCTCAGTCTAAAAGAGACATATTACTAGTGTTGGTTTTCATTCTTAAAAACCAAAAATCAGTTAAAATATGTATCTCAGCTGTACTTTTAGTTAAGACCTCTGAACTTCTGTGTTAAACTTTTCCGAGGTGTGGAAAACAGTAAAAAGTTTAACATATAAGCAGCAGAGTCTAAAAATTTAGTTTAATTTTGTCTGCTATATAATCTTCTGCAATAATGGGCAATTTCTAGTGTGTCTGTACCTCAACATTTTCATCTTAGTTGATTCCTTGTCAAAACTACATTTTTCCAAAGATTAAATATAGTGGAAATTTTATATACAGTGTGTCTGTAAAGTCATATAATAATAATTACTTACCAAGTACTTTATGTCAGGTTTTCACTAAATTTGGCAGAATAAATCTTTATAAAACAATTTACTATAGTTAAATCTATCTTTTTATTTATACTTTGGTTGTTCCGCTACTGCCCACCATGAAAACTGAAACGTCAACTAGTGGGTGGTAGGGACCAGGTTGACTAACACTGCTATACTCTCTGTTAAAGTCACTACAGCATATCTCGCCTGTCTTTCTCTCCTTGAGTTAATGGAGCTGCAGGTCTTAGTCAGGATCCCTTACTTAGATGATCTAGTAAGTCCAGGCTGAATAGAGTATACTGAATCAAGCACTTCTAAGCAACTGTACTGTGGCTTTTCCTCCTTTACTGGGAGCAGGGTTGGTGCATTAAACTGGTACACACCTCTATTACTAGTCTTGGGTTTTTACATAATAGGCTCTGGTACTTGGTGAGGTGGGCGTTAGGTAGCCAGTGATGTCCTTTGGTGTTCATTAGAGTCATTAGAGCAAGGGGCCAACCATACCTTTAAGTCTTGTCCCAAAATTGATTTGTCTGCCTCTTGTACCAGCATAGCTGTGGCTGCTAGGGCTCTCAATGGTGGCCAGCCTGTTGCAACCTGTCTAGTTGTTTGGAATCTTGCTTTAATAACCCTACTGCTGTCTTGCTTCTCTCTGAGACATACAGTACAAAATGTTTTGCTAGGTTAGGAAGAGCTAGTGCTTGGACAAGTTGTAATTACTTTTTAAGAGTCTGAAAAGCACAGTTCTATTCTGGACCCTACCCCATGGGCTCTTTTTCTCCCCCTTTTGTAACTTCATAGAGGGGTTTGGCCAGTACAGCCAAGTTGTGGATTCACAAATGACAGACTCAACTGCACCCAGGAACTCTCTAACTTGTTTCCTCATGGTGGGGACTGGACATTCTGAATAACCTGTTTCTGTTCCACTCCTTGCCTCCTCTCCCCCTGCTGGAGAATGAATCTCCAGTCTTTTACTTTCCTTTGGCAGGTCTGGGCCTTCTTCTTTGAGACCTTGTATCCATTCTTCTCTGGATGATGTAGAAGCTCATCCATTCCTTGAGCACAGCCTTGGAGAGCATTGTGACCCAACAACAGATCATACACATACTCAAGAAGGACACATTCGATGTCTGTGCAGGACACCACTAAAGATCTCAAGCTAGGGCCTCCCAAAAAATGGTGGGAGAGTTCTTGAACCTCTGCAGGAACTTAGTCCAGGTGTACTTTATTTTTGTCACTGTAGCTGGGTCCTCCCATTGGAAAGCAAACAACTCCCAGCTCTTTCAGGAGTCAATCTTACACTGAAAAAAATTATATTTCAAGTCCAAGCAAGTGAAACAGAAGATTTGGGAAGGGAGGAGGCTTAGGAGGGTGTAGAGCTTTGGTAGTTTCAGGTGCAGAATCACTGTTGCCTTGTTTACTACTCTCAAGTCATGCTTTCTCTTATTGTTAGGGCTAACTTGCTTTACTTAGCTTCTTAGTCCTAGAGCTCAGGTTTTATTCTAGTTGGTGGTCTTTACTCACTAGGTGTGGCCATTTTGAAATTTACATTTAATTCTTAAGTAATTAATTCAGAAGGTAATTAACTCTCTAGGTAGATTATCAATAAATTCTCCTGGCCTCAGCAGTGTTTGTCTCCATTCACTTCTCAGCTTCTCAGTGGCAGGTATTTTCTAAGCTGAGACTCTTGTGAATGAGAAACTCTGTCAAATGCCTATTGGCACATTCACACATACTCCTTGTGGCAGCCTTTGCATTTACCTGATATCCGCAACAAACTTCAGTTGCTTCAGTGGCAGTGTCTAACTCCATTCTCTACCACTTCAACTGAAGGCATCCACTACATTCTGCTTGCACTCCACTCTACTCAGCTGTGGGCCAGAGAGTAGCCCAAGGAAGAAAGTCAGAATAAACATGAGACTCACCAGTGGTGTTACCCTTTGCCATGGAGTATATTTAGTATTGAGAAACCATTTGCCTAGAAACTAAAAACAAAAATATTTCCTTAATTACTTCATCAAAGTTTATTTTTACTCATAACTGAAAAGTTAATTTGGAACCAACAATGCTGGAAAGACTCTATCTTATATGTAGATTTTAAAGGTAAATTTTTATACAGTTTCTGATTAAAAATGGACAGTTTTGAGTAAAAAATAACTATTAACTGTACAAAAATTCACAAAACTAAATAAGATTAAAATAAATTTACATAATAAAATATCCCAATGACACTTCGTAAAGTAGAAACATTTTTGTTGTGAAATTAAAATTTAACACTGCACTAAAATTTTTGAATCACTTTCTGCATATACACACACACACTCATACACACTCCCATTATTTTAAATACATAGATACATAAATACATATATGCATATATCATGTCTGTCTTTAAACAAAGAACCAACATTTTATAACAGTATTAAAAACTACAATTTTTATATCTGAATAATAATACAAAACAGAATGTAAAATAAAATTTTTTAAGACTATTGCATTTTGATGATTTTAATGTTTACTTGGTATTCTTATTTGTTTGGTTTTTTTTTTTAATTTATTTTAGAAAGGAGAGAGAGAGACACAGAGAGAGAGAGAGAGAGAGAGAGAGAGAGGAGAGAAAGACCAAGAGAGAAAGAAGGGGGGAGGAGCTGGAAGCATCAACTCCCATATGTGCCTTGACCAGGCTAGCCCAGGGTTTCGAACCGGCGACCTCAGCATTTCCAGGTCGACGCTTTATCCACTGCGCCACTACAGGTCAGTACTTGGTATTCTTATAAAACAACAAAGAGAAATGATTGCAGCTCTAATCTAGTATAATTTGTTACAGTATATCTTTTTATATGTATCTATAATTTTTTAATGTTTAAAAAAATGAAGCTTTTGTTTTCTGAAAATGTATTGGCTACAAATTTAAATATAGGATGGTTGCATTTCTATGTAATTAACAATATCTATTCTTCAAATTACTATAACTTTCTAAACTACCATGTTCTCATTTTACAAGTAGAAATAATAATAATAATAGCTTAGATATTATTTGTCTTTAAATGAGGTAATAAATGTGAAAATGCCTGGTAGAGTGGCTGGTACAAATGGGAATGTTTTATTTTTTTCATCTTTGTATTGTGACAAATAAAATTATTATTTTTTACATTATAACTTTTTATACCGTAGAACACAGCTTTGAGAATGTCTCATTTCAATTTTTATTGGTCACCATCTGTAATGGTTAAAAACTGCTCTTAGTTTTAAATGTATAACCTCATTTCCTTAAAATATTCACTCTTATTATTGGTCAACTTGTTAAATGTCCTTAAAAAGTCATTGAAAAGAATCTGTGGAGTTCCAGAGTTATAATAAAACAGTGATTCATTTTGTATATTGCAATTCAGTGGAAATCAGTGAAAAGTAAACTATTGTTGATAGTGGAATTATGACCAAGTCTATGTACTTTATGCCAAAATATACTTTTTCTGATGCTATTTATATAATTTAATATAAACATTTCCATATCTCTGAGAATCTAAGGTGTTAAATTTAAATAAATCTATGTTACACCATTAATGCTAGAATTTGGAGATAGATCTGGAGTTTAGATTTTAATTTTGTCATTTTTTCATATTCCATGATCTATAGTAATAGATATTAATGACTCTGAGATACATAAATAAATGCTAAAAATAAAACAATGCAATTAAATATACTGATGAATAATCAATATTTTAGATATCTAAGACATTGTGTTCAACATATATTTAGAGGTTTAGGTGATGTGATAAGTACAACTTGAGAAATAAATTCTCTTTTTCCTGATATCAAAACCTTTTGAAACAGCCTCCTTTCAATGCAATAGCAAAACAAATAAGACCATCTCATGCTATATTCATTTCTTATTTACACAGCAGAGTGTCTCATGGGCAGTAACTAATAGTTGGGACAGGTAAGAATTTTTCTTTGTTGTGAGGTTTAGTTACCCCGAGGTTTTTATAGTTATCCCAAAGTTTGTATCCTTCCAATTAATTTTCTATGAAAATAATATATATTTTATAGTATGACTAAAATTTTGTATGGAAAAGCAAAAAAAAAATAAAAATTATATTTCTACAAACTAGCATGTTTTGAGCTCTGGAAGAGAGAAGGATGAATAATAAATAGGTGTATTGAACTTGAGGAAAAAGTATTTTTCTGTATTAAGACAGACTTGTTAAGTTGCAAGTGTAATTCTGGTTTACTGCACATGTGTAGCAAATGTTTAAGAACCAAGAAGCTTTTTATTCAAAGGACAGCAGGAGGCATCAGGTTAAGGGGATTTAATAATAACCATAAAAAATCTGCATGTTGATATATTGGCTGTGATGTGTCTGGAAAATTGTCATATAGAACTAGCCAAATTGTATTACTGAGGCTGCACTCTTTAGATCAGAAATTTTTCATTAAATAGGTCATTGTGTTCTTTTTTATAATCAAATTGAAGTAGGCAAAGAGCTTTTTATGACACTCAAACAAGTAAAATAAAATTATATTATTAATTTATTATAAGATACAACTCATAATAGTTACAGCATAAGGAACCCTATTATCTAAATGTCAGTTAGTATAGAGTGAATCTCCAAAAGTCAGGTGTTTAGTTGTTTATAATAATATATTTGATATGAAATGTGAGCTATTTAAAATAATGCTTGGCATACTCTTTTAACTCTTCTGGCTGTTCTGGAAAGTAGTGTGGTTTAAACAAGTGAGGGAACAATCATATTGATAGTATTATAGTAACAATAGTCATAGTAAAGTAAAAGTCAACATTTATTGGACATTTTATATGTATCAGTTGAAGACATTTAACATTCCTAAAATGGATCTATTACACACAGGATAAGATTGTGGAGAGAAAAGCAGCACACAGAGATTTGTTGATGAACTGTAGCTTCTTTCTCTACAGAAAGTTACCAATACTCTCAATATTGTAAGTGAATAACTTGAGCTTTGACCAGATAAAGGTCACTGTTGAAAAATAGAGATCCCAACAGGTCTGACAGAACTAGAGTAAATAGTATATTAAAGAGTTGAAGGAACTCAAATGTATTGAAAATGTTATTTTTAATTTATTTATTAAATATAAAGTTGTATTGGAATAAACTGAAGAAATCCAAAAAGAATGTATGCAAAAAAATATTCTTCTACTGCTGAGGACCCAGAGATTCTAGTTTACTTTACTTTATTTTTTTATTCATTTTTGAGAAGGGAGGGGGAAAGGGAGAGAGAAGCAAAAAAGAAGAAAAAGAGAAAGGAGGGAAAAGAAGCAGGAAGCATCAACTCCCATATGTGCCGTCTCTGGGGAAGCCTGGGGTTTTGAACTAGCAACCTCAGCATTCCAGTTTGATGCTTTATACACTGCCCACCACAGGTCAAACCAGAGATTCTACATAGTTTTAAAATCACAAGAGGAGGAGTTCCCACTGAATATATGGATTTTATCATTCAAAGAGTGTGTTTATACTTTACTTTAGATTTCACATATAAGTGAGAAAATACAGTATTTGTTTTCCTCTGACTTGTCTCTCTTAGCATGATATCCTTAAAATTCAGTCATGTTATCACAAATGGCAGGATATTGTGCTTTCTTGTGGCTGAATAATATTCCATATATATGCTCACTTTTCTTATCCATTCATAGATTGAGAGACACAATTTATTTTCATGTCTAAAAAAAGAAAGAGTAGGCAGGCACTGGCCAAGTGGCTCAGTAGATAAAGCGCTGGCACAGAGAAGTGAGTTTGACCTCAATAAGGGCACATTGCAAAAGAAATCAATGAATACACAACTAAATGAAACAATAAAGTGAAACAAGTTGGTGTTTCTGTATCTCTTTCTTTGCTTTTCCCTCATTTTCTCTCTCTCTCTTTCTCCTTTTCTTTCAAATCAAGAGGGAAAAAAAGAAAGAGTACAACATGGTTGCCAGAAGGTGGGAGAAATGGGATGCTGTTGGTTAAAGGGTATAAATTTCTAGTTATAGCATAAATAAGTTTGGGATCTCATGAACAATATGATGACTAAATTTAACAATACTGTATTATATACTTTAAATTTGCTAAGAGAGCAGATTTTTATTCTATTCATACATAAATAATTGTTAACTATATAAAATGATAAATGAAGTTACTTTATTATGGTAATTATTTAACAATATAGACACATATCCAATCATGTTGTATACCTTAAAGTTATAAAATCTTATATATTAATTATATCTTAATACATCTTGGGAGAAAACCCACAGGGTAGAACACATTAAAAAGATTTTAGTGGCATACATTGAGCATACTGAAATGTCTTTCTCCTCATGAACCTACTGTGCTTATTAAATAAAAGTAATTGAGTTATACTAGTAAAATAATAACTTGATCAACAGAAAGAAAGGAATGTGATTATCTACACTGCAGAAACAAAGGAGAAACAGAAATAGGAAGAAACCTTATTGAAAGTTTAACTTAGGTTTTATTTAGCTCAGAATAATGGAATTTCCTAGCAAGAGAAAGGGTAAAACTTCCTTGATGAAAGATAATCTAAACATAAAATATTAAAAATAGCATATAATGTTCAATAAAATAATTTCTAGGAATGTCATATGAGAGAAATATATTACTAAAAGGTAATAGGAATGGACTGAGAAGAAACCTAGACATTGAAATTATCAAACAAGGACTTGAAAAGAGTTATCATTAATATGTTCAAAGAAATAGATAAAAATACACAAGAGATGAATAATTTCACAAGGAATTAAGTTTATAAAACACAAATTTTTTTTTATAAAACACAAAATTTTTGAATAAAATATATCTCAAACAGAACATTAGAAAGAGAAAAAAGAGGCCCTGGCCGGTTGGCTCAGCGGTGGAGCGTCGGCCTGGCATGCGGGGGACCTGGGTTTGATTCCCAGCCAGGGCACATAGGAGAAGCACCCATTTGCTTCTCCACCCCCCCCTTCCTCTCTGTCTCTCTCTTCCCCTCCCGCAGCTGAGGCCCCACTGGAGCAAAGATGGCCCGGGCGCTGGAGATGGCTCCTTGGCCTCTGCCCCAGGCGCTAGAGTGACTCTGATCGCGGCAGAGCGACGCCCCGGAGGGGCAGAGCATCGCCCCCTGGTGAGCAGAGCATCGCCCCTGGTGGGCGTGCCTGGTGGATCCCAGTCAGGCGCATGCGGGAGTCTGTCTGACTGTCTCTCCCCGTTTCCAGCTTCAGAAAAAGAAAAAAAAAAAAAGAAAAAAAAGAGAAAAAAGAGATGGGTTAACTGAAAGACAAATCACTTAAAATATTATAAATAAAACATAGTAAGAATAACAACAGAGGAGGAATAATCAACATATTACAAATTGAGAAGAAGATGCTGTTGGAGAAAATTAGGAGCTGACAAATTCATTTAGATTTTCACATAGACTGTAACTCGTTTGCTATTATTTCAAGTGTAATGAGGAATGACTGAAGCATTTTAAGCTGTGGAGTAAAATAGCAGATCTATGTTCTTAAAGATTCCTCAGGCTGCTTTGTAGACAACCTCCCTCAGGTCGTCAAGGGAGGCCTTTTACAAAGTCAGTGTGGCAGCACAGGTGTACTATAGTAATGATTTAGATTCTGGGCTATGTTTAATAAATTTTAACTCAAACATTTGACTATGTATCCCCATTTACCCTGCCAATGAAAGGAGACTTGACTTGGAATGGTGAGCACATAATACAATATACAAATAATGTATTAGAGATGTACACCTAAAACCTATATAAACTTATTAACCAATGTTACCCCAATACATTTAATACAAAATTTAAAGATATAAAAATAAAATATTTGAGTATTTAAATATACTTTTTTTTTTTGACAGAGACAGAGGGAGTCAGAGAGAGGAACAGATATGCACAGACAGATTGAAAGGGAGAGAGATGAGAAGCATCAATTCTTCATTGTGGCACCTTAGTTGTTCATAAATTGCTTTCTCATATGTGCCTTGACTGGGTGGCTTTAGCAGATGGAGTGACTCCTTGCTTGAGCCAGCAACCTTGGGCTCAATCTGGTGATCAAATTAGCTGAGCCTGTGCTAAAGCTGGTGACCTTGGAGTCTCAAACCTGGGTCCTCCATGTCCCAGTCTCTACCCACTGCACAACTACCTGGTCAGGCTAAATGTATTCTTTGTTTATATTGTCCTTAGATTGTATTACTTTTCTTTAATTCATACTTAGTATTTATGCATATTTTTTTTGAAGAATTCTGGATATTGATTCTGTAGTTAGTGCTTCTGTTGTTACAACCATTTCATATTCATGGCAAGAATTATATTGTGTGTGTGTCTGTGCTTATGTGTATGTAATATATACTTATTGTGTAAAAGGTAGTCCATTAAGGTAATCAGTTGATACTGTAAAATAAAATGAGGTATTTGAGTTTTTAGGTGTTTATTTTGTTTATTTTTTTATTGTCCTTTATTTTTCTCTATCAATTTCTGTAGTCTTTAGGGATTCTTTAGATATATATACAAATGTGGAATTGCTGGGTCATAAAACACTTTCATTTTTAATTTTTTGAGGACTTTTTGTATAGTTTTTCACAGTAGCTGCACCAATCTGCATTTCAGCCAAAAGTGTGTGAGGGTCCCTTTTTCAACATGCTTGCCAGCACTTCTTGTTTGTGGATTTATTGATGACAGCTGTTCTGATAGGTGTGAGGTGATAATTCACTGTGCTTTGAATTTGCATTTTCCTGCTGATTACTGGTTTTAATATTTTCCTGTGTCTGTTGACCATCTGTATGTCCTTTTTGGAGATGTGCCTATTCAAGTCCTCTGATTTTTAATTAAATTGTTTGGGAGTTTTTTGGTGCTGAGTAGTATGAGTTGTTTATAAATTTTGACTCTCAACAAATTATCAGATGTATCATTTATAAATATGTTCTCCACCAAGGAAAAAAGACACAGGACTCAAATAAATAAAATCCAAAATGAAAGAGGAGAGATCACCACAGACATCATAGAAATACAAAGAATTATTGTAGAATACTATGAAAAATTATATGCCACCAAATACAACAATCTAGAAGAAATGGATAAATTCCTAGAACAATACAACCTTCCTAGACTGAGTCATGAAGAAGCAGAAAGCCTAAACAGACCAATCAGCAGGGAGGAAATAGAAAAAACTATTAAAAATCTCCCCAAAAATAAAAGTCCAGGCCCAGACGGTTATACTAGTGAATTCTATCAAACATTCAAAGAAGACTTGGTTCCTATTCTACTCAAAGTCTTCCAAAAAATTGAAGAAGAAGCAATACTTCCAAACACATTTTATGAGGCCAACATAACCCTCATACCAAAACCTGGCAAGGATGGCACAAAGAAAGAAAACTACAGACCAATATCTCTAATGAATACAGATGCTAAAATACTAAACAAAATACTGGCAAACCGAATACAACAACATATTAAAAAAATAATACATCATGATCAAGTGGGATTCATCCCAGAATCTCAAGGATGGTTCAACATACGCAAAACGGTTAACGTAATACACCATATCAACAAAACAAAGAACAAAAACCACATGATCTTATCAATAGATGCAGAAAAGGCTTTTGATAAAATACAACACAATTTTATGTTTAAGACTCTCAACAAAATGGGTATAGAAGGAAAATATCTCAACATGATAAAGGCCATATATGATAAACCATCAGCCAACATCCTATTAAACGGCATAAAACTGAGGACTTTCTACCTTAAATCAGGAACAAGACAGGGTTGTCCACTCTCTCCACTCTTATTCAACGTGGTGCTAGAAGTTCTGGCCAGAGCAATCAGACAAGACAAAGAAATAAAAGGCATCCATATCGGAAAAGAAGAAGTAAAGCTATCACTTTTTGCTGATGATATGATCCTATACATCGAAAACCCGAAGGACTCCACAAAAAGATTATTAGAAACAATAAACAATAAACAATAAACAGTAAGGTCGCAGGATACAAAATTAACATACAAAAGTCCATAGCCTTTCTATATGCCAACAATGAAATATTAGAAAATGAACTCAAAAAAATAATCCCCTTCACGATTACAACAAAAAAAATAAAATACCTAGGAATAAACATACCAAAGAACGTAAAGGACCTATATAATGAAAATTACAAAGCATTGTTAAGGGAAATCGAAAAAGATACAATGAGATGGAAAAATATTCCTTGTTCTTGGATAGGAAGAATAAATATAATCAAAATGGCCATATTACCCAAAGCAATATACAAATTTAATGCAATTCCCATCAAAATCCCTATGAGATTTTTTAAAGAAATGGAACAAAAAATCATCAGATTTATATGGAACTATAAAAAACCCCGAATAGCCAAAACAATCCTAAGGAAAAAGAATGAAGCTGGGGGCATTACAATACCTGACTTTAAACTATATTATAGGGCCACGATAATCAAAACAGCATGGTATTGGCAGAAAAATAGACACTCAGACCAATGGAACAGAATAGAAAGCCCAGAAATAAAACCACATATATATGGTCAAATAATCTTTGATAAAGGGGCCAACAACACACAATGGAGAAAAGAAAGCCTCTTCAACAAATGGTGTTGGGAAAACTGGAAAGCCACATGCAAAAGAATGAAACTCAACTACAGCCTGTCCCCGTGTACTAAAATTAATTCAAAATGGATCAAAGACCTAAATATAAGACCTGAAACAATAAAGTACATAGAAGAAGACATAGGTACTAAAATCATGGACCTGGGTTTTAAAGAACATTTTATGAACTTGACTCCAATGGCAAGAGAAGTGAAGGCAAAGATAAATGAATGGGACTACATCAGAATTAAAAGTTTTTGCTCAGCAAGAGAAACTGATATCAAAATAAACAGACAGCCAACTATATGGGAACTGATATTTTCAAACGACAGCTCAGATAAGGGCCTAATATCCAAAATTTACAAAGAACTCATAAAACTCAACAACAAACAAACAAACAATCCAATAAAAAAATGGGAAGAAGACATGAACAGACACTTCTCCCAGGAAGAGATACAAATGGCCAACAGATATATGAAAAGATGCTCAGCTTCATTAGTTATTAGAGAAATGCAAATCAAAACTACAATGAGATACCACCTCACTCCTGTTAGATTAGCTATTATCAACAAGACGGGTAATAGCAAATGTTGGAGAGGCTGTGGAGAAAAAGGAACCCTCATTCACTGTTGGTGGGACTGTAAAGTAGTACAACCATTATGGAGGAAAGTATGGTGGTTCCTCAAAAAACTGCAAATAGAACTACCTTATGACCCAGCAATCCCTCTACTGGGTATATACCCCAAAACCTCAGAAACATTGATACGTGAAGACACATGTAGCCCCATGTTCATTGCAGCACAGTTCACAGTGGCCAAGACATGGAAACAACCAAAAAGCCCTTCAATAGAAGACTGGATAAAGAAGATGTGGCACATATACACTATGGAATACTACTCAGCCATAAGAAATGATGACATCAGATCATTTACAGCAAAATGGTGGGATCTTGATAACATTATAAGGAGTGAAATAAGCAAATCAGAAAAAAACAAGAACTACATGATTCCATACATTGGTGGAACATAAAAATGAGACTAAGAGACATGGACCAGAGTGTGGTGGTTACCAAGGGTGGGGGGGGGAGGGAGGACATGGGAGGGAGGGAGGGAGAGAGTTAGGGGGAGGGGGAGGGGCACAGAGAACTAGATAGAGGGTGACGGAGGACAATCTGACTTTGGGCGAGGGGTTTGCAACATAATTTGATGACAAAATAACCTAGACATGTTTTCTTTGAATATATGTACCCTGATTTATTAATGTCATCCCATTACCATTAATAAAAATTTATTAAAAAAAAAAAAAGACACTGTCCTTTTCATAAAAAAAAAAATATGTTCTCACATTTATTAATAGTAGGTTATCTTTTTGTTGTGTTGATGGCTTTCTTTGCTATATAAAATTTTTAGTTTGATGTAGTTTCATTTGATTATTTTTCTTTTGTTTCTCTTCTCTGAAATGATATAGCAGAAAAATATTGTTAAGAGAAATGTCAGAGATTTTACTGTTTTTGTTTCTTTCTAGGAGTATTATGGTTTCTAGTCTTAGATTTAATGAGTTTATCCTTATGTATGGTGTAGAAAGGTGGTCTAGTTTCATTTTTTTATGTACTTGCCCAATATTCTCAACAGCATTTATTGAATAGACTGTCTTTATCCTATTGCATGTTCTTGCCTTCTTTGTAAAAAAATTAATTGACCATATAGGCATGACTTTATTTCTGCGCTATTTTTTTTCTATTTGTCTATGTGTCTTCTTAGGCCACTACCATGCTATTTTGATTACTGTGTCTCTATAGTATATTTTAATATTAGGTAAATTGGTACTTCCAATCCAAAACTCTACTTTGAAAAAAATATATAGAATCCCATTTTTATCACAGCATTATTTATGATAACTAAGATACAGAGCAAACCAATTGCCCATCAGTAGGTGAGTGGATAAAAAAAAAGCTGTGTTACATATACACAACGAAATATTACTCGGCTTTAAACATGTAAGTTTTTTTAAACATAAAGCTATTTGCAACAGCATGTATGGACATAGAGGGTATTATGCTCAGTGAAATAAGTCAGGCAGGAAAAAAACAACACCATGTGATTTCACTTATATGTGAAATCTAAAGAAGAAAACAAGTAAACAAACAAAATTGAAACAGACTCATAACACAGAGAGCAGATTGGTGGTTATCAGAAAGAGAGGGATTGAGGGACTCTGTGAATAAGGTAAAAAAATTAAGAAGTACAAATTGGTAGTTACAAAATACTCTTGGGGATATAAAGTACAGCATAGGAAATATAGACAATAATATTCTGATAACTTTTAATGCCTGGAGGGTACTTGAAATATCAGGTGAGACACCTTATGAAATATATGATTGTCTAATCACTATGCTGTACACCTCACACAATACAAAATAATATTAAATGGAAAAACAAACAAATAAAAACCAAACATGATAAAATTAAAACCACCAAATGAAAAATACATCCAAACAAAACAAAACAGAACAAAATATGTAGTCTTTTTTTTTTTTTTTTTTTTTTACAGAGACAGAGAGAGAGTCAGAGTGAGGGATAGACAGGGACAGACAGACAGGAATGGAGAGATGAGAAGCATCAATCATTAGTTTTTTGTTGCGCATTGCAACACCTTAGTTGTTCATTGATTGCTTTCTCATATGTGCCTTGACCATGAGCCTTCAGCAGACTGAGAAACCCCTTGCTTGAGCCAGCGACCTTGGGTCCAAGCTGGTGAGCTTTGCTCAAACCAGATGAGCTCACGCTCAAGCTGGGTGACCTCCGGGTCTTGAACCTGGGTCTTCCACATCCCAGTCCAACGCTCTATCCACTGCGCCACCGCCTGGTCAGGCTGTAGTCTTTTTTTTATGTATGGTGGTAAATCAAATACACTTCAAAACACTGTTTCTTTCATCCAAAAATTTGGTTGTATTAATGTAAAACATCTGTAATGCTTGCTCTTCATTCTTCACTAAAGTAATAAAAGTCATTTATGACTTTAAAAAAATGCATAAAATAAGAAAACAAACCTAGTAATTAGAAGATTACTTCCTGACCAGGTGGTAGCATTATTTTTGTCCTGTCTATGGCATTAAAATATTGTGATCTTAGTAGCAGTCCACTATAATGAAGTAATACTAAATAAGATAAGTCTCAAATATGAATTTACTCTGAGAAGGTACAATTACAGCAAAAGAAAATTTTACTTGGCAATAACCATTTGAAAATAACCATGCCATTTGATTTCCGGTCAGGGCACACAGGAGAAGTGCCCATCTGGCTCTCCAATCTTTTCACTTTTCTTCCTCTGTATGTCTCTCTTCCCCTTTCACACCCAAGGCTCCATTGAAGCAAAGTTGGCCTGGGTGCTGAGGACGGTTTCATGGTCTCTGCCTCAGGCACTACAATGGCTCCAGCCACAATGAAGTGATACCCCAGATAGGCAGAACATTGCCCCCTGATAGGCATGCTGGCTGGATCCCAGTAGGGCACATATAGGAGTCTGTCTTACTGCCTCCTCACTTCTAACTTTGGAAAAATACAAAAAAAGAAAAGAAAAATGTGCAATCATGGCATGATAAATGTGCGTATCTCTGTATTAATCAATGCTTCTGACATTAAAAAGAATCCAGCTATGATAGAACCTATAAAACCATGAAATGTAATATGTGTAAAACAATAAATGCCTTTTTTTTAATTTTTTTAATGGGGTGACATCAATAAATCAGGGTACATACATTCAAAGAAAACATTTCCAGGTTATCTTGTCATTTAGTTATGTTGCATACCCATCACCCAAAGAGAGATCGTCCTCTGCCACCCTCCATCCAGTTCTCTCTGTACCCCTCCCCTCCCCTCCCCCTTCCCTCCTTCCCTCCCCCCACCCCCCTTAGCCACCACACTCCTGTTCATGCCTCTCAGTCTCGCTTTTATGTCCCACTAATGTATGGAATCCTGCAGTTCCTGTTTTTTTCTGATTCGCTCATTTCACTCCGCACAATGCTACCAAGACTCCACCATTCCGCTATAAGTGATCCAATGTCACCATTTCTCCTAGCTGAATAATATACCATGGTGTATATGTGCCCCATCTTCTTCATCCAGTCCTCTATTTTTTTTACAGTGATTAAAAGCCTTTAAGCAAACTCTTGGCCAATACAGCAAGAATCCATAAATGAGTAGTGTCCTTAACATGTTCCCCAAGTCCAAGTTGGCCCCCTCATCATGCCAAATCCCTGAAAAATGCAACCCAACCACAGTTCAGTCTGTTAGGAGCTGTCACAGGGAGCAGGAGTCCAGGAAAGTTCCCAACAGGAAAAGTCCGTATGGCACTGGAATTGTTGTCACCATTCTATACTTTGCAGCTCATGTCCAAGTCCCAATGACCGCTGCTTCTAGCTGGTAATGATTCAGTAGACTGGAAAAAGCCATTTGCAGCATGCGTGGATATGGAGCTTCTGTTCTCCTCTGCCTGGAGAGTTGAGACCAGGTTGCTTTTCCCTGGAGCTCTGTGACTGTGGCCTGGTAGAGAACCTTGGGATACACTAAGCTGGGTGGCAAAGGTAAATTCATAATACAAGTTGGCAAAAGGAGGAAAGAGAGCTCTAAATTAAGATTAGGTCCCAGCTTGAAATATGAGTGGGGCATTGAGTAGGAGGAATAAAGGAATCACTATATATTAAGCAAAGCAGCAGAAAATAGGACTATCAACACCCACAACAGAGATCTTTGAGGGAAGAATAAAGAACCTGACTATTCAGGCAAAACATAGTTAAGTGGCCCTTGTTCAAATGAGATCAGTTTACCTGCTTCTTGGAAGAAATACCCTAGGCTCGTCCACTGTGTCATAGATGGGGTCGACGGCACTGGGCACCTTCAGCCTTCAGTGGCAAACCCCAGCATTCTGGGCAAGGTTAGGTCATAGGTGGCTGGAGCAGGCCTGGAAGAGACTGAACCCTCCCTTAGAGGAGCGAGGGGGAAGCCCACCTTCCAGTGTCCCTGTTTCCTCACAGCAGAGGTGTGTAAGCCTGGCAGGCTTTAGCTCAATGACCTTCCTTTCCACTATTGAAGCAGGACCCAGATGGCATCCTATGAGACCCCTTTGGGGTGTTGGAGCCTTTAAGGGTGTATCCTAAAAGCTGGTAGTTCCCCCTGATCTCTATTGGGCTTTTTCTGCCTCTAGGTATCTTAAAAGCCATTCTCAGAAGATCTCGCTGAGGGGTTTGAGGATCCCCATCCGCCTATATAAATCTTTTCCATATATCTGGAGCTATTTGGACAAAAGACAGAACAGTGTTATTAGCTAGATCTAATAAAGAAGGTAGATTAGGTGTCTCCTGTTCATCAGCTTTCAAAAGAAATGTAAATTTTTTTTTTTTAAGTAAAAAGCATGATATGGTAGACCCGTCGGAGTCATTGGCCTGGTGTGCAGGATTCCCGGGTTCGATTCCCGGCCAGAGCACACAGGAGAAGCGCCCATCTACCTCTCCACCCCTCCCCCTCTTCCCCCTCCCGGTCCCTCTCTTCCTGCCCACAGCCAAGGCTCCACCGGAGCAAATCCACCCTGGGCACTAAGGATGGCCCCATGGCCTCCGCCCTAGTTGCCAGAATGACTCCGGTTGTAACAGAGCAACATCCCAGATGGGCAGAGCACAGTAGGCATGCCAGGTGGATCCCAGTCAGGCGCATGCAGGAGTCTGTCTGCTTGCCTCCCCATCCCCATCCTCAGAAATATACAAAAAATAAATAAATAAAAGAAAAAATACAAAAAAAAAAAAAAAAAAGGGGGGGGGGGCATTCCCTTGTGCTAAAGCACCAGGAAGCATGGAGTGAGCTTGAGTATGTCCTATGAAACATGGAGCTCTATGTTTACATATAAGTCTTTGAAGAAGGAGGAACTGCTGAAATAGTTTGTCAGCATTTGTCCCTAAGACAGCAGTCTTTATAGTGGGAACACCATACGTAAATATTTGCTGTCTGTCTATAGATTAAGGGGGGAATATGGCCAATGCTGAAAAGCCATGATCTTTGTGCCCCTCCCCTCCCTCAACCCCCTCCCTCTCCTCCCCCCACCCTGTAACCCCAACACTGTTGTTCATGTCTCTCAGTCTCATCTTTATGTCCCACCTATGTGTGGAAACATATAGTTCTTAGTTTTTTCTGATTTACTTCTTTCACTCAGTATAATGTTATCAAGGCCCATCCATGTTGTTGTAAAAGATCCTATGTCATCATTTCTTATGGCTGAGTAGTATTCCATAGTATATATATACCAAAGCTTTTTAATCCACTCATCCTCTGATGGACACTTGGGCTGTTTCCAAATCTTTGCTATTGTGAACAATGCTGCCATAAACATAGGGGTGCATTTCTTCTTTTCAAACAGTGCTATAGTGTTCTTGGGGTATATTCCTAACAGTGGTATAGCTGGGTCAAAAGGCAGTTCGATTTTTAATTTCTTGAGGTATCTCCATACTGTTTTCCACAGTGGCTGCACCAGTCTGCATTCCCACCAGCAGTGCAGGAGGGTTCCCTTTTCTCCACATCCTCGCCAGCACTTATTCTGTGTTGTTTTATTGATGAGCGCCATTCTGACTGGTGTGAGGTGATATCTCATTGTGGTTTTAATTTGCATTTCTCTAATCATTAATGATGTTGAACATTTTTTCATATGCCTATTGGCCATCTGTGTGTCCTCTTTGGAGAAATGTCTATTCATTTCTTTTGCCCATTTTTGGATTGGATTGTTTGTCTTCCTGGTATTAAGTTTTACAAGTTCTTTATAAATTTTGGTTATTAACCCCTTATCAGACGCTATGTCAAATATATTTTCCCATTGTGTAGTATGTCTTTTTATTCTGTTCTTATTGTCTTTAGCTGTGCAGAAGCTTTTTAGTTTGATAAAGTCCCATTTGTTTATCCTGTCTTTTATTTCACTTGCCTGTGGAGACAAATCAGCAAATATATTGCTGCGAGAGATGTCAGAGAGCTTACTGCCTATGTTTTCTTCTAAAATGCTTATGGTTTCATGGCTTACATTTAAGTCTTTTATCCATTTTGAGTTTATTTTTGTGAGTGGTGTAAGTTGGTGGTCTAGTTTCATTTTTTTGCAGGTAGCTGTCCAGTTTTCCCAACACCATTTGTTGAAGAGGCTGTCTTTACTCCATTGTATTGTCTTACCTCCTTTGTCAAATATCAGTTGTCCATAGAGCTGTGGGTTTATTTCTGAGTTCTCTGTTCTGTTCCATTGATCTATGTGCCTGTTCTTATGCCAGTACCATGCTGTTTTGAGTACAATGGCCTTATAATATAACTTGACATCTGGAAGTGTGATACCTCCCGCTTTTTTCTTCCTTTTCAGGATTGCTGAGGCTATTCGTGTTCTTTTTTGGTTCCATATAAATTTTTGGAATATGTGTTCTATGTCTTTGAAGTAAGTCATTGGTATTTTCATTGGTATTGCATTGAATTTATAAATTGCTTTGGGTAATATAGACATTTTAATGATGTTTATTCTTCCTAACCATGAGCACGGTATATGCCTCCACTTATTCGTATCTTCCCTGATTTCTTTTATCAATGTTTTATAATTTTCTGAGTACAAGTCTTTAATCTCCTTGGTTAGATTTATTCCTAGGTACTTTATTTTTTTGGTTGCAATGGTAAAGGGGATTGATTCCCTGATTTCTCTTTCTGACAGTTCATTATTAGTGTATAAAAATGCCTCTGATTTCTGAGTATTGATTTTATATCCTGCCACCTTGCCAAATTCTTTTATCAGGTCTAGTAGTTTTTTGACTGAAACTTTAGGGTTTTCTATATACAATATCATGTCATCTGCAAATAATGATAGTTTTACTTCTTCTTTTCCAATTTGGATGCCTTTATTTCTTTTTCTTGTCTGATTGCTGTGGCTAGGACTTCCAGAACTATGTTGAATAAGAGTGGTGAAAGGGGGCACCCCTGCCTTGTTCCTGATCTTAAGGGGATAGCTTTTAATTTTTGCCCATTGAGTATTATGTTGGCTGTGGGTTTGTCATAGATGGCCTTTATCATGTTGAGGTATGTTCCCTGTATTCCCACTTTGCTGAGAGTTTTGATCATGAATGGGTGCTGGACTTTATCAAATGCTTTTTCTGCATCTATTGAAATTATCATGTGGTTTTTCTCCTTTCTTTTGTTTATGTGATGAATCACATTGATTGATTTGCGAATATTGTACCAGCCTCGCCTCCCAAGAATAAATCCTACTTGATCATGGTGTATGATTTTTTCCATATATTGCTGGATCCGGTTTGCTAATATTTTATTGAGGATTTTTGCATCTAAGTTCATCAGGGATACTGGCCTATAATTTTCTTTTTTTGTGTTGTCTTTGCCTGGTTTTGGAATCAGAATTATGCTCGCCTCATAAAAGGAGTTTGGAAGTCTTCCTTCCTCTTGAATTTTTTGAAATAGCTTGAGAAGGATAGGAGTTAGTTCTTCTTTGAATATTTGGTAGAATTCACTTGTGAAGCCATCAGGCCCAGGACTTTTCTTTTTTGGGAGTTTTTTGATAGCTGTTTCAATCTCATTTGTTGTAATTGGTATGTTTAGGTTTTCTGATTTTTCCAGGTTGATTTTTGGAAGATTATATGATTCAAGGAATTTGTCCATTTCATCTAGGTTGTCTAGTTTTTTGGCGTACAGTTCTTCATAGTATTTTCTTACAATATTTTGTATTTCTGTTGTGTCAGTTGTTATTTCTCCACTCTCGTTTCTAATTTTATTTATTTGAGTCCTCTCTCTTTTTTTCTTGGTGAGTCTTGTTAAAGGTTCATCGATCTTGTTTACCTTTTCAAAGAACCAGCTCCTGGTTTCATTGATCCTCTGTATTGTTTCTTTAGCCTCTATGTCACTTATTTCTGCTCTGATCTTTATTATTTCCTTCCTTCTACTAGCTCTGGGCTTTACTTGCTGTTCTTTTTCTAGTTCTTTTAGATGCAGGGTTAAGTTGTTAATTTGAGCTTTTTCTAGCTTCTTGAGGTATGCCTGTAATGCTATAAACTTCCCTCTCAGGACTGCTTTTGCTGTGTCCCATAAATTTTGAGTTGATGTATGCTCATTATCGTTTGTTTCTAGGAGTTTTTTAATTTCTTCTTTGATCTCAATGTTAACCCATTCATTGTTTAATAACGTGCTATTTAGTTTCCAAGTGTTTGAATGTTTTTCAATTTTTCTATTGTGGTTGATTTCTAGTTTAATGCCATTGTGATCAGAGAAAGTGTTCGATATGATTTCAATCTTCTTAAATTTGTTGAGCCCGCTTTTGTGCCCTAACACGTGGTCTATTCTAGAGAATGTCCCATGAGCGCTTGAAAAGAATGTATATTCTGCTCTTTTAGGGTGAAAGGTTCTGAAGATATCTATTAAATCGAGTTCATCTAATATGTCCTTTAAGTCTGCTGTTTCTTTGTTAATTTTCTTTCTTGAGGACCTATCTAATGATGTTAATGGGGTATTGAAATCTCCTACTATTATAGTATTGCTATTGATCTCGCCCTTTAAGTCTATCAAAGTCTGCTTTATATATTTAGGTGCTCCTATATTAGGTGCATAGATATTTATAATGGTTATATCTTCCTTTTGTATTGCTCCCTTTATCATTATGTAGTGACCTTCTTTATCTCTAACTATGGTCTTTGTTCTAAAGTCCATTTTGTCTGATATAAGTATTGCTACCCCAGCTTTTTTTTCATTTCCATTTGCGTGAAATATTTTTTTCCATCCTTTTATCTTCAGTCTGTGTGCATCTTTTGATTTAAGGTGTGTCTCTTGTAGACAGCATATGTATGGGTCCTGTTTTCTTATCCACGCAGCTACCCTATGTCTCTTGATCGGATCATTTAATCCATTAACATTTAAGGTTATTACTGATATGTAATTGTTTATTGCCATTTTTTTTCTTTAAAACTGTTTTTCTCTTTTGCTATATTCTTTTTTTACTTTGATCTGTTTACAACAGGTCCCTTAGCATTTCTTGAGCCTTGGTTTGGTTGTAGTGAAATCCTTTAGTTTTTTTTTGTCTGTAAAGCTTTTTATTTCTCCTTCAATTTTAAATGATAGCCTTGCTGGATAAAGTAGTCTTGGTTGTAGGTTCTTGTTCTGCATTACTTTGAATATTTCTTGCCATTCCCTTCTGGCCTCAAGTGTTTCTGTTGAGAAGTCAGAAGTCATCCTTATGGGGGCTCCTTTGTAGGTGATTGTCTTTTTTTCTCTAGCAGCTTTTAATATTTTCTCTTTATCATTTAGCTTTGGTAATTTAATTATGATGTGTCTTGGTGTTGGTTTCTTTGGATTTCTCCTTAATGGAGTTCTCTGTGCTTCCTGAACATGTGAAATATTTTCCTGCCTTAATTGGGGGAAGTTTTCCGCTATAATATGTTTGAACAAAGTCTCTATCCCTTGTTCTTTCTCTTCTTCTTCAGGAACCCCTATGATGCGGATGTTATTTCTCTTCCTGTTGTCACAGAGCTCTCTTAGAGTTTCCTCAGACTTTTTGAGTCTCTTTTCTTTTTTCTGCTCTGCTTCTATGCCTTTATTTATTGTGTCCTCTAACTCACTGATTCGATTCTCTGCTTCATCCATCCTGCTTTTAATTCCTTCCATTGTATTCTTTATTTCAGATATTGTATTTGTCATTTCTGTCTGATTCTTTTTTATTATTTCAATGTCCTTTTTTATATTTGTTATCTCTTTATTTAGGTTTTCGTAATGGCCATCTATGGTGGTTCTAATATCTTTGAGCATCCTAACAATCGTTATTTTAAACTCTGCATCTGGTAATTTGGTTATATCCGATTCACTTAGGTCCTTTTCTGGGGATTTCTCTTGGTTTATTTGTGTTGTATTTCTCTGCCTCTGCATTTTCTCTTCACGAGAGTGGCTGTGATCACGTGCTCGGGTGCACAAGGGTTGGTGGCCTTGGCCTTTGCCCCGCCCCCGTGTGTGATGTTATGCTCGGTCCTGAGGGCACTGGCGAGCACCTTTGCTCAGCTGCGGGTCTCCGCCTGTTTCCGAGCTTTCGCCCTGCCTTTGCAGGATGATCCCACTCAAGGAACAGCTGCTAGCCTTGGCTCTACCACCAGGAAAGGCTGCATGCCCAAGCTCAGCTTCGTAGCGGAACTCCGCCTCTTCTGGGCTTTTGGCTCCACCCCCACGGGAGGAGCCTGCTACCAAGTCAGACCACAAGCCTGGGTTGCACAGGCGGGGCAGGGATGTGCTCCTCTGCCCTTGCTCCGGGGCTGGTTTCTACCCTTTCTGGGTTTCCCGCCCTTCTCCCGGAGGCTGGATTACAGGCTGCCGGCAGCTGAGCTTAGCCGCTTTTGCACGCCCCCTTCTCCCTAGCCGGGCAAGATTGAGCTCACACCTGAGCCCACTGGTGGCCAGCCGGCTTCCGCCCCTGCCAGCAGAACCGCGCTTTTGTCTCCCGCTGCCGCCCGCTCTCCGGTGCGCCCTCAGCCGTGTGGGTGGGGGCAGCTCGGACCCTAAGACTCACTACCGTAGACCCGAAAGCTCCCTCCTTCTATGCGACTCTGCTCTGAATGCCGTGGGGGAGCTTGTTTGGCTGCTCTCCTGCTTCCCTTTGCTGGTATTGCTGTTTCCGGGGGAAATATTCACTTCAGCTTTGGGGAGTGACTTGTCCCAGGGGTTAGAGTGGCTATCTCCCAAAAATGTTTCTCCCTATGCCTCCTAGATTGCGCTCTCTTCCTGTTACTGTGGTTCTCTCCCCTCTCCCTCCGTCTCCAGGAGCCCCAGGTGAGTGTTTGTGAGAGAGATGTTCTGCGTGGTCCCTTTAAGAAGGATCCTGGGTCTGAGAAATCAGACTCTCTCACAAACAGTATCCTGACTTGTTTCCAGCTAAATACTGTCCTTACGCTTCTTCTGGGCTCTGGGGCTGCAGGCTGGGGCTTTGTTCCTGGGGCTCAGGACCCTTTCCCCTCTGCTAAACTCACTTCCCGCCACGCGAGTCTCTCCCTGCTGCCGTTCGCTCTGAGAAGCTGGGCAGCCCTCTCCGCGTTTCCACTTTTCCTACCAGTCTCTGGGTGGCTTCTTCAGCATTCCTGGGTTGAAGAATCCTTTTAGTTTAGTCCAAAGTTGGTTTTTCCAGTTGATAGTTCATAAAATTAGTTTGTAATCCACATTGGTTCTGGGAGGTAGATGCTGGTACGTTCGCCTACTCCAGCGCCATCTTGTCTCCTAAATGCCTTTTTTTATAATAACAAACATGTTATCTATGCTCTTATAAATTATAACAAAAATTTGTCAATATAAAAAACATCCAAATCTGTAAAAATTTTTATGGGTTTATTTGAGCCAAACTGATGACAATTGCTGGGAAAGAAAATCTCAATGAATTGAAAAAATGCTCTGGAAAACACAGAATCAAGGGGGGAAATGTAAGGATAACCCATGAATAAACTAATGATAGATTAGAAAGATGAGAGAAAGAAAAGAGATAAAATCTTTGAGATTGGATAAAAAATGACACAAATAGACACATCTTTTACATTGATAAGAATAGGATAGTTAACAGTGAACAATTAGCATGATAATATTAACAATGAGGGGATTTGTGGTCTCTGATCTTCTGGGGATGTTGTGCCCTGCAGGGTAAAAATGTAAATCACTAATATTTCAAAGGCATGTAACTCTTACATTTTAAAGGTGTGGTATCAGGTATGTTATTACAGAAAGACAACATATAAGCTCAGTTAAGGGAAACATTGACCTTTGTTAGGAAAAAATACCTCCTTAGAATGTGACTGCACCCCATAAACTGCATTTAGTTAGACAGTTTTTATTTCAGACCATTCTGTGTGGTCACTTTAGGTCTCTGAGTTTGCAGGGCCACCATGCAGGTCTCTCTGGAGCTTGTCAGGTTTAATATGTGACCTTTTTTTAATCCATAGAAACATTAATGAATTCAGCATCTTCTGAATATTAAATTATGTATCCAAAATGTTTTCTCCTGTTTTCTGTGGCTAGTCAAGGTCTTTCGAGGATTCATGTAAATTTTGGAAATATTTGTTTTAGTTTTGTGAAATATGCCATTGGTATCTTGATAGGAATTGCATTGAATCTATAGATTGGCTTATGTATTACAAACACTTTAATCATATTCATCCTTCCTACTCATAAACACAGTATATACTTCCATTTATTTGTGACTTAGTCAATATTCTAAAAAATAGTTTATTAATTTTAGAGAGAGAGAAAGGGAGAAAGACAGGGATGTCTGTTCTAGTCCATGCCCTGACCAGGGATCAAGTCAGCAATGTCTGAGCTTCAAGATGATGCTCTAATAATATGAGACATCTGGCCAGGGCTTGGTCAAATTATTTCCTCAGTGTCTGATAAATTTCTTTTACATTACTGGTTAAATAGTTTCTCTTTCTGATAGTTCACTATTTTCTATATTTTGTATCCTGGTACTTTAGTGAATTCAGCCATCAGTTTTAGTAAATTTTTAGTGGAATCCTTAGTGTTCTCTATATACAGTATTATGCCATTTTCACATACGTATATGTGCCTGTTGGAAACACATATATGTAGCCTAGCAGGTGGGATACAAATGCAGAGAGTTGGTCCACAAGACTCACATGAGGGGAACACTGAGGTCTTTTCTGTCAGCATGTAGAAACCCTTTAGCATACATCTTAGCAGCTGCTCAGCTTCCCTCGTCCATGTGGACCAGGTCCAGTAGATCCCATCCTCTCTCCATGGATGTTAGTTTATTTTCTCTCAATTTCCACCTGTTTTATCAGTGCTTTGATTGGTAGTCTTCAAAATGCATCTTTTAAAGGTTGTTCAGAAATTTCTGTGGGGGTCTCCCCCTACCATAAGCACTGCCAAGTGAAGGTGTACACCTGTGGGACTGTGAGAGGGCCTGCACACTGTTGTCCCAGAGAAGGGGAATTTCATCATTCTCTCAGGGAGATCTGTTAGGCCCTTTGCATTCTCCTGTTGTCCTCAGAGCTGGTAACCACCAAATGAGAAGCCTGGCAATCAGATAGTGCAGTGCTTTCTTGCTAGTGTATACAGTATGTGTTTCCCCATTCAGAAAGGTCAGGCATGATCTGATGCACAGTGGTGGGTGCACTGCCTCTAATTGAAAGCTCATGTGTTTAGCTAGTGGTTTGTCTCTCCAGATATCTGCATTTTTCTCTGCATGTTTGTTTTAGGCTCACAAAGGGCCTAGATGATGCACACACTTAGTTCAAGTGCTTTTTTTCTATCTAGTCTCTACTCCCCCTAGGATTTGCCTTACAATTGACAAAAATGGGAGGGTCCCAAATGGCGACAGAGTAGGTGGACATTCCAACTGCCACCTCCCAGGACCAAGTTAGATTACAACTTAATTTAAGAACAATCATCTTGAAAAACCAACTCTGGACTGAACGAAGAGGACTCTATAACAAAGGATCATAGAGGAAGCCACACCGAGACTGGTAGGAAGGGAGGAGAAATGGAAAGGGCTGCCCACTCCCAGGAGCGAGTGGTGAATGAGGGTTTGAAGGGACTCTCAGCATAGGTAGAGCCGCCCTGAGAGGTGTGGGTGCTCAGCCCCAGGTCTGAAGCCCCAGCCTAGAGCCCAAGAGCCAAGAAGAGGTGCCCACACAGCATTTGGTGGTGAAAAAAATCGGGGTTTCAGTCTGTGAGAAAGAGACTGAGCTTCCTGAGGTGCAAGCTCTGTCTTAAAGGGCCCATTCAGAAAAATCTCATTTACAGCCTCTTACCCAGGACTCCAGTGGAGGTAGGGCTGAGAGGGCTGCAGTCTCATAAAAAAAGTATAAAGTTGGAGGCCCAGGGAGAGACACTGTGGGGAATGGCCACCAGAAGCTCTGTGCTGAGTCATTCTCCAATACTGCAGTCACCATCTTTCTTGGATGGAGCATCCTTTTTGTGCAGCATCAGCCTGGGGAAAAGCAACTGCTCCACTCTCAGGAGTCTCTCCTATCTGTCATGGCATTGAGTAGTTCTAAGAGGCCAGGAAATAGGGTGCACATTAGTGGCTCAGTTTTCTGGTATTGAGACCAGAGCATTCCCCTACAAGACTGTAGGACTAGTGCTTTTACCTCATGGGAGGCTCAGTATAAACTGTCCATAGAGGGGATAGACCACACCTCTGGGTCTCAGAGTCCATACTCACTGGAATTCTGAAGCCACACCCTACTGAAGTCTGCAAAAGAAGTTTGGACTGACTGACACCTGGGAATGAGGGGTAGAGCCACACCCACTAGCCTTCCTAAGCCCTGAATTGCTACAGGTGCTAGACCAGTTGTGGCCAACAGTTTTTGCCCCCAGGCCAGATTAGAAAGAAAACATTTTTCACGGGCCAGACAAAATATTGAAATTTAAAAATGTTAAATAGAAAAATGATTCGTGTAAATTAACAAAATTTTATTATGTGATTTGTTTATGAATAAATGTAAGTAATTTAGTACAACAAATTAATAAAAAATATAATTACATACTGTATAAATATCCAAACTGTATCATAATCAATCAAAACAGTATTTAATTAATACAATGAGCCTGACCAGGTGGTGGTGCAGTGGATAGAGCATTGGACTGGGATGCGGAGGACCCAGGTTTGAGACCCCGAAGTCGCCAGCTTGACCACGGGCCCATCTGGTTTGAGCAAAAGTTCACCATCTTGGACCCAAGGTTGCTGGCTCGACCAAAGGGATACTCAGTCTGCTGAAGGCTCGTGGTCAAGGCACATATTAGAAAGCAATCAATGAACAGCTAAGATGTTGCAATGCACAATGAAAAACTAATGATCGATGCTTTTTATCTCTCCGTTCCTGTCTGTCTATCCCTCTCTCTGACTCTCTCTCTGTCTCTGTAAAAAAATAAAAATAAAAAAATAGAGAAATTTATTAAAAAAAAGTTAATAGAATGAGCTTGAAGGGATTATATCGCAAATAAAACAATTATTTTGTTTTACAAACAGCCAGGACATGATTTCAGTTATCAACTGCAGCTACTGTCTATGCTACAATGCCACTTGATTCAGCACACTTAAACACAAAAATAATGAATTGTTTGACCTTGGGTGTACACTGGCAAACTCCGCCTAAAAGAATGTGGGTTTCACATTGCCGCTAAATGTCAAACAGTTCATATTGAGTACAGATGAGTACAAAAGTTGTAAATTTTTATAATGGAATTTTTTTAAAAAATAAAAAGTATCCTGAATCCATTCGACCAATTATTGGAAGTTAAACCTAGATTAGTCACACATGGAATTCTTTTCCTCTTATCACTATCTTCTTAAATATCTCAATTTCCAATAATCAAAGACGCTTCCACTTCTGATTAGCTGAGATTTTAACTTTCATTGTTGTACAATGGTTAGATATTGTAGTTTATGTATAACAATTTAAAAGTACCACTTATTTCATTTTTACAGGGCATTGTGCAGAGAATATTAAAAATGTAATCGTGGGTCGCATAAACTCATTACACGGGCTAGATCCAGCCTGTGGGCTGTATGTTGGCCATGCCTGTGTTAGACTCTAGCAGAGGTATTTTCAGTGGCTGAGCCCAACAGACAGAGACTGCAGGCCATAAGACTCAGGGAAACTTGACCTTTTAAGTGAAACTTGCCCGAGGCCCAGTGTGGGTAAAAGCCAGTCTAAGTGTGCAGCTTGGTATTTTCATGTACACCTGGGCCCAGCAGAGGCAGCCACAAACTCAGGATTGCTTGTAGCTCCAAGAAGGTTGCTGAGGGCCAAACACAGGCAGTGTCTCCCATTGGTCTGCACTGGGTTCCTGCCAGGAAGGCTCAGGGCTGGCACATCCAGGGACTAGCAGCAAAAAGCATCAGTTCAGAACCTAAAAACACTTGCTAGAGTGGTATCCTAAAGAAAGGTTTCTTAAAACCTGGGCAAGCTGAGGTGAGTTCCACTCTCTGTGATCAGCACTAGGACAGTTACTCATGTGCTTTGGATAGGGTGGAACTTCACAGTAAGCCGGCTTGGATGCTGGATATCCTGCCCAGCAGAGCTAGATTCCACAGAGGGAACAGAAAGAGGCTTGGAGCATGGACATTTAACATATGGGTCTCTGGGAGTCTATTTTTGGATCTGGTTGAGGGGTTTAGCAACCTTTGGGGTGGGTACACAGACCCAGGAAAGGACTCTCTCAGTCTTCCTTCTGAGACCAGGATCTCACCAGCTAAAAGAACTTCAGAGGGGACAGCCACACTCAGTCTGAACCTGCTGCTCACCTTGTTGGGGAGAAGTAAAACTTGAGTGTCAAGAAGTGGCAGAGAAATGAAGCTCTGAGTACGGGCCACATTCCTTGTACTAAAATCCTGACCAAGAAACCTCTGAAGTAGGGGGTCCCACTAATTTTGTATTTGCAACTTCAAAAATTTTTTTATTTCTTCTTTGATCTTGTTCTTAATTCATTTGTTATTTAATAACCTGCTATTTAGTTTCTATGTGTTTGAGAATTTTTGAGTTTTTTTGTTGTGGTTGATTTCCAGTTTCATGCAATTGTGATCAGAGAAAGTGCCTGATATGATTTCAATCTTTTAAATATGTTGAAACCACTTTTGTGCCCTAACATGTGGTCTATCCTAGGGAATGTACCATGAGCATTTGAAAAAAATGTATATTCTGCTGCTTTAGAATGAAAGGCTTTGAAGATATCTATTAATTTCAGTTGATCTACTATGTCCTTTAAGTCTGCTGTTTTTTTGTTAATTTTTTTTCTTGAGGATCTATCTAGTGATTTTAGTGGGGTATTGAAATCACCTACTATTATATATTGCTGTTGATCTCACCCTTTAAATCCATCAAAGTCTGCTTTATATATTTTGGTGCTCTTATATTAGGTGCATAGATATTTATAACGGTTATAACTTCCTGTTGGATTGCTCCTTTAATTGTTATGTAATGGCCTTCTTTATCTCTTACTATAGCCTTTGTTTTAAAGTCCATTTGGTCTGATATAAGTATTGCTACCCCAGTTTTTTTTCATTTCCATTTGCGTGAAATATTTTTTTTCATCCTTTTACCTTCAGTCCATGTGCATCTTTTGTTTTAAGGTGTGTCTCTTGTAGACAGCATATGTATGGGTCCTGTTTTCTTATCCACGCAGCAACCCTATGTCTTTTGATTAGATCATTTAATCCATTTACATTTAAGGTTATTATTGATATGTAGGTATTTATTGCCATTTTATTCTTTTTTTGTGTGTGTGTATTTTTCTGAAGTTGGAAACGGGGAGGCAGTCAGACAAACTCCCGCATGCGCCCAACTGAGATCCACCCAGCATGCCCACCAGAGGGCAATGCTCTGCCCATCTGGGGCTTTGCTCTGTTTCAACCAGAGCCATTCTAGCACCTGAGGCAGAGGCCAGAGAGCCAACCTCAGCGCCCGGGCCAACTTTGCTCCAATGGAGCCTTGGCTGTGGGAGGGGAAGAGAGAGACAGAGAGGAAGGAGAGAGGGAAGAGTAGAGAAGCAGATGGGTGCTTCTCCTGTGTGCCCTGGCCAGGAATCGAACCCAGGACTCCTGCATGCCAGGCTGATGCTCTACCACTGAGCCAACTGACCAGGGCCACCATTTCATTCTTTAAGGCTGTATTCCTCTTTTGCTATATTTTTTCCCCAATTTAATCTGTTTACAACTAGCCGCTTAACATTTTCTGCACATTGGTTTGGTTGTAATGAATTCCTTGAGGATTTTTTTTGTTTTGTTTTGTTTTTTTTGTCTGAGAAGCTTTTTTATTTCTCCTTCAGTTTTAAATAATAGCCTTGCTGAATAAAGTAGTCTTGGTTGTAGGTTCTTGTTCTGCATTACTTTAAATATTTCTTGCCATTTTCTTTTGGCCTCAGGTGTTTCTGTTGAGAATTCAGAGTCCCCTTATGGGGGCTCCTTTGTAGTTGATAACCTTTTTTTCTCTAGCAGCTTTTAATATTTTCTCATTACTTAGCCTTGGTATTTTAATTATGATGCGTCTTGGTATAGATTTCTTTGGGTTTCTCTTTAATGGAGTTCTCTGTGCTTTTTAAACTTGTGAGAGTTTTTACTGCATTAATTTAGGGAAGTTTTGAACTTGTGAGAGTTTTTACTGCATTAATTTAGGGAAGTTTTCAGCTATGATATGATTGAACAAAGTCTCTATTCCTTGTTCTTTCTCTTCTCCTTCAGGAATCCCTATGATGCAAATGTTATCTCTTTTTATATTGTTACAGAGCTCTCTTAGAGTTTCCTCAGACTTTTTGAGTCTCTTTTTTCTTCTGCTTTGCTTCCATTCCATCATTTAACTTTTGCGCTTCAACTCGCTGATTCAATCCTTAGCTTCATCCATCCTGTTTTTAATTCCTTCCATTGTGGTCTTCATTTCTGATATTGTATTTGTCATCTCTGACTGATTCTTTTTAATATTTCAATGTCCTTTTTTATACTTGCTATTTCTTTATTTAGGTGTTTGTAATGACCATACATTGTTGTTCTAAGATTCCTAAGCATCCTTACAATCATTATTTTAAACTCTGCATCCAGAAATTTGGTTATTTCCGTATCACTCAGTTCATTTCCTGGAGGTTCCTCTTCTGGTTTCATTTGGATTGCATTTCTCTGTCTTCTCATTGTGTCTGTGTGTTTGGGTGTATTGTTAGTAGAGGTGGTTGAGTCTAGGCTTGGTGTTGTCTGCCTCCAGTTTTCAGTTGTGCTATTTCTAGATCTTCTTAGGTTGGCATCAGCTGTTATTTGTAATCCACTTTCTGATTTGGCTTTTCTAGTAGAGCCACTATAAGTCTTGATTTGTTTGTTTTCTCAGTTTTCTTAACACGTAGTAGTCTTGTTTACTGATCTCAGCAGGGGGCTTATTTAAAACTGTATCCAGGAATGCGGTGGGTGTAACCTGAGACTCTGAAGGCCTGATCTGCTAGTTACCTTCTCTGGTGGTGAGGTGTTTTCTCAGCTTCAGTAGGGGGAGGTGTATCTCACATCTCCATGGAGACCTGAGTTATTGCCCTTCCTACCCACTTCTTGTTTTCAGTTGTGTCATTTTGTGCTAATTGGAACTGGAGAGATGTCTGGAGATGTGTGACCCAGAACCAATTTATTCTTGTGTTATGTGGAAGGATCAACCCCTCCCCCAGCTTGGACACCTCCAGTGCTAGATGAGTCAGCTTCTCAGGTCGTCCCATGCATTCTTCTGCACCTCACCATCTGTCTCTCTCTCTTTCTCTCTTCTATCCTTTTGGAAGACAAGCCAGCCCTTTCAACACACCTCATTTCCAGGTTCTTAGGCAAGTGGCTGTGAGAAACATTTCTGCTCTTTTTCTTGAAGTAAGAACTTTTCTGTGCTCTCAGCCTCACCCTCCCCTCTGTTCCTATAAGCAGGGGAGACTCATTGCTCCTTGGCACTCCCTACCAGGCTTTGTGTGGCTTCTTCTTTGCTCCTTGGTTTTTGATAGCTGTTCTTGTAGTTCAGAGTTGGGTTTTCCACTGATTGTTTCTAAATTAATTTTTAATCCAGTTTGGAGCTGGGAGTCTATGCATCTGCCTACTCCACTGCCATCTTCAAGTCCCAGATGTGGCTCTTTTGATGACCGCATCTGGCTTTCAGTAAAATATTTAATAAAAATAACAATAACATTAAAATATAAAACATTCTCATGTATTTCAATCCATTCATTTTTTATCACTCATATTCATGGTTGCAGATGGCTGGAACAAATCACAGCTGTCCTCTGGGACAACACCAAAGTTTTGTTGGATAATGCATAAGGTAAATAGGTTGTTGTGAGGTCAGGAAGTAAGCTTTTCTCCTTTTAAACAAGTAGTCAGCTAGCTAATTGCAGAAACACTTTTGATGAAGAAGATGGCTAAAAGAAAAAAAATATGAGAAGTATCGTACTTTTCAGCAGAAATAGACAGAGGAATTTGCCTTTATGGAGAGAGCAGGTACTGAAGTTTGTCTACTGTGCAATGATAGAATTGCATAAATGAAATGGTCAAATATAAAGCAGCACTTCGACACATGCCTTACTACATTTGCATCAAAATATCCAGCAGGGGACAGCAGGAAGAAAGCATGTCAAGAGCTACTGGTCAGAGTGCCAGCTAGTCAGCAGCAACTCCGTGTTTGGACCCAACAAGGTGACTGAAATTTGGCTAGCTTTGCTGGTGCTTTAGCAATTGTGAGAAATGGAAAGCCATTCACAGATGGGGAGTATGCCAAAACATTTATGCTTGATGTTACCAACAAACTTTTGATGACTTTTCAGATAAAGACAAGATAATCGAATGAATAAAAGACATGCCTCTGTAAGCAAGAACTGTTCACAATCGTACCATCATGACGGCAAATCAAATTGAGGCAACATAAGTGAAGGACATAAATGCAGCACCATTATTTTCTCTCGCTTTGGATGAGTCAAGAGATGTAAGCCATTTATCCCAGTTCAGCGTGATTGCAAGGTATGCTGTCAGTGACACATTACATGAGGAAAGTCTTGTTGTTTTGTCTATGAAAGAGACAAGAGGGGAGGATTTATTCAAGTCTTTCACTGAGTTTGCAAAAAAAAATCTACCAATGGATAAACTTATTTCAGTGTGTACTGATGGTGCTCTGTGCATGATGGGGAAAAACAGAGGATTTGTAACAATTCTTCATGAATTTGAAAAGAGACCCATTTTTAGTTTTCACTGCATCCTACATCAGGAGGCACTTTGTGCTCATAAGTGTGGCAAACAGTTTGGTGAGGTGATGCCGCTGGTCATTCAGGTGATCAACTTTATTGTTGCCTGAGCTTTAAATGATCACCGGTTTAATACACTGCTGGATGAAGTTGGGAATAATTATCCTGGTCTGCTTCTGCACAGCAATGTGCATTGATTGTCAAGAGGGAAGGTGCTCAGCAATTTCATGGCTTGTATGAGCAAAATCCGAACTTTTCTTTCTTTTTTTTTTTTATAATTTTATTTTTTTAATGGGGTGACATCAATAAATCAGGATACATATATTCAAAGATAACAAGTCCAGGTTATCTTGTCGTTCAATTATGTTGCATACCCACCACCCAAAGTCAGATTGTCCTCTGTCACCTTCTATCTTGTTTTCTTTGTGCCCCTCCCACCCCCTATCCCTCTCCCATTCCCCCCTCCCCCCCGTAACCACCACACTCTTATCAATGTCTCTTAGTTTCACTAATATGTCCCACCTACGTATGGAATAATACAGTTCCTGTTTTTTTCTGATTTACTTATTTCGCTTCGTATCATGTTATCAAGATCCCACCATTTTGCTGTAAATGTTCCGATGTCATCATTTCTTATGGCTGAGTAGTATTCCATAGTGTATATGTGCCACATCTTCTTTATCCAGTCATCTATTGATGGGCTTTTTGGTTGTTTCCATGTCCTGGCCACTGTGAACAATGCTGCAATAAACATGGGGCTGCATGTGTCTTTACGTATCAATGTTTCTGAGTTTTGGGGATATATACCCAGTAGAGGGATTGCTGGGTCATAAGGTAGTTCTATTTTCAGTTTTTTGAGGAACCACCATACTTTCTTCCATAATGGTTGTACTACTTTACATTCCCACCAACAGTGTATGAGGCGAACTTTTCTTGAAATGAAAAATGTCGAGTATCCTGAGTTAGCTAACATTGAGCAGCTTGTGAAGTTCTACTATCTCATGGACATGACTGAACATTTGAACCAGCTCAATATAAAAATGCAAGGCATTCAAGGCTCCATTGGAGCAAAGATGGTCCGGGCACTGGGGATGGCTCCTTGGCCTCTGCCCCAGATGCTAGAGTGGCTCTGGTCACTGCAGAGCGATGCCCCAGAGGGGCAGAGCATCACCCCCTGGTGGGCAGAGCATCGCCCCTGGTGGGCATGCTGGGTGGATCCCGGTCGGGCGCATGCGGGAGTCTGTCTGACTGTCTCTCCCCGTTTCCAGCTTCAGAAAAATACAAAAAAAAAATGCAAGGCATTGGAAATACAGTCTTATCCCTTCAACACACAGTGTTTGTATTTGAAAACAAGCTAGAACTCTTCATCACCAACATTGAAACAGGTCATTTACTACACTTTGAGAAACAGGGAAAGTTTAAAGATGCATGCACAGTAAGTGACCATGCTCAACATGTTGATGTCCAGCAGCTAGTGGGCTTCACATATAATCACCTGCAGTCATTCAAAGTGCACTTTGGAGAATTTTGTGAGTGCGCTTGTCTTTTTAAGTTCATTACCCATCCACACGAGTGTGAAGTAAACAGCACTGACCTGAGTTACATCCCCGGTGTCTCCATCAGTGATTTTGAGCAACAAGCTGCTGACCTGAAGGCCTCATAATGTGGGTGAATAATTTCAAGCCACTGAATGAAGAGCTGGAAAGACTTGCATGACAGCAAGCAGAGTTGGTGAGCAACACAAGTGGGGAGAAATGAAAACACTTCAACCCATGAACCAGCTGATTCAAAACTTGGAGTGTGCTTCTTGTCACATACCACACCCTACAGCATGTGAGTATTGCTGTACTGACAATGTTTGGCTCTACATATGCATGTGAGCAGTCCTCACATCTAAAGAATGTTAAGACCAACCTACAATCACATTTAATGGATGGAAGTCTCAATGCCTCCATGAAACTTGACCTCACCACATATCAATCAGACTAGAAAGCCATCAGCAAAACCATGCAGCACCAGAAGTCACATTAATGGTAAATAGTACTTTATTCATCATTGGTTAGCAACAGCATAACAACATTATTAAAAAAAATTCAGAGACTTATTGTACTATAAAAGTATTGGTCTTACATAAAATGCACACATTTACTTGTATTTAGTGTTAAACATATTGTATGGTTCTCACAAAATTACATTTTAAAATATGTGGTGTTCATAGCTCTCTCAGCCAAAAACGTTCTCAACCCCTGACTGAAGAAACAATATAGAGGATCAATGAAACAAGGGTTGGTTCTTTAAAAAGTTAAGGAAGATTGATAAACATTTAAAAGACTCACAAAAAAAAAAAAAAAAGAAAAGAGAGAGAGGACTCAAATAAATAAAATTAAAAATAAGAGTGGAGAAATAAGAACTGACACAACAGAAATATAAAGGGTTGTAAGAAAATACTATGAAGAATGGTATGTTAAAAAACTAGACAACCTAGCCTGACCTGTGGTGGTGCAGTGGATAAAGCGTCGACCTGGAAATACTGAGGTCGCCAGTTTGAAACTCTGGGCTTGCCTGGTCAAGGCACATATGGGAGTTGATGCTTCCAGCTCCTCCCCCCTTCTCTCTCTCTGCCTCTCCTCTCTCTCTCTCTCTGTCTCTCCCTCTCCTCTCTAAAATGAATAAATAACAAAAAAAAAACTAGACAACCTAGATGAAATGGAAAAATTTCTTGAAACATATAATATTTTAAAAATCAACCTGGAAAAATCAGAAAACCTAAACAGACCGATTACAACATATGAGATCAAATCAGTTATCAAAAAACTTTGAACAAACAAAAGCCCAGGGCCCAATGGCTTCGCAAGTGAAATATACCAAATATTCAAAAACTAACTAACTAATATCTTTCTCAAGCTATTTCAAAAATTCAAGAGAAAGAAACACTTCTAAGCTCCTTTTATAAGGCAAGCATAATTCTGATTCTAAAACCAGGCAAAGACAACACAATAAAAGAAAATTATAGCCCAATATCCCTAATGAATCTAGATGCTAAAATTCTCAACAAAATATTAGCCAACCAAATCCAGCAATATATGAAAAAAATTATACACCATGATCAAGTGGGATTTATTCTGGGGATGCAAGGCTGGTACAATATTCACAAATCAATCAATGTGATTCTTCACATAAAAAAAAACGAAGGAGAAAAAACACATGATAATTGCAATAGATGCAAAAAAAGTATTCGATAAAACCCAGGACCCATTTATGATCAAAACTATCAGCAAACTGGGAATATAGGAAACATACCTCACATGATAGAGGCCATCTATGACAAACCCACAACAAACATCATACTCAATGGGCAAAAATGAAAAGCAATCCCCTTAAAATCAGGAACAAGGAAGGGGTGCCCCCTTTCACCAATCTTATTCAACATAGTCCTGGAAGTCCTAGTCACAGCAATAAGACAAGAAGAAAAAATAAAAGGCATCCATATTGAAAAAAAAAGAAGTAAAACTATCATTATTTGTTGATGATATGATATAGTATATAGAAAACCCTAGTCTCAGTCAAAAACTACTGGACCTGATAAATGAATTCAGCAAGGTGGCAAGATATAAAATTAATACTCAGAAATCAAAGGCATTTTTATACACCAACAATGAACTGTCAGAAAGAGAAATTAAGGAAACAATCCCCTTCACTATTGCAACCAAAAAAATAAGGTACCTTATTTTTTAACAAAGAAGTAAATTTAACAAAGAAGATTAAGGACTTGTACTTGAAAAATTATAAAACATTGATAAAAGAAATCAAGGAAGATACAAACAAGTGGAAGCATATACTGTGCTCATGGTTAGGAAGAATAAACATCATTAAAATGTCTATATTACCAAAAGCAATTGATAAGTTCAGTACAATATCAATTAAAATACCAATGATGTACTTCAAAGATATAGAACACATATTTCAAAAATTTATATGGAACTAATAAAAGCCATGAATAGCCATGAATAACCTCAGCAATCTTGAAAAGAAAGAATAAAGTTGGAGGTATCACACTTCCTGATATCAAGTTATACTACAAGGCAATTGTGCTCAAAACAGCTTGGTACTGGCATAAGAACAGACATATTGATTAATAAAACAGAACAGAAAACCCAGAACAAAGGAGGTAAGAGCATACAATAGAGTAAAGACAGCCTCTTCAACAAATGGTGTTGAAAAAATTGGACAGCAACTTGCAAAAAAATAAATCTAGACAACCAACTTATGCCATTCACAAAAATAAACTCAAAATGAATAAAAGACTTAAATGTAAGCCATGAAACCATAAGTATCTTAGAAGAAAACATAGGCAGTAAGCTCTCTGATATCTCTCGCAGCAATATATTTGCTGATTTATCTCCACGAGCAAGTGAAGTAAAAGACAGGATAAACAAATGGTACAATATCAAACTAAAAAGCTTTTGCACAGCTAAATACAATAAGAACAGAATAAAAAGACAAACTACACAATGGGAGAACATATTTGACAATATGTTTAATAATGAGTTAATAACCAAAATTTATAAAGAACTTGTAAAACTCAACACCAGGAAGATAAACAACTCAATCAAATAATGGGCAAAAGAAATGGATAGACACCTCTTCAAAGAGGACATACAGATGGCCAATAGGCATACGAATAAATGCTCAACATCACTAATCTTTAGAGAAATGCAAATTAAAACCACAATGAGATATCACCTCACACCAGTCAGAATGGTGCTCATCAAAAAAAACAAAACAGAATAAGTGCTGGTGAGGATGTGGAGAAAAGGGAACCCTCCTGCACTGCTGATGGGAATGCAGACTGGTGCAGTCACTATGGAAAACAGTATAGAGATTCCTCACAAAATTAAAAATCAAACTGCCTTTTGACCCAGCTCTCCCACTTTTAGGAATAAAGCCCAAGAACACCATAGCATTTCAAAAGGAGAAATGCACCCCCATGTTTATATCAGCATTGTTCACAATAGCAAAGATCTGGAAACAGCCCAAGTTTTCATCAGTGAACAAATGGATTAAAAAGCAGTGGTACATATGTACAATAGAATACTATGGGGCCATGAAAAAGAAATAAATCTTACCTTTTGCGACAACATGGATGGACATGGAAATTATTATGTTAAGTGAAATAAGCCAGGCAGAAAAAGATAAATATTATTTGACCTCACTTTTTTGAGGAATTCAATGAACAATGTGAACTGAGGAACAGAAATAAGAGAGAGGAGAGATCAAAGGGATCAGAGGAAAAGAGGACAGAGGGAAAGGGGATAATAGGATGGGATAAACCTGAAGGGAAGGGGGGGCGCTGTAGGGAGGGGCTAAGGGAGATGTTGACGGAAATATGGCAAAGGGGGATGCATTTGGGGTGATCCTAGAATGTATGTAAACACAATTAATTAAATAAAAAAATAAAATCCTTCAAATAAAAAAAAAGAAAGTGACTAAATAGTATTCACCAGTCTACATGTTTCATTTTTTTAGTTTTGCAAACCACATTCCAAAGAGGATTGCACAGGTAGTAAGATTAGGCTGTTCTGCTGTGGAGCCTCCATAGGGCACTCTAATGTCCCTGTTCCTCAGGCTGTAAATGAAGGTGTTCAGCATGAGGGTGACCGCAGTGTACATGACCGAGGCCACAACATCCTTCTTCAGGGTGGAGAACAATGCTGATCCAAGGTACACCCCAATACCTGTTCCATAAGATAAGCAAAAAACTGACAGGTGAGAGCCACAGGTGGAGAAGTCTTTATACTTCCCACCGGATGAGGGGACCCTCAGAATGGAGAAAACTACTTTATAGTAAGAGAAAAGGATCCCTGAGAGTGGAACTCCATCAAAATTGATGCCAACAAAATACATGACTATGTGATTGGTGAAAGTGTCAGAATAGGCAAGACAAAGGAGTTGAGAAGGATTGCAGAAGAAATGATAATTTTTTACATCCTTGAAGCAGACAAGTTGTAACACAATCAGACTGTGCAGCAGGGAGTCCAAAATGCTGATGAAAAATGACACGAAAACTAAGAAGCCACAGAAGTGTGGGTTCATGATGACTGAGTAGTTTAGAAGGTGACAGATGGCCACGAACAAGTCATATGCCATCACAGTCAGAAGCATACCATCCACACATCCAAAAAGGATCAAGAAGACATCTGTGTGAGGCAGCCCTCACAGAAATGACTCTGCTGTGAGTCTGAATGTTGACTATCATCTTTGAGACGGTGGTAAAAATTAAACCAATGTCCACCAGGGACAGGTTGGAGAGGAAGAAGTACATGGGCGTGTGGAAGTGGGGGTCTGAGCTGATGGCCAGGATGATGAGCAGATTCCCCAACAGGGTGATCAGGTACATGGACAGGAAGAGCCTGCTGAGCAAAGGCTGCAGTTCCAGATCATCTGACAGACTCATGAGGAAGAACTCTAATATACGTGTTATATTTTCTGGTTCTATGTAGCCTGGACACCTTTGGAAAAAGAAAAGAGGACTGGAAAAAAGAAAATAAGTAAATGGCCATACTGTATTGTTTCCATATTTTGTATTTAAGCAATTAATTTCTGAGGTCACACATCTTAGTACCTTTAGCAGATAGTATGACCAATCCTATCTAATTAGAACTGTTTCTTTAATGTTTCTGTGTCATTTCTTTCTATACACATTTTACTTGGCAAAAAGTCAACTGAAGAGTATCAGAGAAGCAGGAACATTAGCGATAACAAACCCATAATCACAGAAACACACAGCCAACTTCTTTAAGAAAAAATATAGAATAAGAATACCTTTTCTTCTTTAAAGAAAATAAAAATCTTTTTTATGGAAAGAAATTAATAAGTAGATAAATATGCCTTATTTTATTCAAATACAATGCTAGTAGATAGACACTTTATTTAGAATATTTTAAACACTGTATAAAAGGCAGGATTATGTAATCTGGATTCTAAATGAAAATTGAATGTTCATAATCAGAAAAATTTGTATGTTATAGTTATCTTCCTGAGTTTTATCATTTGATTTTCCATCTCTCTTTCTTCATTAAAATAAGTGATAACTCAAACAAGAGAGTTGTACTTTAAAAGGAACACATAAACAGCTGTCAGAAAGGAGCGGGTTGGGGTGGCAAGATGGCAATGGAGTAGGCAGAGGTACCAACTTCCACTTCCCAGAACCAAAGTGGATTACAACTTAATTTTAAGAACCATCATCTGGAAAAACCAACTTTGGACTAAACTAAGAGGACTCTTCAACCAAGGAACACTGAAGAAGCCACACTGAGACTGGTAGGAGAAGCAGAAACATGGAGAGGGCTGCCCAGCTCCCTGGAGCAAATGGCAGCCCAGAGAGACTTGCGTGGTGAAAAGTAAGTTTAGCGGAGAGGGGAGGGTCCTAAATCCCAGGAACAAAGCCCCAGCCTGCAGCCCCAGAGCCTAGAAGAGGTGTATGGACAGTATTTAGCTGTGAAACAAGTCAGGATACTGTTTGTGAGAAAGAGACAGATATCTCAGATCCAGAATTCATCTTAAAATGACCATGCAGAAAAGCTCTCTCACAACCACTCACTTGGGGCTCTGGGGGACAGGGAGAAAAAAGAGTACTGGAGCAGCAGAGAGTGTAATCTAGGAGGCACAGGGAGACACACTTTGAGGGACAGCCACCCTAACCCCTGGGCTAAGCCACTCCCCAAAGCTGAAGTGAATATTTCCCCTGGAAACAGCAATACCAGCAAAGGGAAGCAGTGTTATAAAGTACTGCACCCCAGATTTTGAAAGTCACCGTACCTCATTTCATCGAGTTCATGTAGAGACACCCAGTCTAGATGAATTTTGAAGAGTTTTATTAGAGGAGGAGTTTATTAAATATGCTGGCCAATATGGCTGACACGGGGCATCAAACCCAAATCATGCAGTCCCAAAAATAGTTCAGAGGCTGCTTATATACCCTTGATCACAAACAAGCAGGGGAGAGCATGACATCACAGCATGGGCTGACATTTATTTAGGGGATACACAGAAACATTAAGACTTTCAAGGTAACACAATTAAAGATGTTTACAAATATTTCAGGGTTCATCTTCCCTCACTAACCTAAAGGTACTTTATTCTCAAGATTCCAGGAAGGGGGAGGAACTACAGTCAATGCAAGGTGGTATGTAAATTCTGCCTCCTATTGAAAAAGAAAATGTTTCTCGGTTAACCTTTATTTTAGATTTAAAACTAAATGACCCATTGTTCTTGCAAGCCAGAAACTTCTACATTCTTCTCCCTCCCCTCCCTAAAGTAGGGATGGGACAAGAAAGCCTGATAGGAAAGCCTGACCTTTCCTCCCAGAATATCAATATCAATTTTCAACTTTTTTGGTATCTTACAACAGCAGGACACCAGCCAAAAAAGCTCTCCCGCAGCACTCAGAGCAGAGTTGCTTAGAAGAAGGGAGCTTTCAGAACTACAATATTGAGTGTTAGGGTCTGAGCTGCAGCGCCCCACCCACATGACTGAAGGCTTGCCAGACAGTGGTCAGCGGCTGGACACAAAAGCATGGTTCCGTCAGCAAGGGAGGAAGCTGGCTGGCCACAACTGAGGCCTGGGTGTGAGCTCAGTCCTGCCCAGTGGGGGTGGAGGGGATGCCTGAAAATGATCTGGCCACCAGGCTGTGGGCCAGCCTGCAATCCTGCCTGCAGGGGAAAGGCAAAAGCCCAAGAATGGGTGGATTGGCCGTTGAGCAAGGTCATGCAGAACTAAGGCTTGCAGCCCAACGCATGGGCTGGCTCCAACCTCGGAGGCAGAGTAAAAGCCTGGTAACAGGTGTAAACCGGGAGCTGAGCAAAGGTGCTCACACCTGCCCTTGGTGGCGAGGCCTGCTGCACAGGCACAGCACATAACCTCACTTACAGGAGCAGGGCAAAGGCCGAGACTGCTGAGGCTACTAGACCTGGGCAATTGGACACAGCCTCTCTCAGGGCTATAGAGGAGCGGTGCTGGCAATGCCCACTCCCAAATGCCCTAGGCAGCGGCAGAGGGGGTGGTGGGCCTGCAGACAGAACACATGTAGGAGACCCAGAGGCCACACTCATTGAACTCCAGTGGCCAAAACTTTTAAACAGACTCACCAAGAAAAAAAGAGAGAGGACTCAAATAAATAAAATTAGAAATGAGAGTGGAGAAATAACAACTGACACAACAGAAATACAAAAGATTATAAGAAAATACTATGAAGAACTGTATGCCAAAAGATTAGAGAACCTAAATGAAATGAAAAAATTTCTTGAAACATATAATATTTAAAAAATCAATCTGGAAGAATCAAAAAACCTAAACAGACAGATTACAACAAACGAGATCAAAACAGTTATCAAAAAACTACTAACAAACAAAAGCCAGGGCTCGATGGCTTCACAAGTGAAATATACCAAATATTCAAAAAAGAACTAACTCCTATCCTTCTCAAGCTATTTCAAAAAATTCAACAGGAAGAAAGGCTACCAAGCTCCTTTTCATGAGGTGAGCATAATTATGATTTCAAAAACAGAAAAAGACAACACAATAAAAGAAAAGTATAGGCCAATATCCATGAAGAATTTTGATGCTAAAATCCTCAACAAAATATTAGCCAATCGGATTTAGCAATATATGAAAAAAATCATACACCATGATCAAGTGGGATTTATTCCTGGGAGGCAAGGCTGGTACAATATTCACAAATCAATCAATGTGATTCATCACATAAACAAAAGGAAAAAAAATATGATAATTTCAATAGATGCAGAAAAAGCATTTGATAAAATCCAGCACCCATTCATGATCAAAACTCTCAGCAAAGTGGGAATACAGGGAACATACCTCAACATGATAAAGGCCATCTATGACAAATCCACAGCCAACATCATACTCAGTGGGCAAAAATGAAAAGCAATCCTTTTAAGATCAGAAACAAGGCAGGGAAGCCCCCTTTCACCACTCTTATTCAACATAGTCCTGGAAGTCCTAGCCACAGCAATCAGACGAGAAGAAATAAAAGGCATCCAAATTGGAAAAGAAGAAGTAAAACTATCGTTATTTGCAGATGATATGATATTGTATATAAAAAACCCTAAAGTCTCAGTCAAAAAACTACTGGACCTGATAAATGAATTCAGCAAGGTAGCAGGATATAAAATTAATACTCAGAAATCAAAGGCATTTTTATACACCAACAATGAACTTTCAGAAAGAGAAAATAAGGAAGCAATCCCCTTCTCCATTGCAACCAAAAAAATAAAGTACCTAGGAGTAAATTTTTTTTTTTTTTTTGTATTTTTCTGAAGCTGGAAACGGGGAGAGACAGTCCAATAGACTCCCGCATGTGCCTGACCGGGATCCACCCGGCACGCCCACCAGGGGGCGATGCTCTGCATCCCTAGTTAAATTTGCCCCCTAGCAGTAAATTTAACCAAGGAGATTAAAGACTTGTACTCAGAAAATTTTAAAACACTGATAAAAGAAACCAAGGAAGATACAAACAAGTGGAACCATATACCGTGCTCATGTTTAGAAGAATAATCATTAAAATGTCTATTTACCCAAAGCAACTTATAAATTCAATGCAATACCAATTAAAATACCAATGACATATTTCAAAGATATAGAACACATATTTCAAAAATTTATATGGAACCAAAAAAGAACACAAATAGCCTCAGCAATCTTGAAAAGGAAGAATAAAGTGGGAGGTATCACATTTCCTTATATCAAGTTATACTACAAGGCCATTGTACTGAAAACAGCTTGGTACTGGCATAACAATAGGCATATAGATCAATGGAATAGAACAGAGAACCCAGAAATAAACCCACACTTTTATAGTTATTTACATTATAAAAGTCACTGCACATTAAATTTTACTATTATTTAACTAAATCTTTCCCCCCAAAATCAGATACAATCAATTACCTGCTCTTATTGCTGAGATCTAGAACCAGGATTTCCCTGAAGTCTGTCTAGTAATAGTCATGTCATGATAGCTCACTGAATTTCTCAGTTTTAAAAGAAATATTGCTTGTACATGTCAGATTTCCAAACTGACATGTAAAAAATATTATTTATAGAAAATCTTATAAACTACAATATTTATTCCAGAAAGGCCCCTGTGAATCACTTGTTCCATTCCCTTATTCATAGTGACCTCACTAAGTCCCAATAGGAGGAACCAATGATTCTGCCTCTGTTTCTTTTTTTTTTTTTTTTTTTTTGTATTTTTCCGAAGCTGGAAACGGGGAGACAGTCAGACAGACTCCCGCATGCGCCCAACCAGGATCCACCCCGCACGCCCACCAGGGGGCGATGCTCTGCCCATCCGGGGCGTCGCTCTGTCGTGACCAGAGCCACTCTAGCACCTGAGGCAGAGGCCATGGAGCCATCCCCAGCACCCGGGCCATCTTTGCTCCAATGGAGCCTCGGCTGCGGGAGGGGAAGAGAGAGACAGAGAGGAAGGAGAGGGGGAGGGGTGGAGAAGCAGATGGGCGCTTCTCCTGTGTGCCCTGGCCAGGAATCAAACCCGGGACTTCTGCACGCCAGGCCAACGCTCTACCGCTGAGCCAACCGGCCAGGGCCCTGCCTCTGTTTCTTGATCTTGTACAAAGCAGGCATGAAATAAATTGTTCAGCTCTAGTTGAGAAACAGAGTCCTGGGTTAGGACTCAGGGGATGAACATTTGAGTCCCACATCTTTCACAAAGCAAATTTAGAGTGTGTATAAACATCACAGCCTCTTTCTGATGACATTTTTACCAGGAAATGGGGAAAAAATATGCCCCAAAATTTGGCAATTAACATCCAGTTACCATATTTTAATCAGAATTAAATTGCTATTGCAGTAACCACTTATTGATAAATTTAACCTCAAGAAATATTTAATGACTTCTTTAATCATTACATGGCAGAGAGATCAAAACCTTACCTGTCTCAGGGAACTTGAATGTGGAATGACATGACATCCTGAATGTGAAATCCTAAAAGTGTCTCAGTCCATGAAGTCAGATTGATCCTGCCCTTCTCCACCCTCTAAAGCTTTCATTATTTAAAATTAACACAATTTTTTGAAAGTGAATGATGCATGTCTTATAAAAAGAAAGTAAGAAGTTCAAAGGAAGTTCATGTCATCGATGCACATAATCCCCTTTGCATCTTTTCTGTACTCCTGTGAAATATTGCTGGAAGGGATGAAAGGCAGGAAGAAAAGTAGCCCAGGGTGGAAGCCTATTGCCTACTCTGTGTTTGTGTGAATAAAGGGTCTATTTAATGTTAAAAAAAATTTTGTTTTTGTTTTTGTTGCCTACTCTGTGCAAAGGTACAGGCTCTGAGGAATCAGAAATTAAAGACATTCAGCCCTGGCCAAGTGGCTCAGTTGGGTGGAATATCCTTCCAATATACTAGGATTGTGAGTTCTATCTTTGTTTTGGCATGTACAAGAAGTCACCAATGAATGCACAGCTTAGTCAAACTACAAATAGATATTTCTTTCTTTTTCTCTTCCTCTCTCTACCTTTACCTTTCCCTCTAAAAACAATAAAAATTTAAAAATTAAATTAATGAGATTCAGTCATTTCCCTTCATATACTCAGTATCTATTTGTATAAAAACAGAAAAGAATGTTCCATCAGAGATCCAGAGAAATGCATACCTTCAAATCACACAATATTTTATTCAAAGTATGTAAAGGTAAACTTAATATTAATAATATCTAAAATTTATTTTGAACTTTCTGTGTACACTCATTATATATGGAATTTTCACTATATTTAATCTTTGAAAAAATGCAGTTGTGGCAACAGGAATCAACTAAGATGAAAATGTTGAGGTTCAAAGACACCAGAACTTGACCATTATTGCAAAAGATTATATAGCAGACAAAATTAAACTAAATCTTAGACTCTGCTGCTTATATGTTAAAATTCTTTACTGTTTCCGAACACCTCAAAAAGTTTAACATAGAAGTTCAGAGGTCTTAACTAAAAGTACAGCTGAGATACATATTTTAACTGATTTTTGGTTTTTAAGAATGAAAACCAACACCTGTAATATGTTTCTTTTAGACTGAGAAGGGCTAAGATTCAGAAATGAAGGAGGAAAAAGTTCAAGAAAAATCTAGGAGTGGGGGCAAGCAAAAGGTCTGCCCTAAATTATAAACTGATTTGTCTATGGTCCGCACCATGAACTCAGCTAGCCTTCTTACAGTCAGTGCAGCAGGGGGCATCCATCACTCTCCACTGAGGTCTCCTAGGAACTCCCACAGGGAGGAGGACAGTGAACAGGGGTCTGCCTGGAGTGACCTGGCAAGTAAAATGATGAGTTGGGTTTTCAGGAGAGAATACTGGCCATATGTCCTGTGTGTGGAGTCTGGATGCCTGGATTCCAACTGGAATCACTCCCACTTTACGCAATGACCTGGTACAAGTTATATGTAAATGCTGTGCTCTTGTATTCATATGTAAAATGATAGAATGTTCATTCCTCTTTCAGGGAGTGATTATGCAGATAAAATAAACAAGGTGTAGAACACTCAGCTGAGCGCCTGGCACTTAGGACGTCCTCAGTGACTGTTCATGACATCTGGATCACTTTTTTCATCCTCCTCCAACTCCTCCTGCTCATCCTCATCAACTCCTGATTTTGGAGTACTTATGAGGCCATTTAAAGAGGTCTGTTTCTTGCCATCATAGGGGTAATTTCTATGGGAACTAAAAACATTATAAGAGGTAATCAGAACTCTGAATAAAAGGTCTTAAACTCCGAGCGGTGGCGCAGTGGATAGAGTGTTGGACTGGGATGTAGAGGACCCAGGTTCGAGACCCCGAGGTCGCCAGCTTGAGTGCGGGCTCATCTGGTTTGAACAAGAGCTCACCAGCTTGGACCCAAGGTCTCTGGCTCAAGCAAGGGGTCACTTGGTCTGCTGAAGGCCCGTGGTCAAGGCATGTATGAGAAGGCAATCAATGAACAATTAAGATGTTGCATTGCGCAACGAAAAACTGATGATTGATGCTTCTCATCTCTCTTCGTTCCTGTCTGTCTGTCCCTGTCTATCCCTCTCTCTGACTCTCTCTCTCTCTGTCTCAGAAAAAAAATAAAATAAAAAGGTCTTAAACTCCCACCAGAAGAACATAGAATTCACAGTTCTTGAAGTAGAAACCCCATTTGATGCTCTGTCACCTGTCTACTCCAAATGTCCTGCTTCTCCGGGCCCTTTACAGGAAGATTTGCTGACCCTTTTCTGGTGTTATTGATAAAATTGTTTCCTTTATGGGTTACTGTGAGGAGAAAACTAAATATATAATATAATGTACTTAGGACAGTGTTTGGCTCATAGTAAAGAATCAATAAGTGGAAGTTGTGTTTATCATAATAAGAGGCCCAAAGAAAAAAATACAAAATTTCTATTTATGTTCAAATAGCATTTGGTAAATTATAATCCATTTCATATTACAGATTTTACCAGAAGAGATATATGAAAAACAAAATATGTACACTAACCAAGTACAGTATTTACCTAGTATGAGGTTTAATGCTGGGACCTTGGAGTCATTTTCATCATAGTGAGCAAACATACAAGTTGATTTTATCAATATTATGTTTCTAGAAGATGTAGCCCATGTATTAGGGCAGACACACACACACAAAATACCACAGAAATGAATATTCAGATAATATAATTCTACTCAAGAAAAACAACTAAAAACACTTAAAGAAGAATTCTAGATAATAGAAACATACAATTTAATTATTTTCTAATATGCTAATATAAACCAACTAGCAGTAAATAAAACTAATAATGTCACTTAAATTAGTAACAAAAATTAGCTTGATGAACTATATCAATCCAATGAATTAAGAAATTTTATAAATAAATAAAATAAAATTTGAGGTAAATAACAAAGAACTCTTTGGTACAAGTAGGTCCCAAATGCATTTTCTAAACTTTCAATTTGGGAATGGTTATTGTCCTACTAAATCTGGAAGCTCTGTTTGAAAGGTAAGTGTAGATAATCCAAATTTGCCATTTGGAATCTGATTCTCAGAGAAAAGATATTTGCACGACCATGTTTATTGCAGCATTATTCACCACATCCAAAAGGTGAAAACTATCTGAGTACCTACTGACAGATGAAGGGATAAAGAAAATGTGGTGTCTACATGAATGGAATATCACTGGGTCATAAAATAAGAGACGCTGTCTTATACAACATGGATGAACCTTGAGAACATTATGCTAAGTGAAATGAACAAGTCACAAAAAGACACTGCATAGTTCCAGTTGTGCGAGATATCTAAAATACATAAACTCTTAGAAACAGAAAGTAGAATGATGTTACCAGAGGCTGAGAAAAAAGGATGGTGGAGTTGTTTTTGGTAGGTCATTTCAGTCATGAAGAATGTGAACGAGGGAGTCTGAAGATTTGTTGCACCAAAATGTGCATGTGATTGACATTCTACTATACACTCAGATACTGGGGAAGGGTAAATTTATGTGGTTTTTCTGCTAGAATAAAAAAAATAAATTAAAATGGAAAACAGGATAAAGCATAAGTAGGGGCTTACTTCAGGAAGACATTCATGTGGAAATCAGAAGCAATCAATTCATAAAATTAAATTTTCCAAGTAATTTTTTTTTTTTTTTTGCATTTTTCTGAAGCTGGAAACAGGGAGAGACAGTCAGACAGACTCCCGCATGCGCCCGACCGGGATCCACCCGGCACGCCCACCAGGGGGCGACGCTCTGCCCACCAGGGGGCGATGCTCTGCCCATCCTGGGTGTCGCCATGTTGCGACCCTCCTGGGTGTCACCATGTTGCGACCAGAGCCACTCTAGCGCCTGGGGCAGAGGCCACAGAGCCATCCCCAGCGCCCGGGCCATCTCTGCTCCAATGGAGCCTTGGCTGCGGGAGGGGAAGAGAGAGACAGAGAGGAAGGCGCGGCAGAGGGGTGGAGAAGCAAATGGGCGCTTCTCCTATGTGCCCTGGCCGGGAATCGAACCCGGGTCCTCCGCACGCTAGGCCGACGCTCTACCGCTGAGCCAACCGGCCAGGGCTCCAAGTAATTTTTTAAAGTATAACCTGGGTCCTCTGTGTCCCAGGATGATGCTCAACCCACTGCACCACCACTGGTCAGACACAAGTTTGAATTCTGAAGCCAGGTAGATTTAGCTATTTACAAGCTATGTGGCCTTGGGCAAGCAGTTTCTCTGACACTTTTTCTTCATCTGTAAAACATGGTGAACACAGCACCCATCTCACATTATTTTTGTGAAAAGAAATGCATTTTTGTGAAGAATAGAGCTAGACTGCATTAAAGGGTGTCTAACACAGAGCACAGGGAGTTCAGGTTATGACAGTATCGACATACAACATTTGAAGTTTACTACACTCACTACCATAAAAACCAAAAAAATCAAGATGTATTTCAGCTTCTGCTGTTAACATACTTATGGACGACATTGGCAAACCAGTTTGGTTGCAGCGGGGCAGAATACACAGTAGTGTACAGTACAGTATGTTTATGTCTTTTTCCTTTTTCTGTGGCTTACTTGTGTCTTTATGTTCTACATTATGATTTTACAACTGTGTAAGGATAGGTAACTGACAGGCTAGGGCAGGGGTCTCAAACTCGCGGCCTGCGGGCTGCATGCGGCCCGCCGAACAATTTTGTGCAGCCCGCAGACTGTTTTCAACTGCAGTGAGAAAAGTGTTGCGTAACAGTTGCCTTTTGTAGACCTAGTGCAGCCCGCCAAACGGCTGTGATCTTGCTCTGCGGCCCACATGCCGAGTTGAGTTTGAGACTCCTGGACTAGGGTGTGTTTCGACTTACATCAAAATTCAGGTTATATCACTCTTGTATGAATGAAACTGTATCATAACCCAAGGAACCCCTGTAATCACTAAATAAACCACAGCTATTTTAGTCAAACCAAACTATTATTTATAAAGTAACAATGTGCCATATGTTGTCACTCAAAGATACCATGATCTTGGATCTCTCATACTTTGCCAACTGAGTTTTTTCTTCCTTTTTAACCTTTGAGTAGTGAGATTTTTTTCATGCTTGCTGACCCCCAGTAGTGAATTATTTTTCAAAAAGTAAAATAAGTTCCAGTTACAGTTTTACTAACAAAATCGTGTTTGTTTGATAACCAATTTTAAAAATAAGAACATACATTTGCCTTTTTTAAATGTTGTCTTACACATTAAAATAATCATACTCTGGATGGTCAGAAGGCACAAGGACGTACATGAGCATTCATACTCAAAGGATTAACGCTCCTTTCACAACATTGGTAGCCCATATAATTGTGTATGATTGAAAACATATCTAGTGCTTATCTAACAGATGCCATTAACTATAAAAACTTTATAGCTATTAATATATATATACTAAAAGGAGTATTATAGGACACTATCTCCTAAGATCAGAAACAAGGCAATGGTGTTTTTACCTTTTCATCACTGTAAAGTAATGAGGCAAGAAAATAAAAGATAAAGTTTAGAATTTCTTTTATTGATATTAAGACTGTATACACAAAAAATCCAAAATAAGCCATAAATATCTAAATAAGTAATTTAATTTATAAAGGTTAATGGAGAAAAGATCAATGTATAAAAAGAAATTGAAATTCTATATACTAAATAAAAAAAAAATTACTTGGGTGGTGAACACAGAATACAATATACAAATGATATATTACAGAATTGTACATATAAAACCTATGTAATTTTATTAACCAATGTCACTCCAATAAATTCAATAAAAAATATTTTTAAAGTAAATAAAAATGTTTACAAAGTAAAACACAGTATATACATAAATGAAGGTACTCAATACCTCTACAATTAAAACTACAATCCACTGTTAAAGATGACCCAGAAAGATGGACAATTATATTATGTTCATCACCTGTAAGACCCAGCATTATAAAAATGTCAATTTCATTCAGGTTATTTTATCAAATCAATGTAATTCCAAGCATAGTCTCAGCTTTATTTTTAAAATCGATAAGAAGATATTATAATTAATACAGAATGAAATGAACAGAGAAGCACATATAGACTCTACTCTGGTGTGTGGATGAGTATGAGTGCCCACTCCTAAAGCAAGTCAGAGTCTCACATTCCTGTGAATAACAGTGGGCAAGGGAGCCAATCAGATTCAGTGGCAACAATCATATTGGAATTGTCCCAAAAGACCATCACTCTATTCTCCCTAAAAATCTAATCCAGAAAGAAAGCAGTGTGCATTTCCTGGGGCCATAAAGAGAGATAGCCTGCCAAAAACTAATGCAATAAGATGCACCACCAAGACATTAAGACAGTATATCCAGCCTGGCCAGGCAGTGGCATAGTGGGTAGAGCGTCGGACTGGGATGCGGAGGACCCAGGTTTGAGACCCCAAGATCTCCAGCTTGAGTGCAGGCTCATCTGGTTTGAGCAAAGCTCACCAGCTTGGACCCAAGGTCCCTGGCTGGAGCAAGGGGTTACTTGGTCTGCTGAAGGCTCACGGTCACGGCACATATGAGAAAGCAATCAATGAACAACTAAGGTGTCGCAATGAAAAACTGATGATTGATGCTTCTCATTTCTCTCTGTTCCTGTCTGTCCCTATCTATCCATCTCTCTGACTCTATCTCTGTAAAAAAAAAAAAAAAAAAAAGTGTATAGCCAGACAAAATTGGTTTAGCCTGAAGATCCAACCATGCATGAAGCCAGTTATATCCAAGGACTTTCCAGTAATCCAACCAATAAATTCCTGTTATAACTAAAAAATATGAAAACAGTGACAAACCAGAGACTGAGAAAAGTTTTCCACAATATACATATGTGTAAAATACACATTACATATATATCATATATGGCCTATGTAACTACAGAGATGCACATACATAAAATGGACAAGTAACAGAAATTTTCCAAATTAGAAATAAAAATTGGTAAAATTTTTCAACAGGTACCCTCATGAAAGATACCCAAATAGCCAACAAGCACATAAAAATACATTCAACCCTGGTCGGGTGCTTGGTTGGTTAGAGTTTCATAATGACATGCCGCTATTGTGGGATTAATCATTTCCAGGCAGAGCACATGCAAGAATCAACCAATGAATGCATAAATAATTGGGACAGTAAGTCTATGCTTCTCTCTTTTCCTCTCTCTCTTCTTCCTTCCTCTCTGAAATCAGTAAATAAATTTTAAAACATTTTTTTAACTATATCATAATTATAGATCAAGTAAATGCAAATTAAAATCAAAACCAAAATATTACATCTTATGCTGAATGGCTAAAATGAGTGTGTGCTGGCCAGGTATCTAGACCAATTGAAATGTTCATCTATTGATCTAGAATTGTAGGTACAGTCAGTTTTTCTAAAATAGTGAAATACCTACCAAAACTACACCTGAAGCCTACCCTGACCCACTAACCATATTCCCACATACAGAGCATTTACCAAGAAAAATAAGTGTGTGTCTGCCAAAAGGACAATGGAAAAAGAAACAGACATTAAGTAGAGAAAACAGGCCAAACACATAACTGTACGTTATATTTTAACATTCATGCAAAGATCAAAGCTCTGGCCGGGTAGCTCAGTTGCTTAGAGCATTATCCTGATACACCAACATTGTGAATTTGATCCCCAGACAGGGCACACAAGACTCAACCAAGAAATGCATAAATAAGTGAAACAGGTCAATTTCTCTCTTTCCCTCTCCTTTTCTTTCTCTCTACAATCAACGCATAAAAATTAAAATAAAAGTAAATCAGGAAGAAGCAAAGCTAATAAATTATAATTAAAGTAAAAACCGTGCTTTCCTCTATAGAGCAATTACTAAGAAGGTAGATGAATAACTTTCTGGAGTGATGGAAGTGGTCAGTTATCAGGGTGTAAACATTATGTGCAATTTCATCAAGCTGTATACTTAGAATTAGCACACTTCTGTACAGTAGTGTACATATTCCTTAATAAAACAATAGAAAACAATGACGGGAAGTTCTATAGGTATACAGTGTGGCTCCATGTAACGACTGGGATACATTCTGAGGGCATCATTAGACAATTTTGTCCCTGTGCAAACATATTAGAATTCACAGGCAATAGGAATTTCTCAGCTCGTTATAATCTTCTGGGACAACCATCATCCGTTGCTGATTTATGTGGTGTATGCAACACAGGAATGTACTTTTTGAGATGAGGGAAAATATAATAGAAGGAAAAAGTGTGGCTAAACATACCTGAAGCACAAACCAATAAAGCATCATCTTAGGTAAAAAAAAAAAAAAATGGTAAAATCTTCTGTTTGAAGATGTCAAATATAAATCTTCCTCCACTAAAATGGGATGACACCCTATCTGATGCTTATCTTACTTATATGCAATTTTACTCACTGTCCACAGCTCTTTTTGTTTTGAAACCACAGTGAACTTACACAGATGTATCTTTCCAATTGAGTAATGATATCATGCGACTGGACTGTGGAGATGACAACAGTCAGCTCCAAACTGGGGCCAAATCTATATAATCAGTTGATCTCTCAGGGAAAGTGTAACATCTGCAGGATGACAATGCTAAAACTTGTCAAAGTCTAAGAGGGTGTGTATGGCCATAATGAAGAAACTTATAGGGAAGTTTATGGAACCACTGCTTCCAAGGTAACTAACATCAAGGACTTAATGTTCTTGAGCCAGTATTGAATGGTGAGGCCAATGATCAAGAAAATGAGCTGGAAACTAGTCCACCAGGAACCTATCAATCTGTCTCCCAGTATCATGGCCTTACTAAACTCAAATAAGGAATTCTATAGTCTGCCTTTCAATTCACATACAAACTCTCTATTTTAGACTACACTAACCAGGAAATACATAAAAAAAATACAAACCAGAAACAAGTGAACCAACATTCTACTTTAAAAGTGAAGCACTGATCTTTGCTTTTAGTGCAAATTTTCCTATACACTTATTTCTTAGAAATTATGACATAATAAGTAATATTTTGGAAGGCATTACCACATAGTTTACATACAAAGGTTTTCTCTTAGTTATGAGTTCTCAGGAGTCATCTAAAAGATGAGGGACAATTATCTACTTAGTTACAGTCATAGGATTTCTCACTGTGGGAGATCTCATATGTTGCCTAAGATTGGAAAAGCATTGCAGATGTCCCCATAGTTCTTACATTTGTATGTTTTCTCTAGAGTGAATTTTCACATGCCTTCGAAAATAGGCAAGACAAACAAAGGCTTTCCCACATTCCTTACATTCATAGGGTTTCTCTCCAGTGTGGCTTCTTACATGTCTTCGAAAGGATGTGGGACAACTGAAGGCTTTCCCACACTCCAGACAGTCAAAAGGCTTTTCTCCAGTGTGCATTCTGGCATGTACAGTCAGGTATGAAGAGTGACGAAAGGCTTTCCCACACTCCTTACATTCATAAGGTTTCTCCCCCGTGTGTGTTCTCATGTGAATCCTCAGAGCTGAAGGATAAATAAAGGCTTTCCCGCATTTCTTACATTCATGAGGCTTCTCCCCAGTGTGAGTCCGCCCATGCACTGCAAGGTGGGAGGAACTAATAAAGGCTTTCCCACATTCCTTGCATTTATAAGGCTTCTCTCCACTGTGTGTTCTCAAGTGTTCAGTGAGAGATGAGGGACGACTGAAGGCCTTCCCACATTCCTTACATTCATATTTTGTCTTGACAGTATGATGTCTCACATGTGCTCTGAAGGATGAAGGACAACTGAAGGCTGTTCCACACTCCTTACATTCATAGGGCTTCTCTCTACTTTGATTTTTCACATGGGTATTAAGGGAACTGAGGAAAGAGAAGGCTTTCCCACATTCCAGACATTCATAAGGTTTCTCTCCTGTGTGCTTTCTCATATGGATACTTAAGGAGGAGGGACAATTGTAGGCCTTCCCACACTCTTTACATTTATAGGGTTTCTCTCCGGTATGTGTTCTGACATGTACAGTGAGTTTTGAGGACTCACTGAAGGCCTTCCCACACTCCTTACATTCATAAGGCTTCTCGCCAGTATGGATTCTTAAATGTATTATGAGGTGAGAGGAAGAACTAAAGGCCTTCCCACATTCCTTGCATTCGTAAGGCTTATCTCCACTGTGAATTCTTTTATGTTTGGATAGTGAGGAGGAGCAACTAAAGGCCTTCCCACATTCCTTGCATTCAAAAGGCTTATCTCCACTGTGAATTCTCTTGTGCTCTGTGAGGGATGAAGAACAGCTGAAGGTTTTGCCACATTGCTCACATTCACAGTTTGTCTGTCCAGAGTGAAGCTTCATATGCGCCCTGAAGAATGAAGAACAGCCGAAGGCTCTGGTACACTGCTGACATTCGTAGGGTTTGTCTTCCATGGGGGTTTTCATGTGCTTCCTGAAACAGGCGAGAAAATAGAAAGCCTTCCCACACTCCCTGCACTGGTAGGGTTTGTTTCCCGTGTGCGAACTGACGTGGGTCTTCAGGGAAACATGATCTGTGAAGACCTTTTTACATTCATGGCATTCATAGGACTGTACCTCAGCAGTTCTCTTGAGTACATTAAGATTTGAAATTTGGTCAAAGGTTTTTTCACACTGATTTTCTTGTTTACATTCATAAATGTTCTCCACCACATGATTTCTTTTAAAAATAAAAAGCACAATATTAGTAATAAATATATTTTTAATATTTTCAGTAACTGTGCATGTTTTTCACTCTAAGGCAGTGGTTCTCAAAGTGTGTGTCAGGGCACACTGGTGTGCCATAGAAGATTTTCCGGTGCACCCTATGGTATTCCAGAGAAATATGTGCCTGTTGGGGACCAAAAAAACAACAGGGTTTTTGGAGTTTAGATTTTTGGGGAACAGAAGTGTGGGGAATTGGCTGTAAGCTGATAGTCTGCCCAATGCCCCACCTCACTTGCCTGAATAAGTTGCAAAAGGCTGTTAAGCTGTGGTGCTGGATTGTTTACACTACTGCCCATGTTATCCAGAAAGACTGAAGGCAAGTTTCTACTATCCTTTGTTTGGTGTAAAGTTAAGATGATATGTATGGTGGGGGTTTTCTGCACTCAACACAATTAAGAGTAAAAGAGAGGAATTCTTCAGTATATTGACAAGGAAATGAGACTTTGCCTTTCAATATATGCCCAAACATTGAAGAAGACACTAGGACACATCAGGCTTATGTTGCTCATAAACACAAGAATGAAAGAACTTAACACATTTATGCTGGGACTTGCTGAATTTACTAAATCTTACTAAGAATGTATCTGTATATATATAAAAAGATAACATTTTTGTTTTTTTTTATTATTTAACCACTTTTATATGAATTCTAAAAAGCATAACAAAGAATTTAACATAAAGATGTTTTCAATATCAGAATAATTTAATTTTTTCATATTTATTTTAATTTCCATAAATGCATGCTGTATTTATATATTTTTTTAAATATTTGACTTAATTATAACATATTTCTCAGAAATTTGTATATAGCGAACCTACAATTATTTGTAGGATTTTAAATGCACCCCGACTTCAAAAAGTTTCAGAATCACTGCCCTAAGGGTTTATAAACTGAAAGTTCTCACAGAGGGCTCTACAATAGCCAGTATTTATCACCAAGTTTTTTGTTGTTTTTTTTATAAATTCTTTTACAGGTGAAAGGAGGGGAGATACACAGACTCTTGCATGTACCCTGACAAGGACTAACCCAATGAATGCCATCTGGGGCCAATGCTCTGCCCATTTGGGGCCATACTCAAATTCTGTAGGAATATATGCAGTTAGAATGATAATTAGAGACAGCAAGGTGATCTAAGGTGAAAGCCCTTAGTGGATGAGAGTCTAGGTGCCTCTCTGACCCGTACTGAAAACAGTTCATGCTGGAGACAGCAAAACAGCAGGATAAGATTCAGTAACAGACAATGTTTAGGCTCTCAGAACAGACAGTAGAAGTCAGCATGTTCCTTGTCCTTTACATCACCCCCTGAAAACTTTTGCTGTCTGCTTCCTTGAGTTATTTGTACTGGCTAATAAATATCTGAGTAAGGCTGGGGATGGGGCTTTAGCTCTTTAGTCTGTTGACTGGGCTGTTGCCTCCCCTCAGCCCCTTGGAGCATTTCATCTGGTCTCAGTAGTTTTTGTCTCTATGACATGTGGGGCCCTCTGTGACGAATGGGAACCAAATGATAGGTTTGCTACTCTGAGCAGTTCATTCTCATCACAACTGATTCCTCATATGAGGAATCAGAAGAAACAGCCTCCCAAAGACTAGCAAAAAAAAAAAAAAAAAAAGACGTCTGCTCATCCTATTTGTTAAGGAACACAAGCAGCAGGGGAATAGCCATTGAATGCATGTGGTGAGGTCACTTTTAGGGATCAGACCAGGGGATTTCTCTTTCCCTTCATCTCTCCTTCATCATGGGGAATTCCCTTTCTTTTGGGCAGTGGAGTCTCAAGTTACTGCTACAGGGACTCTTTCAAAATGCAGTGTCGGATCAGAATTGAACTGCCTTCTTGCTCACAACCTGACAACAAAGCCCTTCGTATCTGAAGGACAGAAGTTCAGACTTAGAAGATTGAAAAAGACTTTTCCAAAGGGATGGTTGAAGCAACATCGATGGAATATAAATGACCCCTTAGAATTGGAAAGGGCTTGTAAAAACTGTTCTCACCACCTAGCCCCCTGGTCGGCAAACTATAGATGACGAGCCACATGAGGCTCTTTGGCCTCTTGAGTGTGGCTCTTCCACAAAATACCATGTATGGGCAATACCTCGATAAGAAATGTACCTACCTATATAGATAGTTTAAGTTTAAAATATTGCGCTCTCAAAAGAAATTTCAATCATTGTATTGTTGATATTTGGCTCTGTTGACTAATGAGTTTACAGACTACTGACTAGCCCAAACCCCAGACCAGCCACACCCTTAGCTATTTTATTGACCCTAACCAGCAGGAAGGAGCTACAGAAGAGACTTTCAACCTTTTTCCTTAAACAACAAAAAGCTGGAATGTTAGGTTTGGGCCCAGGGCTCCTTTAAATCCAGAATCTCTTTAAAGTCTCAAATTCCCCTCACCCCAACTTAAACAACGATCCCCACCCTGGGAAGATCCTAGTAAGAGTCCTTAGGACAATGCTTTCAGGAGAGATCTCGGGGTTGGGAAAGGGAGAAAGTCTGTGACCAAGGCCACCAACCTGTTACAACTGTGGAAAAGAAAAAGATTTTTAGAAAGATTACAAGCAGAGCCTAATAACAACAACCATATGTAGCCTAGCTTTTGAGTATGCCCTGAGACTAATTAAAACTCAATCTAAAAATTCCTTTAAAAGTACCAGCAAAGCAGATTTTAATTAACCAATTTCATTAATTACTATTCTTGTTCCGTTTATGCAAATTACCAGGCCAAGTTAAAACTGGGGTTAATACTCTAACTAGAATAATCTTAATTTGGCTATTAAGAAAATGACTGTGGGTAATTATGGGAAGAAGAGAAACCAGGTCATTTAAATATCTTAAAGCCTTCTTCTAGAGACCTGGGAACTACTGTAATCCTGAGAACAATAGAAAAATGATTAAGAATATTGTAAAATATAAAAGTATTCCAAATTTCTTTAACCAGGTGGTCTAAAAATACATTTGATATCACTACTAGTGCTTATTTTGCCTAGGTTCCTGTTATCTCTTTGATAGCCTTTAAAAATGTTTGTTTGCCAGTAAAATTACCAGTTCTAAGGGTCTTAAAATATAAAAGTATCAATCTAAAATTACTAATAACTTAGTCCTCATTGAAATTAAGGTTTTTAGAAATTGAGAATTCTGATTAATTAGAAATTATATGATTCTAATGATAAAAGGTATAAGGTATAGAGATATTTTTGGAAGGAAAAGATAGAAAGTAAGTAAGTTCTGAAGCTAGTTATTTCCGGATAAGAAAGTTTATGAAAGTTGCAGAAGGTTTGTGTAAGTTGCAGAAGGTTTGTGTGGGTTGTAGAAGGTTTGTGGAAAATAAAGAACCAAAAAGAGAAGGAACTAAAAAAATAGACAAAGGTGAGAAGAGGAAGAAAGGATTTTAAAAGAAGTACTGTCCTGAAAAAAAAATTAAAAAGAAACATTAGAACATTCTTAGGGGCTTCAAGAGCTTGAGCAATTCACTCAAACTTACAGGTATTACAGAAAGATCCAATGGCCTTCTTAAGCCCCAACTACAGAAACAAAAATCAGGGAGTCAGGAGGAGAGACTCACCCCACAAAAACAATTGTATAAGGCTCTTTTTACTCTCAATTTTTAAAACATTTTTTCATCTAAACTTACTGCAGCTGAAAGGCATTTTATACCAAGCCAAGCAACAACCTAAGCCTCTCATGTTGTACTGGGAAATATTAGCTAGCCCTAAGTGGCAGAATCTACTTAGTCTGCTAACCTTAGGGTAAGAATATGTTGTAATTTTGTCATCAACAGGTCCTCTTTGGATACCAGTGAGAAATGTGAAGCCTCATCATGAATTAGCATCCGCCCCTATAAAGCAACCCGATTCCAGAGATTCAGAAGCTAGTAGTAAAACCATGTCTGTAAATGAACCCGAATAGAGGACACCTAACATGCTACCAAGTACTCAGGGCATGCCTGATATCACCAGGGACACTTTGAAACATGTAACGAGACATGCTAAAGAACTTTTGCAAAATACAGACACAACTGTGACCCCTAAAAACCTGTTTCTCTCTATGCTTGCTCTTCACCTTCCACTGCAACCACCCAATCATCTTTCTCTATATTAATCTTTACTAAAACAAAAAAGGGTGATACGTACCAATATGCTATGAAAATACACAGTTAAAATTACAATTAGAGACAGCGAGCTGCCAGAGCGTATAACCTCTGAGTGGACGAGAGTCCAGGGACCTTTCTGACCATGTACTAGAAACAGTATGTGCTGAAAAAAGTGAAGCAGCAGGATAAAATTCAGTAATGGAAAATGATTAAGCTCTCAGAACAGAGATTAGAAGTCAGCACATACCTTGTCCATTATTTCATCCCCTGAAAACTTCTGCTGCCTGCTTCCTTGAGTTATTTGTACTTTCTAATAAATATGTAAGTAAGCCTGGGGCCTCAGTCCTTTGGTTTGCTGACTGGGACTGCTGTCTCCCCTTTGCCCCTCAGAGCATGTCATCTGGTCCCTGAGTAGTTCATTGTGGTTACAATAGCAACCGGACTATTTTTAGAGCCTGATGCATGATTTTGCTGAGACAACTTCAGGGACTGGGGCTGATGTGCTAGAAGCCATTGAGCCATGGCTGCAGGATGCAAGAGGCAGAGAGAGAGAGAGAGAGAGAGAGAGAGAGAGAAGGGAAAGAGGGAGTGGAGGAGAAGCAGGGAGATCCGTATGCCTGGCTGATGCTCTACCACTGAGCTAATGGGCCAGGACCTTCTTTGTTTTTTGTTGAAGTTAATTCAATCAGATGACATTGATCTGTAAAAGTACATAAATTTCAGTGAACATCTCTATAGCATTTGAATTGTTAATTGCATTATGTGTCACTGAGTTTTTGACTTACGGGAATTTTCTCATAACTGCTTATAATGGAATTATATCAAACATTGAAAATCGCAGTCTCATTTGTACAAGAAAATCTTGTGAAAATTCTTTATAAAATTACAACTTTTGACAAGTTTTATATACATGTTCTTTATATTTTGTGACATTTTAAGACACTATTATGCAGCACTATATTCTTTTATATGAATGGAACTCACCTCAAATGTCTCTCATGGTTTTTGTTCTTACAGTCAATCCCATGGTATTCCCACTTTTTGTATAAAATAGATGACTGTGCATCATTCTTCTTGAATCTTACTATTTCCTGCTTCTTGGTTACTTTTTCTTCATAAATATCTTGTGAAATGACTGATTCATTAGTCTTAAGTTGAGTGTCAGAATCTGAAACGAAATGAAAAGGCACCTTTGAACAAAGGGCTTTGGGCAGTGTGGCTATTTCAAGACTGCTTTCAAGCACAGGGTCAAATGATAAGAAACTGCATGAGAGGACATCAGAGAAATGGCACCGTGAGGAGCAACACCAATAAATCTCCCCAAGATTTCAACAAGTTCTTCAACCAGAAACAGAAAAATCTATCCTTGGAGCATCTAGAAGTCCCACACACTGAACATGAAGGTATGATCAAGCAAAAAATTGACTAAATATATAATCAACCCCAAAAGAAATAAGATGGAGAAAGGAACACTCTGCCTTCCTCACTAACCTAAGCAAGGGCTGCTTTTGCTTGGAACTGAGATAGAGGGCTAAAGGTGTGGAGGGAGCCAGGTGGCAGCACAGATGTCCAAGCCAAGGAAAGAGTGTGCCTGCAGTGACTCAGACAACGCGAGCTAACGCCTGTGCCAGACCCTGACAAAGACAGGCAAATGGCAGCTGCCATTAGCCTCGATATCCTGGTCGGCGAGCATGGCTAGTGTGCAAGAGGTTCATCCTAGTGCCCCGGGAGTGGGCACCCGGGTTACTGGACAGAGGGGCAGAGTCAGAGGCCTTTAGGTGGGCTCTGACCAGTCTCGGTGTGGTCCCTGCACCCTGAACAGTGGCGTGTGGGAAGTGCGTGAAAGCGAACTTTCCTACGCCCAAACTTCTCCAAGCAGGCAGGGCACCTCACCCAGCTATTCAAGCTAACAGACCTGGGGAGAAAAAGAAAAATATGAAAGCATTGGGAGGAGGGGCGGCAAGCAGCTTCCAGTCTGACTCGGGAGCAGATCTGTGGATCCAATCACTGAAATTAGCTTAACCCACAGTCTGCTCACCTCCCAACTGACCTATGCAGCTCTGACAAGATCACTCTTAGTTCAGTGATCTAAGATAAGAGGTGTTATATTTTTTAGTGCCTCTTGCTATGCACATAGGGGTGGGGGCAACTTCTGATTGGCAGAGCTTTCATACTCAGGGCTATACATTAAAAAGAGGGATTTGGCAGCTTGTAAGACCTCCTGTTATGTAAACAGCGACTAGGGCATCTTCTACCCAGCCAAAACAGGTTACAAAGTGCAAAAAGCCTTGGGAGAGTGGTCCCACAGAGTGCTGAGGCATACTGGACACTCCTGGAGGCACATAGAAAGGCACCTTGAGAGCAATTGGCTCCCAGCCCTGCCTGATTATGCTGGTGGCTCTGACTGTCAGAGTCTTACCCAGAACCCTGAGCTGAGTGGGGATAGAGTGGGGATTTGCCAGCTCTTTGAGCCTATTACTCTCCAGGCAGAGAAAGCAGCAACCCCATAGCTGGATCATCAGGCTGCTAATTCAGGAAGGAGAGACTAAGAGAGAGGCTCCGGGAAAATGGACTCTCTTATTGTCGGAGCCTGCAAATGCTAACGAGCCTTGACTAACAACGAGACTGAAGCCTAATATATGATATTGCCATAGATACTTATCTACTGCAATTCTCTACCTAAGCGTGCCACAGGGGCAGAACCTGGGGTACAGAGTCACTGACCAGGAAGAAGGAGAGGAAAGAAAAAGCAAGAAGATAACCTCTCAAAATTAAGAATAATCCACAGACTTTATAACCTATCCCATTTTATTATATTTGTTCATTTGTTTCTCTTTTCTTCTTGTCTTGATTATTTTCTTCCTCTTCCAATTTGGTCATTTAATTCTCTGCCAGTCTTACTCTCTCCTCTCCTTGAACTACATTACCCATAAGTGTTACATCTCCCATTATCTTTCCTTTCTTCTTCCTTTCTCTCTAGCAGTGTTGCACTTCAAAACTCTTAACTCTCTCTCTCTCTCCTTTTGTTCTTTTCTTTTTGTTTTTTCCTCTTTCTTTTTTTTCTCCCTCTATATTAGTTTCTTCTTTTCTCCTTTACTTTTCCTCTAATTCAATCATCATGAACAAATTATTTTATTTGAAACTCAAATTTTTTCTTAGTGGCACTTTGGGTGCTTTATACCTCACTTGTTAACTCACTAGCATTTCTCCCAACCCTGGCTCTCCATTCTATCTAGTTTTTGCTCCACTAAATACAACAGGAATTTTTAAATTTTTTTTCCTTTTTCCTGTTTCCCTCTTACCCTCTCATTATATCTCTTAGTCAACCATCACTTAGAAGCAAATCATTTTATTCCTGACCCAAATTTTTTCCTTTTTTGCATTTTGTGGGTCCTTACCTCCTTTTTACCCCTTTATCACTTCTCCCCAAAACAGGCCCTCTGTTATAAGTAGTTTTTGTTCCATTTAGTACAATATAACTCACAGTTCATCACAACTTTTTCTCAAGGAGGAGGGAAGAGGAAAGGAGAAAAAAAAGAAAAATAATAAATTTTTTTTTTTTACTTTTTATTCTTTATTAATTCTCATTAGTACTATCAACAAAACCACCCTCAGATGCCATTAAGGAAAAGGAAATAGAATATCATGGATACAAAAGACAGAGAGATAGCACAGAAGGATGAGGAAAAATTCATGGAGATAAAATTTAATATATTGGAAACTTTGGAGCTAAATGACAGAGAGTTTAAAATAGAAATCCTAAAAATACTCAGAGATATACAAGAAAACACAGAAAAGCAGTTTAGGGAGCTGAGAAAACAATTCAACGAACACAAAAAATATATTACCAAGGAAATGGAAACTATAACAACAAATCAAAAAGAGATGAAAAACTCAATTCATGAACTGAAAAAAGAGGTAACAAGCTTAGCTAATAGAACAGGAAAGATAGAAGGTAGGATCAGTGAAACAGAAGACAATCAATTTAAGGCACAACAGAGAGAAGAGGAAAGAGACTCAAAAATTAAAAAAAACAAGAAACAAGAAAGCCCTACAGGAATTGTCTGACTCCATCAAAAAGACTAACATAAGAATAATAGGTATATCAGAGATAGAAGAGAGAGAAAATGGAATGGAGAACATATTCAAACAAACAATAGATGAGAACTTCCCAAGCCTGTGGAAAAAACTAAAGCCTCAAATTCAAGAAGCAAACAGAACACTGAGTTTTATTAATCCGAACAAACCTACTCCAAGGCACATCATAATGAAATTGGCACAAACCAACGACAAAGAAAAAATTCTCAAGGCAGCCAGGGAAAGAAGAATACAACATATAAATGAAGGCCTATTAGATTATCATTGGATTTCTCAGCAGAAACTCTACAAGCTAAAAGAGAGTGGAACCCAATATTTAAAGTCCTGAAAGAGAGGAACTTTCAGCCATGAATACTATACCCATCAAAGCTATCCTTCAAATACGAAGGAGAAATAAAAACATTCACAGATACAGAAAAGATGAGGGAATTTATCATCAGAAAACCCCCACTCCAGGAATTACTAAAGGGGGTTTTCCAAGTAGATACAAAGAACAAAACAAAACAAAACCACAAGAAAATGCTCCACCAAGAACACAATAAAACCAAATTTAAACTGTGACAAAAACCGAAAAGGGGGGGGGGGGAAGGACAGAGATTAACAGTAGCATAGGACGATGGAGTGCAGAAGCACTCATAAGATAGTGTACTACAATGAACATGGTAGGTACCCTTTTCATTACTTAATGGTAACCACCCTTGAAAAAACCACCACAGAAGCACATGACTTAAAAAAGATAGCGACAGAGGAAAGAAGTATGGAATACAAACAAACAAAAACAAATGATAGAAAAACAAAAGAGAAGAATCAAACAAGATGCAAAACTAACAAAAAGCAATTTATAAAATGGCAATAGGTAACCCACAAGTGTCAATAATTACACTAAATGTAAATGGATTAAACTCACCAATAAAAAGACAGTAGCACAATGAATTAAAAAAGAAAATCCAACTGTATGCTGCCTACAGGAAACATATCTAAGCAACAAGGATAAATACAAATTCAAAGTGAAAGGCTGGAAAACAAAACTCCAAGCAAATAACATCCAAAAAAAATCAGGTGTAGCAATACTCATACCTTATAATGCTGACTACAGGACAGCAAAAGTGCTCAGAGACAAAAATGGTCATTTCATAATGATTTAAGGGGACACTGAATCAAGAAGACATAACAATTCTTAATATATATGCACCAAACCGAGGAGCACCAAAATATATAAGACAGCTACTTATTGACCTAAAAACAAAAACTGGCAAAAATACAATCATACTTGGAGACCTCAATACACTGCTGATAGTTCATCCAAACAGAAAATCAATAAAGATATATTGGCCTTAAACAAAACACTAGAGCACCTGGATATGATAGACATCTACAGGACATTTCATTCCAAAGTGACAGAGAATACATTTTTCTCTAGTGTACATGGAACATTCTCAAGAAGTGACCATATGTTGGACCACAAAAATAACATCAGCAAATTCAGAAAAATTGAAATTGTACCAAGCATATTTTCTGATCATAAATACTTGAAACTAGAATTCAACTGTAAAAAAGAGAAAAAAAACACCAAAAAATGTGAAAACTAAACAACATACTTTTAAAAAATGAATGGATCAAAGAATAAATACGCACAGAGATCAAAAGATATACACAGGGAAATGAAAATGACAATAGGACATATCAAAATCTCTGGGATGCAGCAAAAGCAGTAATAAGAGGAAAGTTCATATCACTTCAGGCCTATATGAGAACAAACCAGAGAGAGCCGAAGTAAATCACCTAACTTCACACTTTAAGGAACTAGAAAAAGAATTAACACAACCCAAAACCAGTCGAAGAAAGGAGATAATAAAAATCAGAGCAGAAATAAATGAAATAGAGAACAGATAAACTATAGAAAAAATTAATAAAACAAGGAGCTGGTTCTTTGAAAAGATCAACAAAATTGACAAACCCTTGGCAAGACTCACCAAGGAAAAAAGAGAAAGGACTCATATAAACAAAATCCAAAATGAAAGAGGAGAAATAACCACAGATCATAGATATACAAAGAATTATTGTAGGATACTATGAAAAACTATATTCCACTAAATTCAACAACCTAGAAGAAAAAGATAAATTCCTAGAACAATACAACCTTCCTAGACTGAGTTAAGAAGAAGCAGAAAGCCTAAACAAACCAATTAGCAGGGAAGAAATAGAAAAAACTATTAAAACCCTCCCCCAAAATAAAAGTCCAGCCCCAGACAGTTATACTAGTGAATTCTATCAAACATTCAAAGACTTAGTTCCTATTCTACTCAAAGTGTTCAAAAAATTGAAGAAGAAGCAATACTTCCAAACACATTTTATGAGGCCAACATAACCTTCATACTGAAACCTGGCAAGGACGGCACAAAAAAAGAAAACTACAGACCAATATCTCTAATAAATACGGATGCTAAAATACTAAACAAAATACTAGCAAATTGGATATAACAACATATTAAAAAAAATAATACATCATGATCATGTGGGATTCATTCCAGAATCTCAAGGATGGTTCAACGTACATAAAACGGTTAATGCAATACACCATATTAACAAAACAAAGAACAAAAACCACATGATCTTATGAATAGATGCAGAAAAGGCATTCGATAAAATCCAACACAACTTTATGTTTAAGACACTCAACAAAATGGGTATAGAAGGAAAATATCTCAACATAATAAAGGCCATATATGATTAACCATGAGCTAGCATCATATTAAATGGCATAAAACTGAAGACTTTCCCCCTTAAATCAGGAACAAGACAGGGTTGTCCCCTCTCTCCACTCTTATCATGGTGCTAGAAGTTCTAGCCAGAGCAATCAGACAAGATTAGAAAATAAAAGGCATCCATATTGGAAAATAAGAAGTAAAGGTATCACTTTTTGCAGATGATATGATCGTATAGATTGAAAACCCCAAAGACTCCATAAAAAGATTACTAGAAACAATAAGTCGATACAGTAAGGTCGCAGGATACAAAATTAATATACAAAAGTCCATAGCCTTTCTATATGCCAACAATGAAATATTAGAAAACGAACTCAAAAAAATAATCCCATTCACAATTGCAACAACAACAACAAAATACCTAGGAATAAACATAACAAAGAATGTAAAGGACCTATATTACAAAACCTACAAAGCATTGTTAAGGGAAATCGAAAAAGATACGAGATGGAAAAATATTCCTTGTTCTTGGATAGGAAGAATAAATATAATCAAAATGGACATATTACCCAAAGCAATTTATAAATTTAATGCAATTCCCATCAAAATTCCTATGACATATTTTAACGAAATGGAACAAAAAATCATCAGATTTATATGGAACTATAAAAAAACCCTGAAGAGCCAAAGCAATCCTAAGGAAAAAGAATGAAGCTGGGGGCATTACAATACCTGACTTCAAACTATATTATAGAGCTACAACAATCAAAACAGCATGGTATTGGCAGAAAAATAGACAGTCAGACCAATGGAACAGAATAGAAAGTCCAGAAATAAAATCACATATATATGGTCAAATAATTTTTGATAAAAGGGCCAACAACACACACTGGAGAAAAGAAAGCCTCTTCAACAAATGGTGCTGGGAAAACTGGAAAGCCACATGCAAAAGATTGAAACTCGACTACAGTATGTCCCCTTGTACTAAAATTAATTCAAAATGAATCAAAGACCCAAATATAAGACCTGAAACAATAAAGTACATAGAAGAAGACATAGGTACTAAACTCATGGACCTTGGTTTTAAAGAGTATTTAATGAATTTGACTCCAAAGGCAAGAGAAGTGAAGGCAAGGATAAATGAATGGGACTACGTCAGACTAAGAATAAGAAGTTTTAGCTCAGCAAGAGAAACTGACAACAAAACAGACAGCCAACTAAATGGGAAATTATATTTTCAAACAAGAGCTCAGATAAGGGTCTAATATCCAAAAATATACAAAGAACTCATAAAATTCAACAACAAACAAACAATCCAATAAAAAAAATGGGAGGCCTGACCTGTGGTGGCGCAGTGGATAAAGCGTCGACCTGGAAATGCTGAGGTCGCCGGTTCGAAACCCTGGGCTTGCCTGGTCAAGGCACATATGGGAGTTGATGCTTCCAGCTCCTCCCCCCTATCTCTCTCTCCTCTCTGTCTCTCTCTGTCTCTCTCTCTCTCCTCTCTAAAATGAATAAATAAATAAATAATAAAAAAAATGAATAAAAAAAAAAATGGGAAAAGGACATGAACAAACACATCTCCCAGATGTGAAGAAATACAAATGGCCAACAGATAAATGAAAAGATGCTTATCTTCAGTAGTTATTAGAGAAATGCAAATCAAAACTGCAATGAGATACCACCTCACACCTGTTAGATTAGCTATTATCAACAAGACAGGGAATAGCAAATGTTGGAGAGGCTGTGGAGAAAAAGGAACTCTCATCAACTGTTGGTGGGAATGTAAAGTAGTACAACCGTTATGAAGGAAAGTATGGTGGTTCCTCAAAAAACTGAAAATAGAACTACCTTATGACCCAGCAATCCCTCCACTGGGTTTATACCCTCAAAACTCAGAAACATTGATACGTAAAGATACATGTAGCCCCATGTTCATTGCAGTACTGTTTACAGTGGCCAAGACATGAAAACAACCAAAAAGCCCTTCAATAGATGACTGGATAAAGAAGATGTGGCACATATACACAATGGAATACTACTCAGCCATAAGAAATGATGACGTCGGATCATTTACAACAAAATGGTTGGATCTTGATAACATTATACAGAGTAAAATAAGTAAATCAGAAAAAACTAAAAACTGCATGATTCCATATACAGGTGGGACATAAAAACGAGGCTGAGACATGGACAAGAGTGTGGTGGTTAGGAGGGGGGGAATGAGGGAGGGAGTGGAACAGGAGAAGGGGGAGGAGCACAAAGAAAACTAGATAGAAGGTGATGGAGGACAATCTGACTTTGGGTGATGGGTATGCAATGTAACTGAATGACAAGATAACCTGGACATGTTTTCTTTGAACATATATACCCTGATTTATTGATGTCACCCCATAAAATTAATAAAAATTTTAAAAAAAAGAAACTGAATGAGAAATAATTCCATGAAGATTTTGATGAATAGTAATACAAATAGGGTATTATTGGGAGAACAAAACAAACAGGAACAGCGTACAATGTACATGACCAAAAACAACTTACAAAAAGGAAACAAGGAAAGTCTTTTCAAAAATAAGGAAGACTATTAATAAAAAGTCAAACAGTAATCACTGATATATATGGAAAACCATATCTCAGACAAAACAGCTGTGTTAGGCTTTCACTTGATTTTTCCAAATGAATATCCCCCAACCTAGACAGTTTCTCCCAAGAACTCTTGCCTTCCTGGTGCTCCCCCTGGACAGGCCCTCTCTTTGTCATCTCCAGGTCCTCCTCTTGCTTCCACTGGAAGATCAGCCAGGGTGTATGCAGTGCGTACCCTAATAAATAGAAAGGCTTGTCACGTGTAGGAAAACAATCAGGAACTACAAACATTTCCAGGAGACAAGGCTGATACTTTGGTCTTCTGATACAGAAAAGAGCATAAGTGTAAATTTAAAAAAAAAATTTTTTTTAAACAGACAGAGAGAGACAGTTGGAGAGATGGATAGATAGGGATAGACATGAAAGAAGAGAGATGAGAAGCATCAATCATCAGTTTTTCGTTGTGACACCTTAGTTGTTCATTGATGGCTCTCTCACATGTGCCTTGACCATGGTTCTTCAGCAGACCAAGTAACCCCTTGATCGAGTCAGCAATCTTAGGTCCAAGGTAGTGAGCTTTCTCAAACCAGATGAGCCTGTGCTCAAACAGGCGACCTCAAGGTCTCGAACCTGGGTCCTTGGCATCCTAGTTCGACGCTCTATCCACTGCGCCACCACCTAGTCAGGCCATAAGTCTAAATTTAATTGCAACCAAATGTTTAACCAAAATATGTTTAAGGGAGAGGAGTTACAATAAAGCCTCTGATGTCTAAAACTGATCTGAATCTTGGCCGGATAGCTCAGTTGGTTAGACTGTAGTCCCAAAGTTCAGAGGTGGCAAGTTTGATCCCTGGTCAGGGCACATATAGAAGTAGATCAATGTTCCTGCCTCTTTCTCTCTCTCCCTATTACACTCTCGCTAAAGTCAATAAGTAAAAATTAAAAACTGATCTGACATTCATATCTAATTCTCAGTATTATTAGACTGGTTTAATACTTACAGCTAGGACATTTTATACTCCTGCTGAACATGAGTAATCTCACAGAATAGCAATCTTACACAAGGTTACTCTGAGATCATTTTACAATGCTATAAAGAAGTAAGCTATCAAGCAATAAAAAGACATGAAAGTACTTTAAATGTATGTCGCTAAGTGAATGAAGCCAATGTGAAAGGACTACAAACTGTATGACTCCAACTACATGACTTTCTCAAAAAAAACAAACAAACTATGGACACAGTAAAAAGAGTAATAGTTGCCAGGGGATAGAAGAAAAGGAGGAAAGAATCGTCAAAGAGGACTTTTAGGACAGTGAAACTATCTGCATGATATTACAGCAGTGGGTGTACATCATTGCATATTTGTTCAAACAACAAAGGTACAACACCAAGAGTGAAGCCTAATGGAAGCTATGGACTCTAGGTGATGATCATGTGTCAGTGTAGGCTCATCAACTGTGACAAATGCAGGACTCTGGTGGTGCATGCTGACAGTGAGGAGGCTGTGCATGGGGCGGTAAGGGGTATATGGTAAATCTCTGTATCTTCCATTCAGTTTTGCTGTGAACCTAAAACAGCTCTAAAAATAAACAAACATATTTGTTAAAAGTTTTTTGTCTACCTAGAATCTCAGAATGTTGCTTTATTTGGAAATAGGGTCATTGCTGATGTAATCAAGTTAAGATGATGTTACACTGGATTAGGGTGGGCTCTAAATCCAATGACTACTGTCCTACAAAGAGGGAGAGACTTAGAGACAGAGAGAAGTCTGTGTGAAGATGGAGGCAGATTTAGAGAAATGCATCGGCAAGTCAAGAATACCAAGACTGCTGACCACCACCAGACCTAGGAAGAAACAGGTAGAATTTTTTCCATAGAGCTTCAGGAGCATGGCCCTGCTACCACCTTGGTTTCACACTTCAAAGTTTCTTTTGTATTTGGTCACCCAGTTTGCAGTACTTTGTTACAAAAGGCCTCAGAAACTAATACAGCTTGATCCACAGATCCATCCTCCAATCACTCAACAAAAGTTCAAATCCTGTAATATGTACCAACACTATCTGACTGAGACACCCTATAGCTCCCTGTGTCATGTGTTTTTCTCACTGGACTGAGTAAAATACTCAACTTGTTTAAATTTTAGGTTTCTTCCTGGTGGTATTTGGCTAAAGCGTACTGATGTTAGCAAAATTCTTAACAGGTCCCAAACCATAATCCTCCCTGTGTCCCACAGTGACCCCCGAAGTCTATGCCCACACTTTCAATGCTCAATAAGCCTTGAGGCTTTCAATCACAATAAGGCAGCTCAACACACAGATGTTTATTTTCATGGTCAAGCCACTAAACTATACGTTTCTTGGGGTTCCTGACTGTGTCCATCATATTTACCAATGTATTTCAAATCTGCAGCCCAAATTCTAAAATAAGGAATAAGGTCAATTTGTTAGATTTTTTTTCTAGACAACTGAACCTAGGAATGTTGCCTTCCTTACCTAGTGAAGTCAGGTTTCGAAAGGTCTCCAGCATCACATCTCTGTAGAGGCTCCGCTGAGTGAGATCCAGTAAAGCCCACTCCTCCTGGCTGAAGTCCACAGCCACATCCTCAAAGACCACTGGGTCCTGAAACATTTCATACATTCTGTTTAGAACGGTGCCAATACCCCGAGTTAAGGAGGGAGGATGATACTGACAATACCGCGAACAGTGAATCCATTTACAGGATATTTGAGAATTGTACAGTCTCCTAACATCAACCCTGGGACTCAGCCATCAGATCTCTTTCTCCTTCCCCCATACATGCTCCTGACTGATCAAGTCCTGTATCACAGACATCACAACACTCCTAAGAAACACAATTTCTATCTCCACAATGTGGTGGTAAACAATTCCAGTCTTATCATGATCCAGAACAGTCTAGAGCATATAGAAAAAATCAGAGAAAACTATATACATGAAACACAACAGGTCCTCGAATGTCTTCTTTTTGTTACAATGTTAATGAGATGCTATAGGAACTTTAGTCTTATTTATATCAATTAGTCTATATTGAAATTGGTTTTATTATCTGCTGTTTTTCTTAAAGATACAGAACCTATCAACAATGTTAAGTACTTAGTTGTAATTTCTACCCTGACACCAACAATTCCTTGTTTCACGAACAATTTCACCTCTTCCTTCTCTCTCAATGTAGTGATTAGTGCATCATGAAACACTGGGTCAAATCTGGATGAGGTTTTAATGAATAAAAACACAATATGGAATGCACAAGAATAAACTTACAATGGAATAAACACTTAAATATTAGAATTGAAACGCTATTATTCCAGAAGAAAACATAGGCACTAAAATCTTGGGTATTTCTTATAGCAGTATATTTTCTGATCTATATTCTTAAGGAAGAAAACAATTTAAAAATGGGATCACATCAGTTAAAATGTTTTTCACAGCAAAAACCACAATACAATGAAAAGCCAAACCCACTGTATGGGAGAACATTTTCGCTAATACATTTGATAAGGAATTAATATCCAAAAATTATAGAGAACTTATAAAACTCAACATAAAAAAAAAACAGACATATAATCCAGTCCTAGCCAAGTGGCTCAGTGGATAAAGAATCAATGTGGAGTGCCAGATATCATGAGTTCGACCCCAAGTCTGTACGCATATGACAAACAATAAATGAGTACACAATTAAATGGAAAATCTAAGTGACATACTTCCAATGTGGACTAACACAGAAATAGGTTGCTGGTCCCTGCTCTAAACAATCAGATCAACAAATGGTTAAATGAGAATATACTCGGAAAATTATTAGCTCTTACTGACCTGTTTCATGTTTTTCAAGAACTCAGTAGTGTTTTTTTCCTCAGCCGTGTTCCCTTCATGAAGAAAGACAGAATGTTGAGAAGTTATAGCTGAGGCAAAAGAGTCATGATCCTCTGGGTCTCCCCACAATTCGCACAATCATGAGCCTGGATGCTGCAGCACACTATAAGGGACCACTCCCCTCAAACACTTCCATCTCCCTCCCATACATACAAAACCCTCACACTCAAGGTTTGCCCAAGACAGTGAAGCAAACACACACTGATCCTGTAAGAAGGTGGAGTAATCTTACCTCATCTAGAACTAGAAAACTATTATCTGGTTCTTGTTGAGTGTTTTTCTTATTTTTTGAAGAGTCCCATTTTGCAAGTTAAGTTCAATGCAGTCTAAAAGTTTAACTGGCAGTTTGCCCATGATATTGAAAAGCATAAAAAGTATCAGGCAATACCTTCAACCTTTAGAATATATTAAGAATATACACTGTCTCAAACCCAAAATAGAACTGACTTATATACCACTTTTGGGTGCTCCATTCCCAATATTACTTCTGCACCCCTTGGCAGACTAACACACATTACTGCTCTGCCCCGATCAATGGGCTCCCCCCATGTGCAGCAGGGTCTCTGAAATCTGGTTTTTGAAAAAGTGCATAAACTGCCTAAATTCCACACATAGGAGGCAGAGAAGACTGCCATGGTGTAATTCTGCTGCAAAGGTTTACCTGTACAGAAGCAGCAACAGAAGAATATTTAAGTTGAAATGTGGGTCATCTGATAGTAATATATACAGTACTGGTGCACAAATTTCAAATAATAAAAACACAGCTGTTCTATCCAACGCAGTAGATCAAGTATGTATTTTAAAGCCAATAAAAACTGTGATATTCTTTACTATATTAATAACATGTTCCATTTTAGCAACCATGACGTGAGAATGACTGTGAAGAGATGACCATTACTTTGCAAAGAAATTACTTATTTTTTATAGAAGCTCTGCAAATCATATTATTACTACTAATTAATAATTCAGGAATCTTACAGTCCATTAACTACACACTCAATGTTACCCATTTAGAGAGCCACTCTGTCAGGTGTGTATGCAGGTCTATTTATCTTCAAAGCTTAAATGCCCAGTGAGTATATTTTTGAACATACACTTATAATTTCAAAGTTAGTGAGGACCTTATTCCCTAACATTACCAGGGTCTGTCCTAGAACTTTGTTGGGCACACTATGCAGAATAGACAAATGGAGTATTCCATTCAAATGTTTTATCTTTGAATACCTTCTCTTTACTAAGACCTATCTCTTAAACAAGGTAGCTTCCCTTAAGGCCCCTACCTCCTGCTCCTTCATTTCATATTCACTTAGGTAACATCTCCCCTGATCCTACCACATGCAGTCACAGGGGACACAGCACTAAACAAAACAGAAGAACCCTGAAACACATGAACTTCATCATTTCTTGAAAGAAGTCAGTAAATTAACAAACTCTCAGGTGGTTGCAGATGCTATATATAGTGAAGCACATTATTGGGATAAGGAGCACACACATTTTACTTCAGTGAGTCAGAATTACTCAAATGGCAGGACAGAAGCAGAAAATTAAAATAACTGTTACATATAGCACTGGAAATCCACAGCTGGGGTTGTATACATATATTTATAGACTTACAAATATCATCAAATCCCAGTGAAGAACAAAATCAGTAAAAATGGGCTCACCACAGGAAGTTGGGGAAAGAACAGTATAAATGGTTCAAAAGAAAAGTGAAAACAAGGTACAATTAATGATACTTTAAAAATAATAAAGAAAATCAGAAAAGCCAGCAATGTATCCTTTGAAACCTAATGAAGTCTACAAACCTGTAGCAATTTTGTTTAGGAACGGAGCCCAGACAAAAGGAGATATGAGTTAATTATAATTACACATGTTACAGAAAGACTACAACAAAAAAAGTTAAGGGAATGAACTAATGAACAAGTAATGAATTAATTTTGAGAGAGAGAAATACAACTTTCCAGCAATGTCTAAAATAAACACAACACTTGATTATATCCAGTCATTAAAGAAAAGAATATTCAGCACTTTAAAACATACCCACAAAGGGCACAGAAGTTACAAATTGTTTAACCAGCTGGCTCACCAAATTAAAAAAATGGAACATTCCATCATAGGGGCGAAAACACTGTTTTTCCAAGTATTTCCAAAACCAGAGAAGCACAATTAAAAAAAATTCATACACATTAGTGCAAATAAATTAGTGCAGTCCAGAAATCAATAATAAAGATATTAATCACAAACCTCGTTCATTTTGTCCTAAGAATAAAATGTGGTTAAAAATGGAATCATCAGTTAATATAATTCACTGTGTTAACAGAAAAAGATATCACTTATCCCCTTAGATACAAAGTAGTGACGGATCTATAATAATGTTCATTGGCCCTGGCCCGTTGGCTCAGTGGTAGAGCGTCGGCCTGGCGTCCAGAAGTCCGGGTTCGATTCCCGGCCAGGGCACACAGAAGAAGCGCCCATCTGCTTCTCCACCCCTCCCCCTCTCCTTGCTCTCTGTCTCTCTCTTCCCCTCCCACAGCCAAGGCTCCACTGGAGCAAAGATGGCCCGGGAGCTGGGGATGGCTCCTTGGCCTCTGCCCCAGGCGCTAGAGTGGCTCTGGTCGTAACAGAGCGACCCCGGAGGGGCAGAGCATTGCCCCCTGGTGGGCAGAGCGTCGCCCAGGGGGCGTGCCGGGTGGATCCCGGTCCAGGGCATGCGGGAGTCTGACTGTCTCTCCCCCTTTCCAGCTTCAGAAAAATACAAAAAAAAAAAAAATGTTCATTGGTAATAACAATTTAACCCACCAGAACTAGAAGAGAATCTGTCTTACTAGGAAACATCATCTACAAACACATATAATAATAAACATCGTATTTAATGGTAAAATGGTAAAATAATTCCCTCTGGGATCGGGAACAAGGCAACGATATAAATTATATGCTATTCAACATGAACTGGATGGAGGACCTGGCAAGTGCACTAAAGAAATACAGGGTACAAGGTAAAAAACAGCTAAAACTGGCAGACGATCATGCTTTATGTGTCAAATTCAAAAAAGATCTACACACAAATGATTACAATGGATAGCTGCATTCCTCGATGACGGTTACAAATATACTTAATAATTAGTTCACTTGTATGCACCTGGATATAATGTAACAAACGGGTGCCCACAGGCAGGGAAACATAAGGATTAACTAGTATCTCCTGCACCAGAAGGGAAGGTGGGGACGTAGTGGAGCCGAATGCCAGCCCCTTGCTCACCGAACATGTCGAAATCCGCAAATCGGTGCAGAGACGACCAGGTGAGGTTCTTGTCCCGGGACGGGAAAGGCAGGGATGCCTTTTCTTTCTGGAAAGAGAGCATAGGACGCGTCTAGAAGCGAATCAGAAACGTAAGGGCTGTTCTCCACTTCCCTTTGCTCTCACCCGACTGGACCCAGCCTAGAGTGCCCGATTCAGGGAGTTGGGAGACGAGCAACAACCACGGGCGGAGCGGGCCCGGGCTCTGAGGTAATCTGGCGGCAATCGGAGGCCCGGGTGCGGGGTCCCTGCGGCAGCCACGCTCTGATCTCTGGCTTCCCCAAGGCCGAGCTCTCCGCCACCACCACCGGACCTGAGGCAGGGCCGACCCAAGCCGGGAAGATTGCAGACCCAGGTGAATATTGAGCTCAGAGGCAAGTGACGGTGAGGCCAGAGCCGCCTCACGAGTTGCGCACGCGTAGAAGCACACTTTTGCTTTTGCACCGCGCTCAGCGAAAGGGGCGGGGCCTCGGGAGCTGGGAAATACAGTTAGGGGTACAAGGCGCGGAGGGACAGTAAAAGGGACGACGGAGCGGGAAGAGGCTGGCTTCCTCCGGGCAGAGAAGTGGTCCGGTCCTGGAGCCAGGTCCGCGCAGTTGAGATTGGGTGGATGTGAGAGGGGACGATGGCGGAGGTTTGATTGACTAGTCCTATGGGGCGGGACTTAGTTGAATATTCAGCGAGGCAAGCCTAGGTGGAGGGGTGGAACTCAGGAAAATTGGTGCTACAGGCGGGGTTAGGTTTAGGGCCTCCTGTAGGTTTATTCACCTGGAAACATTGCTGACCTCTTATGTTGTCCCTTCCTAAATTTGGACTTAATAAATAAATAAAATGTTCTGTACAGATTTTTTTTTCTAATATTGTTTTTTTTTCTTGTTTGTGTAGTGTCTCTTAAAGTAAGAAAGAAATAAAGGATTCTTTTCTTAGTAATAATTATCAATTTATTTGCTTTAGGTTGTGGCCTTTATTAAGTTAATAAAGTCCCTTTTAAATCTGGTTTATGTGTACATGTTATCAATTGTTGATTAATGCTATCAAATGTTTTTGTATCTATTGAATTGATAACTTTGCTCCTTTAACTTACTTTGTGATATCTGTATAAAATCTTTAATTTTATATAGCCTGAGTCTATACTTTTTTTTTAATTTTTTTTTTTAATTTTTATTTTATTTATTCACTTTAGAGAGGAGAGAGAGAAAGAGAGAGACAGGGGGGAGGAGCTGGAAGCATCAACTCCCACACGTGCCTTGACCAGGCAAGCCCAGGGTCTCGAACCGGTGACCTCAGCACTTCCAGGTCAACGCTCCATCCACTGTGCCACCACAGGTCAGGCCCGAGTCTATACTTTTAAAAGAATGGTTTCTGATCTCCCGTCAAGATGGTAGCATAGCTAAGCACAGTACTTGCATCTTCTCACAACCATATCAAAATTACAACTAAACTACGGAACAACCATCATGCAGAGCTGCCGGATATGTAGCTGAATAGAAATCCTAAAAGCAGAGATTTAAAGAAGAATGCTCATCAAGATTGGTAGAAGGGGCAGAGATGTGAAATGAACTGGTCCGACACCCAACTGTGGCAGATTAAAATGGGAAGACATATATCTGCTGCAGAGGTTCATGCAAGTAGTCCCATCTCCATGCCAGGCTCCCCAGCCCAGGATTCTAGTAACAGGAAGAGAAGTTCCTATAGCTTTTTTTTTTTTTTTTTTGTATTTTTTTCTGAAGCTGGAAATGGGGAGAGACAGTCAGAGAGACTCCCGCATGCGCCCCACCGGGATCCACCCGGCAAGCCCACCAGGGGCGACGCTCTGCCCACCAGGGGGCGATGCTCTGCCCCTCCGGGGCGTTGCTCTGCCCTGCGACCAGAGCCACTCTAGCGCCTGGGGCAGAGGCCAAGGAGCCATCCCCAGTGCCCGGGCCATCTTTGCTCCAATGGAGCCTTGGCTGCAGGAGGGGAAGAGAGAGACAGAGAGGAAGGAGGGAGGGGGGTGGAGAAGCAAATGGGCGCTTCTCCTATGTGCCCTGGCCGGGAATCGAACCCGGGTCCCCCGCACGCCAGGCTGACGCTCTACTGCTGAGCCAACCGGCCAGGGCGTTCCTATAGCTTTTGGCAGTAAAAACCCCCAGGGATAATGGCTGAGTGCTGCTGGAGACCCAGGCAGTTTCTCCTGAAGGGCCAGCACGCAGACTTAATCTGTCTGCCTCACTCTTTCTGAGCTCTGGTGTTGAAATAGCAATTCAAAAGGCACCAAGGTTCTTTGGGCTGGGGAGCCTGCTGTGAAGCTTGGACTACTAGCTTCCCAGCGGGGGCCTTTGCAGCAGTCATAGCTCTCCCTATGTTTATCTGCTACACTTGGGTGTGGAACCAGCCCGTTTGACATCTCTGCCCTTCCTACTAGTCTTGATGAGCCTTCTTCATTAAATCCTCACTTTTAGGATTTCTATTCAGCTAAATATCCAGCAGTTCCAAATGATGGTTGTTCTGTAATTTAGTTGTAATTTTGATATGGTTGTGGCAGGATACTAGTACTGTGCTTACCTATGCTGCCATCTTGACCAGAAGTCAGAAACCACTCTTTTAATAGTATAGACTCATTTGATCAGGCAGTGGTGCAGTGAATGAAGCATTGGACTACCTCATTCCCTGCACAGAAATGCCTGTGGTGTGGACTAAAAAGCGAGCAAAAGGAGTGAAATATTGGCCAAATAAGTTTGTAAAATGTGATCTTTATGTTTGCTCGCTTATAGTTTGGAATGAGGGCTAGGCAGTGTTATAAAGTACCGCACCCCAGATTCTGAAAGGCACTGTACCTCATTTCATCAAGTTCCTGTATAGACACCCAGTCCAGATAAATTTTGAAGAGTTTTATTAGAGGAGGAGTTTATTAAATATGCCAGCTGTATATGGCTGACATGGGGCATCTGAAAACCTAAACCGTGTAGTCCCCAAAAAAGTTCAGGGGCTGTTTATATACCCTTGCTCACACACGGGCAGGGGAGAGCATGACATCATGGCATAGGCTGGCAACATTTGTTTAGGGGATACATAGAAACATTAAAACTTTTAAGGTAATACAATCAAAGATGTTTACAAATCTTTCAGGGTTCATCTTCCCTAACTAGCCTAGAACTATTTTATTCTCAAGATTCCGGCCCTGGCCGCTTGGCTCAGTGGTAGAGCATCTGCCTGGTGTGCAGAAGTCCCAGGTTCGATTCCCGGCCAGGGCACACAAGAGAGGTGCCCATCTGCTTCTCCACCCCTCCCCCTCTCCTTCCTCTCTGCCTCTCTCTTCCCTTCCTGCAGCTAAGGCTCCATTGGAGCAAAGATGGCCCGGGCGCTGGGGATGGCTCTGTGGCCTCTGCCTCAGGTGCTAGAGTAGCTCTGGTCGCAACATAGCAATGCCCAGGATGGGCAGAGCATCGCTCCCTGGTGGGCAGAGCGTGTCACCCCTGGTGGGCGTGCCGGGTGGATCCCGGTTGGGCGCATGCGGGAGTCTGACTGTCTCTCCCCATTTCTAGCTTCAGAAAAATACAAAAAAAAAAAAAAAAAAGAATCTAATTGAAGATACAATGACTAAAAACTTCCTTAACCTGGTCAAGAAAAAAGACTCACAAGTCCAGGGAGCAGAGAGAGTCCCAAACAATATGAACCCAAAGAGTCCTACATCAAGACATCATAATTAAAATGCAAAAGGTGAAAGACTGGCCTGTAGTGATGCAGTGAATAAAGCATCAACCTGGAATGCTGAGGTCACCAGTTTGAAACCCTGAACTAGCCACGTCAAGAAGGCACATATGAGAAGCAATTACTATGAGTTAATTCTTCCCAGTCCTCCCCCCACCCTTCTCTCTCTCTATCCTCGCTCTGTAAAATCAATAAATAAAATCTCTTTAAAAAAAAAAAAAGATTCCAGGAAGGGGAGGAACCACAACCAATGCAAGGTGGTATGTAAATCCTGTCTCCTGTTGAAAGAGAAGTTTTTAGGTTAACCTTTATTTTAGATTTGAAACTGAATGGCCCATTGTTCTTGCAAGTCAGAAACTTCTATGTTCTTCTCCCTCCCCTCCCTAAAGGAGGGATGGAACAGGAAAGCCTGTAAGAAAAGCCTGACCCTTCCTCCCAGAATATCAATATCAATTTTCAGCATTTTGGTACCTTACAACATCCCCAATGGTTCTATTTCTTAAGTCAAATCCTTGACTTGATTTACTGAAAAGTATGAGGCTGCTGTCTAGGGATATTAACTTATAACATGTAACAGATATTTAACAGACAGGAACAAACCTTGCTATAAAATTGATTAAACATAGTACAAGACAATACTAAAGTAAGAGGACTAATCACCGCAGACAATAGGATTGTTAGCTACCGTAACTAATTAAACATTTTTTGAAAACCAGTTTTCTGACTGTTCAGATTCTTTTTTTGTCTGTACAAACCTCCTACAACCTGCACAAACCTTCTGTAACTTACATAAACCTTCAACTTTCATGAACTTTCTTATCCAGAAATAACTGGCCTTCACAACAACCTGCTTTTTCCTTTTTTTAAAAAAAGGTATTTCCATATCTTATACCTTCTATTATCAAAACCATACAATTCCTTTCTAGTCAGAACTCTTGATTTTAAAAATCTTACCTTTAGTGACAATTAAGTTGGCTTTTGTTTTACCCTAGTTTCCCTTTTTCCAAAGTCTGATAAAAAGAAGTCCTTAGTGAGTTTTTCATACATTTGCCATATGTAGACCAGCCAGCTTCTGGTTTCTGATTGTAGTAAGGCATGCCGTTTTTCTACCTTAGCAGCAGTGAGAGTTGTCAGGATCATGGTGTATGGACCTGTTCAGTCCTTGGTGATATACTGCTGGAAGCACCTCTTGTACAGTCTTTGAACAGTTTGCTGAGTAACCTGTAAATCCTGTGATTACTTAGGGAAAGAGTGGTTACATTTCTTTTACTATTTGATTCATGCATTTTACTTGCCTGGACCTTTTGGTACCTGTGGGCACAATGTAACTTCAAATTAGTTTCTAATTATTATTCAGTTCCTTTTATACTGGCTAAATCCTTTTTTCTAATTGGTTTTGAATAAACCTTTGGCAATAAGGGTCCCATGACCCCATTGGTTCTGGGTGGCATCTATGCATTTGAATTACTATGTTCTGATTTTGAAGCAGACTAGAAAAATATACAATTAAAAATAAAATTCAAGCCTGACCAGGCAGTGGCGCAGTGGATAGAGTGTTGGACTGGGATGCGAAGGGCCCAGGTTCAAGACCCCGAGGTTGCCAGCTTGAGTGCAGTTTCATCTGGTTTGAGCAAAAAAAGCTCACCAGCTTGGACCCAAGGTTGCTGGCTCAAGCAAGGGGTTACTCAGTCTGCTGAAGGCCCGCAGTCAAGGCACATATGAGAAAGCAATCAATGTACAACTAAGGTGTCGCAATGAAAAACTAATGATTGATGCTTCTCATCTCTCTCCATTCCTGTCTGTCTATCCCTCTCTCTGACTCTCTCTCTCTCTGTCTCTATAAAAATAAATAAATAAATAAATAAAATTAAATAAAAAAATAATAATAAAATTCAAGTAGCTAATGTTAACAAATACTATAACAAGCATCTTAATACAATAAAATGACTAAAGCCTACCAGATTATTAAACAAAAATAAAATTCTAACTAATATAACAGGATTCAAAATAATTTTTTTTTTAACAGAGACAGAGAGTCAGAGAGAGGGATAGACAGGGACAGACAGACAGGAATGGAGAGAGATGAGAAGCATCAATTATTAGTTTTTTGTTGCACATTGCAACACCTTAGTTGTTCATTGATTGCTTTCTTATATGTGCCTTGACCAGGGGCCTTCAGCAGACCGAGCAACCCCCTGCTTGAGCCAGTGACCCTGGGTCCAAGCTGGTGAGCTTTGCTCAAACCAGATGAGCCCGTGCTCAAGCTGGCAACCTCGGTGTCTCAAACCTGAGCCCTCTGCATCCCAGTCCGAGGCTCTATCCACTGCGCCATGGCCTGGTCAGGCTCAAAATAAAATTTTTACAGTCATTAATGTTCTTAACATGTTAACATAATTTCACTAAGTCTGAGAAATGTCCTAAAGAACAGGAGTTACACATATTCAGAAAAAGTCCACAAGGCATTGGAGTTGTGGTCACATTCTACACTTTGCAGCTAGAGCTTAATTCTGTTTCACTTACACACCTGGAGCTTCAGATTAGCAAAGCAACAGTCTGCTTTACCTACAGGCTGCCAGAGTTTCATATTAGCAAAACAAAAGGTTTACTTTACCTAAAGACCAGAATTATAAAAACCACAGATCTAGATTGGCCATACATCTAGATTGACCTTACCTACAGACTACCAGTGTTCCAGATCAGCAAAATAGGAGATCTGTTTTATCTACCCACAGGGTTACAGATTAGTAAATCACAAATTTACCTTACTTACAACTAGTCCCAGACCAGTACCAGTCCTAAACACAAAAATGAAAGCAATACTATAGACTAGTAACAAACAGCAAAGTAGTCTTGAAAGCACTACCTACTCACTGGAGTTCCACATCCCTGGAGTCCCAAATAAGCAAAGACCCCAAATCCACTCTACCTACATTCTTGTCCAAAACAGAAAAGTGAAAGCAAGAGTTCAAAGGAAAGCCAGAAAGTTCAGTAGAGCAAAAAGAGTTGCTCTATCTACCTCCTCAATTTTTTCTGCCAAATTATCCAAATTGTCAAACTTGGGAACCAGAAGGCATCTAGCAGAGAACTGTCTGGACCCCACAAGAAGACTGGGAGCCCTGGAAAGTCCCAGGTGGTGTGCATCTCCTCGAGATTCAAGTGGGGTTGGGCAACTCCCTGGAGAGACCAGCTGATTCAAGGTGTCTCTATCCAGTGAGACAACATCAGATCCTGGATGAGCCCCCATATGTTATAAAGTACCACATCCCAGATTCTGAAAGGCATTGTACCTCATTTCATCGAGTTCACATAGAGACACCCAGTCCAGATAAATTTTAAAGAGTGTTAATCCAAATTCGGAGGGACCCGAAATATGGAAGACAGGAGCAAGGTCCGTCGTTTACACATTAAAGCTTTATTGTCTAGCTTGGCCAAGCGGCGGGAACTCCGACAAGAAATCTGACGGAGAGCGCGCTGGCCCTTTGTTCTACTTAGTTTTTATAGTTTTGTAAGTGGGAAGTACAGAAGCAAAAATTGCAATTAGGAGCCCCTTACCGCTATTGGTTATAGTCATATGTCCTTTAACATGATAGGACCATGTTCAATTTGCAAACCATACATCATTTTGGAGAAAACAAAATTTACAAGTCAACACAATGGTAGAAAGATATCTCTTTACATATTAAAAGGCCTTCCTATATTTTCTAGTGTTCATCCGCCATCTCTCTGTCCAGAGTAGGACGTATTAACCACATGCATTTACATAAGAGAGGTAGTTTCCGTGGGGACAAATGCCCGCAAATGGCTCATAGTTATAAGAAAAGGTTTATTTTGGCTTTTCTCTTCCTGCACCTGGCTAGCCATTCACTCCTTTCCCCACAGGTGTGGTGGAATCAGGGAATCTATGCTTTCCTTCCCTTTTCATTTACAATACAATGGCAAGAGCCATCCTGGTTATGCCAATCACACAGTACAGAGACTATTCTCACAATTTCTCTGCACACCTTAACCCAAATTAATAAAATGTTCTCCAAGTCTCCTAAAATATTAATATTAATTCTGTAGCCTTTTGGTACTTTACAACATCTGCAGGTGAAATGGCTCAGTGGCTCCTCAAGAGTTTTATTAGAGGAGGAGATTTATTAAATATGCTAGCCACATATGGCTGACACGGGGCATCTGTAAGCCCAAATCGTGCAGTCCCAAAAATAGTTCAGGGGCTGTTTAAATACCCTTGCTCACACATGGGTGGGGGAGAGCATGACATCATGGCATAGGCTGGCAACATTCATTTAGGGGATACACAGAAACATTAAAACTTTTAAGGTAACACAATCAAAGATGTTTACAAATCTTTCAGGGTTCCTCTTCCCTCACTAGCCTAGAGGTATTTTACTCTCAAGATTCCAGGAAGGGGGAGAAACTACAATCAATGCAAGGTGGTATGTAAATGCTGCCTCCTATTGAAAGAGAAGAAGTTTCTAGGTTAACCTTTATTTTAGATTTGAAACTGAATGACCCATTGTTCTTGCAAGCCAGAAACTTCTACATTCTTTTTTTTTTCCTTTTTTTTTTTTATTTCTGAAGCTGGAAATGGGGAGAGACAGCCAGACAGACTCCCGCATGCGCCCCACCAGGATCCACCCAGCACGCCCACCAGGGGCGATGCTCTGCCCACCAGGGGGCAATGCTCTGCCCCTCCGGGGCATTGCTCTGCCATGACCAGAGCCACTCCAGCGCCTGGGGCAGAGGCCAAGGAGCCATCCCCAGGGCCCGGGCCATCTTCGCTCCAATGGAGCCCTGGCTGCGGGAGGGGAAGAGAGAGACAGAGAGGAAGGAAGGGGGGTGGAGAAGCAAATGGGTGCCTCTCCTATGTGCCCCGGCCGGGAATCGAACTCGGGTCCCCCACACACCAGGCTGACGCTCCACTGCTGAGCCAACCGGCCAGGGCCCAGAAACTTCTACATTCTTCTCCCTCCCCTCCCTAAAGGAGAGACAGGACAGGAAAGCCTGAATGGAAAGCCTGACCTTTCCTAACAAAATATCAATATCAATTTTCAGCTTTTCTCTACCTTACAACAGCAGTTCAAGGTAAATGTAGTCAGAGAAATTGCAAATTACCTTCCTGCTTGGGAAGAGCCATTATTTTGCTAATGTTTGCTGTAGGATAGGTTTTTGAGCCAGAAAGTTTTGAAGAGAGAAGGAAGGAGAAGAAGCAAGGAAGAATGCAGGGGGAAGGGAGCCTGCACGAGATTAACTGCTTCCTGTAGTTCTCTGAAATGGTGCATGGGGCAACTTGCTACACAGAGAAAGGAAGTTAGAATTAATCTAAAAACCCCTTCCTCTTTCCCTTTTTAAAAAGTTTTTAATGCCTGACCTGTGGTGGCGCATTGGATAAAGAGTCAACCTGGAAACACTGAGGTTGCCGGTTCAAAACCCTGGCTTGCCTGGTCAAGGCACATATGGGAGTTGATACTTCCTGCTCCTCCCCCTTCTCTCTCTCTCTCTATCTCTCTATCTCTCCCCCTCCTCTCTAAAATGAATAATAAAAAAAAGTTTTTAAGACCCTAATTTGCAATTTCCAACTCTTATTCTCTCACCTCACCTACACTCACCCTTCTATCCTGGAGTCACTGCTTATTCTCTGACCTCACCTAAACTCACCCTTCCCTCCTGGAGTCATGAGACTAATGTAAACCTCAAGACAAAGAGATCACAAGCCCCTTGCATGAAAACCTGTATTTTGTAAAAGGTATATAACTTGTAAGAAAATCAACTTTGGGGAGCACGTGTCTTTGGAGTCACTAGTCCTGCATTCTCCATTGGCTTTTTAATAAATTTTCTTTTCCTCTAATAAAGTTATCTTAGATTCTATCCTCCATTGGGTTGCCTTCCTGCAACAGTGCCAACCCACAGAACCGGGAAGGGGTTTAGCCTGTCAGTACATCATACTGAATAAAGCAGTTCAGAGCTCTGACCCAGTCGGGTTTTTGATAGATACCTGAATTACAACTGCCTTTTTGCTGTTCCACCTGGCTGCCTGACCCCACCCTTAATTACCAGACAATCACCCCTGGGACAAAGGAATTCCAGGAATCTGGTCAATCAGCCCAAAGAGGAGTATTCCAGAAAGCTGAACATACCAGTACACCCTTGCTTGAAGCTATTCCCAACACTATAAAATTTTGCCTCAGTCTGTTTTAGTGGCCCCTCTTCCCAGAGAAGTGCCCCAGCAGGTCTTTCTCGTCTAATAAAGCCTGCACATCTGATGTTCAAGAGCGGTCTCATTCTTACATCTGGTGCTGAAACCTGGGACAGGGGACTAACTGCCTGGATGACCCCTCTTTGCTGTCCAGATGAAGACTGGACAAGCAATTGTAGGTTAATTGGCTGGCAGTCTAACCCTGTCTTGCACCCCTGCCAGACCAGAGAAAGGTAAAAAGTTTCTGCCTTCCCTTCCTTGGTCGGCTTCTCTTTTCCACAACTTTCTCTGGTCAGACGGGTTTCTCTGACACACCTCACATTTTGAGGGGTTTGACTTTCAGTCTCAGTGGACTGCACAAAAGACTAGGTGCCTAGCCAAACCTCTCCACTCTCTCTCTTGGAACTCCCTGACAGGTGGTGACGACTTCTATCAGGGATGACACACGGAGATTTTCTCCTCTTGGGACAGTGACAAAAGGTGGTGACACCCCCTCTTGCTCACCTGTCTCCACGGCTCTTCAGAGTCTAAGCCTTCCTACCAGACCCCTCTAGGATGTCTCATAAAAAACTTCACTAGGCCTGACCTGTGGTGGTGCAGTGGGATAAAGTGTCAACCTGGGACACTGAGGTTGCCGGTTCGAAACCCTGGGCTTGCCTGGTCAAGGCACATATGGGAGTTGATGCTTCCTGCTCCCCCCCTTCTCTCTCTCTCTCTCTCTCTCCCCCCCCTCTCTCTAAAAAAATCAATAAATAAAATATTAAAAAAAAAAAACTTCACTAAATTGGGCCTCTCTGACCTTAAGCCAAAAACTCCATTTTCTTCTGTAACATGGTGTGGCCCCAATACAAATTAGACAATGACTCCCATTGGCCTGAAAACAGAACATTCTGTCAGAAGCCGATCAACTGCTGCTGGTTGACAAAGTCACAGCAGAGAAGATCAACAGCTGCTGGTTGACAAAGTCACAGCAGAGAAAAGGCACAACAATACTTCCCCCTTTGACCTTTTGAATTAATTTGACCTTATATCCCCCCTTTTCTGGGTGTATGTGCTATCATTTATGGCACAGGAATAATAGCACCGTGCTTTCCCTGTAGATTCATAGTAATTTCTTTGGAAATGAGACAGAGGGTGTGAGTTCCACAGAAAAGCCTGTAAACCCCTTTGCCTGGGTTCATAGACATAAGAGGCTGGCTATGACATCCCTCAAAAAGGGTTAAGTTTGTAGGAGAATTCCTTCTTATTAATCATGTTAGAAAAAATAGATTGTGACTTATGAATAGATAGGAAACAGTAACTATACACAGAAGCACCTTTCAGCCTTCACTTAATTCATTACTTTACCTCCCTAGCCTTTTCATGTGGTAGAGTAAAGAAACTTTCCTTTCTTCTTTCATACCTGACCTACAGGTGGTAGAACACTCTGAGAAAAATAAAGTTAGAACTTAACTAGTGTATAAATATAGTAGATAAATAAAATTTGACTAGACAATAGGACCTTAGGTAAGGTAGAGTTATTAATCAGTACTGACCTTTTAGAAGTTTGTACCAATATTGTTATTGCTGTTCAAGTTATTGTATAACTGTACTTTGAATGACTTACCACCTGATTTGTAGCTTATAGAAATAAATTAACTGTTACCTAGAAATATGTAACCATAGTGAAACAAAAATAATGATTTATCAATGTATTCTGAATACCATGTGATTGTAAATTAGTGTGTGTGTATAAAAATAAAGCTAGACCAGCATTTGGCAGAGATGCCTGTCAGTAAATGCTAAAGAGAAAAAAAAGAATTCAGCTCTCTCACTTGATTCGCGCCAACGCTGTCTCTTCCTGTGGGACCCCTGGGTTCCCCCCGGGGCTGGAACCCAGCAACATTTGATTACAATATTCTGAGAAACCTAGATAATTTTTACCACTGAACTGGGAAGGTCTCAGAAATTCCTTACGTGCAAGGTTCCTTCTACCTTCACTCCTGTCCTTAATTTCTGTACCACTTGTTCTACACACAGGCCATTTTTTGGCTCAAGAAACCTCACCTAAAACCTCCACTTCCAATCTGTCCTCTGCGGACTCCCAACTCTCTTCCCCTCCTGCCTGACCCCCGGGGGCACCCCTCTCTTGAGACCCCTCTCTGGTCCCTCTGCAAATCTCTTCCACTTGAGTCTCTTCCCTCCATATGGCCCCCTCCCCTCTCTTTGCTGAATCCTCTTCTTAATTCACCTGCAAATACCATTCTCTCTTTCTCCTCCCCTGCTGGAAAAAGAGACAGCTATGCCCTTCTCCCCCTCATCCTCTCCCCTCTCTTCAGAGCTCAAAATCTTTTTGACTTCTCTAACCACGTGGCACCACCACTAGCACCTCAACCTTTCTTCTGCAGATTGTTACTCTCCTTCTTTCCATCCAGCTGTTCACACTGTCCATCCATCTGCTTTCTCTCTTCCTCCCCTCTATGCTGACAACTCCCTGCCATCTTGAAAAACTTAAAAAAAGCAGAGTTGTCTATTGAGCTATATGAGTGAATAACTTGTTTTGTCTCTTTGTTTTTCAGAAAACACCTCTAGTATAATTTTAATTAAAACAAGTAAAGCACACTCATTTAAATTCCTTAATTCATAATTTATATATAAACTCTTTGTTTAATGTGTAATTGTATCTGTTTCTAAGGCCTTAAACCAATAATTACCCACCTCTTACACCAGGCTTACTCATCCCCACAAAATCTCCCTGCAATACCCCCATCCTTCCTTTTGAAAACCTTCAGGAGCTTATTGCCTCTTACAAGCCTTACACCTAATCAGTGAGGCAGTAATTCCCCTCCATCCAGTAGTCCATAATCTCTACAAGTTACTGTCACACATTCCCTCAAATACCACTTGCTACACAGTCCTAGACCTTAAGAATGCCTCCTTTACCATTCCTCTACACCCTGACTCTTGCTTTCTATTTACCTTTATTTAAACTGACCCAGACACTAATGCAGCCCAGCAACTTATATGAACTGTCTTACCACAGGGGTTCAGAAACAGCCCACACCTGTTTGGGCAAGCACTAGCTTAGGATTTCGCAGCATGCAATCTCAAAACTAGTACTTTCTTACAATATGTAAATGACATACTCCTCTGCAGCCCCTCCCTGCCTGCCTCAAGGAGACACACCACCACCCTTCTTAACTTCCTCGCTGTAAAGGGATAACATGTCTTCTCTGCTAAAGCTCAACTTCATTCTCAGTTTGTAGTCTATCTAGGCATCACCTTAACCCCCACCACCTGAATTCTCACCCTAAATCAAACTCAGACCCTCCGCAGTCTCCAACCACCTAATACCACAATTTAAATCCTTTTTTTCCTTAATCTAATAAGCTTCTTTAAACACTGGATTTCCAATTTTGCTCTCTTACTCAAGACCCTCAGTGAGATCTTCTGAGCATGGCTTTTAAGATCTATAATGGCCAAGGAAGTAACAGGAAAGGCAAGTAATGCCCAAAAGAAGTCAGGAAATACCAGCTTTTGGCATACACTCTTAAGGGCTCCAGCACCCTAAAGGGCTTCATAGGATTCCATCAGGGCCCTGCTCCAGAGTAGAAAGAAAGGTTATGGAACTGAAGTCTTCCAGGCTTCCCGGCCCCATCAAGGGACACACCTCTGCTGTGAAAAGAGAAACATGAGAAGGTAAGCTGCCCCTTGCTCCATGGAGGGAGGGTTCAGTCTCTTCTAGCCCTGCTCCAGCAACCTGTGACCTGACCTTGCTAGCCTAGCATGCTAGGAATTGCCACTGAAGGCCCAAGGACATTGTTCACGAGCCTAAGGTATTTTTTCCAAGTAGCAGATAAGCTGATCTCATTTCTTGGAAACACAAGGGCCATCTATTGTGCCTTTCCTGAATATTTGAGTTTTATTTATCCCTTGAAGATTTCTACTCTGGGTATTGACAGTCTGATTTTGTTACTTTATTTAATGTATAACATCTCCTTTATTCCTCTTGTCTCAATGCCCCATGTCTACTGCAAGCTGGGACCTGCTGCTAATTCCAGCTAGAAGAAGTGATCATTAGGACTTAAACTCTAGCTACAAAGTATAGAAATGTAACCACCCTTTCCCTATGTACTTGCAGGATTTACAGGTTACTCAGAAAACTCTTCAAACACTGTCCAAGAGGCACTTCCAGCATTACATTACCCAAGGACTGACTTTCACATGGACAGGCCCACACACCATGATCCTGACAACTCCCACTGCTGCTAAGTGCAACTATTTCCTCCACCCTGACCATCTGGAGATCAGAATCAGAGAAACAAAACCAACCCCTTGTTCTTCTATTCTCTATCCACCTCTCATCCTGTATCAACCAATCGGGGGCTTTCTACTCGTGTGGGACCAACACCTATATATGTTTCCCTACTAATTGGAAATAAACCTGTACCCTAAACTTTCTCACCCCAAATATCAACCTAATCCCACCCTATGATTCTCTTTCAATTCCTAGTACACTTCCCGTCAATCTAACGACCAAATAAGCTGTACAGGTAATCCCTCTTCTTGTTGCTTTAAAAATCTCTATAAAAATAGGTCTAGGGGCAGGGGGGCTGGCCGCTGCCCTGTCTTATTCTCTCTCTCTCTCTCTCAAGCCCAGCAAATTCATAAAAAACAAACCAAGTCATGGAATCGGTGGTTTCACACAAACTGGGTGTCTTGACTATTGCCTTTCATTAGTCCACTCACTCTCCTATTTATTTTTCTAACTTTTGGACCCTGCCTCTTATGTTTATTCACTAGTTTCTTACAGAACTACATGCAGACCTTCGCCAATCAAAAAGTTGGAAAAATCTACCTAACCATATAAACTAACCTTGAAACCTGCCCTTGCAAAACAGAAAAATCTGGAACTCTATAAATACACCTCTACTCTGAACAATGGTGTAAGAACCCCTTGTTCTCCATGCTAGCACCAATTATAGGACCAATCCTAATCTGTACGTAATTTTAATGCTTGCCTCTTTCTTTATCAAGTTCCTACAGGCTCGAATGAGAGAAATCTCTAAGATTACCTACAATCAAATGCTTTTACAACCCCTACTCCAACTTCCCCATTGGGGGGGTTCATGAAGGAGCCCCCTATAGGCATAACATCAGGAAGTAGCTCCAGAAGATGGCTGGTCCGAGACAAACCTCCTTCCTGGACCCAATACCCTCTCCTTCCCACACCTCTTTTCCTTTTTTATCATACGACAGAGTTGAGAAATGATAGATACTGAATTACAACTGCCCTTTTCCTGTTCCACTTGGCTACCTGACCCCACTCTTAATTACCAGACAATCGCCCCTGGGACAAAGGAATTCCAGAAAGCTGGTCAGTCACCCCAAAGAGGAGTATTCCAGAAAGCCAAACATACCAGCACACCCTTGCTCAAGGCTATTCCCAAAGTATAAAACTTTGCCTCAGTCTGTTTTTGAGGCCCTTCTTCCCAGAGAAGTGCCCCGGCAGGTCTTTCTCATCTAATAAAGCCTGCAGATCTGATGTTCGAGTGCCATCTCATTCTTACAGTTTTATACCGACCCGGCAGTTTCCAAGAGAAGCTAAAAGGAGGCTTTCCCCTTCCCCAGTGAAGTGGCCGCCCCTTGTTTCAATCTAACAAATATTAGAACAAAAAAATATGTACAGAACATTTTATTTGTACTTTAAGTCCAAGTTTAGGAATGGACATTAGAGGTCAGCAAGGTTTCCAGTTAAAGTAAACTACATAAATAATTGCAGTAGCCTTTCTCTACATTAGGGGTCAGGAACATTTTTGGCTGAGAGAGCCATGAATGCCACATATTTTAAAATGTAATTTCATGAGAGCCATATAATATGTTTAACATTAAATACAAGTAAATTGCCCTGGCTGGTTGGCTCGGTGGTAGAGTGTTGGCCTGGCATGCTGGAGTCCTGGGTTTGATTCCCAGCCAGGGCACATAGGAGAAGCACCCATCTGCTTCTCCACCCCTCCCCCTCTCCTTCCTCTCTGTCTCTTTCTTCCCCTCTCACAGCCAAGGCTCCATTGGAGCAAAGTTGGCCCGGGCACTGAGGATGGCTCTATGGCCTCTGCCTCAGGTGCTAGAATAGCTCTGGTTGCAACAGAGCAATGCCCCAGATGGGCAGAACATTGCCCCCCAGTGGGCATGCTGGGTGGATCCTGGTCGGGTGCATACGGGAGTCTGTCTAACTGCCTCCCTGTTTCTAACTTCAGAAAAATACAAAAAAAAATACAAGTAAATGTGTGCATTTTATGTAAAACCAACACTTTTGTAGTATAATAAGTCTCTAAATTCTTTTTAATAACATTGTTATGCTGTTGCTAACCAATGATGAATAAAGTACTTCTTACCATTAATGTGACTTCTGGTGCTGCATGGTTTTGCTGATGGCTTTGTAGTGTGGTTGATACGTGGTGAGGTTAAGCTTCATGCAGGCGTTGAGACTTTCATCCATTAAACGTGATCAAGGTTAGTCTTAACATTCTTTAGATGTGATAAAGACTGTTCACATGCACAGGTAGAGCCAAATATTGTAAGTACAGCAATACTCACATGCTGCAGTGTGTGGTATGTGATAGGAAGTGTGTTCCAAGTTTTGACAATCAGCTGGTTTGCAGGTTGACGTTTTTTCATTTCTCCCCACTTATGTTTTCTCACCAACTCTGCTTGCTGTCATGCAAGTCTTTCCAAATCTTCATTTAGTGACTTGAACTTATTCACCCACATGTCTGAGGCCTTCAGGTCAGCAGCTTGTAGCTCAAAATCTCTGATGGAGACACCGGGGATGTAACTCAGGTCAATGCTGTCCACTGCACACTCGTGTGGATGGGTGATGAACTTAAAAAGATGAGTGCAATCATGAAATTCTCCAAAGCGCACTTTGAATAACTGCAGATCAGATGTGAAGTCCACTAGCTGCTGGAGATCAAGATGTTGAGCAGGGTCACTTGCTGTGCATGCATCTTTAAACTCTCCCAGTTTTTCAAAGTGTAATAAATGACCTGTTTTAATGTCTGTAATAAAGATTTCCAGCTTGTTTTCAAATGCAAACACTGCTTGTTGAAGAGATAAGACTGTATTTCCAATGTCTTGTATTCTCACATTGAGCTGGTTCAGATATGTCCACAAGATAGTAGAACTTTAGGAGCCACTCAGTGTTAGCTAACTCAGTATGCTCGACATTTTTCATTTTAAGAAAAGTTCGTATTTCGCTCAGACAAGCCACGAAATGACTGAGCACCTTCCCTCTTGACAACCAACACACATTGCTGTGCAGAAGCAGACCAGGATAGTTATTCCCAACTTCATCAGCAGTATTTTATACTGGCAATCATTTAAAGCTCAGGCAACAATAAAGTTGACCACCTGAATGACCAGTGACATCACCTCACCAAACTGCTCACCGCACATCTGAGCACAAAGCGCCCCCTGATGTAGGATGCAGTGAAAACTTAGGATGGGTCTCTTTTCATGTTCACAAAGAAGTGCTACAAATCTTCTGTTTTTCCCCACCATGCACAGAGCACCATCAGTACACACCGAAATAAGTTTATCCATCGGTAGATTTTTTCTTTAGCAAATTCAGTGAAAGCAGTGAAAGACTTGAATAAATATTCCCCTTTTGTTGTCTCCTTCATAGACAAAACAGCAAGATTTTCCTCATGTAGTGTTTCACCAACAGCATAGCTTGCAATCATGCTGAACTGGGATAAATGGCTTACGTCTGTTGATTCATCCAAAGCGAGAGAAAAGAATGATGCTGCATTTATGTCCTTCACTTGTGTTGCCTCAATTTGATTTGCCATCATGATGGTATGATCAGGAACAATTCTTGCCAACAGAGGCATGTCTTTTATTCATTTGGTTATCTCGTCTTTATCCAAAAAGTAGTCAAAAAGTTCATTGGCAACATCAAGCATGAATGTTTTGGCATACTCACCATATGTGAATGGCTTTCCATTTCTCACAATTGCTAAAGCAACAGTAAAGCTAGCCAAATTCCAGTCACCTTGTTGGGTCAAAACACGGAGTTGCTGCTGACTAGCTTGCACTCTGCACAGTAGCTCTTGACATGCTTTCTTCCTGCTGACCCCTGCTGGATATTTCGATGCAAATGTACTATGGCGTGTGTGAAGTGCCACTTTATAGTTGACCATTTCATAGGTGCAATTTTATCATTGCATATTAGACACACTGCAGAACCTGCTCTCTCCACAAAGGCAAATTCCTCTGTCCATTTCTGCTGAAAAGTACAATACTCCTCATCCTTTTTTCTTTAGCCATCTTGTTCATCAAAAGGGTTTCTGCAATTAGCTAGCTGACTACTTGATTAAAAGGAGAAAAGTCATTCCTTTACCTCACAATGACCCGTGTACCTTATGCATTATCCAATAAAAATTTGGTGTTGTCCCAGAGGACAGCTGTGATTGGCTCCAGCCACCTGCAACCATGAACGTGAGTGGTAGGAAATGAATAGATTGTAATACATGAGAATGTTTTATATTTTTAACATTATATTTTTTAAAGATTTGTCTGCAGCCATCAAAAGAGCCACATTTGGCTTGTGAGGCATAGGTTCCCAACCCCTGCTCTACATGACCAGTTATCAATAAAGCAATGAAAGGTAACACTAAAGGCCTAATGAGAGGACTGAGTGAATGGAAACGCAATCTCATGGATTCCTACTGGCTTAAGTTTTGTGTCCAGTCTGTGACTCTTGAGAGCCTGAATAGGTCCTAAACCTAACCGCCTGTAGCCCCAACCTCCCCGAGTCCTGCCCCTCGACCTAGCCTTGCCTCTTTGAATATCTGAGTAAGTCTCACATCATAGGACTGTTCAAACCTCACCCGCTGACATAGTTCGGTCCCAAGTTCATCCAATTCCAACAGCTCATCTCTCCTGGGAGGAAACTAACAGGTCTCTACGCTACCTTGGAAGTGACTGTTTCCCTGCTCCTCCTCCCCTCCCTGTTTCTGGGTGCTTCCCTGTTTCTCTCGCGTCTGGTACCTTCATTTCCCAGCTCCCGAGGCCCCGCCCCTTAGCAGGAAGCAAAAGTGAGCCTTTGCGCGTGCGTGCGCCGTGGGCTCTGTCTTCTAGTGTCCTCACTCCTGTCTGAGCTCAATATTCACCTGGGTCTGCAATCTTCCCGGCTTGGGTCGGCCCTGTCTCAGGTCTGGTGGCAGAGGTGGAGAGCTCGGGCTTGGGGAAGGCAGAGATCAGAGGGTGGCGCCGCCGGACCCCGCACCCGGGCCTCCGATCGCCGCCACGTTACCTCAGAGCCCTGGTCCGCTCCGCCCGTGGCTGTTACTCGTCTCCAACTCCCTGAATCGGGCACTCTAGGCTGGGTACAATCGGGTGAGAGCAAAGGGAAGTAGAGAACAACGCTTATATCCTAATATTTATAAATCGCCTCTAGATGAGTCCTTTGCTCCCTTTCCAAACAGGAAAAGCATCACCGCTTTTCGCATCCGGGGACAAGAGCCTCACCTGGTCGTCTCTGCGCTGATCTGCGGATTTCGGCGTGTTCGGTGAGCAAGGGGCTGGCATTCAGCTCCATTACGTCCCCCTTCCGTTCCCCTCTGGTGCAGGAGATATGTTGGTCAAATAAGTTTCTAAAATAATAATTTTTATGTTTGTTCGCTTATAGCTTGCATGGGGGCTGGGCAGGGACAGGTATATGTGTGTCTGTGAAATTGCAGAATACTTTCCTGCGTGGGATGGGCCATTGTTTTGCTAATGTTTGCTGGAGGAGAGGTTTTCGCGCCAGAAAGTTTTGAAGAAAAAGAGGCAGAGGGAGAAGCCATGTTTGCAGAGTAAGAACAGAGAGAATGAAAGTGTGCAGATGGGAACCAGAGGTTAGGGGCTTTTGCGAGCTCCACTGAGACTGGTGGGGCCTTTGATTCTAGGAGAAACCGGAGATGATTCTCCTGTGTGTGGAACTGGATGTGTCAGTGGCTTTGGGAGCCCTGAGTGAAAGGGAAGTGTGTTCCCTGTGCGTGTTGCTCATTGGCTGGTGCGCGACTTTAGTAAAGAAATAGCCCACCATTTTTTGGCTCCACTGTTTCTTTATTGTCTGCCAGAATCCAATGGGAACCTGCACTTGCATAGCCACAACGGTGGTGACTACTGGCCATACAAGATATTATTTAATCTTTACATTACCCTGCCTGTGGGCACCCGTTTGCTACATTATATTCAGGTGCATACAAGTGAACTAATAATTAAGTGTATTTGTAACTGTCGTTGCCGAATGCAGCTATCCATTGTAATCATTTGTGTGTAGATCTTTTCTGAATTTCATACATAAGGCTTGATCATCTGCCCGTTTTAGCTGTTTTTTACCTTGTACCTTGTATTTCTTTAGTGCACGTGCCAGGTCCTCCATCCAGTTCATGTTGAATAGCATAGAATTTATATCCTTGCCTTGTTCCCGATCCCAGAGGGAATTATTCTACCATTTCAGCATTAAATACAATGTTTATTGTATGTCTGTAGGTTTTTTTCCTAGTAAAACGTGTTCCCCTCTAGTTCTGGTGGGTTAAATTGTTATCGCTAGTGAACATTAATCTAGACAGTGACTACTTTTTATTGAAGGGGATGAGTCACGTGACAATTTAATAAGGTGAATTATATAAATCGATTCTATTTTCATAACATTTTCTTTCTTTTTTTTTTTTATTAGGTGAGAGATAGGGAGGCAGGCCAACAGACTCCTGCATAACCCAGTCCAGTAAGGGACTATGCTCTGCCCATCTGGTGCCACGGCTCCATGGGAAAACTGAGCTATATCAGTGCCTGTGTCGAGGCCATGAAATCATCCTCAGCATTGGGGCCAACTTGCTCTAACCATTGAGCATGGCTGCAAGAGAGGACAGAGGAGGGGGCGAGGGGTGGAGAAGCAGGTGGTTGCTTCTCCTGTATACTGACCGAGGTCAACATGTGAGACCAACACTCTACAGCTGAGCCAATGGGCCAGGGCCTAATGATTTCTTTTTTAACCACATTTTATTCTTAGGACAAAATGAATGTTGTTTGTGATTAATATATTTATTATTCATTTGTTGACTATACTGATATATTATTTGCACTAATGTGTAAGAGATTTTTGTTAATTGTACTTACCTGGTTTTGGAAATACTTGAGAAAACAAGTATTTCCACCCCTATAATGGAATATTAAAATGTTTACTTATTTGGTGAGCCACCTGATAAAACAGTTTGAAACTTCTGTTTCCTTTGTGGGTGTGTTTTAAACTGCTGAGATTTTTTATAATGGCTAGATATAGTCAAGTGTTGTATTTATTTTAAATCATTGCTGGAGAATTGTACTCTCTCTCTCTTGAAATTAATTAATTACTTATACATTTCCATATCCATCATTTTTTTGTTGTTGTTGCAGTCTTTTTGTAATGTGTAATTATGACTAATTCATAACTCCTTTTGTCAGGGCTCTGCTGCTAAATAAATTGCTATGGCTTTCTCAACCTCAATAGTTTTCAAAGGATGCATTGGCTTTTCTGATTCTGTTTATTAGTTTTGTAACTGTCATTAATTGGGCCTTGTTTTCACTTTTCTTTCTAACCCAATATGCTGCACTTTTTCCAAACTTCAGTGGTTAGCTCATTGATACTGATTTTTCCTTCTCTGGAATTTGATGATATTTTTGTTTATAAATATATATACACCACACCAGCTGAGGATTTCCAGTGTTTGTTTGTTTGTTTGTTTTCATTTTTCCGAAGCTGGAAACGGGAGGCAGTCAGACAGACTCCTGCATGCGCCGGACCGGGATCCACCCGGCATGCCCACCAGGGGCGATGCTCTGCCCATCCGGGGCGTCGCTCTGTTGTGACCAGAGCCACTCTAGCGCCTGAGGCAAAGGCCACAGAGCCATCCCCAGCGCCGGGGCCATCCTTGCTCCAATGGAGCCTTGGCTGCGGGAGGGGAAGAGAGAGACAGAGAGGAAGGAGAGGGGGAGGGGTGGAGAAGCAAATGGGCGCCTCTCCTGTGTGCCCTGGCCAGGAATCGAACCCGGGACTCCTTCACGCCGGGCCGACGCTCTACCGCTGAGCCAACCGGCCAGGGCTGGGATTTCCAGTGTTATAAGAAACAGTTATTTTAATTTTCTGCTTCTGTTCTGTCACATGAGTCATTCTGACTCACTAAAGAGAAATATGTGTGCATCTCCTTATCCCTATAATGTACTTCATTTTTTTATATCTGTCAACACCTGATAGTTTGTTAATTACTGCCCTCCCTGAAAAACAAATATGAACTCCATGTGTTTCAGGGTTCTTCTGTTTTGTTTAGTGCTGTGTCCCCTGTGACTGCATGTAGTAGGATCAGGTTCACCTAAGTGAATATGAAATGAAGGAGCAGGAGGTAGGGGCCTTAAGGGAAGCTACCTTGCTCAAGACATAGGTCTTAGTCAAGAGAAGGTATTCAAAGACAAAACATTTGAATAGAATACTTCATTTGTCTATTCTGCATAATGTGCCCAACAGGTTTCTAGGCCACACCCTGGTAAATGTTAGGGAATAAAGTCCTCGCTGACAGTGAAGTTAAAAGTCTATGTTCAGAAATATACACATAGTGCATTTCAGCTTTGAAGATAAATAGACCTGCATACACACTGGATAGAGTGGCTCTCTAATTGGGTAACATTGAGTGTGTATTCAATTGACTGTAAGATTCCTGAATTATTAATTAGTAATAATATGATTTGCAGAGTTCCTATGAAAAATAAGTAATTTCTTTGCAAAGGTATGGGCATCTCTTCAGTCATTCTCACATTATAGTTGCTCAAATGGAACATGTTATTAATATAGTAAAGAATATCACAGTTTTTATTGGCTTTAAAATACATACTTGATCCACTGCAGTGGAAGGAACAATTGTGTTTTCATTGCTTGAAATTTGTGCACCAGCACTGTAGATATTGCTATGAGATGATCTACACTCTGCTAACTTAAGTATTTTTGTGCTGCTGCTTCTGTACAAGTAAACCTTTGCAGCAGAATTACAGCGTGGTAGTATTCTCTGCCTCCCATGTGTGGAATTTATGCAATTGATGCTCTTTTTAAAAACCATTTCAGGGACCCTGCATACCATGGGGGAGCCCATTGAGCAAGGGCTGAGCAGTAATGTGTGTTAGCCTGCCAAGGGATGCAGGAGTAATATTGGGAATGGAGCACCCAGAGGTGGTATTTAAGTCAGTGCTTTCTTGGGTTTGAGACAGTGTATATTCTTTGTAGTATATTCTAAAGTTGAAGGTATTGCCTGATACATTTTATGCTTTTCATTATCATAGGCAAACTGCCAGCTAAACTTCTAGGCTGCAGTCAACTTACTTGCAAAATGGGACTTTTAAACATTAAAAAAAGAAAGAAATAAAAAACTCAACAAGAACCAGATAATAGTTTTCTAATCCTAGATGAGGTAAGATTACTCCACCATTTTACAGGATTAGTGTGTGTTGGCTTTGGTGTCTCGGGCCTATGAATATATGTATGAGAATATTGTGTATCTGCATGAGTGTGTGTGCATGTGTGGGGGAAGTTTGAGGGGAGTGGTCCATGCTGCAGCATCCAGGCTCATGATTGTGTGAATTGTGGAGAGACCTCAATGATCATGACTCTTCTGCCTCAGCTGTAACTTCTCAGCATTCTGTCTTTCTCCATGAAGGGAACATGGGTGAGGAAAGAAGCACTACCGAGTTCCAGAAAAGCATGCCACAGGTTGGTAAGAGCTAATAATTCTTCAAAAGAATATTTCTGTTTTACCATTTCGACTGATTGTTTAAAACAGGGATCAGCAACCTGTTTCTGTGTTGGGCCACCTAGAAAGTATGTCACTTAGCTGATCCATTTACTTGTGTACTCATTTATTACTTTTCATATGTGCCCAGACTTTGTGGTTGAACCCATGACCTCTAGCATGCCAGATTGATGCTTTATCCACTGAGCCACCTGGCCAGGGCTGGATTGTATGTGTATTTTTTTTTGGTGTTGAATATTATAACTTCTTTAAATATTGGATATATTTCTTAACAGATATATCAGTGAGACTGTTCTCTTATTCAGTGAGTTGCCTTTCTATTGATATTTTGTTGATAGTTTCCTATGCTGGGAAAAACTTTTTAATTGATGTCTAATTTTTAAATTTTCTCCTTCCTCAAGAAGATCTTTGAGAAAAAATATTGCTAAAAAAAATGTCTGAGATTTTATTACCTATGTCTTCTGGTATTTTGAGTGTGCTGATTCTAATATTTAAATGTTTATTCCATTGTGAGTTTATAATTGTGCATCATACATTGTGTTTTTATTCATTAAAACCTCATTCAGATTTGACCCAGTGTTTCATATTGCACTGATCACTATAGTGGGAAAGAAGGAAGCAGGTGAAATTGTTTCTGGAAAAAGGCATTGTTAGTGTCATGGTTGAAACTGAAAATAAGTCCTCACTTCCCTGACCAGGTGGTGGTGCAGTTACTAGAGCTTCAGACTGGGACCCAGAGGACCCAGGTTTAAAACCTTGAGGTTGCCCACTTGAGCATGGGCTCATCTGGTTTGAGCAAGGATCACCAGCTTGAGCGCAAGGTCACTGGCTTGAGCAATGGGTCGCTTCATCTGCTGTAGCCCCCAGTCAAGTCACATATGACAAAGCAATCAATGAACAACTAAAGTGCAACAATGAAGAATTGATGTTTCTCATCTCTCTCCCACCCTGTCTATCCCTATCTGTCCCTCTCTCTGTCTCTCTCTGTCTCTGTTACACACACAAAAAAACAAAACACTAAATCTTCACTTAACATTGTTGATAATTTCTGCATTTTTATGGAAAACGGCAATAAATAAAACCAGTTTCCCTATAGACTGATTCATATAAACAACAGTGAGGTTCCCACACATCTCATCAATATTATAACAAAAAGGAGTCATTCGAGGAACTGCTATATTTCATTCAGAGAGCATTTCTCTCATTTTTGCTATATGGTCTGGATTGTTCTGGATCATACTAAGACCAGAATTTTTTTTCATCAAACAATAGAGAGAGAAATTTAATGTTTTAGAAGTGTTGTGATGCCTGTGATTCAGAACTTTTTCAGTCAGGAGGATGTGTGGGGGAAAGAGAAAGAGTTCTGACTGATGGCTGAGTCCCGGGGTTGGTGTCAGGAGACCACACAACCTTCAAATGTCCTGTGAATGGATTCTCTTTGCCCCATATTGTCAGTATCACTCATCCTCCTGAACAAAAGGTATTGGCACCTTTCTGAACAGAATGTGTGGGATGTTTCAGGACCCAGTGGTCTTTGAGGATGTGGCTGTGGACTTCAGCCAGGAGGAGTGGGCTTTGCTGGATCTTGCTCAGAGGAGCCTCTACAGAGATGTGATGCTGGAGACCTTCCAGAACCTGGCCTCACTAGGTAAGAAAGGCAACATTCCTAGGTTCAGTTGTTTAGAAAAGTAATCTGACAAATTGACCTTATTCCTTATTTTAGGATTTGAGCTGAAGAATAAGAATACATTGGTAAATATGATGAACACATCAGAAACGTATAGTGTAGTGGCTTGACCATGAAAATAAACATGTGTGTTGAACTGCCTTTTCATTGATTGAAAGCCTCAAGCCTTACTGAGGGTTGAAAGTGTGGGCATAGACTTCATGGGTCACTGCGGGACACAGGGAGGCTTATGATTTGGGAACTCTTGAGAATTTTGCTGACTTCAAGGCCCTTTACCGAAGGAACACCAGGAAAACATAAAAGTTAAAGAAGTTGGGTTTATTACTCAGTCAAGTGAGAAAAACATGACACAGGGAGCTGTTGGGTGTCTCAGTCAGAGAGTGTTGGTAAATTTTATAGGATTTGAACTTTGGTTGAGTGATTGGAGGATGGATCTGTGGATCAAGCTGTATTCGTTTCTGAGGCCTTTTGTAACAAAGTACTGCAAACTGGGTGACCAAATACAAAAGAAACTTTTTGAAGTCTGAAACCAAGGTGGTAGCAGGACCATGCTCCTGAAGCTCTATGGAAAAAATCCTGCCTGTCTCTTCCTAGCTCTGGTGGTGGTCAGCAATCCTGGTATTCTTGACTTGCAGCTGCATTTCTCTAAATCTGCCTCCATCTTCACAGACTTCTCTCTGTCTCTAAGTCTCTCCCTCTTTGTAGGACAGCAGTCATTGGATTTAGGGCTCACCCTAATCCAATGCAACTTCCTCTTAACTTGATTACATCTGCAATGACCCTATTTCCAAATAAAGCATCATTCTATAATTCTAGGTAGACAAAAATTTTTTAACAAATATGTTTGTTTATTTTCAGAGCTGTTTTACGTTCATAGCAAAACTGAATGGAAGATACAGAGATTTACCATATACCCCTTACCGCCCCGTGCACAGCCTCCCCACTGTCAGCACACACCACCAGAGTCCTGCATTTGTCACAGTTGATGAGCCTGCACTGACACATGATCATCACCTAGAGTCCATAGCTTCCATTAGGCTTCACTCTTGGTGTTGTACCTTTGTTGTTTGAACAAATATGCGATGATGTACACCCACTGCTGTAATATCATGCAGATAGTTTCACTGTCCTAAAAGTCCTCTTTGTCTGGCTGACTCATTTCTTCTTCCCTTGTATCCCCTGGCAACTGTTGCTCTTTTTACTGTGTCCATCATTTTTTCTTTTTGAGAAAGTCATGTATTTGAAGTCTTACAGTATGTACCCTTTTCACATTGGTTTCATTCAGATAGTAACACATTTAAAGTTCCTTCATGCTTGTTATTCCATTTTCTAGATTTTCATTCATCCTTTCACCTACAGAAGGACATCTTTGCTGCTGCCATGTTTTGGCAATTTTGAATAAAGCTGCTATAAATGTGTGTGCAGGTGTTGTGTGAGCATGTTTTCAGCTTCTTCAGATAAATTCTAAAGAGAATGACTGTCTGACCATGTGGGTGGACCTTTTTCTTGTTTTTTACTTTACCATGATCTCAGAGTAACCTTGTGTAAAATTGGTATTCTGTGAGATTACTCACGTTCAGCAGGAATGTAAAATGTCCTGGCTGACCAGTCTAATATACTGAGCATTAGATATGAATGTAAGATCAGTTTTTAATTTTTACTGATTGACTACAGCAAGTGGAATAGAGAGAGAGAAAGAGACAGGAACATCAATATATTTCTATATGTGCCCTGACTGGGGATCAAACTTGTAACCTCTGTGCTTTGGGACTATGGTCTAACCAACTGAGCTATCTGGCCAAGGTTTCAAATCAGTTTTGGACATCAGAGGCTTTGTTGCAACTCATCTCCCTTAAATATATTTTGTTAAACATTTTTTTGCAATTAGAGTTACACCTGACGCTATGTTTTCAGTATCTGAAGACCAAAGTGTCAGCCTTATCTCCTGGAAATGTTTGTGGTTCCTCCTTGTTTTCCTGTGTGTGACATGCCTTTCTGTTTAACAGGGTACGCACTGCATACACCCTGGCTGATCTTCCAGTGGAAGCAGGAGGAGGACCTGGAGATGACAAAGAGAGGGCCTGTCCAGGGGGAGCACCAGGAAGGCAAGAGTTCTTGGGAGAAACTGTCTAGGTTGAGGGGTATTCATTCGGAAAAATCAAGTGAAAGCCAAACACGTGTTTTGTCTGAGATGATTTTCCATATACACCATTGATTACTGTTTGACTTTTTATTAACAATTTTTTTTTGTTTTTGAAAAGACTTTCCTTGTTTCCTTTTTGTAAGTTGGTATTTGGTCATGTACATTTTACACTGTTCCTGTTTTTTGTATTTTCCGAAGTAAGAAGTGGCGGGAAGGCAGACAGACGGATTCCTGCATGTGCCAGAATGGGATCCACCTGGCATGTCCACCGGGGGACAATGCTCAGCCCTTCTGGGGCGTTGCTTTGATTCAATCAAATCCATTCTATTGCCTGATGCGGAGTCCATGGAGACATCCTCAGTGCCCAGGCTAATTTTGCTCCAGTGGAGCCTTGGCTGCAGGAGGGGAAGAGAGAAATAGAGAGAAAAGGGAAAGGTGAAGAAGCAGATGGGTGTTTCTTCTTTGTGCCTTGTCCGGGAATTGAACCTTGGACTTTCGTATGCCAGGCTGATGCTCTACTGCTGAGCCAACCAGCCAGAGCCTGTTTCTGTTTGTTTTGTTCTCCTAATAATGCCTTGTTTTTATACCATCCATCAAAATCTTCATGGCATTATTCCTCATTCACTTGATTATAATTTGACCCTGTGTTTGATAGCAGAGTCTTGAAATAGCCACAGAGCTCGCCCTGGCCGGTTGGCTCAGTGGTAGAGCATCGGCCTGGCGTGCAGGAGTCCCAGGTTTGATTCCCGGCCAGGGCACACAGGAGAAGCACCCATCTGCTTCTCCACCCATCCCCCTCTCCTTCCTCTCTGTCTCTCTCTTCCCTTCCCGCAGCCAAAGCCCAATTGGAGCAAAGTTGGCCTGCGCACTGAGGATGGCTCTGTGGCCTCTGGCTCTGGTTGCAACAGAGTGATACCCCAGATGGGCAGAGCATCGCTCCCTGGTGGGTGTGCTGGGTGGATCCTGGTCAGGCACATGCGGGAGTCTGTCCGACTGCCTCCCTGTTTCCAACTTCAGAAAAATACAAAAGAAAAAGAAAAAGATCTCTTCTTTCTGGGGATTCTTGACAGCTCTTTGTCATCTCAAGCAGAGGGGTGGCTACAGGCATGTTATACTTAGTCATTAAATTCTTACCATGCCTTATCCAATACAGAGGCATTTTAATACTTACTTTTTTGAAATCTCTTCAAATATACTCGTTTATAATAACCTTTGCTGCTTAAATTCTTCCAAGTAATTAAAGTCTCCTTTAAGAATCACTTGTTGGTATAGAATTTCAGCCCAATTGGAACAAAGTCATAGGCCTCAGCCACAATAGAAGCCTTAAAGGGATGAGGGGGAGAAAAACACTATGTAAAATTGATGGCAGATTGTTCTAGAAAAGAATACACTCATACAGTAAATGTGATTATTACCAATCATATTAAAAGGCTCTATCTGCATCAGAAAAAAAAAAAAAAAAGAAATAGCCACACAGCGAAAGCCCTTTGTACAAAGGTGCCTTTACCTTTCATTTCAGATTTTTACACTCAATCTAAGACTAATCAATCAGTCACTTCACAAGATATTTATGAAGAAATAGTATCCAGTGAACAGGAAATAATAAGATTCAAGAGGAATGATACACAGCCATCTATTTTACACAAAACGTCGGAGTACCATGGCATTGATTATAAGAATAAAAACCATGAGAGACATTTGAGGTGAGTTCCATTCATATAAAGGTAAAAAGTGCCCCAGAAGAGTGTCTTAAAATGTCACAAAAAATAAAGAATACATATCTAATACTTGTCAAAAGTTATGATTTCATAAAGAATTTTTACTAGATATTTCCTTCTAATGAGACTGATCTTCGATGTTTGATATAACTCAATTGTAAGCAGTTATGAGAAAAATCCCATCAGTCAAAAAGTCACAGATACATAAAGCAATTAACAGTTTAAATGCTATGGAGATGTTCAGTGAAATCTATGTGTCTATTGATCAGTGTCACCTCCTTAAAATTAATTTAAAAAACAATTTACAAAGCCCTGGCTTGTTGGTGCTGTGGTAGAGCATCAGCCTGGTGTATGGATGTCCCAGGTGTAATTGTCATCAGGGCACACAGCAGAAGCAATCATCTGTTTCTCCACCACTCCCTCTTTCTTTCTCTCTCTCTCTCTCTCTCTCTCTCTCAACTCCTGAAGTTATGGCTCCATTGGTTTGAGTGCATCACCCCTGGAATTTTATCTGACTTTGAGGAGCCTCTGCCACATGTGCTAAAAATAGCTCAGTTGCATACATGGCCCCTGATGGGCAATGCATCAGCCACAGATGGGGGTTTTCTCATGGATCCCAGTCAGGGTGCATGCAGGAGTCTCTTTATTCCCATTCTCTTACTTGGAAAAGAATTTTTTTTAAAACAACCAACTCTGATAAATACCAGCTATTGTAGAGCCCTCTGTGAGGAGTTTCAGCTTATAACACCAGAGGGTGCAAAACATGTATTGTTACTGTTAATGGTAAAAATGTATTTATTGTTAATATTGTGCTTTTTATTTTTAAAAGAAATCATGTGGTGGAGAACATTTATGAATGTAACCAAGAAAACCAGCATGGAAAAAACTTAAGCCAAAATTCAAATCTTAATGTACTCCAGAGAACTGCTGAGGTACAATCCTATGAATGTCGTGAATGTGAAAAGGTCTTCACAGATCATGTTTCCCTAAAGAACCACATCAGTTTACACATGGGAAGCAAACCCTACCAGTGCAAGGAGTGTGGGAAGGCTTTCCATTTCTTTGCCTGTTTCAGGAAGCATATGAAAACCCCCGTGGAAGACAAACCCTATGAATGTCAGCAGTGTACCAGAGCCTTCGGCTGTTCTTCATTCTTCAGGGCGCATATGAAGCTTCACCCTGAACAGACAAACTGTGAATGTGAGGAATGTGGCAAAACATTCAGCTGTTCATCTCTCATGGAACAGAAAAGAACTCACAGTAAAGATAAGCCTTATGAATGCAAGGAGTGTGGGAAGGCCTTTAGTTCTTCTTCTTACCTCATAACACATACAAGAATCCATACTGGCGAGAAGCCTTTTGAATGTAAGGAATGTGGAACATCCTTTAGTTGTTCTTCATCCTTCAGAGCACATGTGAGAGATCATACTTTCAAGACAAAATACGAATGTAAGGAATGTGGGAAGATCTTTAGTCGTCCCTCATCTCTCACTGCACACTTGAGACTGCACAGTGGAGAGAAACTTTATAAATGCCAGGAATGTGGGAAAACCTTTATTAGTTCCTCCCACCTTACAGTGCATGGACGGACTCACACTGGGGAGAAACCTCATGAATGTAGGAAATGTGGAAATGCCTTTGTTTATGCCTCAGCTCTTAGGATTCACATGAGGACACACACAGGGGAGAAACCCTATGAGTGTAAGGAGTGTGGGAAAGCCTTTCGTCACTCTTCAGGCTTGACTGTACATGTCCGAATGCACACTGGAGAGAAACCTTTTGATTGTCTGGAGTGTGGGAAAGCCTTCAGTTGTCCCTCATCGTTTCAAAGACACATAAGAAACCACACTGGAGAGAAACCCTATGAATGCAAAGAATGTGGGAAAGCCTTTATTAGTTCCTCCTACCTTACAGTGCATGGACGGACTCACACTGGGGAGAAACCTCATGAATGTAAGAAATGTGGGAATGCCTTTATTTATGCCTCTTCTCTTAGGATTCACATGAGGACACACACAGGGGAGAAACCCTATGAATGTAAGGAGTGTGGGAAAGCGTTTCGTCACTCTTCAGGCCTGATTGTGCACACCCGAATGCACACTGGAGAAAAGCCTTTTGACTGTCTACAGTGTGGGAAAGCCTTCAGTTGTCCCTCATCCTTTCGAAGACACATAAGAAGCCACACTGGGGAGAAACCCTATGAATGTAAGGAGTGTGGGAAAGCCTTTATCAGTTCTTCCCACCTTGCAGTGCACAGACGGACTCACACTGAAGAGAAACCTCATGAATGTAAGAAATGAGAGAAAGTCTTTATCTGTTCTTCAGTTCTTAGGATTCACATGAGGATGCACACTGGGGAGAAGCCCTATGAATGTGTAGGAAAGCCTTTGTCTTGTCTATTTTCTAACTCTAAAGAAAATTAAAGAAAACAAAAAATGTAAGGACTGGAACTTCTACAAAGCTTTTCAAATCTAAGGCAACATGTGAGATCTCACACAGTGCGCACATCCTATGACTTTAATAATTAAAGTAGTTAATTTTCCCTCATTTTTTTGAAGACTACTGAGAAATCACAATTGAGAGAAATTCCTTGTATATAAACCATGTGATAATACCTTCAAAAATATTGCTTATTACAAGTCAAAATTCCTAAGAGCTTGACCAGATGGTGGCATAGTAGATAAAGCATTGGACTGGGATGCAAAAGACCCAGGTTCGATACCCAGAGGTTACTGGTTTGAACACAGGCTCATATGGTTGGAGCAAGGCTCACCAGCTTGAGGCTTTGTTTGCTGGCTTGAGCAAGGGGTTACTCAGTCTGCTATAGCCCCCTAGTCAAGGCACATATGACAAAGAAATCAGTGAACAACTATGGTGCCACAATGAAGAATTGATGTTTCTCATCTCTCTCCCTTCTTGTCTGTCTGTCCCTCTCTCTGTCTCTGTCATACACACACAAATTCCTAAAAAATAAGTCTATCAGAAAATTTGCTCCAGAAGCAAATATCAATGTTTCACCTTTAAAGTGGAAAGTTACTCTATGGTGTCTGGTTTGTATTTTCTGATATCAATAATTAAGGTGATAAATTTTCCTCTAATATTTTTCCACTCTGTTTTATTCTGAGGTGCTTTTATTTGGGTTTAGATATAAATGTTATTTCCATCACTAAGTGAAGGAGTGTGTTTCTTCATATTCAGGTAAGGGTGGTCCTTTATTTATGATTAACTCATTTCTAAGTGTTCAGTGATCATAGTATGCACACTTTAGTATTATTTCATTTGTATTTTGCTTTTGTACTTGGTCATTCCATTTTGACCTAGTATGGCTGATCCTGGAAATTGCATACTCAATATTCTTCAACCCTTTTATTCTTTTTGAAGTTACCAGTTTTTACTGTTCAAAGCTTTACCTGTCTAATAAGTAATTTCAGCAGAAATTGTTAAGTGCACAGGTCTTCAAGAAGTGTTTTTGTATTTTATTCTTTCTCATTGCTCCTGGCTGATAATGAAACACCCAGTGTTTTGAGAGTAAAAAAAGACCTTGTGACAAGAAAGCCGAAATTAAGTCAGTTTACTTCTGTGTGTTGATTTGGGCATGGCTGGGACTCCATTTCCCAGAACCAATTTCTTATACAGTTTCTGGTTAGAGTTGTCTAAAAGAAAGAGTTTGTATGCAAAATGAAAGGCAGACTATAGAATTTCTTATTTGAGTTTAGTAAGGCCGTGATACTGGGAGACAGATTCATAGGTTTCTGGTGGACTAGTTTCCAGCTCATTTCCCTGATCATTGGCCTCACCAATCAGTACTGGCTCAAGAACATTAAGTCCTTGATGTTGGTTATCATGGAAGCAGTGGTTCCATAAACTTCCCTATAAGTTTTTCCATTATGACCATACACAGCCTCTTAGACTTTGACAAGTTTTAGAGTTGTCATCCTGCAGATGTTACACTCCCCCTGACAAATCAACTGATTATATTGACGTGGCCTCAGTTTGGAGCTGGACTGTTGTCATCTCCACAGTCCAGTCACATGATATCATTACTCAAGTGGAAAGATACATCTGTGTAAGTTCACTGTGATCTCAAAACAAAAAGAGGCGAGGACAGTGAGGAAAACTCGATATAAGTAAAACAAGCATCAGATAGGGAGTCATCCCATTTTAGTGGGGAAAGATATTTGATATCCTCAAACAGAAGGTTTTACTCCTCCCCCCCCCCTTTTTTTTTTTTTACCTAAGATGATGCTTTATTGGTTTGTGCTTCAGGTACATTTAGCCACACTTTTTCCTTCTATTATATTTTCCCTCATCTCTAAAAGTACAGTCCTGTGTTGCATACAGCACATAAATCAGCAATGGATGATGGTTGTCCCAGAAGATTGTAATAAGCTGAGATATTCCTATTGCCTGTGAATTCTAATATGTTTGCACAATGACTAAATTGTCTACTGATGCCCTTCTCAGAATGTATCCCAGTCATTCCATGGAGCCACACTATACCTATAGCACTTCCTGTCATCATTTTCTATTTTATTAAGGAATATGTACAGTACTTTACAGAAGTGCTAATCCTAAGTGTACTGCTTGATGGAATTGCACATAATGTTTACACCCTGATAACTGAACACTTCAATCACTCCAGAAAGGTTATTCATCTGCCTTCTCAGCAGTTGCTCCACAGAGGAAAGCATGATTTTGATTTTCATTTTAATTATAATTTATTAGGTTTTTTCTGGGTTTATTTTAATTTTTATTTATTGATTGTAGAGATAAATGAAAAGAGAGAGAAAATGACTTGTTCCACTTATGCATTTCTTGGTTGAGTCCTGTATGTGCTTTGACTGTGGATCAAACTTACAATGTCGTATCAGGATAATGCTCTAACATACTAAGCTACCCGGCAAGAGCTTTGATCTTTATATAAATGTTAAAATATAACATGTACAGTTATGTGTTTGGCTTGTTTACTTAATGTCTGTTTGCCTTTCCATTGTCCTTTTGGCAGACACCAACTTCTTTTGGTAAATGCTCTGTATGTGGGAATGTGATTAGTGGATCAGGGTAGGCTTCAGGTGTAGTTTTGGTAGGTATTTCACTATATCAGAAAGGCTGATTGCACCTACAATCCTAGATGTAGTGCATGAACTTTTTACAGTTGGTCCTGATACTTGGCCCCACACTGATTTGAGCCATTCCAACAATGTGGCAATATATTGTTTTGGTTTTAATTTGTATTTACATGATGTGTAATGATGTTGAATACTTAAACAAATGTTTTAAAATTTATTTACTGATTTTAGAGAGAAAGGAATAGAGAGGAGAGAGGGAAAGAGAGAAGCATAGATTTACTTTCGCACTTATTTATGTACTCATGGGTTGATTCTTGCATGTGCTCTGACTGAGACTGAACACACAATCATGGCATGTCAGGATAACACTAACCAACTGAGCACCGACCAGGGTTGAATACTTTTTTATGTGCTCGTTGACTGTTTGGGTATCTTTTATGAGTGTACCTTTTTAAGCATTTTACCTGTTTTTATTACATTTTGAAGAGTACTTTATTTTATGTATGAGCATTTCAATAGTTCCATATGCCACGTATGAGATATATATTTATATATATATGTAATGTGTGCTTCATACATATGTATATTGCAGAAAACTTCCCAGTTTCTGGCTTGTCTGTCACTGTTTCCATATTTGTCAGTTATAACAAGAATTTATTGGTTTGATTACTGGAAAGTCCTTGGGTGTAACTGGCTTCAGGCATGGCTAGATCCTCAGACTGAAAATGTATTATCTGGATGAATTCTGTTTCAATGTCTTGGCTGTTCTTCTTCTTGTATTAGCTATTCTTGGCATGCTGTCTCTCTTCATGTTGTCCCCAGGAGATCCACATTGCTTTCTTTCCTGATTGAATTCTCAGGGAGAATATAGTGATGGTCTTTTGGGACAATTTTAATATGATTATTGCAATTGAATCTGATTAGCTGACTTGCCCATTGTTATCCACAGGAATGTAAGACACTGATTTGCTTAGTACTGACACGCTCATCCACAAACCAGAGTAGAGTCTATATGTGCCTTCTCTATTCACCATTTCTTTCTGTATTACTTATAGAATCTCCTTATCAGTTTCAAAAGTAAAGCTGGGAGTATGCTTGGAATTGCATTGATTTTTATAAAATAACCTGAATGAAATTGACATCTTTACAATAGTAACTCTTCCAGTTGTTGAACACAATATAATTGTCCATTTTCCTAGGTCATCTAATTTTTAAGAGTGTTTTGTAGTTTCAATTGTATAGGTATTGAATACCTTTAATTAATTAAATACCTTTAATTTATTACTAAGTATATACTGTATTTTACTTTATAAATATTTTTCTTTAAAATTTTTTATTGAATTTATTGTGACATTGGTTAATAAAATTACATAGGTTTTATATGTACAATTCTATAATACATCTGTATATTTTATTGTGTGTTCACTGTCAAAGTTATTTATTTTCTTATTTTTCAGGCTAGTACATAGAATTGCAATTTCTTTTTGTATAGTGATTTTTTTCTCCATTTGCCTTTATAAATTTAATTACTTATTCAAATATCTATGGCTTATTTTGAATTTTGTGTATACAGTCTTGTCAGTATCAATAAAAGAAATTTCAAACTTTATTTTTTCTTTTTCTTGCCTCATTGCTTTATAGCCCTGAGTGGAAAAGATAAAAATGGACATCATTGCCTTGCTTATGATCTTAGGAGAAAGTGTTCTATAATACTCTTTGAAGTATAATAATAGCTGTAAGTTTTTCATAGTTAATGGCATCTGCTAGACAAGCACCAGACATCTTTTCATAGTTGCTTCTAGTATGTGCCTTGACCAGGCAAGCCCAGGGTTTTGAACCAGCAACCTCAGCATTCTAGGCTGACTTTTTTCACTGTGCCACCACAGGTCAGGCCCTCAGATATCTTTTTTATCATTCACATCATATGAGTTCTCAGTGTTATGAAAGGAGTGTTAAGAAGGAAGGAAAAATCCAGTCAACAAAGTATCAGAGACCCATTGTTATTTTATAAATTGATAGTTTGACCAAAATATCTATGGTTTATTAAGTGATTATTCTGTGTTAGACATCATTTTTAGAGTACTTTATAACTATAAATTTACTCAACAAAAAAACTGAGAAAGGTGCTTTCTGGACCACATTTTACAGATGAAGAAAAAGTAGAGAAATAGCTTACCCCAGGTCATGTAGCTTGTAAGAAGCTAAGTCTGCCTGGTTTTAGAATTCATACTAGTGCCTGACCAGTGGTTGTGTAGTGGGTAGAGCATTGTCCTGGGAAGCTGAGGACCCAGGTTTGAAACTGAGGTCATAGGCTTGAGCATGGGGTCCTGATTTGAGCATGGGATTATTGACATAATCCCATGGATGCTGGCTTGAGACCAGATAGTTGTCTTGGGAAGATTCACTGGGTGGGCTGGAGTGCCCTGCCCCCCATCAAGGCATGTATGAGAAGCAATCAATGAACAACTAAAGTGCTGCAACTAGAAGTCCATACTCTCATGTCTCATCCCCGTCTCTGTCTCATTAAAAAATAAAAAAGAATTCACTCTTTGCAGAGACTGACTTTGCCAAGGACAGTCCTGAGTGGAAGGTGCCACAAAACTTAAAAGAAATTACAGATACAAGATACAGCAAAGATGGGACCAGGGTTCTCCCAGCCTCAAGGACTGAGAACCCTGATATGCAAGTCCTCATTGTAATTCTTTATTTGCTTTATGTGCTTACTATAAAGCTCCAGTACATGAGGTAATCATCTGGCACATCAGGGCATGCTTGCTTGTAAGCACTTACTCGGGAGAGATAGGAAATGGCAAACAGTACAGATTTTTGTGCAGATAATCATATCAGGGACCTGGCATTACTGTGTCTGCACAAATGATATCTGTTTGTTTACTTTTTTATTTATTCATTTTTTTTTTAGAGAGGAGAGAGAGAGACAGAGAGAGAGAGAGAGCAAGGAGAGAGACAGAGAGAGAGAAGGGGGAGGAGCTGGAAGCATCAACTCCCATATGTGCCTTGACCAGGCAAGCCCAGGGTTTCGAACCGGCGACCTCAGCATTTCCAGGTCGACGCTTTATCCACTGCGCCACCACAGGTCAGGCACAAATGATATCTGTTTAAGGCAACATTCTATTCTCAGGCAATTTTCTGACAACCTTTACAACCAGCACATGTCATTGTTCAAAAGAGGGATTTGTGGCATAGTATTGAATACTGACATTCTTGAACCTCAATATTTAACTCAAAATACAACTTCTGAAGAGTAATTTGGAACAGTTACCATTAAAAAGCATTTCTATTTGTCACATACTATGAATCCTCTCTTTAGTATGTAATTTTATTTATATAAAAACATGAACATTAATAAATTACTTTGAAATTTAATTTTATGAGCAGATTACTTCTGATTTTCACATGACCATTTTCATGCAGTAAGCCTCTTTTTTTGCTCTATCTTGTTTTCCCTTGTTTTATTTTTTTTTATTCTGATAGAAAAACCACATTAATTTCACCCTTTCCCAGTGTTCAAGTGTCACTTATGTGCACATTTTGGCACAACAAATCCCCAGACCCCCACATCCCCACCCTTCCTGACTGAAATTACACACCAACAGCACCACCTCTCAGCGCTGGTAACCATCATCCTACTTTCTGTTTCTATGAGTTTATCTACTTGGGAATCCTTGCACCAGTGGAACCATGCAGTATTTGTCCTTCCGTGACCTGTTTATCTCACTTAGCATTATGTTCTCCAGGTTCATTTATGTTGTAGGAGATAAAAGCATCTCCTATTTTATGACCCAGTGATATTCCATTCATGTAGACATCACATTTTCTTTATCCATCTATCAGTGGGTACTCAGGTTGTATCCACTCTATGGTTGTGGTGAATAATGCTACAATAAACATGGGTGTGCAAATATCTCTGAGACCCAAATTTCTAACAGAAAATTGGGATTATTTGCATTTACCTTCAAAGTAAAGCTGCTAAATTTGTTAGCAAAATACTATGCCCAAATTGGAATTGCAGACAAACACTGCATTTGGGACACTTGTACCAAACATTTTTATTGTTAACCTCAAATTCTATTATTTATTTATTTTTTAATTTCTTTTAATTCAATGAATTTTATAACTATACAGGTTTCAAGTGTTCAACTGAAATTCTATTTTAAATGAGTATCCTGTATTTTATTTTATTTTATTTTATTCATTTTAGAGAAGAGAGAGAGAGAGAGGAGAAAGAGACGGGGGAGGAGCTAGAAGCATCAACTCCCATATGTGTCTTGACCAGGCAAGCCCAGGGTTTCGAACCGGCAACCTCAGCATTTCCAGGTCAATGCTTTATCCACTGCGCCACCACAGGTTAGGCAGTATCCTGTATTTTAATTGGTTAATTCCATCCAAAGTCATTATGAAGATTAGACATAATGTGATAAAATCTATCAGTCATATGGCAAGTTTACATCACATGTGGTAGCCATTTTTATCACTTCCATATATTTCTGTTTCATACAATATTTCAGAATTAAAACTTAATTTGATATTGCTATATTTATGATCTGGGTCAAGCTGTGATGTTGACCATTTCACCTGACTTCTAACAAACTACCATCTTTCGGCCAAATCTAACCTGCCACCAGTTTTCATAAATATACTTTTATTGAAATATGGTTGTACTCATTGACATATGTGTTGTCGATGGCTGCTTTTGTGCTATGATGACAGAACTGAGTAGTTATAACAAAGACCACATGGCCTATCGAGCCTGAACTATTTACTACTGGGCCCTTTACAGAAAGATTTGCTGACCCTTTCCTGGTGTTATTAATAAAATTGTTTTCTTTATGTGTGACTGTGAGGAGAAAACTAAATATATGTAAAGTGCTTAGGACAGGGTTTGGCACACAGTAAAGCATCATCACTATGTGAAAGTTCTGGCTATCACAATAAGAGGCCAAAGGGAAAGAACAGATTATATTCTAGTTTTGTTAAACAGGCCTTTGGTAAATTATAGCTTGTTCTACATTAAAATTTAAGCAAAACAAGAATATAGATAACAAAATGTGTACACTAACTAGAACTAGTATGGGGTTTAATGCTGGGACCTTGGAGTCATTTTCATCATAGTGAACAAATATAGAAGTTGATTTTATTGCTATTATGTTTCTAGAAGATGTAGCCTATGCATTAGGACACACAGACACACACACACAAATACCACAAAAACAAATATTCAGATAATAAAATTTTACTTAAGAAAAACAACTAAAAACACCTAAAGAAGAATGCTAGATAATGAAAATATACAATTTAATTATTTTCTAATATGCCAATATATGAATCAATTAGGAGTAAATAAAACTAATGATGTCACTTTAATTAGTAACAAAAAGTTAGCAAAAAATGCACTCCATAAGAAATGAGAAGAACTCATATTAAGAAAAGCACAGCCAGACCAGGGAATGGTACAGTGGAAAAAGCACTGGACTGGGATTCAAAGGAACCAGGGTTAAAACCCTGAGGTTGCCGGGTTGAGCAAGGGGTCACTTGGTCTGTGATAGCCCCCTGGTCAATGCGCATATGAGAAAGCAATCATTGAACAACTAAGGTTCTGCAACAAAGAATTGATGCTTCTCATTTTTCTCTCCATTTATGTCTGTTCCTATATGACCCTCTCTCTGAATCTCTGTCTCTGTAAAAGAAAACCAAACAAAAACAAACAAGCAAACCAAGATAAAAAAGCATTAAGGTCTCCTTGCAGATATATAAGCATGTTTACATATGAAAATATTTTTATGTTCTATCATGAGAAATGTTTGAATCAAAGATGCCAAATTTCTGATAGTGCATATTTCATCATCAATATCATTCCAGAAAATTCAAATTTTAAGTGAATTTTTAACTGAAAATACTTAATCTTTATGGGAGAGCCTTCCTTTTGGTATGTGACTCAAAGCAGCCAAGTGACCTTCACCTGAGAAGAGGTGAAACTCAGAAATAATTGATCTGGACCAAGGACACCAACTTTTTCCTCCATGTCTAAGATTGTGAAGTCTTCAGGGAATAGAGTTCATGGATTAATCTGGCTAATTGTGAGCTCTGTGCATTGAGTCTTAAGGCCAGACTACCATAAATGATCAGTGTGTCTCTAGGCTTTTAGGGTGCCGGTCTCTGTTTAGCTAGCTTTACACCTGTGCCTCATCTCAAAAATCATCTGTGTTGGGAGGTCTGGCCTGAATCTGTCTATCTGCCAATACCAGGGACAGAGCCTCAGCAGTCAGTGCTCACCAGGCAGAAGAGGGGCAGCAGACTGGCCCTCCTTGGTCATGGACCAGCAGAGTCGTAGCCCAGCCCAGTGAATGCCATGGGAGACATTGATGGAAGAAAGACTGGGAACATTGATTTTTTATTGTCAAGAGAAGCAGGACAATTGGAGTAGATAGGTGACAGGGTACCAAATGTTGTTTCTATTTCAAGCACTATGAAGTTTAGGTTCTTGGTTCTGGTGGGAGTCCAAGAACTTCCATTCAGAGTTCTGCTTTCCTCTCACAATGGTTCTAGCTCCTATAGAAATTACCCCCAGGATGACGGGAAATAGGCCTCTTAAAATGGTCTCCTAAACACTCCAAAATCAAGAGGTGTTGATGTTGATGATGAAGAGGAGGAGGAGGAGGTATAAAATAAAGACAGTGAGTCAGATGTCATGAATGGTCACCGAGGACCTACTAAGTACCATGCCCTCAGTTGAGTGTTCTATACCTTGTTTGTTTTCATTTGCATAATCACTCACTGAAAGAGGAATGCACATTTCTTCATTTTACGAATGAATACAGGAGCACAGCATTCAAATATAACTTGAACTAGGGCTTGCAGTAAAGTGGGAGTGAATTCAAGTTGTGAATTCAGGCATCCAGACTCCACACAGAGAACACATGGCCAGTATTATTTCCTGAAATCCTAACTCATTTTACTTGCCAGGTCACTTCAGGCGGACCTTCTGTTCACTGTCCTCCTCCCTGTGGGGGTTCCCAGGAGACCTCAGTGGAGAGTGATGGATGACCCCTACTGCACTGACTGTAGGAAGGCTAGCTGAGTTCATGGTGCGGACCATAGACAAATCAGCAGTTTATAATTTAGGGCAGATATTTTGCTCGCCCCCACTCCTAGATTCTTCTTGAACTGTCTTCTTCCTCCTTTATTTCTGAATCGTAGCCCTTCCCAGTCTAAAAGAGACATATTATGGGTGTTGGTTTTCATTGTTAAAAGCAAAAAATCAGTTAAAATATGTATCTCAGCCGTACTTTTAGTTAAGACCTCTGAACTTTTGTGTTAAACTTCCTGAAGTGTTGGAAAACAGTAAAGAAGTTTAACATATAAGCAGCAGAGTCTAAGAATTTAGTTTAATTTTGTCTGCTATATAATCTTGTGCTATAATGGGCAAGTTCTGGTGTCTCTAAACCTTAACATTTTCATGTTAGTTGATTCCTGTTACCACTTTGGAAAAACTGCATTTTTCCAAAGATTAAATATAATGGAAATTCTATATATACTGAGTGTACATAGAAAGTTCAAAATAAATTTTAGATATTAATATTAATATTAAAAGTCTATCTTTATGCACTTTAATAAAATATTGTGTGATTTGAAGGTATGCATTTCCCTCCATTTCTGACAGGACATTCTATTCTGTCCTTATACCAGTAGATACTAAGTGAACAGGAAATGACTGAATCATATTAATTTATTTTTATTGATTTTAGGGACAGAGGTGAAGGGAGAGAGAGAAAAATAAAAGAGAAGAAAACCCATGGATTTGAAGTTTGACTTAGTTGTGCAGGCCCTGGCTGGTTCGTTCAGTGGTAGAGCATTAGCCTGGTGTGTAGAAGTGCTAGGTTTGATTTACAGTCAAGGCACACCAGTGAAGTGACCATTTGCTTCTTCACCACTTCTTTTCCCCTTTCTCTCTTTCTCTCTTTCTCTCTTTCCCCCTCCCACAGCCATGGCTCACTTGAACAAGTTTACCCTGGGTGCTGAAGATGGCACCATGGCCTTGCCTCAGGTGATAAAACAGCTCGATTGCCAAGCAATGAAGCAATGGCCCCAGATAAGCACAGCATTACCCCATAGAGGGCTTGCAGATTAGATCTTAGTAGGGGTTCATGGAAGAGTCTGTCTCTCTACCTCTTCACCTGTCACTTAATAAAAAATAGAAGAGCCCTGGCCAGGTGGCTCAATGGTAGAGCATCAGCCCAGTGTGTGGAAGTCCAGGGTTCGATTCCTGGTCAGGGCACACAGGAAAAAGCCCATCTGCTTCTCCACCCTTCCACCTTTAATTCCTCTTTATCCCTCTCTTCCCCTTCCACATCCAAGGCTTCACTGGAACTAAGTTGGCCCAGGCAGTGAGGATGACTCCATGCCTCAGCCTCAGGCACTAGAATGACCCTGACCGCAACAAAGCAACACCTCAGATGGGCAGAGCATCACCCCCTGTGGGCATACCAGGTGGATCCTGGTCGGGCGCATGTGGGAGTCTGACTGCCTCCCCGCTTCTAACTTCAGAAAGATACTAAAAGAAGAAAAAAATCAAAGACTTAGCTGTACACTCACTGGTTGCTTCTTTCTTTATTAAAAAAAAATTTTTTTTTTACAGAGACAGAAAGAGAGTCTATCTCAGAGAGACGATAGATAGGGACAGACTGACAGGAATGGAGAGAGATGAGAAGCATAAATCATTAGTTTTTTGTTGCGACATCTTAGTTGTTCATTGATTGCTTTCTCATTTGTGCCTTGACCGTGAGGCTACAGCTGATCAAGTAACCCCTTGCTAGAGGCAGTGACCTTGGGTCCAAGCTGGTGAGCCTTGCTCAAACCAGATAAGCCCGCATTCAAGCAGGCAACCTCCGGGGTCTTGAACCCGGGTCTTCCGCATCCCAGTCTGACACTCTAGCCACTGCGCCACTGCCTGGTTAGGCACTGGTTGCTTCTTATACATGCCAAAACTGGGAGAAAACCCACAACCTTGGTGTATCAGAAAAATTTTCACCCACTGAGCTACTTGGCCAGGGCTGAATCTCTAATTTCTGATTCCTTAGAGCCTATACCTTTGCACAGAGTAGGCAACAAAAACAAAAACAAAAAAAAACTTTTTTTAACGTTAAATAAACCCTTCATTCACACAAACACAGAGTAGGCAAGAGGCTTCCACCCCGGACTGCTTTTTTCCCTGTCCTTTCATTCCTTCCAGCAATATTTTTTTTTTAATTAATTTATTTACAGAGACAGAGAGTCAGAGAGAGGGATAGATAGGGAAGGAGAGAAGCATCAGTCATTAGTTTTTCATTGCGCATTGCGACACCTTAGTTGTTCATTGATTGCTTTCTCATATGTGCCTTGACCTCGGGCCTTCAGCAGACTGCGTAACCCCTTGCTTGAGCCAGGGACCTTGGGTTCAAGCTGGTGAGGTTTTGCTCAAACCAGATGAGCCCGCGCTCAAGCTGGCGACCTCGGGGTCTCGAACCTGGGTCCTCAGGATCCCAGTCCAACGCTCTATCCACTGCGCCACCGCCTGGTCAGGCTCCTTCCAGCAATATTTAACAGGAGTACAGAAAAGATGCAAAGGGGATTATGTGCATCTATGACATAAACTTCCTCTGAACCTCTTACTTTCTTTTTATAAGACATGCATCATTCACTTTCAAAAAATTGTGTTAATTTTAAATAATGAAAACTTTAAAGGATGGAGAAGGGCAGGATCAATCTGACTTTATGGACTGAGACACTTCTAGGATTTCACATTCAGGATGTCATGTCAAGTTCCCTGGGACAGGGAAGGCTTTGATCTCTGTGCCATGTAATGATATAGAAGTCATTAAAAATTTCTTGTGGTTAAATTTATTAATAAGTAGTTACTGCAATAACAATTTAATTCTGATTAAAATATGGTAACTGGATGGTAATTGCCAAATTTAAGGGCACATTTTCCTCCCCATTTCCGGGTAAAAATGTCATCAGAAAGACACTGTGATGTTTATACACACTCTAAATTTGCTGTGTGAAAGATGTGGGACTCAAATGTTCATCCCCTGAGTCCTAACTCAGGACTCTATTCCTGAACTAGAGCTGAACAATTTTTTTTCATGCCTGCTTTGTCCTTTATCAGGAAACAGAGGCAGAATCATTGGTTCCTCCTATTGGGACTCAGTGAAGTCACTATGAATAAGGGAACGGAACAAGTCATTTATAGGGGCCTTTCTAAAATAAATATTTTATTTTATAGAATTTTCTATAAATAGTATTTTTTTCCATTTCATTTGGAAGTCTGGTATGTGCAAGCAACATTTTCTCTATAAATTGAAAAATTCAATGACATGACTATCCTGACATGACTATCACTAGACAGACTTCAGGAAATGCTGGTTCTAGATCTCAGCAATAAGAGCAGGTAATTGATTGTATCTGATTTTTTGAGAAAAATTTAGGTAAATAATAGTAATATTTAATGTGCACTGATTTTTACAATGTAAGAAACTATACCTCACATATATCTTACTGACATTCTCACTTGTGTGATATGGAGACATAAAAGAGTTTGCATAGAATTGTCAGTATAATAAATTAAAAAATAAAATGAAGTCTATCCCTCTGGTGATATTACACATCTGCTTAAAAGTTTAAAAAAGATGCATATACTTTATAGAAGGAGTAAAAATATAAAATTTTAATGAGAACATTTCAAAAGAACATGTGTAGTATTACAGTTAAATTTTCACAAAAGTTGCTTATAAGTACAAAATCAATCCTAACACCATAAAAGTATAAGCAGAAATATATCCCCACCAAATTCCCTGACAGTGGTTGACTCTGTGGGACAGGGATAGCAACAAAACTGAAATTGCATTGGTAATATTGCAAATCTCTATATAAGTTCTGCAAAAGTATTACTTTTAATATAGTGAGTGGATGTCAATGATAATAATAGATATTATTAATGAGACTTCCACTAAGTGCCTGGGAATGTTCTAAGGCAATGACTCTCAGCTCTGGCTGCACATTAGACCACCATCAGACTCACATGTAGAAAGTCTGGTTTAACTGGTTCTAGGATGTGGCTAAAACAGTGGTTCTCAAAGTGTGCGCCAGGACACACTGTTGCATCCTAGAAGATTTCCAGGTGCACCTATGGTATTTCAGAGAAATATGTGCCTGTTGGAGACCAAAAAACCAACAGGCTTTTGGAGTTCAGATTTTTGGGGGACAGAGGTTTGGGAATTGACTGTAAACTGCCAGTCTGCTCAACCTCCACCTCACTTTCCTGATTAGGTTGCAAAAGGGTGTTAAGCTGTGGTGCTAGATTGTTTTCACCACCCCCTATGTTCCCCTGAAAGACTGGAGGCAAGTTTCTTCCATCCTTTTTTTGGTGTAAAGTTAAGATGATATGGGCCCTGGCTGGTTGGCTCAAACCAGCGGTAGAGCGTCGGCCTGGCGTGCAGGGGACCCGGGTTCGATTTCCGGCCAGGGCACATAGGAGAGGTGCCCATTTGCTTCTCCACCCCCCCCCTTTCTCTCTGTCTCTCTCTTCCCCTCCCGCAGCCAAGGAGCAAAAGGCCCAGGCGCTGGGGATGGCTCCTTGGCCTCTGCCCCAGGCGCTAGAGTGGCTCTGGTCGTGGCAGAGCAACGCCCCGGAGGGGCAGAGCATCACCCCCTGGTGGGCAGAGCATCGCCCCCTGGTGGGCAGAGCTTCACCCCTGGTGGGCGTGCCAGGTGGATCCCAGTCTGGTGCATGCGGGAGTCTGTCTGACTCTCTCTCCCCGTTTCCAGCTTCAGAAAAATCCAAAAAAGAAAGAAAGAAAGAAAGAAAAAGTTAAGATGATATGTATGGTGGGAGTTTTCTGCACTTGGTAAAATTCTTGAGTTGCCTTCAAAACATGAGCAAAGATCTCATGGATTTGCTAATGGCCCACTTTGCCCTATAAATAAAGCAAGATGTGGTTTTTAGGCATGCTTTGTTCTTGCCAGCAGCAACTACAGGGCCCTCCTAACTCCATATATTCTTAATCCCGCACTGTTCTCACTTGGGACCTGAAATTACTAGCTGTGCTTGTTTGCAGCATATGCCCAGATATAAAAATAAATATAGTTACTCTATTATACCATTTTATTATGGAGATACAGCCTTTTTTGTTAACATATCATTATTATATTTATTGTTAACACATCATTATATTATTTTTATATAAATCCACCCAAATAAAATGGATAGATTTCTCATATAGAAGCGTGATATTGAAGAATCTGATTCTGGAAGTGAGCAAAAGTTAAGTGTAAATAAAATAGGACTTGAAGGCTGAAGGGCAGAATTTAATTTATAGCATTTTCCATCACTTAACACTGAACAGTATGATTGGATTAGAAGCCCATTCATGGAATCTTTAAGTAATTTTGGTTTAACATTAACAAAAGAAGAAGAACTGGCAGCTATATCCACTGATCGTGGATTGGTGATTAAACATAAGAAATTGTCTCTTGAAGCCTTTTGGATTTCTATAAAAGAAGAATATCTAAAAAAAGCTTTGAACATTTTATTACAATTTTCAACATCCTATTTATGTGAATTAGGATTTTCTACCCTCAACACAAAAGTAAAATGAGAGGAATTCTTCAATGTATTGATGAGAAAATGAGAGTTTGTCTTTCAAATAAATGCCCAAACACTGAAGAAATCACCAGGACACATCAGGCTCATGTTTCTCATAAACACCCAAGAATGAAAAAACTTAACACATTTATGCCAGGACCTGCCAAATTTAATAAATCTTACTAAGGATGTATCTATATATATAAAAAGATAACATTTTTGTAATTTTTTTTATTTTTTAACCTCTCTTTTTTACAAATTCTAAAAAGCATAACTCAAAAAGTGTAACATAAAAATGTTTTTTAATGTCAGAATAAATTTAATTTTCTTGTATTTATTTCATTTAATTACAATAAAAGCACGCTTGGGCTTTATATATTTTTTCTTTAATATTTGACTTAATTATTATAACATATTTCTCAGAAATTTGTATATAGTGTGCTTAAAATTATTTGTAAGATTGTAAACACTTCCCAACTTCAAAAAGTTTGAGAACCACTGGGCTAAGAGCATCAGTAGATTTTAAAAGATCCACAGATGATTATAACAGCCAATAGGGAGTGATAGTTACTGGTTTATATTTATTTTAATTTAATTTCTTTCAACAGTCCTGTAAAGTAGGTTTTATTTTTATCTCCATTTTAATGATGTAAAAATTGTCCAAGCTTTTCTTATATTATTTTCTGTGCTTTCTTCCTTTGCATTTTCTCAAATTAATTCCATTGCTTCCTGTCAGGGGAAAGAAAGTCTCAAGTTGTCCTCAGGCACCTGGTGTACAGAGAACTGGAATTCCTGTTAATTGGCAGGTTTGACATAAAACAGTTTTAACTAGGCTTAAGGAGACTGAGTTTCAGACATCCCTTTGGGACTCCTCTTGGTTGTAAAACTTCCACTGGAAATAATGTGGTTGATTTCATGAAGAAACAATGCTTAGGATAAGGAGCATGTTTAAACACTCTAACAAACCACTACATAAAAGAGAAAAGCAAAGCAAAGAACAGTTTCAAATACAAAGACTCTCTGAGATTGTAGAGTGTTGATAAGAATAACCCTGCATAAAAAGCCTAGGATTCAATGAATATCTAAAAAGAGTTTTAAAAGAAAACAAATATTTGAGAGGGCATTTGTTAGCATTTGGGATGAATATTGGAGAAACCAAATAAGAATAAAAATTCAAAAATGTAACAGTTATATAAAGATTCTAATTGATTAAATATAACAAGCTTTAATTTAGAATACAGTTATGTTAGGAACACGTATAAATATTCCAAATCAAAGAAATTGTGTGCATTGTATTTAGGTAAATTAAAGTATATTTGCTTTTTGTGTATTTTAACTGGAATGATTTTTTTTAATGAAGAAAGATATTTCTTAATCCATACATTTTTTCAAGGGAGGAAAGTAAAATTTACTGTGTTCATGACTTTATTAACTTCATTAATTTAGTGTCTCTATAGTAGATATATATAGAAACAGGTAAATAGCCAAAAAATCAATAGGAAAAAAATTCTCTGAGATTGAGTTTGTCACCAATAAGAAATACTGCCGAAGTCCTGAAGTATGTGTTTCATAATCCAAAATACAGGCTCAGTGATAACTGCCTGTTCAGTTGTTTCATCTATTCTAAGCCCCTTTTCTTTTTCAGCAGATGTCTCAGCCCCATAGAAATAGAGAATCTAACACGTGTCTCAGAATTCTTCCTCATAGGTCTCTCAGATGATCTGGAATTTCAGCTTTTGCTCAGTGGGCTCTTCCTGTCCTTGTACTTGGTTACCATGTTGGAGAACCTGCCCATTATCCTGCTCATTAGACTCCCACCTCCACACTCCCATGAACTTCTTCCTCTCCAACCTGTCCCTGGCTGACCTCTGTTTCATCTCTATGACAATTCCGAAGATGGTAGAGGACATCCAGATTTACAGCAGAGTCATCTACTATGGGGGCTGCCTGACTGAGATGTCTGTTTTTCTTTTTCTTTTTCTTTTTTTGGAAGCATAAACAAACTACTGTTGACCATAATAGCCTTTGAAAAAATTGTGGCCACCTGTAACTCTGCACCACCTGGTCATCATGTACCTATGCTGCTGTGGTCTGTTGGTTTTGGTGTCATTTATCATCAGCCTTTTGGACTCCCAGCTGCACCACTTCATGATTTCATATCTTACGTTCTTCATGGATGTGGAAATATCACATTTTTCTTCCATGACCTCTCTCAGCTACTCAAACTTGCCTATTTTAAAATCCTTAACAATAATACATTGATCTAGTTCATTGGTGCCATCTTAGGTGGTGTCCCATTCTCAGGGATCCTTTCTCTTGCTATAAAATTGTTTGCTCCATTCTGTGAGTTCCATCTTCAGGTGGGAAGTATAAAGCTTTCTCCACCCGTGGCTCTCGCCTGTCGGTTGTTTATTTTATGGAACAGGCTTTGGTGTGTACCTCAGTTTTGCTGTCTCAGTTTCTCCCAGGAAGGGAGCAGTGGCCTCAGTGATGTACACGGTACAAGGGGTTCCTATGCTGAACCCCTTTATCTATAGTTTGAGGAACAGGGACATGAAGAGGGCCATTCAGGGGCTTTTCAGAAGAACAACCTAATCTCAATACCTGTCCCATCTTTTTTTGATTTATGGGTTGGAAAAGACATTAAAACCAAATTCCTGAATCTCAAAATTCTACCATTTTGTTTTATAATTTTTGTAGTGCTGTGCATTCCAACCCTCACAGGGTCTCATATTGGAATATTGCTTCATTTGCTATATATTTAATGGGCTCAAGTGATTAAAATTGCATGATTGAATCACATTATAATTATAGTGTTCTTTATTTCTCTTTTGTTCCTAGCATCCTAGAGAAATGCACTATTTTTTTTTGTTTTCTGTTATTCTAATAATTGCAGTTCTTAACCCTTTCTAAAATTCATGGCTATTGTTCACAGAATTTTCATGTCTTTCAGATACCTCTTTATGCATCTTATGTATAAGGATGTATGTAACTGATTTTTAGCTCTGGCTTCATATCACAGTCATCTGTGGAACTTTAAAAATGTTGATGATTGTGTCTCAGCACAGGTTATAATTTAATTAGACTGAGGTATATTCTTAGCATAAATATTGAAAAGTGATCTAACTTGATTGTCATGAAAAACCAAGGTTGAGAACTACTGATCTGACTACATGTTTTTTTCAGTGATGACTAGTGTGTTGGATCCTTTACTGCTCATGAACAGGTGCCGGAGTTTTTGTAGCCATCTGAGCTCAGAGTGGGAGCTTATGAAAATTCTCCCTAGCAATAGGCAGTGTGATTTTCCCTAATAATTCTGATATTTCTTCACATATATATTTTGTGTTTTTTTTAATTAATTATTTATTTAATTAATTTTTTGTGACAGAGAGACACACAGAGAGGAACAGATAGGGACAGACAGATAGGAAGGGAGAGAGATGAAAGAAGCATCAATTCTTCATTGTGGCAACTTAGTTCTTCATTGATTGATTTCTCATATGCGCCTTGATCGGGGGCTACAGCAGATGGAGTGACCCTTTACTCAAGCCAGTGACCTTGGACTGAAGCTGGTGAGTCTTGATCAAACCAGATGAGCCTGCACTCCAGCTGGTGACCTTGGAGTTTTGAACCTCGGTCCTCCGCATCCTAGTCCAATGCTCTATCCACTCTGACACAGCTGGTCAAGCCACATATATATTTTCATACATACAACCAGTCATTTGTGCTGGTCACCTAGCTCCAAACTCACCTTTGTTTGCCTAACCTTAGCCAAGGGTAGTTTTTTCCTTTCCCTAATAACAGTATTTTTAGGACTTCACTTTGACAACATTCTTTTTTGTGTCTTCTCTTGACAAATCTGACTTTGGGCTCTGATCTGTGTCCACTCTATAGGACACAGGAAGGACCCTTTTTTTTAGAGATGTTTCTATTTCTGAGGCAGTAAACTAGGGCTCTCTGAAAACCCACCAAACAACTATTTTAATCTACTTGGCCTTTGGTCATTCAGCTAAATTGTCTAACAACTGCACTGGTCAGGAACTTTGATACTGGAGAAGGGAACACCCTTTAGAGAGAATAAAGCCATAGCTGCAGTGAAAATACATACCTCTCTTTAAAAGTTTCTAAATTAGTGTTAGATTTGTTCATCTTTATTAACTGAAATTAGATTCTTTGCATTTGTTCTATCATGGATCCATAAGGAACTGTGTCTTTGTTTCTGAAAAATGAGGTATTGAAGAGTAGCACTGGGAATTTGCCAGAATAATTGTGAGGATAAATTTTGTGTCAACTCGGCTGGGTAATGGTACACAGATATTTGGCCAAACATTATTCTGGATGTTTTTCTGTTAGTGATTTTATTTAATTGAGACTAACATTTGGATCAGTAGACTTTCAGTTAAAGCTGATTATCCTTTATAATTTGAGTGGATTTCATTTAAACAGTACAAGGCCTTACTAGAACAAAGAATGACCTCCTAGGGGGAGCAAGAAGTGTAATAGCAGACTGCCTTTGGACTTGAATTGCAACTTTTTTCCAGCAAAATTTGGACCTAACAAGTCTCCTCAATTGCGTGAACCAATTATTAAAAGATATTTCTATATATAAACATACACATATCCTTTTGATTCTGTTTCTCTAAACAACAAAAATAAATACAGTAATATTGCCTTTAAAAATCATTTAACTGGAACTATTGACATTTAGGAATAAAATAAATGGCCATTGACAGTTAAATGAATAAGAAAACTGGGATTAATATAATATAGATAAAAAATACTATTTATTCTGAAGAAAATATATTGTGCCATTTTTAACAATATGGGTGAAGTTCAAGGACATTATGTTAAATGAAATGGGCCAATCACAGAAGGACAAATACTGCATGACTCCACCTCTGGGATGTATCTCAAAAAGTCAGCTTCATAGAATCACACTGCAGTGGTGGTGGCTGCCATGGGTGGAGGGAGGAGAATATGGAGAATTACTAATCATAGGGCATAAAGTTTTAGGTAGGGGAGGTAAGAATGCCTTTGAGACCTGCTGTCCAGAGTTTTACCCAGAGTTCACAACCATATATGAAAACTTCAAAAATTTGTTAAAAAGGCAAGCCTCATGCAAAATGTTCTTTTACAATAAAAAGCTATACTGAGAGACACAAGTGTTAACTGACAAAATGAAATGCTATTATATTCTTGTTATAGAAGTCTTACTTCTCTCTAAATTACTTGGTAATTTGAATGCATTTGATGGTAAAAAAAACATTTTACCTCACATTTTGACTTATGTTAATTTAAAAAGTAAGTCTGAATTGTTCATTAGGATGTATAAAACTTGAAAGTTTAATGAAGGTGTACAGGTAAGATTCTTCCTGAGAAGTGGAAGGACCTAGACCCTTCAAAGGACATTGACTTTTCCTATAACCCTATTTCATTAATATTAACAAGTTTCTAGAGACTGAGATGACTTGGACCAATCTGGCTAGTGATGAGCTCGGTGTATTGTGCTCTCAAGCACAAAGAACTCCTAATAAGCAGCTTGCGTTCTGCAACCGTTCACTTTATTAGTCCTATACTGCTGGATCTGTTTGTGTGTCTTCTCTCTGAGAGTCAATGTGTACATCTAGGGGTCCCTGCCCGACTCTGTCTTCCTGCAGTCCTGAGGACAGAGCCTGAGCCTTCATCATTCACCAGGCATGAGGAGGGTGATAGATTGTCATCCCTCTGACATTTTCCTGCATGGAAGCAGTGCAGTGCCGTGAGTGCTATTGGAGATACTAGATACAGAAGGGATAGAGGGATTATTGTTTTTCATCATCAGAACAAGCAGAATAGTTGAGTAGCCTGATGGTATATGCCAATTTGCAGTTTCAGCTCAGAGGCCTATTAAGTTTATGTTTTTGTTTCTATTGGGGGTATAAAGGCTCTGATTCAATTTCTGCTGTCCTCCCACACTGGGTCTATGTCCCTTAAGCATTTTTCTCACCAGACCTGAAAAATAAGTTTCTCTAAATTACCTCCTACGCATGCCAAACTGATTACAATGGTGATGATGAAAATGAATGGCCAATTAATGCCAGATGACCATATGCATGAAATCATGAACCTTTGGCCCTGGCTGGTTGGCTCAGCAGTAAAGTGTCAGCCTGGTGTGTGGAAGTCTGAGGTTCAACTACTGCCAGGACACACAGAAAAAATGACCATATGTTTCTTTTTTTCTCTTTCTCTCTCTCTCTTTCTATCTCTCTCCCCCTCCCGCAGCCAAGGCTAGAATGGTTTGAGCAGTTTGGCCTCAGGCACTGAGGATGAGACCATGGCATCACCTCAATTGCCAAGCAAAGGAGCAATGACTCCGTATGGACAAAGCATTGCCTTCTAGTGGTTTGCAAGTGGGTACCAGTTGGGGTGTATGTGGGAGTCTGTCTCTCTGCCTCCCTGCCTCTCTCACTCTCACAAAAATTCATGAACCTTTTATTTTTCTCATTTTAGAGAGGACAGCAAGTGAGAGAAGAAGAGAGAGGAAAAAGAAGGAGCTCTTTTCATCAACTCTCATATGTGCCTTGATGAAGCAAGCCCAGGGTTTTGAACTGGTTACCTCAGCCTTCCAGGTTGATGCTTTATCCACTTTGCCACACCAGAGGTCAGGCTATCATAAACCTTTACTTAATATTCCCAAGTGCGAAGGTATGAAACAAGTGTGCTTTATCCACTTTGCCATACCACAGGTCAGGCCATCATAAACCTTTATTCAATATTCCCAAGTACGAAGGTCTGAAACAAGTGCTGCATTGATTGTCTTTTTATCTGTATTGTCGCATATAATTGTTCATCTACATGAAAAGTTTATACACTTTTAACCTAACTTGTAGCAAATCATAGGATAAAATGGAATAAAGTCAGGTTTCAATCAGTCTGACTCCAGACATAGGGAACCTGCCTAGTAGTCTCCCTTTGTCAACCAAACAACCATTTCACTTCTCTGTCATTCAACACAAACATTCTCTGCTCACTGTGATTTTCTTTTTGTAGGTTATTGGTAGACCACAGTGGAGAGCCATAGGTGGCCCTTACTGATTTAACTATGATATAAGAAGGATGGCTGAGATAAGAGACAGGGTTCACAGAAAGAGCCAGATCATGACATTTAGGGTAGATCTCTCTCTTGCCCCTACTCCTGCACTTCATCTCAACTGTCTGCTTCCACTTCTAATCAGTTAATTCAGTCCATTTTCATTTCAAAGGGAGACATAACATAAATATGACAGTTTCCATCTATACTCAGAAAACCAGTAAGTATTTAAAGATATATCATGTGTGTTTCATTGGTTAAGACCTGTGGATCTCTGCTTTAAACTTTCTGAATTTTAAGAGGAAAAGTTATCTTCATGTGCTTCAGAGATTCATAATATACTTTTCAGTTCTATCTGCTCTACTGATTATCTAATTCCATAGAGCAAGTTCTTAGTGTCTCTGAGCCTCAATAGTGTTAACTGAGTCGATGTTTAGTTCATACAACTTCATTTAGTAAAGACTAAATAGAGAACAAATACTAAGTATGTGATTAAAGGTGATGATATGTATAAGGGAAAAAGGTTGATTTTATTTTTATTATTATTACTGAAACATTAAGCTTCATTTCATTTCAATAAAATATCTTGTGATCTGATGATATGATTTTCAATGGATAGTAAACTTCCTTAAGATTGCATTTTTGTGAATAAATTCACTATTCCAGTAATTTAATTTTTGGTTAAAAATAATAAAAAAATATCTGACAAAACAATTTATTCTTGTCCTTATACAAATAGATAATGATGACTTGGAAGTCACATTTTATTCTGGATCCCCAGAACTTAGATCATTTCTGGCACAGAGGAGTCCAAACAATAACAAAAATAGAAACCCTAACATATGATAAATACTGAATAAAAGCTTTTTTGGTTCCTAGAAATAAAACGTACTTATTGTAGGATGGTGGGCAATGGGGGAAGGTCACATGGGAAACTCAGGCCCAGGAATTTTGGCTAGGGCAGCCTACAACCAAGCAAGCCAAAAGAAACTTCTCAAGAGCCCTTTGGAAAAGAGCAACCATCTGCCAGCCAGTAAGATTTCACCACATCATATCAGCTCAACCACTCTAGGGACCCTTTAAATATGTCTCACACGGGTCACCCCTTGTGACTTCTCTGACCCCTGACCCCGGGACCAGAGAACATCATCCAAGCAGCATAGAACTCAATAAAACCTTTACGATTCCACACTTTGTGGCTCCAGCCCGTTCCTTCTTTCTCGGTGGGGAAAAATAACTTACACTTCTGTGGTGCGCATACACTGGTGATCTTCTGTGGTTTCATCCATTTCAGGGATGTCCCATTGGACAAGAGACAGGATAAAATATTAATAGCACTTGTTTGTGTGTATGTCATAGGCTTTTAATGGGACCTATTATTTCCCATTCAGTAGCATCTATAATATTCACATATTCAAAAACCATCATGGTGATTTTCATAAATATAGGAAAGAAGAGGTATAATGAGAAGAAGATAAATTTTATTGTGTGGGCTGAGACAAATGTTTGGATTTGAAGTCATTCTATGCTCTAGTGCCTCAGACAAGACAGCCTTCAGATTCTCTGCCTTATAATAAAATCATAGGTGATTAAAACCTATGACTTTAGGCTATTCTTAGGCTTGCATTTTATCAGCAAACCCACTCTTACAGTATATCAATTTCTGGTTATAATACAATAAACAAATATTTATTAATAAACAATAGGTATTAGGTTCTACCTCCTTTGGATGCCACATGTTTCTGGAGATTGGTGTTGTTCTCTTCTATCCCAGAAAAGGAATGCCAGTATAGAGAGGTGGGGGGATTCCACACACCTTTGGAATCATGACCTTAACATAGGGATTATAGCATTTTTCATAAATAGTAATGCACTTTACATCCCATTTTGGAAAGCTGAGATACAGAAATATTATCCCATATATAATATAAGAATTTCATGGAATGACTATACTTATATATTTCAGAAATATTTCCAAAAGTAGTACATAATTGACAGCAAATAATTTTTTATTGGAAAAGCAAAGGTAGTAAGTAAGAGGTAAAATTAAACTTGCAATTGTTGGAATCCATGGGAGTCTGAAAAGACCAGAGTAACAGGCTTTATTAAAAGGAAGAAAGGAACCCTGATGGGCACTTCTCTGGGGGAGAAGGGCACAAGTACAAGCTAGGGAGATGAACGTTATAGTGTAAGAAAGAATTTTGAGTATGTGAGTGTTGAATCAAAAGTCCTGGTATGTCTGAAATGCTTCTCCTAGGGGCGGCTTGCCAACTTCTTGAAATTTTTCTGTCTTAGGGGCAATATTCCGGTAAGGATGAGGTCTGACAAATAAGCGGAATATCAAGAGGGCATTTTGGAACTCCTGGTAAATTTATGTATTTATCATTTCTCAACTCTGTGGTTACATGTAAAAGAAAGGCAGTTATTAATTTTATAATATATGGTGAAGGGAGATGAGGAGAAAGAGATGAAAAAATTGGAAAATTATTGTTTTTTCTGGAGAACTCAAGAAAAGAACCTTGCAAAGCCAAGTCCCCCATCCAGTTAAGGAGGTCATCAATTTCTGTGCTGTGAGGTCTAAACCAGGATGTCTTAGAAAACCTGAGTGAGGAAGTAAAAAAATCTTGTGTGGTAATAATTGTTAGTGCTTGCTGCAAGTGCCAATTGAACATGGTGACATGGTGATACATGGTCTCCTGGATAAGCCTCATGTGATGTGCTGGTCTGGTTCCTCTCCAATGGGAAGACATGTGGAGATTTTTAGAGACAGGGAACCTGTTGGTGTAAGTGTTTAGAAGGACTGAATATGTGTGGTTTAAAAGGAATGCGGTTTGGACAACATTTAGGAGGGAACTTCTTAAGCTGAGGGGTGGATTCTTCCTTCAGTCATCCCTACTTATTTTTTTTTAAATAAATTTTTATTAATGGTAATGGGATGACATTAATAAATCAGGGTACATATATTCAAAGAAAACATGTCTAGGTTATTTTGTCATTAAATTATGTTGCATACCCCTCGCCCAAAGTCAGATTGTCCTCCGCCACCCTCTATCTAGTTCTCTGTGCCCCTCCCCCTCCCCCTAACTCTCTCCCTCCCTCCCTCCCTCCCTCCCTCCCTCCCTCCCTCCCTCCCATGTCCTCCCTCCCCCCACCCCTGGTAACCACCACACTCTTGTCCATGTCTCTTAGTCTCATTTTTATGTTCCACCAATGTATGGAATCATGTAGTTCTTGTTTTTTTCTGATTTACTTATTTCACTCCTTATAATGTTATCAAGATCCCACCATTTTGCTGTAAATGATCTGATGTCATCATTTCTTATGGCTGAGTAGTATTCCATAGTGTATATGTGCCACATCTTCTTTATCCAGTCTTCTATTGACGGGCTTTTTGGTTGTTTCCATGTCTTGGCCACTGTGAACAGTGCTGCAATGAACATGGGGCTACATGTGTCTTCACGTATCAGTGTTTCTGAGGTTTTGGGGTATATACCCAGTAGAGGGATTGCTGGGTCATAAGGTAGTTCTATTTTCAGTTTTTTGAGGAACCACCATACTTTCCTCCATAATGGTTGTACTACTTTACAGTCCCACCAACAGTGAATGAGGGTTCCTTTTTCTCCACAGCCTCTCCAACATTTGCTATTACCCGTCTTGTTGATAATAGCTAATCTAACAGGAGTGAGGTGGTATCTCATTGTAGTTTTGATTTGCATTTCTCTAATAACTAATGAAGCTGAGCATCTTTTCATATATCTGTTGGCCATTTGTATCTCTTCCTGGGAGAAGTGTCTGTTCATGTCCTCTTCCCATTTTTTTATGGGATTGTTTGTTTGTTTGTTTGTTGTTGAGTTTTATGAGTTCTTTGTAAATTTTGGATATTAGGCCCTTATCTGAGCTGTTGTTTGAAAATATCATTTCCCATTTAGTTGGCTGTCTGTTTATTTTGATATCAGTTTCTCTTGCTGAGCAAAAACTTTTTATTCTTATGTAGTCCCATTCATTTATCTTTGCCTTCACTTCTCTTGCCATTGGAGTCCAGTTCATAAAATGTTCTTTAAAACCCAGGTCCATGATTTTAGTACCTATGTCTTCTTCTATGTACTTTATTGTTTCAGGTCTTATATTTAGGTCTTTGATCCATTTTGAATTAATTTTAGTACACGGGGACAGGCTGTAGTCGAGTTTCATTCTTTTGCATGTGGCTTTCCAGTTTTCCCAACACCATTTGTTGAAGAGACTTTCTTTTCTCCATTGTGTGTTGTTGGCCCCTTTATCAAAGATTATTTGACCATATATATGTGGTTTTATTTCTGGGCTTTCTATTCTGTTCCATTGGTCTGAGTGTCTATTTTTCTGCCAATACCATGCTGTTTTGATTATCGTGGCCCTATAATATAGTTTAAAGTCAGGTATTGTAATGCCCCCAGCTTCATTCTTTTTCCTTAGGATTGTTTTGGCTATTCGGGGTTTTTTATAGTTCCATATAAATCTGATGATTCTTTGTTCCATTTCTTTAAAAAATCTCATAGGGATTTTGATGGAAATTGCATTAAATTTGTATATTGCTTTGGGTAATATGGCCATTTTGATTATATTTATTCTTCCTATCCAAGAACAAGAAATATTTTTCCATCTCATTGTATCTTTTTCGATTTCCCTTAACAATGCTTTGTAATTTTCATTATATAGGTCCTTTACATTCTTTGTTATGTTTATTCCTAGGTATTTTATTTTTTTGGTTGCAATCGTGAAGGGGATTATTTTTTTGAGTTCGTTTTCTAATATTTCATTGTTGGCATATAGAAAGGCTATGGACTTTTGTATGTTAATTTTGTATCCTGCGACCTTACTGTATTGGTTTATTGTTTCTAATAATCTTTTTGTGGAGTCCTTCGGGTATTCGATGTATAGGATCATATCATCAGCAAAAAGTGATACCTTTACTTCTTCTTTTCCGATATGGATGCCTTTTATTTCTTTGTCTTGACTGATTGCTCTGGCCAGAACTTCTAGCACCATATTAAAGAAGAGTGGAGAGAGTGGACAACCCTGTCTTGTTCCTGATTTAAGGTAGAAAGTCCTCAGTTTTATGCTGTTTAATAGGATGTTGGCTGATGGTTTATCATATATGGCCTTTATCATGTTGAGATATTTTCTTCTATACCCATTTTGTTGAGAGTCTTAAACATAAAATTGTGTTGTATTTTATCAAAAGCCTTTTCTGCATCTATTGATAAGATCATGTGGTTTTTGTTCTTTGTTTTGTTGATATGGTGTATTACGTTAACCGTTTTGCGTATGTTGAACCATCCTTGAGATTCTGGGATGAATCCTACTTGATCATGATGTATTATTTTTTTAATATGTTGTTGTATTTGGTTTGCCAGTATTTTGTTTAGTATTTTAGCATCTGTATTCATTAGAGATATTGGTCTGTAGTTTTCTTTCTTTGTGCCATCCTTGCCAGGTTTTGGTATAAGGGTTATGTTGGCCTCATAAAATGTGTTTGGAAGTATTGCTTCTTCTTCAATTTTTTGGAAGACTTTGAGTAGAATAGGAACCAAGTCTTCTTTGAGTGTTTGATAGAATTCACTAGTATAACCGTCTGGGCCTGGACTTTTATTTTTGGGGAGGTTTTTAATAGTTTTTTCTATTTCCTCCCTGCTGATTGGTCTGTTTAGGCTTTCTGCTTCTTCATGACTCAGTCTAGGAAGGTTGTATTGTTCTAGGAATTTATCCATTTCTTCTAGATTGTTGTATTTGGTGGCATATAATTTTTCATAGTATTCTACAATAATTCTTTGTATATCTATGATGTCTATGGTGATCTCTCCTCTTTCATTTTGGATTTTATTTATTTGAGTCCTGTGTCTTTTTTCCTTGGTGAGTCTTGCCAAGGGTTTGTCAATTTTGTTGATCTTTTCAAAGAACCAGCTCCTTGTTTTATTGATTTTTTCTATAGTTTTTCTGTTCTCTATTTCATTTATTTCTGCTCTGATTTTTATTATCTCCTTTCTTCGGCTAGTTTTGGGTTGTCTTTGTTCTTCTTTTTCTAGTTCCTTAAGGTGTGAAGTTAAGTGGTTTACTTCGGCTCTCTCTTGTTTGTTCATATAGGCCTGAAGTGATATGAACTTTCCTCTTATTACTGCTTTTGCTGCATCCCAGAGATTCTGATATGTCGTATTTTCATTTTCATTTGTCTGTATATATCTTTTGATCTCTGCGCTTATTTCTTCTTTGACCCATTCATTTTTTAGAAGTATGTTGTTTAGTTTCCACATTTTTGTGGGTTTTCCCCCCTCTTTTTTGCAGTTGAATTCTAGTTTCAAGGCTTTATGATCAGAGAATATGCTTGGTACAATTTCAATTTTTCTAAATTTGCTGATATTGTCTTTGTGGCTCAACATATGGTCAATTCTTGAGAATGTTCCATGTACACTAGAGAAAAATGTATACTCTGTCGCTTTGGGATGAAGTGTCCAGTAGATGTCTATCATATCCAGGTGTTCTAGTATTTCGTTTAAGGCCACTATATCTTTATTGATTCTCTGTTTGGATGACCGATCTAGAGCCGTCAGCGGTGTATTGAGGTCTCCAAGTATGATTGTATTTTTGTCAGTTTTTGTTTTAAGGTCAATAAGTAGCTGTCTTATATATTTTGGTGCTCCTTGGTTTGGTGCATATATATTAAGGATTGTTATGTCTTCTTGATTCAACTTCCCCTTAATCATTATGAAATGACTTTTTTTGTCTCTGAGTACTTTTTATGTCTTGTAGTCAGCATTATTAGATATGAGTTTTGCTACACCTGCTTTTTTTTGGGTGTTGTTTGCTTGGAGTATTGTTTTCCAGCCTTTCACTCAGAATTTGTTTTTATCCTTGTTGCTTAGATGTGTTTCTTGTAGGCAGCATATAGTTGGATTTTTTTTTTAATCCATTCTGCTACTCTGTGTCTTTTTATTGGTAAGTTTAATCCATTTACATTTAGTGTAATTATTGACACTTGTGGGTTCCCTACTGCCATTTTATAAATTGCTTTCTGTTAGTTTTGTATCTAGTTTGATTCTTCTCTTTTGTTTTTCTATCATTTGTTTTTGTTTGTTTGTGTTCCATACTTCTTTCCTCTGTTGCTACCTTTTTTAAGTCAAGTGTTTTTGTGGTGGTTTTTTCAAGGGTGGTTACCATTAAGTAATGAAAAGGGTACCTTCCATATTCATTGTAGTACCCTATCTTATAAGTATTTCTGCACTTCATCATCCTTTGCTACTGTTAATCTCCATCCTCTCCCCCCTTTTTTTCCTTTGTTGTCACAGTTTAAGTTTGGTTTTATTGTGTTCTTGGTGGAGCTGTTACTTGTGGTGTTGTTTTCTTTTGTTCTTTGAATCTGGTTGGAAAACCCCCTTTAGTATTTCCTGGAGTGGGGGCTTTCTGTTGATAAATTCTCTCATCTTTTCTGTATTTGTGAATGTTTTTAAACCCCCTTCGTACTTGAAGGATAGCTTTGATGGGTATAGTATTCTTGGCTGAAAGTTCCTCTTTCAGGGCTTTAAATATTGGGGTCCACTCTCTTCTAGCTTGTAGAGTTTCTGCTGAGAAATCTGATGATAATCTAATAGGCCTTCCTTTATATGTTGTACTCTTCTTTTCCCTGGCTGCCTTGAGAATTTTTTCTTTGTCATTGGTTTGTGTCATCTTTATTATGATGTGCCTTGGAGTGGGTTTGTTGGGGTTAAGAAAACTCGGTGTTTTGTTTGCTTCTTGAATTTGAGGCTTTAGTTCTTTCCACAGGCTTGGGAAGTTCTTGTCTATTATTTGTTTGAGTATATTCTCCATTCCATTTTCTTTCTCTTCTCACTCTGATATATGTATTATTCTTATGTTTTTCTTTCTGATGGAGTCAGACAATTCCTGTAGGGCTTTCTCGTTTTTTATTATTTTTGAGTCTCTTTCTTCTTCTCTCTGTTGTGCCTCAAGTTGTTTGTCTTCTATTTCACTAATCCTATCCTCAATCTGGGCTGTTCTGTTAGCTAAGCTTGTTACCTCGTTTTTCAGCTCGTGAATTGAGTTTTTCATTTCTGTTTGATTTGTTTTTATAGTTTCAATTTCCTTGGTAATATATTCTTTGTGTTCATTGAGTTGTTTTCTGATCTCCCTATATTGCCTTTCTGTGTTTTCTTGTATATCTCTGAGTATTTTTAAGATTTCTATTTTAAATTCTCTGTCATTTAGCTCCAAGGCTTCTAATATGTTGTCTTTTCTCCATAGATTTTTCCACATCTATTTGTGTTACCTCTCTTTCTTTTGTATCCATAATATTCGATTTCCTCTTTCTTATCGGCATCTGAGGGTGGTCTTGTTGATAGCACTAATTAGAATTAATAAAGAGTAAAAAGTAAAAAAAAAAAAAAAGGGTAAAACACCCCACAAAAAAAACAGTAATAATTTATTATTTCCCCCTTTTTTCTTTCTTCTCTTTCCCTCCTCTCCCCTCCTCAGGGAAATATCGTGCCTATAATGGAGGGCCTGATTTGGGGTGAAGAGTTCAAGGGGCTAAAAAAAAAAAGGGAGTAGGAACCTATTAAATGCAAAAAAAAAAAAAAGGAAGAAAATCTTAGACAAGCATAAGATGATTTGCTTGTAAGTGATGGTCAACTAAGAGATATAATGAGAGGGATAAGTGGGAACCAGAAAAAAGGACCAAAAAAGAATAATAAAGAAGAAAAAAATAAAAATAATAAGTAAAAATCTGTTGTATTAAGTGGAGCGAAGACTAAATACAATGGAGACCTTTGGTTGGGAGGACCCAAAATGCCACAAAAATAAACAAACAAGAAAAAAATAAAAACAAAAGCAAAAAAGAAAAATAAAGCCAAAAAAAGCCTTGAGTCCCAAATTAACTAATTTGTTCGTGATTGAGGATTAAATGGGAGGAAAGTAAAATGAGAGAAGAAAAAACGAATAGAAAGGAAAAAATAAGAAAAAGAGAAAAAACGAAGGAAGAAATAAAAAAGGAAGAGAAAAAATACAAAATAAAGCAAAACAAAAAAAAAAAAACAAAAGAGGAGAGAGTGAGAGTTAAGTGTTTTCGAGTGTAACCTTAAAGGAGGGTGAGGATGAAGAAGAGAAATAAAATGTAACACTGATGGGTAGTGTAGTTCAAGAAAAGGGAAGCATAAGATGGGCAGAGAATAGAAGGACCGAGGTGGAGGAAATAAAGGCAATAAGATAGAAGAAACAAACAACAACAAAAAAAAATTAGTGGAACAAGTTGTAAAGTCTGTGGATTTTTCTTGATTTTGAGAGGTTAACTTCTTCCTTTTTCTTTTCTCTCCCTCTTCCTGGTCGGTGACTCTGTACCCCAGGCTCTGCCCCTGTGTCACACTTAGGTAGGGATTTGCAGTTGATGGGATTCTATGGCAATGTCATATAATTGGCTTTAGTCTTGCTGGTAGTCAAGGCTTGTTGGCGTTTGCAGGGTCCAACGATGAGAGAGTTTGCTTTCCTGGATTCTCTCTCCTAGTCCCCCCTTTCTGAATTAGCAGCCTGGTGATCCAGCTATAAGGCTGCAACTGCTTCTGCCTGGGGAGTAAGAGGCTCAAAGAGCTGGGAAATCCCCACTCTATCCCCACTCAGTGCAAGGCTTTGGGAAAGGCTCTGGCAGTCAGGGCCTCCAGTGTAATCAGGCGGGGGTGGGAGTCAATTGTTGTCAAGGTGACTGTTCAGTGCCTATCATTCAGTTGGACCTCTCAACCCAGGCTTTCCACACTTTGTAGCCTGTTTTTGCTGGGAAGAAGAGGCACTAGTCTCTGCTTGCGACTAGTGTAGTATAGATCTTGTTATCTGCCAAGTCCTTCTTGTTAGCGTTTATCCCTGAATATGGAGGCTCTATCAATCAGAAGTTGCCCCCGCCTCTTTAGCGAGAGGCACTAAAAAATATCACGCCTCTTGTCTTGGGTCGCTGAACTGAGAGAGATCTTATCAATTAGAACCGAGGGTGCGCAGATTTCATGGGTTAAACTAATTTCATTGATTGGGTCGCAGCTGTGCTCCCGAAGGTATTTTAGGCTGCCTGCGCGCGCCCCTCCCCCAACGCTTGATTGTTAGGTTGAATGGCTGGGTGAGGTGCCCCGCCCATGGAGAAAATCTCCCAAGTAGGGAAGACCACCCTGGTGCCTCTCCCGCTCGCCCTGCCACTGGCGGCTGAATCGCACCAGGCGCAGGATAATGGGGCACCCTGGGTGTGCAGGCCAGTAGGGCGCTCTGGGCGCGTGGAATGCCCAGAGCACACGCGTGAATGGGGTGCTCCGGGCACCGGTGGCTGGCGACTCTCACTCGCAGTGCGCGGGCCGCTGGGAACGTTAGCGGTGCTCGCTCTGCAACCGGACCGGGCGCACCGCCGGCTGCTCGCTGCTCCCGAGTGTGGGCGGTGCTCGCTGTGCAACCGTACCAGGCGCGCGCCCGTGGCTGCTTGCGGCTGCTCGCGGCTCCCGAGTGTGGGCTGACCCACCACAGGCGCACAACCTCGTGGCTTGAATGAACGTCCCTGCGGTAGCTTCCTCCACACCCTCGTCTCTCAGATTCAAGTGATAACAGTCCTTTCGCTATCAGTTTGTGTGGAACTCCGGAATGCTCCGAGGATAAATTTTTCTGTTTCTAGTTGATAAATTTGTTGTGATTTAGGGGAGAGCTGTCGGACGTGCTGCTCATGGCGCCATTTCCATGACGTCACTCCTATCCCTACTTATTTGATATTTCCCTTGTGAAGTTCTCCTTGGGGAATAGGAGTGTAGGAGCATTTGATTGTAGGTAATTCTAGAGATTTCTCTCATCCAAGCCCGTAGAAACTTGATAAAGAAGGGGGCTAGTACTTGGATAAGAATGGAGTGAAAGCTTTTTCATGGTAAAGTTAGAGATATTCTTTCCTGGCAGCCCTGGAGAGAGAAGTTAGCTTGAGCTAAAAGAAATGTTTCATGTTTGTTTGTAGGCTCTCCTTCAGGCAGGAAGACCCAGCGATCTTGTCCCCTTACTATATAAAGGGTAAAAAGACTGAGAAGCATTAAGAGGTGAATGCTATTCATTCTCCTAGTTCTTCAGGGATATGGGAAAGCTTTAGGATTAGGGGACCTGTATGGGTTGAAATATAAAATTTAGTAGGTTTGCTGATATAGTGTTTCAGATTTTTCTGTTTCACAAGGGCAGGTTTCAGGGTTAGTGTGTAGGATTAGGTAGATTTTTCCAATTTTCTAGTTGGTGAAGGTCTGCATGTGGTTCTGTAAGAAACTAGTGAACAAACTTAAGAGGCAGCGTCCAAAAGTTAGAAAAGTAAATAGGAGAGTGAGTGGACTAATGAAAGGCAATAGTCAAGACACCCATCTTGTGTGAAACCACTAATTCCATGTTTACAAATTCACTGGGCTTTAGAGAGAGAGAGAGAGAGAGAGAAAGAGAGAGAGAGAGAGAGAGAGAGATTAGAAATAAGACAAAAAAGTGGCCAGTCCTTTTGCTTCTAGACCTATTTTTATAGAAATTTTTATAGCAGTAAGAAGAGAAATTACCTGTATATCTCGTTTGGTCCTTAGATTGACAGGTAGTGTATTAGGAACTGGAAGAGGTTAATGGGGTGGGATTAGGTTGATATTTGGGGTGAGATAGATTAGGGCAGTGGTCCCTAACCCATGAGCCATGAACCAGTACTGGTGCATGGGCCGTTTGGTACCGGTCCGCAGAGAAAAAAAAATTACTTACATTATTTCTGTTTTATTTATATTTAAGTTTGAACGATGTTTTATTTTTTAAAAATGACCAGATTCTCTCTGTTATATCCATCTAAGACTCACTCTTAATGCTTGTCTCATAAGTTCAACAACTATATTTTAAAATACCACAGTTTTTATGCCAGTCGCATAATTTTATTTTGTGCATTTATCTGTTCCACCCTAAAGGCTGGTTTGTAAAAATATTTTCTGACATTAAACCAATCCGTGGCTCCAAAAAGGTTGGGGACCACTGGATTACAGTACAGGTTTCTATCCAATTAGTGGGGAGAAACATATAGGTTTTGGTCCACACAAGTAGAAAGCCCTGATTGGGTGAGGCAGGCTGAGAGGTGAATAGAGAATAGAAGGTAAGGGGTCAGGTTTTTTTTAAATTTATTTATTTTTTAAATAATTTTATTTTTTTAATGGGGTGACATCAATATATCAGAATACATATATTCAAAGATAACAAGTCCAAGGTATCTTGTCGTTCAATTATGTTGCATACCCATTACCCAAAGTCAGATTGTCCTCTGTCACCTTCTATCTTGTTTTCTTTGTGCCCCTCCCCCTCCCCCTTTCCCTCTCCCATTCCCTCCTCCCCCCCGTAACCACCACACTCTTATCAATGTCTCTTAGTTTCACTTTTATGTCCCACCTACGTATGGAATAATGCAGTTCCTGGTTTTTTCTGATTTACTTATTTCGCTTCGTATCATGTTATCAAGATCCCACCATTTTGCTGTAAATGTTCCGATGTCATCATTTCTTATGGCTGAGTAGCATTCCATAGTGTATATGTGCCACATCTTCTTTATCCAGTCATCTATTGACGGGCTTTTTGGTTGTTTCCATGTCCTGGCCACTGTGAACAATGCTGCAATAAACATGGGGCTGCATGTGTCTTTACGTATCAATGTTTCTGAGTTTTTGGGGTATATACCCAGTAGAGGGATTGCTGGGTCATAAGGTAGTTCTATTTGCAGTTTTTTGAGGAACCACCATACTTTCTTCCATAATGGTTGTACTACTTTACATTCCCACCAACAGTGTATAAGGGTTCCTTTTTCTCCACAACCTCTTCAAAATTTGCTATTACCTGTCTTGCTAATAATAGCTAATCGAACAGGTGTGAGGTGGTATCTCTTTGCCGTTTTGATTTGCATTTCTCTAATAGCTAAAGAAGATGAGCATCTTTTCATATATCTGTTGGCCATTTGTATTTCTTCCTGGGAGAAGTGTCTGTTCATATCCTCTTCCCATTTTTTTATGGGATTGTTTGTTTGTTTGTTGTTGAGTTTTATGAGTACTTTGTAAATTTTGGATATTAGGCCCTTATCTGAGCTGTTGCTTGAAAATATCATTTCCCATTTAGTTGGCTTTCTGTTTATTTTGTTATCAGTTTCTCTTGCTGAGCAAAAACTTCTTAGTCTGATGTAGTCTCATTCATTAATTTTTGCCTTCACTTCTCTTGCTATTGGAGTCAAATTCATAAAATGCTCTTTAAAACCCAGGTCCATGAATTCAGTACCTATGTCTTCTTCTATGTACTTAATTGTTTCAGGTCTTATGTTTAGATCTTTGATCCATTTTGAGTTAATTTTTGTACAGGGGGAGAGACTGTAGTCCAGTTTCATTCTTTTGCATGTGGCTTTCCAGTTTTCCCAGCACCATTTATTGAAGAGGCTTTCTTTTCTCCATTGTGTGTTGTTGGCCCCTTTATCAAAAATTATTTAACTATATATATGTGGTTTTATTTCTGGACTTTCTATTCTGTTCTATTGGTCTGAGTGTCTATTTTTCTGCCAATACCATGCTGTTTTGATTGTCGTGGCCCTATAATAAAGTTTGAAGTCAGGTATTGTAATGCCCCCAGCTTCATTCTTTTTCTTTAGGATTGCTTTGGCTATTCGGGGTTTTTTATACTTCCATATAAATCTGATGATTTTTTGCTCTATTTCTTTAAAAAACGTCATTGGAAGTTTGATGGGAATTGCATTAAATTTGTATATTGCTTTGGGCAATATAGCCATCTTGATTATATTTATTCTTCCTAGCCAAGAACAAGGTATATTCTTCCATCTCCTTATATCTTTTTCAATTTCCCTTAAAAATGGTTTATAGTTTTCATTATATAAGTCCTTTACATTCTTTGTTATGTTTATTCCTAAGTAGTTTATTTTTTTTGTTGCAATCGTGAAGGGGATTATTCTTTTGAGTTCATTCTCAATTGTTTCATTGTTGGCATATAGAAAGGCTATTGACTTCTGTATGTTAATTGTGTACCCTGCGACCTTACTGTATTGGCTTATTGTTTCTAGTAGTCTTTTTGTGGATTCTTTGGGGTTTTCGATGTATAGGATCATATCATCTGCAAAAAGTGATACCTTTACTTCTTCTTTTCCGATATGGATGCCTTTTATTTCTTTGTCTTGTCTGATTGCTGTGGCGAGAACCTCTAGTACCACATTAAATAAGAGTGGAGAGAGTGGACAACCCTGTCTTGTTCCTGATTTAAGGGGGAAAGCCTTCAGTTTAGTGCCATTTAATATGATGTTAGCTGATGGTTTATCATATATGGCCTTTATCATGTTGAGATATTTTCCTTCTATACCCATTTTGTTAAGAGTCTTAAATATAAAATTGTGTTGTATTTTATCGAAAGCCTTTTCTGCGTCTATTGATAAGATCATGTGGTTTTTGTTCTTTGTTTTGTTGATATGGTGTATTACGTTAACCGTTTTACGTATGTTGAACCATCCTTGAGATTCTGGGATGAATCCTACTTGATCATGATGTATTATTTTTTTTATATGTTGTTGTATTCGATTTGCTAGTATTTTGTTTAGTATTTTAGCATCTGTATTCATTAGAGATATTGGTCTGTAGTTTTCTTTTTTTGTGCCATCCTTGCCTGGTTTTGGTATGAGGGTTATGTTGGCCTCATAAAATGTGTTTGGAAGTATTGCTTCTTATTCAATTTTTTGGAAGACTTTGAGTAGAATAAGAACCAAGTCTTCTTTGAATGTTTGATAAAATTCGCTGGTATAGCCGTCAGGGCCTGGACTTTTATTTTTGGGGAGGTTTTTAATGGTTTTTTCTATTTCTTCTCTACTGATAGGTCTGTTTAGGCTTTCTGCTTCTTCATGACTCAGTCTAGGAAGGTTGTATTGTTCTAGGAATTTATCCATTTCTTCTAGGTTGTTGAATTTAGTGGCATAAAGTTTTTCATAGTATTCTACAATAATTCTTTGTATATCTATGGTGTCTGTGGTGATTTCTCCTCTTTCATTTTGGATTTTGTTTATATGAGTTCTTTCTCTTTTTTCCTTGGTAAGTCTTGCCAAGGGTTTGTCAATTTTGTTGATCTTTTCAAAGAACCAGCTCCTTGTTCAATTAATTTTCTCTATAGTTTTTCTGTTCTCTAATTCATTTATTTCTGCTCTGATTTTTATTATCTCCTTTCTTCGGCTAGTTTTGGGTTGTCTTTGTTCTTCTTTTTCTATTTCCTTAAGGTGGGAAGTTAAGTGGTTCACTTGGGCTCTCTCTTGTTTGTTCATATATGCCTGAAGTGATATGAACTTCCCTCTTATCACTGCTTTTGCTGCATCCCATAGATTCTGATATGTCGTATTGTCATTTTCATTAGTCTGTATATATTTTTTGATTTCTGCACTTATTTCTTCTTTGACCCATTCATTTTTTAAAAGTATGTTGTTTAGTTTCCACATTTTTTTTTTTTTAATATTTCTTTGTGTCTGAGTTTACAAACATATTGCCCATCATTTTTTAAACACGGTTACAACATTTAACTTTTTTTTTTTTTTACAGGGACAGAGAGAGAGTCAGATAGAGGGATAGATAGGGACAGACAGGAACAGAGAGAGATGAGAAGCATCAATCATCAGTTTTTTGTTGCGACACTGTAGTTGTTCATTGATTGCTTTCTCATATGTGCCATGACCGTGGGCCTTCAGCAGACTGAGTGACCCCTTGCTTGAGCCAGTAACCTTGGGACCATGCTAGCGAGCTTTTTGCTCAAACCAGATGAGCCCGCGCTCAAGCTGGCAACCCCTGGGTCTCGAACCTAGGTCCTTCTGCATCCCAGTCCGATGCTCTATCCACTGCGCCACCGCCTGGTCAGGCTAGTTTCCACATTTTTATGGGATTTTTTTCCTCTTTTTTGCAGTTGAATTCTAGTTTCAAGGCTTTATGATCAGAAAATATGCTTGGTACAACTTCAATTTTTCTGAATTTGCTGATGTTGTTTTTGTGGCCCAACATATGGTCAATTCTTGAGAATGATCCATGTACACTGGAGAAAAATGTATACTCAGTCACTTTGGGATGAAATGTCCTGTAGATGTCTATCATATCTAGGTGCTCTAGTGTTTTGTTTAGGGCCACTATGTTTTTGTTGATTTTCTGTTTAGATGACCGATCTAGAGCCATCAGCGGTGTATTGAGGTCTCCAAATATGATTGTATTTTTGTCAGTTTTTGTTTTAAGATCAATAAGTAGCTGTCTTATATATTTTGTTGCTCCTTGGTTTGGTGCATATATATTAAGAATTGTTATGTCTTCTTGATTCAGTGTCCCCTTAGCCATTATGAAATGGCCATTTTTGTCTCTGAGTACTTTTCCTGTCTTGTAGTCAGCATGATCCGATATGAGTATTGCTACACCTGCTTTTTTTTGGATGTTATTTGCTTGGAGTATTGTTTTCCAGCCTTTCACTTTGAATTTGTTTTTATCCTTGTTACTTAGATGAGTTTCCTGTAGGCGGCATACAGTTGGATTTTCTTTTTTAATCCATTCTACTACTCTGTGCCTTTTTATTGGTGAATTTAATCCGTTTACATTTAGTGTAATTATTGATACTTGTGAGTTCCCTATTGCCATTTTATATCTTGCTTTCTGTTAGTTTTGTGTCTTGTTTGATCCTTCTCTTTTGTTTTTCTATCTTTTGTTTTTATTTGGTTGTATTCCATACATCTTTCCTCTGTTGCTATCTTTTTTATCTCATGTGCTTCTGTGGTGGTTTTTTCAATGGTGGTTACCTTTGAGTAATGAAAAGGGTCCCTACCCTGTTCATTGTAGCAAACTATTTTGTGAGTACTTTTGCACTCCATCATCCTTTGCTACTGTTAATCTCCATCTTCTCCCCCTCTTTCTTTTTGTTTTTGTCACAGTTTAAATTTGGTTTTATTGTGTTCTTCTTGGAGCTTTTACTTGTTGCTCTGTTTTTTTTTCTTTGTATCTGATTGGAGAACCCCCTTTAGTAATTCCTGGAGTGGGGGTTTTCTGATGATAAATTCCCTCATCTTTTCTGTATCTGTGAATGTTTTTATTTCTCCTTCATATTTGAAGGATAGCTTTGATGGGTATAGTATTCGTGGCTGAAAGTTCCTCTTTCAGGACTTTAAATATTGGGGTCCACTCTCTTTTAGCTTGTAGAGTTTCTGCTGAGAAATCTGATGATAATCTAATGGGCCTTCCTTTATATGTTGTATTCTTCTTTTCCCTGGCTGCCTTGAGAATTTTTTCTTTGCTGTTGGTTTGTGTCAATTTCATTATGATATTCCTTGGAGTAGGTTTGTTGGGGTTAAGATAACTCAGTGTTCTGTTTGCTTCTTGAATTTGAGGCTTTAGTTCTTTCCACAGGCTTGGGAAGTTCTCATCTATTATTTGTTTGAGTATGTTCTCCATTCCATTTTCTCTCTCTTCTCCCTCTGATATACCTATTATTCTTATGTTATTCTTTTTGATGGAGTCAGATAATTCTTGTAGGGCTATTTCATTTTTTTTAATTTTTGAGTCTCTTTCTTCTTCTCTCTGTTGTGCCTCAAGTTGCTTGTCTTCTATTTCACTAATCCTCTCTTCTATCTGACCTGTTCTATTAGCTAAGCTTGTTACTTCGTTTTTCAGCTCATGAATTGAGTTTTTCATCTCTGTTTGATTTGTTTTTATAGTTTCAATTTCTTTGGACATATATTCTTTGTGTTCATTGAGTTGTTTTCTGAGCTCCCTAAATTGTCTTTCTGTGTTTTCTTGTATATCTCGGAGGATTTTTAGGGTTTCTATCTTGAATTCTCTGTCATTTAGCTCCAAGGTTTCCAATATATTAAATTTTTTTCTCCATAGATTTTTCCTCATCTAGCTGTGTTACCTCTCTTTCTTTTGTATCCATGATATTCGGTTTTCTCTTCCTTAATGGCATCTGAGGGTGGTTTTGTTGATAGTATTAATGAGATTTAATAAAGAATAAAACGTCAAAAAAAATAAAAAATTGAAAAAAGTTGTATTTTTTTAAAAAAATTAATAATGAAATAAAGAAAAATAAAATAAAATAAAAATGTTTAAGAAAAGGAAATTATTCCCTCCCTCCTTTTTTCCTCTTCTCTCCCCTTTTTCTTGAGAAAATCTTGTGGTGAACTGTGAATTATAACAAACAATGCCTGTGGTGGAGGGCCTGAATTGGGGAAAAGTAATAAAGGGGCAAAAAAAAAAAAAAAAGAAAAAAAAAGGGGGGTATGGACCCACAAAAAGCAAATAAGAAAAAAATTTGGGTCAAGAATAAAATGATTTGCTTTTAGGTGTTGGTTTTCTAAGAGTTATGATGAGAGGAATAAGAGGAAAACAGAAAAATGGGGGGACAAATTAAAAAAATACTATTGTATTTATTAGAACAAGAACTAGATAAAATGGAGAGCCAGGGATGGGAGCACTGCTAGTGAGTTAAAAAGGTAAAGTAAAAAACCCCCAAAATGCTACAAACATAAGTTTGAGTCCCAGATAAGAGAATTTGTTTGTTATTGAGGTTTGAATGAGAGGAGATGTAAAGGAGAAAGGAAGAAACTGATATAGAGGGAGAAAAGAAAGAGAGAGAGGGAAAAAAAGAGGGAACCAGTAAAAGAAGAAAAAAGAAAGGAGAGAGAGAGAGAGAGAGTTAAGGGTTTTGGAGTGCAACCCTCATAGAGAGAAAGGAAGAGGAGAAAAAAGATAATGGGAGATGTAACACTTATGGGTAGTGTAGTTCAAGGAGAGGAGGGAGTAGAACCGGCAGAGAGTTAATCGGCCAAATTGGAGGAGGAAAAAAAGTATCAAGAATGAGGATAAGAGAAACAAACGAACAAATAAAATAAAATGGATAGCTTATAAAGTCAGCAGATTATTCTTGATTTTGAGAGGTTATCTTCTTGCTTTTTCTTTTCTCTCCCTCTTCCTGGTCGGTGACTCTGTACCCCAGGTTCTGCCCCTTTGGCATGCTCAGGTAGAGGTTTGCAGTTGATAAGTTTCTATGGCAATGTCATGTATTGTGCTTTAGTCTCGTTGGCAGTCGAGGTTCATTAGTATTTATAGGCTCCGACAGTGAGAGAGTCCGTGTTCCTGGAGCCTTTCTCGTAGTCTTTCCTTCCTCAATTAGTAGCCTGATAATCCAGCTATGAGGTTGCTGCTGCCTCTGCCTGGATAGTAAGAGGCTCAGAGAGCTGGAAACTCCCCACTCTATTCCCACTCAGCACAGGGCTCTGGGTAAGGCTCAGTCAGTCAGAGCTGCTAGCATAATCAGGCAGGCTTTCCGCCCACTCAAAGACCTCTGGCTCTGCTACTCTGTCCGGTAACACAGGCGGGCGCCCACTTCCAGGCGCTTGGAGGAAACTCTCATTCACTATCTGCGTGCACAGACCAGGATATCCGGCCAGCAGTCTCATGCTCTGAGTGAAACCCCCAACCGCATGGAAAAGTTGCAGCATTGGAATTCGCTCTCGCTCCATCCCCGTGTGCGGCTTTTGCAAGGCGCTGGGGCGGCCCGAGATTCCGCCTTTGCCCACACAAAGGCCCCTGACTCTGCCCCTCTGTGCGATAACACGAGCGCGCACTGCCGAGGCACTTGGAGGAATCGCTCACTTCCTATCTGCGCACGCACACCAGGATATGAGGCCGGCTGCGTTTCCCTCTGAGTGAAACTCTCACCAGCACGGAAAATTTCCACCATTGGAATTAGTTCTCACTCCCTCCCATGCGCGGCTTTCCCAGAGCACTGGGGATGCCCAGAGATTCTGCTTTCGGCCCACAGAAAGGCCTCTAACCCTGCCTCTCTGTGGGGTAACACAGACACCCACTTCCGGGGCTTAGGAAGAAATCTCTCATCCACTAACTGCACACCAACCAGGAGAACGGGTAAAATGGCTGCCCCGCTTGTCTTTCTTTGTTTGGGTTTGGCGCGAGTGTTAGCTTGTATTGCCCGGCTTGCCAAAGGATCAGTTTTTCCTCAGCTAGGATCTCCGTGCCACAGCCTGGTTCAGCCGTTTGTGCCACGGCCTGGATCTATTCACCCCCTTTGCCCGCCTCAGTTTCTATATTCACACTTACCAGAGAAAGCCGCCCTGTTTAGGTTAGTGAGGAAGGCGGAGCATTTCTTACTCCCTATTTCCTTCAGGATTTGGTTATATATTTAGCCAATTTTTCAGTCGACCATACCTTCAGGTGTATTGCGAAGCATCTGGAGGCTCCAAGTATAGGTTTTTCTGTTTCTGGTTGAAGATCTTGTTGAGTTTTGGGGGAGATTTATCGGTATCGCTTCCTACTCCGCCATTACTCTGACGTCATCCAGGGGTCGGTTTTGTTTCTCTGTTTCTGAGCTCCAGATGGTCAGGGTGGAGAAAATAGTCACCTATAGTAGCAGTGGGAATTGTCAGGATCACAGTGTGTGGACCTGTCCATGTGAAAGTCAGTCCTTGGGTAATGTAATTCTGGAAGCACATCTTGGACAGTCTTTGAACAGTTTTCTGACTAACCTGTAAATCCTGCAAGTACTTAGGAATAGGTTGGCTACATTTCTACACTTTTCAGTTATAGTTTAAATCCTAGTGTCTACTGCTTCTTGCTGGAATTAGCAGCAGGACCCAGCCTACAATAGGCATGGGACATTGAGACAAGAGGAATAAAGGAGATACTATACATTAAATAAAGCAATAAAATTAGACTGTCAATACCCACAGTAGAGATCTTTGAGGGATAAATAAAACTCAAATATTCAGGCAAGGCAAAATAGATTGCTCTTGCATTTTCAAGAAATGAAAACACATTTCATTCAGCTTATCTGCTACTGGGAAAAAATAGCTTAGGCTTGTGAATGATGTCCTTTGGCAATTTCCAGCATGCTGGGCAAGGTCAGGTCACAGGTAGCTAGAGCAGGGCTAAAAGAGACTGAACCCTCCCTCCATGGAGCAAGGGGGCCGCTTACCTTCTCATGTCCTTCTTTCCACAACAATGATGTGTCTCTTGATGGGGCTGGGAAGCCTGGCAGGCTTCAGTTCAATGAACTTTTTTTCCACTGTGAAGCAGGGCCCTGATGGAATCCTATGAAACCTTTTAGAGTGCTGGAGCCTTTAAGAGCCTATGCCAAAAGCTGGTATTTCCTGACTTGTTTGGGCCTTATTTGCCTTTTCTGTTACTTCCTTGTCCATTATAGACCTTAAAAGCCATGCTCAGAAGATCTCACTGAGGGGCTTGACTTAAGAGAGCAAAATTGGGAATCCAGTGTTTAAAGACACCTATTAGACCAAGGAAAGAAAGGATTTGATTTGCGGTGGTAAGCGTTTGGAGTCTGCGGAAAGTCTGAGCTTGATCTAGGATGAGACCTTCGGTGGTGAGGGTTTAAGCAATGCCCAGATAGACTGTGGACTAAAAGTGAAGTTGAGCCTTAGCAGAAAAGACAAAATATTTCTTCACAGTGAGAAAGTTAAGAAAAGTGGTGGTGTGTCTCCTTGAGGCAGGCAGGGAGGGGCTGCAGAGGAGTAGGTCATTTACATATAGTAAGAGAGTACTGGTTTTGAGATTGCATGTTGCTAAATCCTGAGCTAGTGCCAAAACAGGTGTGGGCTGTTTCTGAACCCCTGGGGTAAGACAGTCCACATAAGTTGATGGGCTGCATTAGTGTCCAGGTAAAGGCAAACAGAAAGTAAGAGTCTGGGTGTAGAGGAATGGTAAAGAAGGCATTCTTGAGGTCTAGGACTGTGAAGTGAGTGGTGTTTGAAGGAATGTGTGACAGTAACTTGTAGAGATTAGTGACTACTGGATGGAGGGAAATTACTGCCTCACTGATTAGGTGTAAGGCTTGTATGAGGTGATAAAACCTGAAGATTTTTGAACAGAAAGTATGGGGGTATTGCAGGGAGATTTTGTGGGGATGAGTATGCCTGGTTTAAGAGGTGGCTAACTATTGGTTTAAGGCCTTAGAAACAGACACAGTTACACATTAAACAAAGACTTCACATCTAAATTATGAATTTAAATGAGCATGCTTTAAGAACACAGTGGAGAAGGGAGGGGCCCCTGGCCAGCAGGGAAGAAAAAGAGAGACTGGTGTTTGCAGGTGAATGAGAAACAGGATTCAGCGAAGAGAGGGGAGGGGTTTCCTGGAGGATAATAACTCAAGTGAAAGAGATTTGCAGAGGGACCAGAGAGGAGTCCTGGGAGAGGGGTGCTCCCGGGGGTAACACAGGAGGTGGACAGAGTTGGGAGTTCACAGAGAAGAAAAGATTCGAGCAGAGGTTTTACGTGAGGTTTCTTTGGCCAGAACTGGCCTGTGTGTAGAACAAGTAGTATAGAAATTAAGGACAGGAGTGAAAGTAAAAGGAAGTCTGCATATAAGGAATTTCTGAAGCTTTACCAGTTGGTGGCAAAAGTTGTCAAGGTCTCTCAGAATATTGTAATTGAATGTCACATTTTCAGGCCAACGGGAGTCATTGTCTAGTTTATATTGTGGCCAGGCAGTATGGCAAAAGAAAATGAGTAGAACACAGTGTAATGGGATTTGGTCAGACGGCTTTGACTCCAAAGAGCCCAATATGGAGATTAGTGATCTAGAGAGGGCGTCCCCACCTCCAATCACAATCTCAAAGGAGAAAGTTCTCCTGGGAATGGGGAGTCATCCTACCTAGGGGTTGTCACCACCTAAGAAGGAGCTCAAAGAGAATGTGGAGTGATTTGGCTAAGCGCTTAGACTTTTGGAATGTGCTGTCCCTGGGACAGAAAAATGACAAATCCCTCAAAATGTGAGGCTGACTGGAGAAAACTATCTGATGATGGATTAGGGACTTATGGGTCAAATTAAAGCCAACCAGGAGAGGGAAGGGAGAAACTCCTTACCTTTCTGGTCCAGCAGGGGTTCAGGACAAGGATAGATTGCCGGCCAATTGAGTTACAATTTCACGTCCAAACAGAACCAGGGAATAAGCCCAGGATGAGCTGCTGCTGCCCATTGCTTCCCTGGTTGTACATTTGGATGACAAAAAAGGGATCATCCAGGCAGTTAGTACCCTGTCCCAGGTTTCAGCACCAAATGCTGGAATCCATGGGAGTCCGAAAAGACCAGAGTAACAGGTTTTATTGAAAGGAAAAAAGGAACCCTGCCAGGCACTTCTCTGGGGGAAAAGGGCACCAGTACAAGCTAGGGGGATAAACGTTATAGGGTAAGGAAGAATTTCGAGTATGTGGGTGTTGAATCAAAAGTCCTGGTATGTCTAGAATGCTTCTTCTAGGGGCACCTTGCCAGCTTCTTGGAATTCCTCTGTCTCAGGGGTGATAGTCCAGTAAGAGTGAGGTCTGATAGATAAGCGGAACATCAAGAGGGCAGTTTGGAATTTCTGGTAAATTCTCGTATCTATCACAATGATTTTTATAACACAAACCACCAGCACCATGGACATATCATATGGAAATTCTTACTTGTATGATATGAAGAGAGGCAAAAAAATTTTGATAGGTTGCCCAAATAAAGAATTGATGAATAAAAAAAAATTTTAGGTAATACTATGTGTCTGTTACAATGTTATGTCAAAATGTGTATACTTCAAAGGAAGATCTAAACAGATTATTGTAGTAAACAAGCACATTTTAGATACAATGTGTGCAGTGAAGAACTATTTATGCAAATTTTTGAGAAGCTCTAAAAACATATAAATAAACACTAACATTATGGAAATACAGACAGAAAATACACCCACAAAATTTTTTTTTTTTGTATTTTTCTGAAGCTGGAAACGGAGAGGCAGTCAGACAGACTCCCACATGCGCCCGACCGGGATCCACCCGGCACACCCACCAGGGGGCGACGCTCTGCCTATCCAGGGCGTCACTTTGTCGTGACCAGAGCCACTCTAGCGCCTGGGGCAGAGGCCAAGGAGCCATCCCCAGCGCCTGGGCCATCTTTTGCTGCAATGGAGCCTTGGCTGCGGGAGGGGAAGAGAGAGACAGAGAGGAAGGAGAGGAGGAGGGGTGGAGAAGCAGATGGGCACCTCTCCTGTGTGCCCTGGCCGGGAATTGAACCCGGGACTTCTGCACGCCAGGCTGACGCTCTACCACTGAGCCAACCAGCCAGGGCCTACACCCACATATTTAATGACAATGTTTGCTCTTGGGGGACAGGTGTGCAGGGGAATGAGATCATGCAGGGATATAAAAATGCAGATTTTATTGTTAATATTACAAATTTCTATAAAATATAAATTTGAAGGCAAACTTTATTTAATACTTATGTTTTTATATTGATTATAAGTATAATAGGTAATGGTATTTAAACATTTTCTAAGTGTTTGGCTATATGCTAAGGCAGTATTGCCAGCACTAAAAACCATGCATGGAGAGATTATTGTTTAGTTGTTTGTAGGCTGTGGCTAGGTCATCATACATTTTACAATATTTATAGGCAAACATAATAATCAACATAATAATAATCACTGGTCTTACTACTGTAGTTTTAATTCTATTTAATTGCATAGAACAACCCCTTTTACTGTTGTGGAAACTCCCCAGGTGTTTGTTACATTAATCTCTATATCTCTCTCTTCTGTATTTTTTTCCCAAATTTAAATTACAATATATACTTTCAAGAGAAATAAAAATCAGAGTTGGTTTCAGATAGCTGATGTAAAAAGAACTTATTTAAAGAAAATTGATTTAAAATAGAATTGGTTCAATGAGAAGGCATAAGAATGCTGAGTCAATCTGAACAAGAGCATTACAAAAAATTGACATATAGAAATACATATAATTACTTTATTTTATTTATTTATTTATTTATTTATTTATTTATTTTTAATTACTGAAGCTGGAAATGGGGAGAGACAGTCAGACAGACTCCCGCATGCGCCCGACCGGGATCCACCCGGCACGCCCACCAGGGGGCGATGCTCTGCCTCTCCGGGGCGTCGCTCTGCTGCGACCAGAGCCATTCTAGCGCCTGGGGCAGAGGCCAAGGAGCCATCCCCAGCGCCCGGGCCATCTTTGCTCCAATGGAGCCTCTGCTGCGGGAGGGGAAGAGAGAGACAGAGAGGAAGGAGGTGGGGTGGAGAAGCAGATGGGCGCCTCTCCTATGTGCCCTGGCCAGGAATCAAACCCGGGTCCCCCGCACGCCAGGCCGACGCTCTACCGCTGAGCCAACCAGCCAGGGCCCATATAATTACTTTATAAAGTCATCAAATAAAAAATTGTGAAGCAGATTCAAACCCCAGGTGTTTCCTTGAGTTTCTCTGGACTTGATATGTAAGACTCTCTAAGGTGAGAAATGTTGGAATCCATGGGAGTCCAAAAAGACCAAAGTAACAGGCATTATTGAAAGAAACCCTGCTGGGCACTTCTCCCAGGGAGAAGAGCACCAGTATAAGCTGGGGGGACAAATTTTATAGGGTAAAGAAAGAGTCTTGAGCAAGTGGGTGTTGAATCAAAAGTCCTGGTATGTCTGGAATGCTCCTCCTTGTGGCAGCTTGCCAGCTTCTTGGAATTCCTCTGTCTCAAGAACGATAGTCCAGTAAGTAAGGGTGAGGTCTGACAGATAAATGGAACATCAAGAGGGCAGTTTGGAATTCCTGGTAAATTCATGTATTTATCATTTCTCAACTTTGTGGTTACATATAAAAGAAAGGCAGTTATTAATTTTATAATATACGGTGAGGAGTGACGAGGAGAAAAAGAAGAAAAAATTGAAAAATTATTACTTCTTCTAGAGAGAACCCAAGAAAGGAACCTTGCCAAGCCAAGTTCCTCATCCAGTTAAGGAGGTCGTTAATATCAGTGCTGTGAGGTCTGAACCAGGCGATGTCTTAAAAAACCTGAGTGAGAAGGTAAGAAATATATATATATTGTGAGGTAATAATTGTGAATTGCTTGCTGCAAATGACAAGTGGACAGAGTGACATGATAATACATGGTCTCCTGGATAAACCTCATAGACATGCTGGTCTGGTTCCTCTCGAATGGGAGGACATGTGGAGATTTTTAGAAACAGGGAACCTGTTGGTATAAGTGTTTAAAAGGACTAAATATGTGTGGTTTAAAAAGAAGGGGGTTTGGAGAACATTCAGGGGGGAACTTCTTGGGCTGAGGGGTGGCTTCTTCCTGCTGTCATTCCTACCTATTTAAATTTTCCCTCATGAAGTTCTCTTTGGGGTATTGGGGAATAGGAGTGTAGGAGCATTTGATTGTAGGCAATCCTAGAGATTTATCTCATCCAGGCCTGTAGAAACTTGATAAAGAAGGGGGCAAGTATTTGGGGATCAGGAATACAGGGATAAGAAAGGTTGTATAACGGGGGGTGAAAGTTCTTCCATGATAAAGTTAGAAATATTCTTTCCTGGCAGCCCTGGAGAGAGCAGTTAGCTTGAGCTAAAAGAAATGTTTCATGTCTGTTTGTAGGTTCTTCTTCAGCCAAAAAGACCCAGCGATCTTGTCCCCTTACTCTGTGAAAAATAAAAAGACTGAGAAGTGTAAAGAGGTGAATGCTATTCACTCTCTTAGTTCTTCAGGGATACGGGAGAGTGTTAGGGTTAGGGGATCTGTAAGGGTTGAAAGATAAGATTTAGGAGGTTTGCTGATATAGGGTTTCAGATTTTTCTGTTTAGTGAGGGCAGGTTTCAGGGTTGGTGTGTAGGGTTAGGTAGATTTTTTCCAATTTTCTAATTGGCAAAGGTCTGCATTCGGTTCTGTAAGAAACTAGTGAACAAACATAAGAGGCAGGGTCAAAAAGTTAGAAAAATAAATAGGAGAGTGAGTGGACTAATGAAAGGTAATAGTCAAGATACCCAGTTTGTGCAAAACCACTGATTTCATGACTTAGTTTGTTTTTTATGAATTCGCTGGGCTTCAGAGAGAGGGAATAAGACAAGGCAGTGGTCGGTCCCCCTGCCCCTAGACCTATTTTTATAGAAAATTTTAAAGCAACAAGAAGAGGAATTACCTGTACAGCTTGTTTGGTCCTTAGATTGACGGGTAGTGTTCTAAGAATTAAAAGAGGCTCATGGGATGTAATTAGGTTGATATTTGGGGTGAGAAATTTTAGGGTACAGGTTTCTGTCCAATTAGTAGGGAGACATATATAGGTGTTGCTCCCACACAAGTAGAAAGCCTCTGATTGGGTGATACAGGATGAGAGGTAGATAAAGAATAGACGGACAAGGGGTTGGCTTTGTTTCTCTGTTTCTGAGCTCCAGATGGTCAGGGTGGAGGAAAGAGTCTCCCTTAGCAGCAGTGGGAGTTGTCAGGATCATGGTGTGTGGACCTGTCCACGTGAAAGTCAGTCCTTGGGTGATGTAATTCTGGAAGCACATCTTGGACAGTCTTTGAACAGTTTTCTGACTAACCTGTAAATCCTGCAGGTACTTAAAGAAAGTTGGTTACATTTCTACACTTTTCAGTTAGAGTTTAAGTCCTAGTGTCCACTGCTTCTAGCTGGAATTAGCAGCAGGACCCAGCCTACAATAGGCATGGGGCATTGAGAAAAGAGGAATAAAGGAGATACTATACATTAAATAAAGCAATAAAATTAGACCGTCAATACCCACAGTAGAGATCTTTGAGGGATAAATAAAACTCAAATATTCAGGCAAGGCAAAATAGATTGCTCTTGCGTTTTCAAGAAATGAAAACACATTTCATTCAGCTTATCTGCTACTGGGAAAAAATAGCTTAGGCTCATGAACAATATCCTTTGCCTTCAGTGACAATTTCTAGCATGCTGGGCAAGGTCAGGTCACAGGTAGCTGGAGCAGGGCTAGAAGAGACTGAACCCTCCCTCCATGGAGCAAGGGGGCAGGTTACCTTCTCATGTACTCCTTTCCACAGCAATGATGTGTTTCTTGATGGGGCTGGGAAGCCTGGCAGGCTTCAGTTCAATGAACTTTTTTTCCACTGTGGAGCAGGGCCCTGATGGAATTCTATGAAGCTCTTTAGGGTGCTGGACCCTTTAAGAGTGTATGCCAAAAGTTGGTATTTCCTGACTTCTTTTGGGCCTTATTTGCCTTTTCTGTTACTACTTTGGCCATTATAGACCTTAAAAGCCATGCTCAGAAGATCTCACTGAGGAGCTTGACTAAGAGAGCTAAATTGGAAATATAGTGTTAAAAGAAGCCTATTAAACTGAGGAAAGAAAGGATTTGATCTGTGGCGGTAGGTGATTGGAGACTGCGGAGGGTCTGAGTTCAATTTATGGTACTAATTCACGTGGTGGGGTTAAGGCAATGCCCCAGATAGACTACGGACTAATAGTGAAGTTGAGTCTTAGTAGAGAAGACATGATATTCTCTCACAGTGAGGAAGTTAAGCAGGGTGGTTGTGTGTCTCCTTGAGGCAGGCAGGGAGAAGCTGCAAAGTAGTAGGTTATTTACATATTGTAAGAGAGTACTAGTTTTGAGATTGCATGCTGGTAAATCCTGAGCTAATGTATGCCAAAACAGGTGTGGGATGTTTCTGAACCTCTAGGTAAGACAGTCCATGTAAGTTGCTGGGCTTCACTAATGTCCAGGTCAAGGCAAATAGAAAGTAAGAGTCAGGGTGTAGAGGAATGGTAAAGAAGGCATTCTTGAAGTCTAGGACCATGAAGTGAGTGGTGTTTGAGGGAATGTGTGACAGTAACTGGTAGAGATTAGGGGTTACTGGATGGAGGGGAACTACTGCCTCATTGATTAGGTGTAAGGCTTGTATGAGGCAATAATCCCCTGAAGGTTTTTGAACTGGAAGGATGGGGGTATTGCAGGGAGAGTCCATGGGGATTTGTAAGCCTGGCTTAAGAGGTGGATAATTATTGGTTTAAGACCTTAGAAACAGACACTGTTACACATTAAACAAAGATTTTACATATAAATTATAAATTAAGAAATTTAAATAAGCACACTTTACTTGTTTCAATTAAAATTATACTAGAGATATTTTCTGACAAAGAGACAAGACGAATGATTCACTCACACAGCTTAGTAGACAACTCTGCTTTTTAAAGCTTTTTGAGATGGCAGGGAGTTGCCAACATAGAGGGGAGAAAGAGAGAAAGCAGATGAATGGACAGCATAAACAGCTGAATGGAAAGAAAGGGTCAGAATCCACAGGAGGAGGCGGAGGAGGAGATTAAGTTACTGGTGATAACGTCATGTGGTCAGAGGAGTAAAAAAGACTTGGAGCTCTGAAGAGAGGGGAGAGAATGCAGGGTAGTGAAGGCACAGTCAGTCTCTGAGGAGGAGGAAGGATGGGTTGAAGAAGAAAAAGACAGAGCCACCCATCTCTAATGAGGGAGGAGGGGTTTAAGTACACAGTGGAGAAGGGAGGGGCCTCTGGCCAGCAGGGAAGGAGAAAGAGAGAATGGTATTTGCAGGTGAATAAAAAGAGAATTCAGCAAAGAGAGGGGAGGGTGCTTTCTGGAGGGAAGAGACTCAAGTGGAAGAGATTTTCAAAGGAACCAGTGAGGGTCCCAAGAGAGGGGCATGCCCAGGGGTCAAACAAAAGAGAGACAGAGTTGGTTGTCCACAGAGAAGGAAAGATTAGGAGCAAAGTCTTCAGGTGAGGTTTCTTTGGCCAAAAATGGCCTGCATGTAGAACAGGTGGCAGAGAAATTAAGGATAGGAGTGAAAGTAAAAGGGAGCCTGCACATAAGGCATTTCTGAGGCCCTCCGTGTCTGGTGGCAGAAATTTTCAAGATCTTTTAGGATATTGTAATAGTAGTAGAAAGCAACCTGGCTAGGTGCCTAGACTTTCAAGGAAGTCCATAGTAGCAGGCCTCTCTGAGTAGAAAACTCCCAAACTGTGAACCTCAGTGAGTAGAGTGAGTCTTGAAGGAGTAGAGGAGTCCTGAAGTAGTAGTCCCAAATGAGTAGAGGAGTAGTTCTGAGGCCTGAGATTGGGAGGAGCCCATGTTTTGAGGGGAGCTTGGCTGGACGGTTTAAATGGAAAGAAGCCCATAGTAGAGGAGACTGGTGAGAGAAGGGGGCGTCCCCGCCTTCAGTCACAGTTTTGAGATGAGAAAATCTTCATAGAAAGAGTCTCAGACAGGAGGTTGTCACCCCAAGGCTGAGATCCCAGCACATATGAGAGGGGCCTGGATAGCCGTGCCTAGACCTTTGTAGAAGTCCATAAAGGAGTAGAGGCACACCACTCGTAGATATGGGGTCTGAAGTCAAAACCATCCGACCAGGAAGGGGTGCTTTTAGAGAGAAATTTGGAGGCCAACCGGGGAAGGGAGGAAGAAACTCCTTATCTTCTGATCCGGCAGGGGTTCAGGACAGAGTTAGACTGCTGGCCAATCAACCTACAATTACACATCCAAACAGAATCAGGGAGTAAGCCTTGGATGAGCTGCTGCTGCCCATTGCTTTTCTGGTGGTAAGTTTGGATGACAAAGAGGGATCATCCAGGCAGTTAGTATCCTGTCCTGGGTTTCAGCACCAAATGTTGGAATCCATGGGGGTCCGAAAAGTCCAGAGTAACAGGCTTTATTGAAAAGATAAAAGAAACCCTGCAAGACACTTTTCCTGGGGAGAAGAGCACCAGTACATGCTGGGGGGATGAATTTTATAGGGTACAGAGAGAGTCTCAAGCAAGTGGGTGTTGAATCAAAAGTCCTGGTATGTCTGAATGCTCCTCCTTGGGGCAGCTTTCCATCTTCTTGGAATTCCTGTCTCAGGGTTGAGGGTCCATTAAGTAAGGGTGAGATCTGACAGATAAGCAGAACATCAAGAGGGCAGTTTGGATTTTCTGGCAAATTCATGTATCTATCAAGAAATAGAAAGCAAGTTTTTATTTTTAGAGTTAATTCTTGTTTAATGATTGATACCTTCATGATACACTAATACCAAGAGTAGGGGTCAATAATGATCTAAGATTTTTTGTATTTTTCAAAATATACTTAACAAAATTTGAAGTCAGCTAGGTCAAGGTTGGGAGGGATATTTGATAAGGCTTTTTATTTATTTATTTATTTATTCATTTTTTTTAAGGTAAACATCTCTATAGCATTTGAACTGTTTTTTTGATAAGGCTTTTTAATGACAACCCATATGTCTCAGTGAGCACATATTACATTAGAGGAGGAAAGCCAGAAATCCAAAATGGTAATGAGAATACATGAAGTATCTGGCTCATAAAAAGCTGCCTTGTAATTATTAATATAAACATTGACTTTAATGTAAAGAGCAAATAATATAGCTCTAGAAATAATATATCTTATCAGTATGCTTGAATTTCTTACACTGTGTCTAAATATTTAGGGCTGTTTATAAGTGCTATTTAATAAGAATAATTTTTTCTTAGAGAAAGAAGAGTATTATTTATTCAGCACTTTATCTAAAAGAATAGGCTGCAGTTGATATGTTCATGGATTTGCTATTTTGAAATGTCCTTATTTCTCTAACAGTCCTCAAGGAAGTGTCTCTAATGTAAGTCCGTATAAAAATGGGTGAATACTATGTAAACTAATGAGTAAAGACTTCTAAGAAAATAGGACTTAAGGCACTGAGAAATATTGTTGAAGGCACTGGGGTGGATGAACTCAAGTGTAAAGACTTTGTGAACTGCTTGGATTCAAACTATGAACATGGCGCTGGGTGTTCACTTACATGTGGGTTTCTTTTCTTTTACAACTTTATTTTCTTTTCCTAAAGTTATCCAGACTACATTGAACCACAAAATTTAACATGTGTCTCAGAGTTCTTCCTCATGGGTCACTCAGATGATCTTGAACTGCAGCCTTTGCTCAGTGGGCTCTTCCTGTCCATGTACCCGATCACCGTGTTGGGAATCTGCTCATCATCCTGGCCATCAGCTCAGACTCCCACCTGCACATACCTATGTACTTCTTCCTCTCCAACATGTCCTTGGCTTCCATTGGTTTCATTTCTACAACCACCCCAAAATTATTATGAACATCCAGACTCACAATAGTCATTTCCTGTGGGGTCAGCCTGACTCAGATGTCAATTTTTATGCTTTTTGGATGTATAAATGATCTCCTTTTGACCATGATGGCTTATGACCCATTTGTGGCCATCTGTTACCCTCTGCACTACTTGATTATTATGAAGCCTCGTCTCTGTGGCTTGTTGGTTTTGTCATTTTTCATCAGCCTTTTGGAATCTCAGCTGCACTTCTTAACAGTGTCACAACTTACCTGCTTCATGGATGTGGAAATACCAAATTTCTTCTGTGACCCTTCTCAGCTACTCAACCTTGCCTGTTTTCAAGTCCTCATCAATAACATATTTATTCTACTGGTGCCATATTTGGTAGTTTCCCCCTCTTAGGGATTATTTTCTCTTACTATATAATTATTTGCTTCATTCTGAGAATCCTGTTGACAGGTGGGATGTATAAATCCTTGTCCACCTGTGGCTCTCACATGTCAGTTGTTTGTTTGTTTTATGGAAGAGCCCTTGGGGTGTACCTTAGTTCAGCTGTCTCACCCTCTCCTAGACAGGGTGCAGTGACCTTGGTGGTGTACACTGTGGTCACCTCCATGCTGTACACAGGGACATCAAAAGGGCCAGGAAGAAGCTTCTCAGAAACACAATCTGATCTCAGTGCTCGCGTCATCCATTTGAGGTGTAAGTTGAAAAATGCAACAGGACCAAACATCAAGACCTACAAATCCCACCTCTCTCATCACATCATTTATGTAGGTCATATAACTTTCACTCTTCTCCCTGCTTACCATCTGAATATCACTTCTTTTGGTATGTCTGTAACAAACTAGGGAGTATCCTGGGATACTTTGTGTATCATCATCACTGCCTGATTGAATATTATAACATCACTGGAGACTTCTGTAGTTTAACATTGGTGACCCAAGCATCCCAGACTGATACACAACACTTTATATGTTTAACTAAAATTTACATCCTTTTGACAGCTCTGTAAATTTTTCATACAAATTTATCATCTATCAACTTTGTTCATGCAGGTATGTGTAAGATAAATGTTTCTGTTTCTAAACCTTGGTTTTTATTAAAATCATCTGCAGAGCTTAAAATACTAACACTGGGTCTCATCACCATGTATTCTGATTTCATGGGAAAGAAATATGGTCTGAACATGAGGATTTTAAAGAGCCTTCTAGTGGTTGTAGTGTGCAGCCAGGTTTAAGAACTACTGATCTAAGTCAGATCTTTCCTTCAAAAATGGCCTAATATCTTGGGTCCACCTGATCATGGATAAATGCTGAAGAATATGAAGAAAATCAGAGGTAAAAGGTGGAAAGAGATAGAGCCTATGGTAGCAATAGGCAATGTGTTTTCCCAGTTATTACCGACAATGTTTCTTGAAGTATCCTTTCTATATCATATAGCTGTGCATACGTGTTTATGTTGAAGCTATTGTCTCTCTTCTCCAAACTCACTTGTATGCTTTCTGATGTTGGGATGAAACTCTTGAAATCACTACTGTATTTTCCATCTTTTGTCCATCTTACATACAGTGGTCCTTCACCTATCATGGGGGTTAGGTTCCAGAACCTTGTGCAATAGGTGAAAATGCACGAAGTAGCGACCTTATATTTGTTTTATAATTTATATCTATCTTAAGGCTTTATTTAATTTAATATTATTTTAATATGTTTTAACATTTTTATATGGTTTGCAATTTTTAGGCTAGAAAATGCTTATTTTGCAACAAAAAATTAAAATAATAAATATATAAAAATACCTATATACCACAAAATCCTGCAATATAGCAGGATTCACAAACATAAAATTAGATATATATAATTTAAAAATCCACAATACAGTGATACAATGAAAAGTGAACCATGATATGATGAGGGACAATTGTACTGTCAATAGTGGTAACAAAGTCATTATGTTCTAAAAACTCAACCTTTTCCTTAACACCTTGAGAAGTAATGGTATCTTCTTTCTTCACTTGTAATTGCTATGTTACCAGTTTATTCTTTGCCTTTTAGTATTTCAATAACTGTTTAAGTAATGTCTTATATTACAATTTGTTAATCAAGGTGACTAACTGTTTTCTCTTTTCATGACTGAGCTCTGACTGGTATTATGATATGGGGTACAGACATTTATGTGAGGTGTCAGCAACAGGAAGATTGCAAAATAAGCCCAGGAAAAAAGTGTTTGTAAATTATGTGTTTTGGCCACGAGTATAAAACTGTAAAATCAGTGGTGAGACTATTTATTTTTGCTGTTTTCTCTGATGATGCTTGAGGATCATGAAGTCACTGGTCATCACATGAAATTGACCTTCTTTTATATTACTCTAGAAATGCCAAAAAGTATGTTCTCAGCAAAAGGGTATTCTTTCCTCTCACTAGTGATGGTCTGGTTAAGACTTCACTTTATTACCATGCTTCCCTGTCTTCTGTTATGATAAATAAAGCTTTGGGATCCCTTAGAGTTCTACACAATTGTATGTACAGGACTCTTCATGTAACTTGACAAACCAACCTCCATGTCCCTCTGACTCAGGAAACCTGGATGGGTAGTATTTATAAGGTTATAGTACACAACTAACCACATACATCCCAATTTATTCATGAGAAAATAATTCACCCAAACCATATTTTATTATAGTGTTTAAGATGAGAGAAAACAAAGAAATATAAAAAATATATTCTAAAGTCAGTTCATTCTTTTCTAGTTTGCAGAGATCAAAACTGCTGGAGACATTTGTTAAATTTGGCTGTGAAATGGCTGAAGACTGGCCTGATATTGATGGAGGAACCCTGCTGGCATAACAGAAACCAAGTGGTCTCCTTGAGTCTGTACAGCCAGAAGTGGTATAATGTCTGCAGAAGTTTCCAATGAAGAGGAAGTTCTACCCACTTGCCAGGTTCTCTATGGTGAATATCTGTTGAGTTTTTGTTGTGTGATGAATTCAGACAATGCTGCAAAGCAGATGGACATGATTTAAGTCTTGAAGACACTGAAAACAATGCCCTTAGGAAGATAAGACCATTGGTGGGCAGTTTTTGAGATGTTCCCAATGATCCTCAACTTCTGGTTTTTATGCCCATGTGTATTTCCTCCCATTGAGTTTGAGCTGGACATAGTGTCTTGCATCCAACAATGAACATTGGGTAGAAATGATGAGAATTCACTTCTGAAAATAGAGTGAAAGAAATCTGGCATTTTCCTGTTGCTCTTCTTTTGTTCTCCAGGGATGATGTACCTCAACCTTCACATTGTGAGCTGCCCCATCAAGAGGGTCATGTGTCAAAGAACTGAGGGAATTTTCTGGCCAATAGCCCTCAAGCATGTGACACCTACAAACAGCCTTGTAAGTGAACTTGGAAGTGGGCCTCTGACAGTCAGGCCTTGAGATAACTGCAGCCCTGGGTGACACCTAATAGAACCTTGTGAGAGGTTCTAGAAGTAGCTAAGTATCAGTTACCAAAATATATTTACCAAATAAATATATAAAATATATACAGATCAAAAGTTTTAAAAAAAGAAAAGATGGCAGCAGAGTAGGCGGATGCCCAGACGCCTAGCTTTCACCACCAAACTGGAATACAAATCAATTTAGGAAAAATCAGCATAAAAAACTAACTCTGAACTGCAAGAACAGCTCTCAAAAACCAAGGAGCAAAGAAGAAGCCACAATAATACTGGTAGGGAGCGCCTGAACCTCCTCTGCTTACAGGAATGGAGAAAGGGAGGTGAGGCTGAGAGTCCAGAGAGGATCTCATATAGGAAAAAAAGCAGAGACTACTGCTCACAGCCACTTACCTGGTGACAAGGGAGCGAGGTGTGTTGAAAAGACCAGCTTGGAGGATGACGTCAGAGTAATGGCGGAGTAGGAAGCGATACCGATAAATCTCCCCCAAAACTCAACAAGATCTTCAACCAGAAACAGAAAAACCTATACTTGGAGCTTCCAGATCCTTCGCAATACACCCAAAGGTATGATTGAGTGAAAAATTGGCTAAATATATAACCAAACCCCGAAGGAAATAGGGAGTAAGAAATGCTCCGCCTTCCTCACTAACCTAAACAGGGCGGCTTTCTCTGGTAACTGTGAATATAGAAACTGAGGCGGGCAAAGGGGGTGAATAGATCCAGGCCGCCGCAGCAAAAACGGCCGAACCAGGCTGTGGCTCAGAGATCCAAGCCGAGGAAAATCTGATCCTGTGGCAACCCGGGCAATACAAGCTAACACTCGCGCCAAATCCAAACAAAGAAAGACAAGCGGAGCGGCCATTTTACCCGGTCTCCTGGTCGGTGCGCAGTTAGTGGAAGAGAGATTTCTTCCTAAGCCGCGGAAGTGGGTGCCCGTGTTGCCCCACGGAGAGGCAGGGTCAGAGGCCTTTCTGTGGGCTGAGGGCAGAGTCTCTGGGCAGCCCCAGCGCCCTGGGAAAGCTACGCACGGGAGGGAGTGAGAACTAATCCCAACGGTGGAGATTTTCCGTGCTGGAGGCTGTTTCACTCAGAGGGAACCGCGGCTGGCCTCATATCCTGGTTTGCGCGCGCAGATAAGGAGTGAGCGATTCCTCCGAGTGCCTTGGCAGTGCGCGCCCGTGTTATCGCAGAGAGGGGCAGAGTCAGGGGCCTTTGTGTGGGCAAAAGCGGAATCTCGAGCCGCCCCAGCGCCTTGCAAAAGCCGCACACGGGGACGGAGCGAGACTCAATTCCAACGCTGCAACTTTTCCCTGCGGTTGGGAGTTTCACTCAGAGCGTGAGACTGCTGGCTGGATATCCTGGTTGCAGACAGTGAGTGAGAGTTTCCTCCAAGCGCCCCGGAAGTGGGCGCCCGCTTGTGTTACCGGACAGAGTGGCAGAGCCAGAGGTCTTCGAGTGGGCGGAAAGCCCGCCTGATTATGCTAGCAGCTCTGACTGACTGAGCCTTACCCAGAGCCCTGTGCTGAGTGGAAATAGAGTGGGGAGTTGCCAGGAATTTGAGCCTCTTACTATCCAGGCAGAGGCAGCAGCAACCCCATAGCTGGACTATCAGGCTACTAATTGAGGAAGGAAAGACTAGGAGAAAGGCTCCAGGAACACGGACTCTCTCACTGTCGGAGCCTATAAATGTTAATGAGCCTCGACTCCTAACGAGAATAAAGCACAATACATGACATTGCCATAGAGACTTATCAACTGCAAACCTCTACCTGAGCGTGCCAAAGGGGCAGAACCCGGGGTACAGAGTCACCGACCAGGAAGAGGGAGAGAAAAGAAAAAGCAAGAAGATAACCTCTCAAAATCAAGAATAATCTGCAGACTTTATAACCTATCCCATTTTATTATATTTGTTCGTTTGTTTCTCTTATCTTCATTCTTGAGACTTTTTTTTTCCTCCTCCAATTTGGCCGATTAACTCTCTACCGGTCTTACTCTTTCCTCTCCTTGAACTACACTACCCATAAGTGTTACATCTCCCATTATCATTTCTCTTCTCTTCCTTTCTCTCTATGAGGGTTGCACTCCAAAACCCTTAACTCTCTCTCTCTCTCTCCTTTCTTTTTTCTTCTTTTAGTGGTTCCCTCTTTTTTTCTCTCTCTCTCTTTCTTTTCTCCCTCTATATTAGTTTCTTCCTTTCTCCTTTACATCTCCTCTCATTCAAACCTCAATAACAAACAAATTATCTTATCTGGGACTCAAACCTATGTTTGTGGCATTTTGGGGGGTTTTTACTTCACCTTTTTAACTCACTAGCAGTGCTCCCATCCCTGGCTCTCCATATTATCTAGTTCTGGTTCCACTAAATACAATAGTAAGTTTTTCATTTGTCCCCCCATTTTTCCATTTTCCTCTTATTCCTCTCATCATAACTCTTAGAAAACCAACACCTAAAAGCAAATCATTTTATTCTTGACCCAAATTTTTTCCTTATTTGCTTTTTGTGGGTCCATACGCTCTTTTTTTTTTCTTTTTTCTTTTTTTTTTTCTTCCCTTTTTTTTTTTTTTCTTTCTCTCTTTTTTGCCCCTTTATTACTTTTCCCCAATTCAGGCCCTCCATCACAGGCATTGTTTGTTATAACTCACAGTCCACCACAAGATTTTCTCAAGAAAGGGGGGAGAGGAGAGGAGAGGAAAAAAAGAGGGGGGGAATAATTTCCTTTTTTAAAAAATTTTTATTTTATTTTATTTTTCTTTATTTCATTATTAATTTTTTTAAAAAAAACAACTCTTTTCGATTTGTTATTTTTTTATTTTTTTTAACTTTTTATTCTTTATTAAATCTCATTAATACTATCAACAAAACCACCCTCAGATGCCATTAAGGAAGAGAAAATCGAATATCATGGATACAAAAGAAAGAGAGGTAACACAGCTAGATGAGGAAAAATCTATGGAGAAAAAATTTAATATATTGGAAACCTTGGAGCTAAATGACAGAGAATTCAAGATAGAAATCCTAAAAATCCTCCGAGATATACAAGAAAACACAGAAAGGCAATATAGGGAGCTCAGAAAACAACTCCATGAACACAAAGAATATATGTCCAAGGAAATTGAAACTATAAAAACAAATCAAACAGAGATGAAAAACTCAATTAACGAGCTGAAAAACGAAGTAACAAGCTTAGCTAATAGAACAGGTCAGATAGAAGAGAGGATTAGTGAAATAGAAGACAAGCAACTTGAGGCACAACAGAGAGAAGAAGAAAGAGACTCAAAAATTAAAAAAAATGAGATAGCCCTACAAGAATTATCTGACTCCATCAAAAAGAATAACATAAGAATAATAGGTATATCAGAGGGAGAAGAGAGAGAAAATGGAATGGAGAACATACTTAAACAAATAATTGATGAGAACTTCCCAAGCCTGTGGAAAGAACTAAAGCCTCAAGTTCAAGAAGCAAACAGAACTCCAAGTTTTCTTAACCCCAACAAACCTACTCCAAGGCATATCATAATGAAATTGACACAAACCAACAGCAAAGAAAAAATTCTCAAGGCAGCCAGGGAAAAGAAGAATACAACATATAAAGGAAGGCCCATTAGATTATCATCAGATTTCTCAGCAGAAACTCTACAAGCTAGAAGAGAGTGGACCCCAATATTTAAAGAACTGAAAGACAGGAACTTTCAGCCACGAATACTATACCCATCAAAGCTATCCTTCAAATACGAAGGAGAAATAAAAACATTCACAGATACAGAAAAGATGAGGGAATTTATCATCAGAAAACCCCCACTCCAGGAATTACTAAAGGGGGTTCTCCAATCAGATACAAAGAACAAAAAAAAACAGAGCCACAAGTAAAAGCTCCAAGAAGAACACAATAAAACCAAATTTAAACTGTGACAACAACAAAAAGAAAGAGGGGGAGAAGACGGAGATTAACAGTAGCAAAGGACGATGGAGTGCAAAAGTACTCACAAAATAGTTCGCTACAATGAACAGGGTAGGGACCCTTTTCATTACTCAAAGGTAACCACCATTGAAAAAACCACCACAGAAGCACATGAGATAAAAAAGATAGCAACAGAGGAAAGATGTATGGAATACAACCAAATAAAAACAAAAGATAGAAAAACAAAAGAGAAGGATCAAACAAGACACAAAACTAACAGAAAGCAAGATATAAAATGGCAATAGGGAACTCACAAGTATCAATAATTACACTAAATGTAAATGGATTAAACTCACCAATAAAAAGGCACAGAGTATCAGAATGGATTAAAAAAGAAAATCCAACTGTATGCTGCCTACAGGAAACTCATCTAAGTAACAAGGATAAAAACAAATTCAAAGTGAAAGGCTGGAAAACAATACTTCAAGCAAATAACATCCAAAAAAAAGCAGGTGTAGCAATACTCATATCGGATAATGCTGACTACAAGACAGGAAAAGTACTTAGAGACAAAAATGGCCATTTCATAATGGCTAAGGGGACACTGAATCAAGAAGACATAACAATTCTTAATATATATGCACCAAACCAAGGAGCACCAAAATATATAAGACAGCTACTTATTGATCTTAAAACAAAAACTGACAAAAATACAATCATACTTGGAGACCTCAATACACCGCTGACGGCTCTAGATCGGTCATCCAAACAGAGAATCAACAAAGACATAGTGGCCTTAAACAAAACACTAGAGCACCTGGATATGATAGACATCTACAGGACATTTCATCCCAAAGTGACTGAGTATACATTTTTCTCCAGTGTACATGGATCATTCTCAAGAATTGACCATATGTTGGGCCACAAAAACAATATCAGCAAATTCAGAAAAATTGAAGTTGTACCAAGCATATTTTCTGATCATAAAGCCTTGAAACTAGAATTCAACTGCAAAAAAGAGGAAAAAAATCCCACAAAAATGTGGAAACTAAACAACATACTTTTAAAAAATGAATGGGTCAAAGAAGAAATAAGTGCAGAGATCAAAAGATATATACAGACTAATGAAAATGACAATACGACATATCAGAATCTATGGGATGCAGCAAAAGCAGTGATAAGAGGGAAGTTCATATCGCTTCAGGCATATATGAACAAACAAGAGAGAGCCCAAGTGAACCACTTAATTTCCCACCTTAAGGAACTAGAAAAAGAAGAACAAAGACAACCCAAAACCAGCCGAAGAAAGGAGATAATAAAAATCAGAGCAGAAATAAATGAATTAGAGAACAGAAAAACTATAGAAAAAATTAATAGAACAAGGAGCTGGTTCTTTGAAAAGATCAACAAAATTGACAAACCCTTGGCAAGACTTACCAAGGAAAAAAGAGAAAGAACTCATATAAACAAAATCCAAAATGAAAGAGGAGAAATCACCACAGACACCGTAGATATACAAAGAATTATTGTAGAATACTATGAAAAACTTTATGCCACTAAATTCAACAACCTAGAAGAAATGGATAAATTCCTAGAACAATACAACCTTCCTAGACTGAGTCAAGAAGAAGCAGAAAGCCTAAACAGACCTATCAGTAGAGAAGAAATAGAAAAAACCATTAAAAACCTCCCCAAAAATAAAAGTCCAGGCCCTGACGGCTATACCAGCGAATTTTATCAAACATTCAAAGAAGACTTGGTTCCTATTCTACTCAAAGTCTTCCAAAAAATTGAAGAAGAAGCAATACTTCCAAACACATTTTATGAGGCCAACATAACCCTCATACCAAAACCAGGCAAGGATGGCACAAAAAAAGAAAACTACAGACCAATATCTCTAATGAATACAGATGCTAAAATACTAAACAAAATACTAGCAAATCGAATACAACAACATATTAAAAAAATAATATATCATGATCAAGTGGGATTCATCCCAGAATCTCAAGGATGGTTCAACATACGCAAAACGGTTAACGTAATACACCATATCAACAAAACAAAGAACAAAAACCACATGATCTAATCAATAGACGCAGAAAAGGCTTTCGATAAAATACAACACAATTTTATGTTTAAGACTCTCAACAAAATGGGTATAGAAGGAAAGTATCTCAACATGATAAAGGCCATATATGATAAACCATCAGCTAACATCATATTAAATGGCACTAAACTGAAGGCTTTCCCCCTTAAATCAGGAACAAGACAGGGTTGTCCACTCTCTCCACTCTTATTTAATGTGGTACTAGAGGTTCTAGCCAGAGCAATCAGACAAGACAAAGAAATAAAAGGCATCCATATCGGAAAAGAAGAAGTAAAGGTATCACTTTTTGCAGATGATATGATCCTATACATCAAAAACCCCAAAGAATCCACAAAAAGACTACTAGAAACAATAAGCCAATACAGTAAGGTCGCAGGATACAAAATTAACATACAGAAGTCAATAGCCTTTCTATATGCCAACAATGAAACAACTGAGAAGGAACTCAAAAGAATAATCCCCTTCACGATTGCAACAAAAAAAATAAAATACTTAGGAATAAATATAACAAAGAATGTAAAGGACTTATATAATGAAAACTATAAACCATTGTTAAGGGAAATAGAAAAAGATATAATGAGATGGAATAATATACCTTGTTCTTGGCTAGGAAGAATAAATATAATCAAGATGGCTATATTACCCAAAGCAATATACAAATTTAATGCAATTCCCATCAAAATTCCAATGACATTTTTTAAAGAAATAGAGCAAAAAATCGTCAGATTTATATGGAACTATAAAAAACCCCGAATAGCCAAAGCAATCCTAAAGAAAAAGAATGAAGCTGGGGGCATAACAATACCTGACTTCAAACTCTATTATAGGGCCACGACAATCAAAACAGCATGGTATTGGCAGAAAAATAGACACTCAGACCAATGGAACAGAATAGAAAGTCCAGAAATAAAACCACATATATATAGTCAAATAATTTTTGATAAAGGGGCCAACAACACACAATGGAGAAAAGAAAGCCTCTTCAATAAATGGTGCTGGGAAAACTGGAAAGCCACATGCAAAAGAATGAAACTGGACTACAGTCTCTCCCCCTGTACAAAAATTAACTCAAAATGGATCAAAGATCTAAACATAAGACCTGAAACAATTAAGTACATAGAAGAAGACATAGGTACTCAACTCATGGACCTGGGTTTTAAAGAGCATTTTATGAATTTGACTCCAATGGCAAGAGAAGTGAAGGCAAAAATTAATGAATGGGACTACATCAGACTAAGAAGTTTTTGCTCAGCAAGGGAAACTGATAACAAAATAAACAGAAAGCCAACTAAATGGGAAATGATATTTTCAAACAACAGCTCAGATAAGGGCCTAATATCCAAAATATACAAAGAACTCATAAAACTCAACAACAAACAAACAAACAGTCCAATAAAAAAATGGGAAGAGGATATGAATAGACACTTCTCCCAGGAAGAAATACAAATGGCCAACAGATATATGAAAAGATGCTCATCTTCTTTAGCTATTAGAGAAATGCAAATCAAAACGGCAATGAGATACCACCTCACACCTGTTCGATTAGCTGTTATTAGCAAGTCAGGTAATAGCAAATGTTGGAGAGGCTGTGGAGAAAAAGCAACCCTCATACACTGTTGGTGGGAATGTAAAGTAGTACAACCATTATGGAAGAAAGTATGGTGGTTCCTCAAAAAACTGAAAATAGAACTACCTTATGACCCAGCAATCCCTCTACTGGGTATATATCCCCAAAACTCAGAAACATTGATACGTAAAGACACATGCAGCCCCATGTTTATTGCAGCATTGTTCACAGTGGCCAGGACATGGAAACAACCAAAAAGCCCATCAATAGATGACTGGATAAAGAAGATGTGGCACATATACACTATGGAATACTACTCAGCCATAAGAAATGATGACATCGGAACATTTACAGCAAAATGGTGGGATCTTGATAACATGATACGAAGCGAAATAAGTAAATCAGAAAAAAACAGGAACTGTATTATTCCATACGTAGGTGGGACATAATAGTGAAACTAAGAGACATTGATAAGAGTGTGGTGGTTACGGGGGGAGGGGGGAATGGGAGAGGGATAGGGGGTGGGAGGGGCACAAAGAAAACAAGATAGAAGGTGACAGAGGACAATCTGACTTTGGGTGGTGGGTATGCAACATAATTGAACGAGAAGATAAACTGGACTAGTTATCTTTGAATATATGTATCCTGATTTATTGATGTCACCCCATTAAAAAATAAAATTATAAAAAAAAAAAAAAAAGAAAAGACCAGCTTATCTCCCAAGTGGAAAGGACAGGGAGAGGGACAGACTGTGAGGGGCTAAGGAATGCAGGAAATGAACTAAAAAAGCTGACTCATCCATGCAGAGGTGGCCATAGCTGAAGGAGGGACTGAACCTTTCACAAAACAGAGCTGAATTGCTTCTGGATCAGAGATCTCCGGACATCTATCCAGCTCCAATCAGCGCAACAAGATACAGCTGAAAACAAGAAGTGGGGAGGAGGGGAAGTAACTCAGGTCTCCATGGAGATCTGAGATACACCTCCCCCTACTGAAGCTGAGAAAACACCCTGCCCCCAGTGAGATTAGCTGGCTAAAGAGGCCTTCAGAGTCTCAGGTTATGCCCATCACATTCCTGGATACAGTTTCAAGGAAGCTCCCTGCTGAGATAAATAAACAAGACTATCACCTGTTAAGAAAACAAACAAATCAAGACTTCAAAGATGCCCAAATCTGAAAGTGGATTACAGATAACAGCTGATACCAACCCAAGAAGACCTAGAAATAACACAACTGAGAACTGGAGGCAGACAACACCAAGCCTAGCCTCAACCAACTCTACAAATAAAACACCATGAGAAGACAAAAAAGTGCAATCCAAATGAAACCACAAGTGACACCTTCAGGAGATGAACTGAGTGATATGAAAATAATCAAACTTCCAGATGCAGAGTTCAAAATAATGATTGTAAGGATGCTTAGGGATCTTAGAACAACAATGGATAGTCACTATGAACACCTAAATAAAGAAATAGCAAGTATAAAAAAGAATCAGTCAGAGATGACAAATACAATATCAGAAATAAAGACCACAGTGGAAGGAATTAAAAACAGGATAGATAGAGCAGATGATCAAATCAGCGAGTTAGAGGACAACTGGAATGAAGGCATGAAAGCAGAGAAGAAAAGAGAAAAGAGACTCAAAAAGTCAGAGGAAAATCTTAGAGAGCTCTGTGACAACATGAAGAGAAATAACATCCACATCATAGGGGTTCCTGAAGAAGAAGAAAAAGAACAATGGATAGAGACTTTGTTCAATCATATCATAGCCTGAAAACTTCCCTAAATTAATGCAAGAGAAACTGTCACAAATCCAAGAAGCACAGAGGACTCCATTAAAGAGAAACCCAAAGAAACCTACACCAAGACACACCATCATTAAAATACCAAAGCTAAGCAATAAAGAGAAAATATTAAAAGCTGCAAGAGAAAAAAAAGTTATCATCTACAAAGGAGCCCCATAAGAATGACATCCGACTTCTCAACAGAAACACTTGAGGCCAGAAGGAAATGGCAAGAAATATTCAAAGTAATGCAGAACAAGAACCTACAACCCAGACTACTTTATCCAGCAAGGCTATCGTTTAAAATCAAAGGAGAAATAAAAAGCTTCCCAGACAAAAAACAACTCAAGGAATTCATTACAACCAAACCAACACTGCAAGAAATGTTAAGGGGCCTGTTGTAAACAGATCAAAGTTGGAAAAGAATATAGCAAAAAAGGAATACACCTTTAAAGAAGAAAATGGCAATAAACAACTACATATCAATAATAACCTTAAATGTAAATGGATTAAATGATCCAATCAAAAGACATAGGGTAGCTGCATGGATAAGAAAACAGGACCCATACATATGTTTTCTACAAGAGACACACCTTAGAACAAAAGACACACATAGATTGAAGGTAAAAGGATGGAAAAAAAACATTTCATGCAAACGGAAATTAAAAAAAAGCTGGGGTAGCAATACTTATATCAGACAAATTGGACTTTAAAACAAAGGATATAGTAAAAGATAAAGAAGGCCACTACATAATGATTAAGGGAGTAATCCAACAGGAAGATATAACTATTATAAATATCTATGCACCTAATATAGGAGCACCCAAATATATAAAACAGACTTTGATGGATTTAAAGGGCGAGATCAACAGCAATACTATAATAGTAGGGGATTTCAATACCCCACTAACATCACTAGATAGATCCTCAAGAAAGAAAATTAACAAAGAAACAGCAGACTTATTGGAAATACTAGATCAACTCGATTTAATAAATATCTTCAGATCCTTTCACACTAAAGCAGCAGAATATACATTCTTTTCAAGAGCTCATGGTACATTCTCTAGGATAGACCACATATTAGGGCAGAAAAGTGCTCTCAACAAATTTAAGAAGACTGAAATCATATCAAGCACTTTCTCCGTTCACAACGGCATGAAACTAGAAATGAATCACAGCAGAAAAGCTCAAAAATTCTCAAACACATGGAAACTAAATAGCAGGGTGTTAAATAATGAATGCATTAAGAATGAGATCAAAGAAGAAATAAAAAAATTCCTAGAAACAAATGACAATGAGCATACAACAACTCAAAATTTATGGGACACAGCAAAAGCAGTGCTGAGAGGGAAGTTCATAGCACTACAGGCACACTTTCAGAAGCTAGAAAAAGCTCAAATAACAACTTAACCCTGCATCTAAAAGAACTAGAAAAAGAACAGCAAGTAAAGCCCAAATGTAGTAGAAGGAAGGAAATAATAAAGATCAGAGCAGAAATAAATGACATAGAGGCTAAAGAAACAAATCAGAGGATCAATGAAACTAGGAGCTGGTTCTTTGAAAAGGAAAACAAGGTTGATGAACCTTTAAGTAGACTCACCAAGAAAAAGAGAGAGAGGACTCAAATAAATAAAATTAGAAATGAGAGAGGAGAAATAACAACTGACACAACAGAAATACAAAATATTGTAAGAAAATACTATGAAGAACTGTATGCCAAAAAACTAGACAACCTAGATGAAATGGAAAAATTCCTTGAAACATACAATCTTCCAAAAATCAATCTGGAAGAATCAGAAAACCTAAACAGACCGATTACAACAAAGGAGATCGAAACAGTTATCAAAAAACTCCCAACAAAGAAAAGTCCGGGGCCCGATGGCTTCACAATGGAATTCTACCAAATGTTCAAAGAAGAACTAACTCCTATCCTTCTCAAACTATTTCAAAAAATTCAAGAGGAAGGAAGACTTCCAAGCTCCTTTTATGAGGCGAGCATAATTCTGATTCCAAAACCAGGCAAAGACAACACAAAGAAATAAAATTATAGGCCAATATCTTTGATGAATATAGATGCTAAAATCCTCAACAAAATATTAGCAAACCGGATCCAATAATATATGGAAAGAATCATACACCAGGATGAAGTGGGATTTATTTTGAGGTGGCAAGGCTGGTACAATATTTGTAAATCAATCAATGTGATTCATCACATAAACAAAAAGAAGGAGAAAAACCATATGATAATGTCAATAGATGCAGAAAAAGCATTTGATAAAATCCAGCACCCATTCATGATCAAAACTCTCAGCAAAGTGGGAATACAGGGAACATACCTCAACATGATAAAAGCCATCTATGAGAAACCTACAGCCAACATCATACTCAATGGGCAAAAATTCAAAGGAATACCCTTAAGATCAGGAACAAGGCAAGGGTGCCGCCTTTCACCACTCTTATTTAACATGGTCCTGGAAGTCCTAGCCACAGCAATCAGACAAGAAGAAGAAATAAAAGGCATTCAAGTTGGAAAAGAAGAAGTAAAACTCTCATTATTTGCAGATGATATGATATTGTATATAGAAAACCCTAAAGTCTCAGTCAAAAAGCTACTGGACCTGATAAATGAATTCAGCAAAGTGGCAGGATATAATATCAATACTCAGAAATCAGAGGCATTTTTATACACCAACAATGAATAATCAGAAAGAGAAATTAAGGAAACAATCCCCTTCACAATGACAATCAAAAAAAATAAAGTGCCTAGGAATAAACTTAACCAAGGAGACTAAAGACTTGTACTCAGAAAATTACAAAGCATTGATAAAAGAAATCAAGGAAGATACAAACAAGTGGAAGCATATACCGTGCTCATGGTTAGGAGGAATAAACATCATTAAAATGTTTATATTACCCAAAGCAATCTATAAATTCAATGCAATACCAATTAAAATACCAATGATGTACTTCAAAGATATAGAAAACATATCCTAAAAATTTATATGGAACCAAAAGAGAACACGAATAGCCTCAGCAATCTTAAAAAAGAAGAATAAAGTGGGAGGTATCACACTTCCTGATATCAAGTTATACTACAAGGCCGTTGTACTCAAAACAGCCTGGTACTGGCATAAGAACAGGCATATAGATCAATGGAACAGAACAGAGAACCCAGAAATAAACCCACAGTTCTATGGACAACTGATATTTGATAAAGGAGGTAAGAAAATACAATGGAGTAAAGACAGCCTCTTTAACAAATGGTGTTGGGAAAATTGGACAGCTACCTGCAAAAAAATGAAACTAGATCTCCAGCTTACACCACTCACAAAAGTAAACACACAATGGACAAAAGACTTAAATGTAGGCCGTGAAACCATAAGCATCTTAGAAGAAAACATAGCAATATATTTGCTGATTTATTTCCATGGGGAAGTGAAATAAAAGACAGGATAAACAAATGGGACTATATCAAACTAAAAAGCTTTTGCACAGCTAAAATCAACAAGAACAGAATAAAAAAGACAAACTACACAATGGGAGAACATATTTGACAATACATCTGATCAGGGGTTAATAACCAAAATTTATAAAGAACTTGTAAAACTCAACACCAGGAAGACAAACAACCCAATTCAAAAATGGGCAAAAGAAATGAATAGACACTTCTCCAAAGAGGATATACAGATGGCCAATAGGCATATGAAAAAATGCTCAACATCACTAATCATTACAGAAATGCAAATTAAAACCACAATGGGATATCACCTCACACCAGTCAGAATGGCGCTTACCAACAAAACAACACAGAATAAGTGCTGGCGAGGATGTGGAGAAAAGGGAACCCTCCTGCACTGCTGGTGGGAATGCAGACTGGTGCAGCCACTGTGGAAAACAGTATGGAGATTTCTCAAAAAACTGCAAATCGAACTGCCTTTTGACCCAGCTATCCCACTTTTAGGAATATACCCCAAGGACATCATAGAACGGCTCCAAATGGAGAAATGCACCCCCATGTTTGTGGTAGCATTTTTACAATAGCAAAGATCTGGAAACAGTCCAAGTGTCTGTCAGAGGACGAGAGGGTTAAAATGCTTTGGTACATATATACTATGGAATACTACTCAGCCACAAAAAATGACGACATCCGATCATTTACAATAACATGGATAGACCTTGATAACATTATACGGAGTGAAATAAGTAAATTAGAAAAAAAACTAAGAACTATATGAATCCATACATAGAAGGGACATAAAAATGAAAATTAGAGACATGAACAAGAATGTGATGGCAACAGGGGTGGGGGGAGGGGGAGGGGGCGAAGAAGGAGACAGGGGTTGGGGGTGGGATGGGGCACAGAGAAAACCAGATAGAAGGTGACAGAAGACAATTTAACTTTGGGGGAGAGGTATACAGCACAATCAAATGTCAAAATATTCTAGAGATGTTTTCTCTCAATATATGTACCCTGATTTATTAATGTCACTGCATAAAATTTAATAAATAAATTTAAAAAAAGTTTTAAAAAATACCATTATAATTCATTTAAAAAATGCAGAACTAAAATCTCATTCATGTTAGCAAAACTAAATAAATACAAAAACCTGTAAATCTTCAAAATACAAATTCTAACTCAACAACATCTAAGGAAATAAAAATAATAAGTTATATTTAGAAACAACTTTTAATTGATAACAGAAGTAATATCACATTATTTGGTATGGCTTTAGATTAATATCACATTCTTTATATTGAAGTCCTATTTCTGCATAGACTTTATGATTAATCCATAAGATTACAGATATCAAAGTCACTCATTTAATGGTTAAATTAAAAAGATTAATTTTAACTTTTGAGTTAAGATCCTGCAAGCTGGAAATAAAGAGCAAAGAATGTAGATGACCTTCTGTGCTGTGCAGGAGGCCCAATACAAAGTTGCAATTATTCACAAATGGATTTTAGGGGAAAATTTACTATGATTAATAATAAGAGATAATCAAGGCAAAATCAATATGTTTTGAAGTTATGTAATCTGAAGTAGAAGAAAAAGAACCAACACAACAATAAGCTACACATCACTGGATGAAGAAACATCAGCTTGAGTGCTTCAGTCATAGCCAGTTGAAGCAATAGACTAAGAAAAAGAGAATTATGAGTATGTACAAATCTCACCAAACCATAAAGGAATACATCAACAGACTGAGAAGCATCAGCATGGGCTCCAAATTTACCCTCCCAGACCCCCATCCATTGTGTGCATCAATGAGGAGAAAATCTCTAAGAGCTTCAGGGGTGGTCTGAGACCCTACATACATTTATAGAAAAATTTTGGCTGGAGGCTGTTACATGTGGGCCCTTTATGCATAACCTCTAGAAACAAAGAAAGGTCACCACATTCTAAAATAATTAACTTAGGCAAGCAATCAAGAGATAAGAACATTCACCCTGGCTTCAGAGAAAACTGCACCGGTGAGCAGCCTTGGGGAAAGCAGGATGTCTTAAGACCATCCTCCCTGGATTCAGTGGAAATTACCGCAGGACATCTTATCCCACCCTAAGTAAATGACTCTGTCATTCCTGCAACTAGTTTTTGTGATGGTTAATGTTCATGTTCAATTGAGTTTAAATTTATATATATACTATTCCTCAACACCTTTCTTATCAGGAGAGAAAGAACTAAGACCCTTCAAGGGCATTAAGTTTCCCCTCACCCCTTTTCATTAATATTAGCAAACTTCCAGAGACTGGACAGCATGGACCAGATGGCTAATAAGATTTGTGCATGGAGCCCCTGAGGTCATACCATTGTAAATAATTCACTGATGTCTTCAGCCCTCAAGATTTTTAGTTCTACTACAGTGGCTCCATATTTCTGAGTTGCCTTTCTTTGTGGGAATATGCATCAGAAGGTCCCAGCCAGAGTTTTTATTCCTGCCAAACCTGAAGAAAGACCCAAGCCCTCATCACACACAAGGCAAAAAAGGGGCTGTTGCAGGAAAATGATCCTGGTGAAGGAGACACTCAGACAACTTAATTAATAGAGGAAGGAGACTTTATTAGTAGTCAGTGGAGCATGTGAGGCTAATAGCATCAAACCATGAGCTCTCCAAATTAGATTTTCTTATAGGTTATATACCTTTACAGTATTCAAGCAGTGGGTGCATGATTCCCTTGTTTAAGGTTTCCCAGGACTCAAGGAGAGGGGAGGAGGAGTTTTGGTGGGATCAGCAAGGGGGAAGGAATTTCCAGATCACTGGTTGTAGCTACATACAGATCCTGTTTTCTTGCTTTGTGTTGCAAGTAGCTCCAAGCAACCATTTAGAGCATTGGTCCCCAACCCTCAGGCCGCGGACTGGTACCGGTCCATGGGCCATTTGGTCCTGATTCACAGAGAAAGAATAAATAACTTACATTATTTCCGTTTTATTTATATTTAAGTCAGAACAATGTTTTATTTTTAAAAAATGACCAGATTCCCTCTGTTACATCCATTTAAGACTCACTCTTGATGCTTGGAAAATAAGGGTATGTTGGACGGGAAGGGCAAGGAGGGGTGGAGGACTGGGAGATTGCAGTTTCCAATGGAGAATGGAGAATGGCTAGTTTTGTCCCAGGAGAGATGAGTAGTTGGAGTTGCATGGACTTGGGACCGGACTAGGTCAGTGGGCAAGGTTTGACTGACTAGTCCTATAAGGTGGGTCTTGCTTGAATATTCTGAGAGGTGGGCTCAAAGTGGGGACAGGCCTAGGTGCCAAGGATGCAGGGAAACTGGGGCTGCAGGCAGGGTTAACCTTAAGATCTCTTATCCAGCCTCTCAAGAGTCAGAGATTGCACAGAAAACAAAAGTTGTACCAATCCGTGGAATCACCTTCATTCACTCACTTTCTTCATTAGGCCTTTAGTGTTCCCTTCCATTGCTTTATTGATAACTGGTCATGTAGGAAGGCTATTGTTGATAATTATTTATATAGATTCATTTACCTGGAAACGTTACTGACCTCCAATAGTTGTCCATTTCTAAATATGGACTTAAAATACAAATAAAATTTTCTGTGCATTGTTTTTGTACTAATATTAACATTTTTTTGCTTGTTCTGTGTCTCTTCAACTATGTTTTAGTCAAGAAGAAAGAATTTTTTCTTGGTCAGTAATGATTATCAATCTATTTGCAGTAAGTTGTAACTTTATTAAGTTAATAAAGTCCCTTTTAAATCTGGTTTATAAATATATATTTTATCAATTGTTGATTAATGTTATCAAATGTTTTTGCACTATTGAATTAACATAACTTTGCTCCTTATTTTATGATATTATATCTGTATAAAATCTTTAATTTTATATAGTCCAATGACTATATACTTTAAAAAAATTTTTTATTTAGACAATTCATTTTAACAGGGTGAAATTGGTCAACTAGAGCAGTGGTCCCCAACCACTGGGCTGTGGACCAGTACCGGTCCATGGGCCATTTGGTACTGGTCCCCAGAGAAAGAATAAATAACTTAACTTATTTCCATTTTATTTATATTTAAGTCTGAACAATGTTTTATTTTTTAAAAATGACCAGATTCCCTCTGTTACATCCATCTAATACTCTTGATGCCTGTCTCAGTGACTTGATACATTTATCCATCCTGCCCTAAAGGCCCGTTCGTGAAAATATTTTCAGACATTAAACCGATCCGTGGCCCAAAGAAGGATGAGGATCACTGAACAAGAGTACTTATATTTAGAGAAAACATCTCCAAATCATTTTCACATTCGATTATATTGTAAACCCATCACCCAAAGTCAAATATTCCTCTGTTACCTTTTATTTGTTTCTCTTTATGCCCCTCCCCTCCCCCACCCCTTTTTCCTCTACCCCCTCTTCTACCACTCCCTACCCTCCATTCCCCTCCCCCTGGTAACCACTGAACTCTTATCTATGTCCATGAGTCTCAACTTTGTGTCCCACCTATGTATGGAATTGTAGACTTTTTAGTTTTTTCTGATTTACTTATTTCACTCAGTATAATGTTATGAAGGTCTATTCATGTTGTTGTAAATTATCCTATGTCGTTATTTTTTTATGGCTGAGGAGTATTCCATAGTATATATGTACCACCTCTTTATCCAATCTTCTATTGAAGGACTTTTTGATTGTTTCCATGTCTTGGCCACTGTGAATAATGCTGCAATGAACATGGGGCTGCATGTGTCTTTACGTACTAGTGTTTTTTAGTTTGGGGGGTATATACCCAGTAGAGGGATTGCCAGGTCATATGGTAGTTCTATTCTTAATTTTTTTGATGAACCACCATACTTTCTTCCATAATGATACTAATTTACATTCTCACCGACAGTGGATGAGGATTCCTTTTTCTCCAGTCTCTCCAACACTTGTTATTACCTGTCTTGTTGATAATAGCTAATCTAACAGGTGTGAGGTGCTATCTCATTATAGTTTTGATTTGCATTTCTCTAATAGTGAGTGAAGATGAGCATCTTTTTATATATCTATTGGCCATTTGTATTTCTTTTCAGGAGACGTGTTTGTTCATGTCCTCTTCTTAATTTTTATTGGATTGTTTTATTGTTTGTTGCTGAGTTTTGTGAGTTCGTTATATATTTTGGACATTAGCTCCTTATCTGAGCTGTTGTTTGAAAATATCATCTCCCATTTAGTTGGCTGTTTGTTTTCTTGTCAGTTTCTTTTCTTGTGCAGAAGATTCTTAGTTTGATGTAGTCCCATTCATTTCTCTTTGTTTTTACCTTTCTTTCCTTTGGGGTTAATTTTATTAAATGTTCTCTATGGCCAAGGTCCATGAGTTTAGTACCTATGTTTTCTTCTTTGTAATTTATTGTTCCAGAACTTATATTTAGGTGTTTGATCCATTTTGAATTAATTTTTCTGCAAGGAGACAAACTGCAGTCAAGTTTCATTCTTTTGCATGTGACCTTCCAATTTTCCCAGCACCATTTATTGAAAAGGCTTTCTTTTCTCTATTGTGTGTTTTTGGCTGTTTTATCAAAGATGATTTGCCCATATCTATGTGGTTTTATTTCTGGGCTCTTTATTCTGTTCCATTAGTCTGTGTGTCTATTTTTCTGCCAATAACATGCAGTTTTGATTATCATGGCACTGTAGTATAATTTGAAGTCAGGTATTGTAATGCCTCCAGCTTCATTTTCTTTCTTTAGGATTACTTTGGTTATTCAAGGCTTTTTATTGTTCGATACAAACCTGATGTTTTTTTTTATTCCATGTCCTTAAAAAATGACATTTGAATTTTGGTGGTAATTGCAATAATTTTGCATATTGCTTTGGGTAATATGGCCGTTTTAACTATATTTATTTTTCCTATCCAGAAACAAGGAATATTTTTTCATTTTATTGTGTCCTTTTCAATTTCCTTTAACAATGCTTTGTAGTTTTCAGTATACAGGTCCTTTGCATTCTTTCTTATGTTTTTTCCTAGGTATTTTTTGTTGTTGTTGCGACTGTAAAAGGAATTATTATTTTGAGTTCATTTCCCAAAGTTTCATTGTTGGCATATAAGAAAACAATAGACTTCTGTATATTAATTTTGTATTCTGCAAACTTTCTTTATTGGTTTATTGTTTTTAATAGCCTTTCTGTGGGTCTTTGGGGTTTTCTATATGTAGGATTATGTCCTCTGCAAAAAGTGAAACCTTTACTTCTTTCCCAATATAAATGCCTTTTATTTCCTTTTCTTGTCTGATTGCTCTGGCTAAAATTTCCTTACAGCACTATGTTGAGTAGGAGTGGGGAGAGTGGGCAGCCTTGTCTTGTTTCTGACTTTAGAGGTAATATTTTCAGGTTTTTACCATTTAATATGATGTTAGCTGATGTTTTGTCATAAATGGCCTTTATTATGTTGAGATATTTTTCTTCTATACCCATTTTGTTGAGTATTTTAAATATAAAAGGATGTATTTTTCAAATGCCTTTTCTGCATCTATGGATGGGATCATATTGTTTTTGTTCTTTGTTTTGTTGATATGCTGTATAACTTTAATTGTTTTACGTATGTTGAACCATCCTTGTGTTTCTGGGATGAATCCCACTTGATCATGATGAATTATTTTTTTAATGTGTTGTTCTATTTGACTTGCTAGTATTTTATTTAGGATTTTTGTATCTGTATTCATTAGAGATATTGGTTCGTAGTTTCCTTTTTTGTGTGTTTTCCTTGCCAGGTTTTGTTATGAGAGTTATGTTGGCCTCCTAAAATGTATTTGGAAGTACTGCTTCTTCTTTAATTTTTTTGGAAGACTTTGAGAAGGATAGAAACCAAATCTTCTTTGAATGTTTGGTGGAATTCACTAGAACAACTGTCTGGCCCCAGACATATTTTTTGGAAGGTTTTTGATAGTGTTTCTATTTATTCCCTGCTTATGGGTTTATGAAGGCTTTCTACTTCTTCATGATTTAGTCAATGAAGATTGTATTGTTCTAGGAATTTATCCATTGCTTCTAGATTGTTGAATTTGGTGGCATAGAGTTTTTTCTAGAATTCTACAATAATCCTTTGTATATATATCTATGATATCTGTGGTAATTTATCCTTTTTTTCTGGATTTTGTTTACATAAATCCTTTCTCTTTTTTTCTTAGTGAGTCTTGCGAGGGGTTTGTAAATTTTGTTAATCTTCTCAAAGAAACAACTCTCTGCTGTATTGATATTGCTATATTTTTTCTGTATTCTATTTTACTTATTTCTGCTCTAATTTTTATTATTTCCTTTCTTTTGCTGATTTTGGTTTGGCTTTTTTTTTTAGTTTCTTAAGATGTGCTGTTAGGTTGTTTACTTGGGCTCTCTTGCTTTTTCATGTAAGACTGTAATGATATGAACTCCTCTTATTACTACTTTTGCTGCATCCCAAAGATTCTGATATGTTGTGTTGTCATTTTTGTCTGTATGTATCTTTTGATCTATGCTTTTATCTATTATGACTCAGTCATTTTTTAGAAGTATGTTCTTTTTTTTTCACATTTTGGTGGGTTTGTTTACTTATTTTTGCAGTTGAATTGTAGTTTCAAAGCTTTATGTTCAGAAAATATGCTTGCTATAATTTCAATCTTTCTGAATTTATTGATGTTATATTTGTGGCCCAGCATATGGTCTATTCCTGTGAATGTTCCATGTACACTGGAGAAAAATGCACACTCTGACTTTTTGGATGAAATGTTTTATAGATGTCTATTATGTCCATTTGTTCTAGTGTTTCATTTAAGGGTGATATTTCTTTTTTTTTTCAGAGGCAGAGATAGACAGGGACAGACAGACAGGAACGGAGAGAGATGAGAAGCATCAATCATCAGTTTCTCGTTGCGCGTTGCGACTTCTTAGTTGTTCATTGATTGCTTTCTCACATGTGCCTTGACCGTGGGCCTTCAGCAGACCGAGTAACCCCCTGCTGGAGTCAGCGACCTTGGGTCCAAGCTGGTGAGCTCTTTGCTCAAGCCAGATGAGCCCGTGCTCAAGCTGGTGAGCTCGGGGTCTCGAACCTGGGTCCTTCCGCATCCCAGTCCGACGCTCTATCCACTGCGCCACCACCTGGTCAGGCAGGGTGATATTTCTTTATTGACTTTCTGTTTAGATGAACAATCTGTAGCCATCAATGGTGTGTTGAGGTCTCCAAGTATGATTGTGTTTTTGTTGGTTTGTATTTTTAGATCAGTTAGCAGATGTATTATATATTTTGGTGTTCTCTGGTTTAGAGCGCATATATTAAGAAGTGCTATGTCTTCTTGATACAATGTCCCCTTTATCATTATGAAATGTCCATCTTTGTCTCTGGTTACTTTTGTTTTCTTGTAATCAGCATTGTCAGATATGAATATGGCTATACCTTCTTTTCTTTGTATATTTTTTGCTTGGAGAATTGTTTTCCAGCTTTTCACTTTGAATCTATTTTTATTGTCATAGCTTAGATGTGTCTCTTGAAGGAGCATACAGTAGGGTTTTGCTTTTTGATCCAATCTGCTACTCTGTGCCTCTTTGTTGGTGAGTTCAATCCATGTACATTTAGTGTAATGATTGACACTTGAGGATATTTTATTGCCATTTTATATATTGCTTTTTGATAGCTCTGTCTTGTTTGGTTCTTCTTTTTTTTTTTTGTTTCTCTATCATTTGCTTTTGTTTCTGGTATTCCATATATCTATCCTCTGTTTCTTCTTTTTTTTAAGCTATGTGTTTCAGTAGGGTCATTTTCACCTATGGTTACTTTTAACTTATTAAAAGAAAAATTATCTTATTTATTATAGTCCATTATCTCATGAGTGCTTCTGTATTCCATCCTCCTTTGCTACTGCTGATCTTTATCCTCTCCCCTATTATGATATTGTTTTCACGGATTATTCTTATTTTTATTGTGGTCTTGTTGGAGCTTTTACTTATAGTTTTGTTTTGTTTTTTTCTTTATATCTCGTCAGATAACCTCCTTTAATATGTTCTGTAGTGGTGGGTTTGTGGTGATAAATTTCCTCAGCTTCTGTATGTTTGTAAATGTTTTCATTTTTCCTTCACATTTGAAGGATAGCTTTATGGATATAGTATTCTTGGCTGGTAGTTTATCTCTTTCAGTATTTTAAAATTTGGGCTCTACTCTCTTCTGGCTCATAGAGTTTCTGCTGAAAAATTTAATGATAACCTAATAGGCCTTTCTTTATATGTTGTATTATTCTTTTCCCTAGCTGCCTTGAGGATTCTTATTTTGTCATTGGTTTGTGATAATTTTTTTACAATGTGCCTTGGAGTAAGTTTGTTTGGGTTGAAGTAACTTGACATTGTGTTTGCTTCTTGGACTGGAGGCTCTATCTCTTTCCACAAGCTTGAGAAGTTCTCAATTGTTTCAATGTGTTCTCCATTCTCTTTTCTCTCTTCGTGTTCTTCTAATATACCCATTATTCTTATTTTACTCTTTCTGATGGAGTCAGACAATTCTTGTAGGGCTTTCTTATTTTTTTTAAGTTCATGAGTCTCTCTCTGTATATAGCATCTCTAGAAGTTGCCAGTCTTCAGTGTCACTAATTCTCTCCTTTATCTGCCCTGTTCTATTAACTAAGCTTGTTACCTCATTTTTTAGTTCATGTATTAAGTTTTTGATCTCTGTATGGTTCCTTTTTATAGTTTCAATTTTCTTGGTGAAGTACTCTTTTCCTTCATTATATATTTTTAACTCAATTGCTTTTCAATGATTTCTTGAATGTTTTTGAGTGTTTTTTGAACTTCAATTTTGAATTCTCTGTCATTAAGCTCCAAGGTCTTCATGTAACTGAAGTTCTTTTTTTTCTAAAGATTTTTTGTCATGTGTCTGAGCTATGTCTCTGTCTTGTGTATTCATATTTGATTTCATTTTCTTTGATAGCATTTGAGAGTGGTATTTTTAATAAGACTAATAAGATTACTAAAAAATAATAAAATGGAAAAAATACAGTGAGATAGTAAAAATACTATAAATAATGATAAGTAGAATAAAAACTACAGATAACAAAAAGTAGAAACTGAGGAAAAACAAAAAGAAAACCCTAGAAAATAAATGAAGTAAAAACAAGCAAACTGCCATAAAAAGAAGTATGTGTCATGCACCAAATGAAGGAGCACTAAAATATATAAGACAGCTACTGACTGACCTAAAAACAAAAACCGATAAAAATACAGTCATACTTGGGGACCTCAATACACCTCTGATGGCTCTAGATCGGTCATCCAAACAGAAAATCAATAAGGAAATAGTGGCCTTAAAAAAAACCCACTAGAACAATTGGATATAATAGACATCTTCCAGACATTTCATCCCAAAGTGCAAGAGTATACATTTTTCTCTAGTGCACATGGAACATTCTCAAGAATTAACCATATGTTGGGCCAGAAAAATAACATCAACAAATTCAGAAAGATTGATATCATACTGAGCATATTCTCCAATCATAAAGCCTTGAAATTAGAATTTAACTGCAAAAAAGAGATAAACACACAAAAATGTGGAAACTAAATAGCATACTTTTAAAAAATGAGTGGATCAAAGAAAAAATAAAAGCAGAGATCAAAAGTTACATACAGATAAATGAAAATAACAATACGACATATCAGAATCTCTGGGATTCAGCAAAAGCAGTAATAAGAGGGAAGTTCATATCACTACAGGCCTATATGAACAAACAAGAGAGAGCCCAAGTAATCCACTTAACTTCACATCTTAAGGACCTAGAAAAAGAAGAACAAAGACAACCCAAAACCAGCAGAAGAAAGGAAATAATAAAAATCAGAGCAGAAAGAAAAAAATAGAGAACAGAAAAATTATAGAAAAAATTAATAAAGCAAAGAGCTTGTTCTTTGAAAAGATCAACAAAATTGACAAACCCTTGTCAAAACTCATTAAGGAAAAAAGAGAAAGGACTCAAATAAACAAAATCCAAAATGAAAGAGGAGAAATCATCACAGATATCATAGATATACAAAGAATTATTATAGAATACTATGAAAAAGCTATATACCACCAAATTCAACCATCTAGAAGAAATGGAAAAATTCTTAGAACAATACAATCTTCCTAGACTGAGTCATGAAGAAGCAGAAAGCCTAAACAGACCCATAAGCAGGGAGGAAATAGAAATAATTATCAAAAACCTCCCCAAAAATAAAAGTCCAGGACCAGAGGGCTATACTAGTGAATTCTACCAAACATTCAAAGAAGACTTGGTTCCTATTCTACTCAATGTCTTCCAAAAAATTGAAGAAGATGCAATACTTCCAAACATATTTTATGAGGCCAACATAACTCTCATATTGAAACCTGGCAAGGACAACACACAAAAAGAAAACTACAGACCAATATCACTAATGAATACAGATGCTAAAATACTAAACAAAATACTAGCAAATCAAATACAACAACACATTACAAAAATAATAGATCATGCTCAAGTGGGATTCATCCCAGAATCTCAAGGATAGTACAACATACGAAAAAGGTTTAATGTAATATACCATATTAACAAAACAAAGAACAAAAACCATATGATCCTATCAATAAATACAGAAAAGGCATTCGATAAAATACAACACAATTTTATGTTTAAAACACTCAACAAAATGGGTATAGAAGGAAAAAAATCTCACCACAATAAAGGCCATTTATGATAAACCATCAGCTAACAGCATTTTTTTTTTTTTCTGAAGCTGGAAATGGGGAGAGACAGTCAGACAGACTCCCGCATGCACCCAACCAGGATCCACCTAGCACACCCACCAGGGGCAACGCTCTGCCCACCAGGGGGCGAAGCTCTGCCCCTCCGGGGAGTTGCTCTGCCATGACCAGAGCCACTCTAGTGCCTGGGGCAGAGGCCAAGGAACCATCCCCAGCGCCTGGGCCATTTTTGCTCCAATGGAGCCTTGGCTGCGGGAGGGGAAGAGAGAGACAGAGAGGAAGGAGGGGGGGTGGAGAAGCAAATGGGTGCTTCTCCTATGTGCGCTGGCCGGGAATTGAACCCGGGTCCCCCGCACGCCAGGCCGACGCTCTACCGCTGAGCCAACCGGCCAGGGCCAGCTAACATCATATTAAATGGCATAAAACTGAGGACTTTTCCCCTAAAATCAGGAACAAGACAAGGTTATCCACTCTCTCCACTCTTATTTAACAAAGTGCTGGAAGTTCTAGCCAGAGCAATCAGAGAAGAAAAAGACATGAAAGGCATTCATATTGGAAAAGAAGAAGTAAAGGTTTCACTTTTTGCAGATGATGTGATTCTATACATCGAAAACCAAAAAGACTCCACAAAAAGACTACTAAAAACAATAAATCAATACAGTAAGTTCGCAGGATACAAAATTAATATATAAAAGTTCATTGCCTTCCTATATGCTAACAATAAAACATCAGAAAATAAACTCAGCCCTGGCCGGTTGGCTCAGCGGTAGAGCGTCGGCCTAGCGTGCGGAGGACCCGGGTTCGATTCCCGGCCAGGGCACACAGGAGAAGCGCCCATTTGCTTCTCCACCCCTCCGCCGCGCTTTCCTCTCTGTCTCTCTCTTCCCCTCCCGCAGCCAAGGCTCCATTGGAGCAAAGATGGCCCGGGCGCTGGGGATGGCTCTGTGGCCTCTGCCCCAGGCGCCAGAGTGGCTCTGGTTGCAACATGGCGACACCCAGGATGGGCAGAGCACCGCCCCCTGGTGGGCAGAGCGTGGCCCCATGGTGGGCGTGCCGGGTGGATCCCGGTCGGGCGCATGCGGGAGTCTGTCTGACTGTCTCTCCCTGTTTCCAGCTTCAGAAAAATGAAAAAAAAAAAAAACTCAAAAAATATAATTTCCTTCATAGTTGCAACAAAAATAAAATAAAATACCTAGGAATGAACATAAAGAATGTAAAGGACCTATACATATAATGAAAACTATAAAGCATTGTTAGGGAAAATTGAAAAATATACAATGAAATAGAAAAGTATTCCTTGTCTCTGGACAGGAATAATAAATATAGTCAAAATGACTATATTACCCAAAGCAATATATAAATGTAATGCAATTTCCATCAAAATTCCAATGTCATTTTTTAAAGAAATGGAACAAAAAAATCACCACATTTATATGGAACTATAAAAATCCCCAAATAGCCAAAGCAACTGTAAGGAAAAAGAACAAAGCTGGGGACATTACAATACTTGACTTCAAATTATATTATAGAGCCATGACAATCAAAACAGCATGGTACTGGCAAAAAACAGACACACAGACCAATAAAACAGAATTGAGAGCCCAGAAATAAAACCACATAGATATTGGCAAATCATCTTCAACAAAGGAGCCAAAAACACACAGTAGAAAAAAGAAAGCCTCTTCAATAAATGTTGCTGAGAAATTTGGAGACAGTGCTGCCTTGTGCTGAATTTATTGAGTCTTTCCAATTGTTTCTCATAGACCTAGGAATCCATATTGCCTACTTTGATTCTATAAAGAGTAAAAGAGTTTATTCACTGTTTAACTCAGATTATTTGCTGGTTATGCCCCTTCTGTGCCAGACCCCAACCAGGATCGAGAATACAAACTTCATTAAACTCTTATCTAAAATTTCTTTTCAAAAAATATTTTTTATTAAATTCAATGCAGTGACATTGATAAATCAGGGTACATATGTTGAGAGAAAACATCTCCAGATTATTTTGACATTTGATTATGTTGCATACCCATCACCCAAAGTCAAATTGTCTTCTGACACCTTCTATCTGGTTTTCTTTGTGCCCTTCCTCTCCTCCACACCCCTCTCCTTTCTCACCCCAACTCCTTCTCCCTGCCATCCCCCACCCCCATTACCATCACATTCTTGTTCATGTCTCTGAGTCTCATTTTTATGTCCCATCTATGTATGGATTCATATAGTTCTTAGTTTTTCTGATTTACTTATTTCACTCTGTATAATGTTATCAAGGTCCATCCATGTTATTGTAAATGATCTGATGTCATCATTTCTTATGTCTGAGTAGTATTCCATAGTATATATGTACCAAAGCTTTTTAATCCACTCGTCCTCTGATGGACACTTGGGCTGTTTCCAGATCTTTGCTATTGTGAACAATGCTGCCACAAATATGAGGGTGCATTTCTCCTTTTGGAGCAGTTCTGTGGTGTTTTGGGGGAATATTCCTAAAAGTGGGATAGCTGGAATACTGGACCTGATAAACAAATTCAGCAAGGTGGCAAGATATAAAATTTATACTCAGAAACCAGAGGCATTTTTATACATCAACAACAAACAGTCATAAAGACAAATTAAATAAACAATCCCCTTCACTGTTACAACCAAAAAATAAAGTACCTAGAAGTAAATTTAACCACAGAGACTAAAGACTTGCACTCGGAAAATTATAAAGCATTGATAAAAGAAATCAAGGAAGATACAAACAAGTGGAAGCATATACCGTGCTCATGGTTAGGAAGAATAAACATCATTAAAATGTCTATATTACCCAAAGCAATCTATAAATTCTATACAATACCAATTAAAATACCAATGACATACTTCAAAGATATAAATCACATATTTCAAAAAGGAACATGAATAGCTTCAGTAATATAAAAAAGAAGAATAAAGTGAGAGGTATCACACTTCCTGATATCAAGTTATACTACTAGGCCATTGTACTCAAAACAGCCTGGTACTGGCATAAGAACAGGCATATAGATCAATGGAACAGAACAGAGAACCCAGAAATAAATCCACAGTTCTATGATCTAAAATTTTGTACATTGGTGCACTCTTATCTATTTATCCTAACTGTCCAGTTTGTCTTGTAGAGGAGGAAATAATCCTTTAAACAGTTTCTTCTCTCATAACAATCTCCCACAGCACTTCCTGAGCTGGGTGGCATCTCTGCTGACCATGATAAAGGAGGACAGATAGTCCTGCTCCCCAAGGAGGGAGCAAGCCTCCCTTCTGCTTTAAGAGGGGAGAAACCAGAGAATACAAGGGAAAGGAGCCATTAGGGATAACTGAGTCAACAAGCTAGAAATTAACTATATCTCATAGTTCATTAAATGTTTGCTTGGAGCAACTTGCAACACAAAGCAAGTAAAGCAAGGTTTGTACGTAGCTACAACCAGTGATCTGGAAACTCCTTCCCCTTGCTGACCCCACTGAACCTCTCCCTCCCTTCTCCTCCCTTGTTTCATAGGGAATCTTAAACAAAGGAATCACACCCCCATTGCTTGAATACTCTAAAGGTATATAACCTATAAAAAAATTTAATTTGTTGAGCTCATTCCTTGGTGCTACTAACCCCACATGCTCTGCTGGCCACTAATAAATTCTCCTTTCTCTATTCATTAAGTTGTCTGAGTGTCTCCTCTGTCAGGGTCATTTTCCTGCAACAGATTTCTGGTGTGTTAGCCAGAAAGCAAAGGAGGAAAGACCCTCGTGTTTGGTGGACTTTGAGTACCTCACTGGGAGCCCCCAAACCACCCTTTAGATGCACCCACTGAGCACACACCAGGGATTTTCCCATATGGATGCCTCATGGGATGGAATGGGAAACCCCATCTGCCAGTCCCAATAAGTATCAGACAACAGAGGAATGAGAAAATGAGGTTGCATCAGAGCCACAGAAGGCATACCAGGCACAGGGTAGATAGCTGAGGTCCTGCCTCACTGAGCAGAAGGGAGGCCTGATCACTCTCTGGAGTAGTGACTGATCACCCTCCACATAACAGGTTAGGAGTGGTGACTCATCACCTCTACGGGTTGTTGGAGGTTGTATGAAAGAGAGTGAGTGAAGAGTGAATGAGACAGACAGTGGAAGAGGGTTCCGACTTTTTCCCACAGGGTTGAAGCGAGTGTTGAGTTCCAAACCATGGTTTTGTAGGGTGCCTCATATGGCTAAGAGGGAGGATTGTATGCTTGTCAGTTTGTATTAGCCTGCTATAAGCCAAGAGGGTTTGCTATCTCTGCAAAAGGAGTGGCCAATGATGGACGAAGCAAGTGGCATTTTTTCCAAGTTTTAATTCCTCACCCCAGATCCCTTCTTGTGGCATGACTGGTGTTTGTCTGGGAGGCATGGGAGGTTCACAGGGAAAACCTACTCTCCTGGCCACACTGATCAAGAACTTTAAGAAAGAGTTCTCAGAGTATAATGGAGTTACTATGTCCCAAAGGAAATTGAGGACCTTATGTGAACTAGAATCGCCCACTTTTTGGGTGGGGTGGGCAGCAAAAGGGAGCCTGAATAGGCCCCTTGTGCAGAGAGTGTGGCAGGTAGTTACTAGAGATCCAGGACATCCAGACCAGTTTCCCCACACAGACACCTGGCTCACACTGGTATTACACCCTTCCCCTTGGTTTAGAGGTCAGGCTACAATTGTAATGGCAGCAAAGGCAGGAAAGTTTTCCATCAAACCTGGAGAGCCACTGCTGCTGCTGCTGGTGCCAGAAATTTTAACCCTTAGTGAACTAGAAGAAGCAAATACTTTGGCTCCCACACCTTATGTATCAGCAAGGCTTTACCCTTTCACACATGGCTCCCCATCTACCCCAGAGACTGCTACTGACTCAGGCCCATTGTTGCTGATCTATCAAGTTCCAGCACAAGCTTGCCTGAGCCAGAGGTGCCTCCCACTGCCCAGCCAGAACCATACATATCCAGGCTCTCCTTCCCTAGCTGTGAGGTTGCACTCAAAGACAGTGCCCTAAGTGCAGATGCCTCTGAGAGAAGTGCGGAACACAGTAATAAATGAACAGGTATGCATGGTAGAACAGGTGCTGGTGTATCAACCTTTAACCACCACTGAATTGGAAGCACCACACTCCCTCTTATACACAAGGCCTCAGGCTGTAATAGATATCATAAAATCCATATTCCAGACCCACAATACTACATGGGCAGATAGGCATCAGTTGTTCCTCTCTCTGTTCGATAAGGAGAAAAGGTGCCAAATAATCCAGTCAGCAACTAACTGGCTAGAGAAAAATACCCCTGAGAAACACCAGCGTGCCCAGGAATAGATGAGGGGCAAGATACCAGGAAAGGATCCTAAGTGAAACCGAATGTAGAGGAAGGTCTGATACAGCTCAGGAAATACAGAGAGGCTCTCATCTAAGGCCTCTGCAAGGGAAGCCAGAAGGCCACTAATATCAACAAAGCAACATAGACTTTGCAAAGGAAGGACAAAGTGCAGGTGACTTTTATGAGAGGTTGTATGAGGCCTACAGAATCTATACTCCTTTTGATCCAGAAAGTCCAGAAAACCAGAGAATGGTTAATATGGCCTTTGTCAGCCAGAGTGCAGGCTGATATAAAAAGAAAGCTCCAGAAATTAGGTTTTGCAGGGATGAACATTTCCCAACTTCTGGAAGTAACCACTAAGGTCTATGTCAACAGAGAGGTTGCAAGCAGAGAGGAGGATAAGAGCTGAATGAAGAAAAAGGCTGCCTCTCTATAGCACAAGGCAAAGGAAAGCCTCCCGCATTTGATAACAGAAAGATTATAGGCAACAGAAAGAAAGGACAGTCAGGCAGGACCCCCTTGTAGTGTGATCAGTGTGCTATCTGCCAGGGAACCAGTCATTGTCGGGAGCCGATCAACAACTGCTGGCTGACAAGGTCACAGCAGGAGAAGACCCACAACTGCTGGCTGACAAGGTCACAGCAGGAGAAGACCCACAACTGCTGGCTAACAAGGTCACAGCAGAAGATCAAAAACTGCTGATTGACAAAGTCACCGCAGTGAAGACCAATGGCTGTGGGTTGACAAAGTCACTGCAAAGGAAAGGCACAACGATACTTCCCCCTTTGACTTTTTGAATTAATCTGGCCTTATATCCCCCCTTTTCTGGGTGTGTGCTATTATTTATAGCACAGGGATAATAGTACTGTGCTTTCCCTGTAGATTCATAGTAATTTCTTTGGAAATGAGACAGAAGGTGTGAGTTCCACAGAGAAGCCTGTAAGCCCCTTGAACTGGGCTCATAAACATAAGAGGCTGGTTATGATATCCCTCGTAAAGGGTTAAGTTTGTAGGAGAATTTCTTCTTAATCATATTAGAAAGAATAGATTGTGACTTGTGTATGGGTAGAAGGCATTGGCTGTGCACAGAGCACCTTTCGGCCTTCACTTAATTCAATCTTTTTCCTCCCTAGACTTTTCATGTGATAGAGTGGAGAAACTTTCCTTTCTTCTTGCTTACCTGACCTGCAGATGGTGGAACACTCTGAGAAGAATATAGTTAGAACTTAACTAGTGTGTGAATATAGTAAATAAATAAAATTTGACTAGACAATAGAATCTTAGGAAAGGAGTAATGGAATGGCCCATTGCATGGCCTGGGATGGGAATGCAGTCAGCAAGAAAAGAATGTTTTGCTAAGAGACTTGTTTTATGACTGAAGGCAGTTGCTGGGCTTTCTCAGTGAGACACTCTCATGAGGTTTGTATACTTCCCAAGATTCTTTCTTCAGATAATGAGAGGAATGTGGGGGCATCCACAGAAGCAATAGCAATTAATGTCTTCTGAAATTATGTTGCTACTAAGCTATCTTGCAAGTGCACTCTATATATCTTTAAGTAAAAGTTACTCTTAATGTTATGTCAATTTCTTAATGGGCAAGCCTTTTGTTATCTTGTGAGAAAAGTCAGGACACTGCATAAACTCAAGGCCATTTGCCTGAGCAAGCGGTGGTCCTTTGCTAATCCTTAATGATTTCGTCTGTTAATCTCTCTCTTCCCCTTGACTCACAACAACAGTAAAGTTGAGTTATTAGTTAGTACTAATCCTTTAAAAGCTTTTACCCATGTTGTTATCGCTATTCAAGTTATTTTTAGTTGTACTTTGAGTGAATTGACACCTGATTTGTAGTTTATAGATATAAATTAACTGTTATCTGGAAACATGTAAACATAGTGAAACAGAAGCAATGATTAATACCATGTAATTGTAACTTGGTGTGAGTGTATAAAAAAGGAGCTGTACTAGCATTTGGCAGAGATGCCTGGCAGTAAATGCTAACTAGAGAATAAAGAGAAAGAAAAGAATTTGGCTCTCTCACTTGATTTTCACTGACGCCATCTCCTCCTGTGGGACCCCTGGGTCCCCCCGGGGCTGGACCCTGGCAAGTCATTAAAAAATGAATGCCCCAGGTGGGAGAAGGGGGAGGTGTGCTTGCCAGCCACCTCCAAAGGGAAAGTCACACTGTTCAACATAGCTAGGGAAACCTTCTTGGAGTGAGAGCAAATGTACTCAGGGACCTCGATGAGTCTATGGTTTGTACGATGGTAGGGGGCCAACCAACTAATGTACTTCCTTATTGATACAGGGGCCAAACACTCAGTGGTGACCCAGCTAGTCACATCGCTCTCCACTTGTAGGGTTAGACATTGTAGGGGCCACAGGAAAACAGGCAGAACAGGCATTCTTTTTGCCCCATAATTGTACTATGTAAATTATGCATGAAGTTTTTGTATGTGCCTGATTGTGCAGTGCCCTTACTGGGCCATAATCTGCTAAATAAACTAAGGATTAATATATCTTTTGTTGACTATGGCCAGATAGACTTGCAGGTGCAACGCTTGTTCTAACTCTATCCCCAGAGAGGAGTGGAGGGTTTTGCTACTGCATCTAGAAAGCCTCCAAGCCAAAAACTAATTCAAAAATACCCTCGTGTTAAGGAAGAAGAAAACTCCCCTGGGCTGGCAATAAACCAAGTGCCAGTGTGAATAGAGTTAAAACCTATGGCACTGCCTGTCAGTCAGAAACAATACCCAATTCCTAGGGAGGCCTTGGAAGGTATTCAGGTGCATTGACAAAGGCTCAGAGAGCACAGCACTATTATCCCAAGCCAGACACCCTGGAATGCTTTTTTCCTTTTCAGAAAATTGAGGACTAATGATTATTGGCCAGCAGAGGACTGAGCATCATAAATGAGGCGATAGTGACTCTGCACCCACAGTACCAAAGCTCTAACTGTCCGAGTCTCCTGATTCACTTTCTTAGAGTAAAAAGATGCCTTCCTTACTATAAGACTGGCTCCTGAAAGCTGGGACCTGTTTTTCTTCCAATGGGAGGACCCGCAAAGGTGCAAACTGGACTAGACTCCTGCAAGTTTTAAGAACTCCCCTACCATCTTTGGGGAGGCTCTTGTTCTAGATCTCCACAGGTTTCCAGCACAGGACATAAGATGTGTCCTACTTCCATATGTGGATGACCTGTTGCTAGGTCATGAGACTCTCCAAGGCTGTGTTCAAGGAACAGATGAGCTTCTACATCATCTAGAGAAGAATGGATACAAGGTCTCAAAGAAGAAGGCCCAGATCTGCCAAAGGCAAGTAAAATACTTGGATTTTTTTCTCCAATGGGGGAAAGGAGGCTAGGAATAGAATGGAAACAGGTTATTTAGAACATCCCAGTCCCCACCATGAGGAGACAAGTTAGAGAATTCCTGGGTGCAGTAGAAATCTACCGTTTGTGGATCCCCAACTTTGCAGTACTGGCCAAACCACTCTATGAAGTCACAAATAGGGGGAGAAAAAGAGTCCATGGACTGGGCGCCAAAACAGGACTGTGCCTTTCAGACTCTTAAAAAGGAATTACAAGTTGCCTAAGTGCTAGGACATTCTAACCTATCAAAACCCTTTTGTGCTGTGTGTCTTAGAGAGAAGCAAGACAGCAGTGGGTGTATTAACACAGGATATCTGGTCATAACTTAGACCAGTAGACTACCACTCCAAGCAACTAAATGGGGTTGCAAAGGGCTGGCCAACATGCTTAAGAGTGCTAACTAACTTTAGGACAAGACCTAAAAGTGTGAGTGCCACATGCTGTAGTGACTCTGATGAATGCCAAAAGACATCACTGGCTCACAAATGCCAAACTCACTAAGTACCAGAGTTTATTATGTGAAAACTCAAGACACACAGTAGAGGTGTGTACCACTCTAATTCTAGTGATACTGCTCCCAGTGAATGAGGGAAAGCTGCAGCACAATTGCTTGGAAGTGCTTGATGCAGTATACTCCAGCCAGCTGGACTTTCTAGATCAACCCCTAAGGGAGCCTGACTGGGAGCTGTATGTAGAAGGAAGCAGCTCCATGAACTCAAGGGGAGAAAGGCAGGTGGGATATGGTGTACTGACTCTAACAGAGAGTATAGAGGCATGGCCTCTACCCCAAGGCACTTTTGCTCAGAGGGCGGAACTTAATGTCCTGACTTGAGCCTTAGAGCTCAGTGAAAGAAAAAGAGTAAATATCTTTAGAGATTCTCATTTTGCCTTTCTTGTTCTCCAAGTATATGGGGAAATTTACAAAGAGAGAGGACTCTTAACTGCTGGGGCAAAAATCTTAAATATCCAGGAGAAATTCTCCAGCTGTTAGAAGCAATTTGAAAGCCAAAACAAGTAGCAGTGATCCACTGATGAGGACACCAGAAGGGAGGAATGTTAGAAGCCCAGGGAAATGTCAGAGCAGATGCAGAGGCAAAGTGGGTTTCTACCCTGTCCTACCACAAGGGTACTATAGCTCCTGTCATCCTGTGGGCCCCAGAACTTGCACCCAGATATTCCAAGGGACAGAAAAGTTGGAGAGAGAAAGAAGGGGCCAAGGAAATAAAGGACAGCTAGATGCAACTGCTAGATGTTAGAGTTGTCGTTTTCCCCCTTTTAGGGCCAGCAGTACTCCAGGCTTTGGATGCTGCAACCCGTCTGGGACAAGAAAAGACAGAAAAACTGCTAGGGAGATATTTCTATCTCCCTCTCTTGGCAACCCTAGCCAAGAAAGTCAGCCTGTGTTGCTCAACCTGCCATCAGAATAATATAAAACAAGGACCTCAGTATCCCTTGGTATTCAGTCCTATGGGGCAGCTCCCTTTGAGGAAATACAAATGTACTTCACCAAGATGCCCCAAAATCAAGGTTACCAGTACCTGCTTTTGTTAGTATGCACCTACTCAGGATGGGTAGAGGATTACCCCAACTGGACTGAAAAGGATAGAGAAGTAATAAGGGCATTGCTCAGAGAAGTTATTCCCCAAGGTTTGGACTGCCACTTCAGATAGGCTTTGACAATGGCTCAGCCTTTGTGGCTAAAGTAGTAAAAGGAACAGTTTAAGCATTGCACATCACCTGGAAGCTTCACACAGCTTACAAACCTCAGAGCTCAGGAAAGGTGGAATGCATGAATAGGACTCTGAAGTTAGGGCTTAGCAAATTATGTCAGGAAACAGGTCTTAAATAGGCACAAATTTTGCCTCTAACATTGTTTAAGGTTCAGTGCATACCATCCAACAACACTGAGTATTCACCGTATGAAGTATTATACAATAGGCCTCCCTGAATATTACATAATTTTCCAGAGACTCCCAAGAATCAGGAGAAACAGAACTACATAGGCAATTAGAAGTTTAGGCATGGTGGTTGGTACCATATCCAAGTGGGTGCTAGATAGGGCTTTGATCAGTTTCTTTGCCTCTGTCCATTCTTTTTCCTCAGGAGACCAGGTGTGTGCCAAGGATTGGAATTTTGCTCCCCTATGGCCCAGGTGGAAGAAACCCTATACAATGATCCTGACCACTCTCACTGCTGCCAAGGTAGAAGGCATACTTGCTTGGATTCACCACAGCCAGATGAAGCCTGCAGCCCCAGTAGAGACCCTTTGTGGATAGCAGAGACTGACCCGGCCAAACTTTGTAAGCTGACCCTGAGAAGGACATGCTCTGCTCCAGCCACAAACTGGGAGCTGGCTGGTCCACACAAACTGAAGCCTGTGGCACCTCACTGTGGGGATCCTTATAATTGGACTCTGGGGAGAAAGGGGAAGTAGGGCAGAGGACTGGGAACTGTGTATGTATGTTACCAAGGAAGATCAAAAGGTCTTCACCTACTTAATTTTCTATAGCTTCTATGAGTGTGAGGGAACTCAGAAAGGGACCTCTACATATAATTCAACTCAATATTCAGTGTGTGACCCAGCGGATAACCAGCCCAAGGTCTATTATGATCCTACAGATCCTCCTACTACAGCAATATTTGAAATAAAAATAGCAGCAGGAGGATGGGGGAAATGGATAGAAGGACCAACGATAGCCTAGACCAAAGTTAAAGGAAACTCCAGACAAGTTACACTGAGGTTTGATGAATATGCAGCCATAAATCAGGCACCATGGGATGAAGGAAGGACCTGCAGGTCTCTCAGCTGGGAGAAAAGCTACAGGGTAGAAGAAAAACATATATGCTCACAAAGTTTCACCTGTAAAACCAGCTCTGTATATTTGTCATGTGTCTTATTGGCCACCTGGGAAAAAGATAATTCCAAGAAAAGAGAAGTATACCTGAGAATAAGAACAGCCCTGTCAAATTGCACTAGCCATGGGTGCAATCCCTTAGAGCTAGTTATACCCAATCCTCATCACTTGGAAAAAAAACAAGGTATTAACCCTTGTGATTAATGAAGCTGGCTTAAACTCTTATGCTCAACTCTTCATCTAAGGCCAGATACAGAACTACTCAGTTTGAGTCTTCCAAGTATATGTCTTTTTATGAAGAAGCAATTAGACCCCTACCACCACTGCTGCCAATAACTAAGAACTTGTTCCTCAGTATGGCTGAGGAAATAGCCCGTTTCCTAAATGTCACCTCTTGCTATGCTAGTGGAGGAACACTAATGGGAGACAGATGGCTATGGAAAGCTAAGGAACTGGTTTCCACAGAGGCTAGGCCAAATATAATGACCCTCCACACCTCTGATGACAGCCAGTGGATTTTAAAACATACTATATTAGGGCAGCACTGCTTAGCCAGAGGAGGAGGAGATCTGACTGCATCAGTTGGAAAACTCACTTGCCTTGGGCAACGGTATTATAATGCCACCTCTAAGCAAGGTGTGTGATGAGAAAACCAGATGGAGAGAAATCCGTTGGCTAGATTCCCTGAACTAACTGAAGCCTGGCAGGACCCAGGCAGGGCCAGAGACTGGGTAGCACAACATGGACTTTACTGGACTTGTGGAAACAGGGCTTATATCCATCTTCCCATGAATTGGGAAGGAAGCTGTATAATAGGTATAATAAAGCCCTCTTTTTCCTCTTGCCTCTGAAAACAGGAAAACTGCTTGCCTATCCAGCTCCACAGCCCTTACAAAGGGTAAAGAAAGTACTCCAGATAGGAGCCTGGAAAGATGATGAGTGGCCCCCAGGGCAGATAATTCAATACAATGGGCCTGCCTTCTGGGCATAGGATGGAACTTGAAAGTACTGCACTCCCATTTATATATTAAACTGGATTATCTGATTGCAGGCAGTTTTAGAATTCATTACCAATGAGACTGGGGGAGCTCTAACCCTCCTTGTACATCAGCAAACTCAGATGAGAAACACCATCTACCAAATCAGATTGGCACTAAACTATCTGTTAGCAGCAGAAGGAAGGGTGTGTGGGAAATTAAATCTCACTAATTGTTGCCTGCAAATAGACAACCGGGGCCAGGCAGTTGAGGACCTTGTCAGGAAGATGACAAAACTGGCACATGTCCCATGCAAGCTTGGCACTGATGGAACTCCAGTAGCCTTTTTGGGGATGGGTCTTACCCTTTGGTGGGTTTAAAATCCTAATAGGAGCAGTTGTACTACTCTTAGGAATTTTCTTAATAGATCCATGTTTGTTGCCACTATTAATGAACAGCATAAGGAACATGATAGGGCCACAGTACAGCAACAAACCATGGCCCATATATACTTTACCCACCACTATCAGACCTTCCCCTTGGTATCAGATGAAGAATCTGAGACTCTAGCATAAAAGAAACTCTAAAGTCTCAAAGGGGGCAATGAGGAAGGAGGGGCAGGTTCCCTCTTCCCTGAGAAGGAAGAAACAAAAAGAATACAAGGGAAAGGAACCAGCCAGGGTAAAGAAATCAGCCAGTGATAAATTAACTATATCCCATAGTTCTATAAATGGGTGCTTAGAGTCACTTACAGTACAAAGCAAGAATAGCAGGATCTGTATGTAACTATGACCAGTGATCTGGAAACCCTTTCCCCCTTTTCCTCCCATATTTTTGAGTCCTGGTAAACCTTAAACTAAGAAATCACATGCTCATTGCGTAGATACTGTAAAGGTATAGAAACTGTAAGAAAATCAACTTTGAGGAGCCCATGTTCTGGAGCTATAAACTTCACATGCTCCGCTGGCTTTAATAAATTCTCCTTTCTTCATTGATTAAGTTATCTGAGTGTCTATTCTCCATCAGGTCTCTTCCTGCTACATATTCTGATGTAGTTCTCTATATCTCTGTGATAGGGGTTAATGTTGTGTATGGGACCTCAGTATTGTGTATAGAGAGTTGGACATAAAGAGGAACTTTAAACTTGCTTTTAGTAGCTGCTTAGAGTAGAAAATCCCCAATAGTCTGTACAAGGAAGTTAAGCATTGAATAGAGCTTGCCTGTGCAGTATCTTAGAGTGAAAATTTTTACAATCCCAACTAGTTTGATATCTTGACCTAAATCTTGTCTACAGAAGCAGGATGTAGTTTTATGCTTTTAGCCTTGCAACAATTATAGGAAGAACTCTCATCAGCTTTAGAACAAAGAATGCTTTCAACCGAAATGTCAAAAATGTTGTGCATACCTGTTGTAATAGCTATGACTATGTGGTTTATCCCCTGAAATACTGTTCTCTCCCTAGGCTCAGGGCTGTTAGCTGTTTCTCAGCTAGCAGATGCCAGCCAGCTAATAAAGGCTCTTTAAATTTATAATCAATTTGGGCTCTGTTCAATAATTACTCATGCTCAGTCCATATCATTTGGAGGCCCCAGAGAGATAAGCAAGGCCTTCTTGGCATTTGGGTCAGAGTCCAGCTGGAACCCTGTTATTGCACTTCTTGTGGGAGATCTCTGGGAAGATGTTCCTGAGCCCCAGAAGACAAAGTTGAGGAAGTTTGCCATCTCAAAGTTCTGCAATTTGACTCTTAGAACCAATTGAATTTGTACTTGCTAGTAAGATTTCTTTCGGTTTCTGTGGCACCGCAATGGGTGTCTTTGGAAGGCTGGACACAGCATTACTTCTGAGACTCGATCCTGGTCCATAATAGTGGCCAGTGATCTTTGGTTTTGTTTGCTTACACTTGTTTTTTGTTCCAGTGTTGTCTTTTGTCTGCTTGTAGTTTTGTTTGTGTCTGTTTGTCCAGTAATGGGTCAGTCACTGTCATGTTCATCTTGTGCCTCGTTAGAGTATTTTAAATATTAGGCACTGGGTTGAAAAACTTAGACCAGGTGGCCTCTCCGGAGAGTTACCTGACCCCATTGGATCTCTAGGAGAGGTGCCTTCTGAAGACATTCCAGGGCTCCATTTTTCCTGTGGGTCTCAGACAGCTTCTCAGCAGACACCCCCAAGCCCTAAAAATCTCAGAATTTGGGAAATTGGAGAATTCAAATTCTGACCTCCGGATGTAAGTCAGGTCAATCTTTTGTTTTGCTAATTTCTAGCTTTCTATCTGTTCTGAAGTTTCTCTCTGTTCATCAGAGTTATCTCTCATGACATTTTCTGGTTTGAGCCACCTTCCTCGGACTTGCTAGGTCTCTTTTCTTGGATCCAAGACCTCTAGTGTCAGGGCTTTCTGTTTGACCTTTCCCCAGAGGAAATTGCTTTTTCTGTTAGCTCCTGTCTCTCCTCTTGTGTGAGGCACTTAGCCTGTAATGCTATGTACTTCCTTCTCAGGACTGCTTTTGCTGTGCCCCATAAAGTTTGAATTGCTGTATTTTTTTTTTCATTTGTTTCACGAACATTTTTTTAATTTTTTCTTGATATTGCTGGTAACCCATTCATTAGTTAATAACATGCTATTTAGCCTCCAAGTGTTTGAATGTTTTTCAGTTTTTCTATTGTAGTTGATTTCTAGTTTCATGCCATTGTGATCAGAGAAGATGCTTAATATAATTTCAATCTTTTTAAATTTATTGAGCCTTGTTTTGTTTTCTAACATGTGGTTTGTCCTAGAGAATGTATCATAAGCACTTGAAAAGAATGTATATTCTGCTGCTTTGGGGTGAAAGTTTCTGAAGATATCTATTAAATCCAGTTGATCTAGTGTGTCAATTTTGGTGGCTGTTTCTTTGTTAATTTTTGTCTGAAGGATCTATCCATTGATGTTAGCGAGGTATTAAAATCCCCTACTGTTATAGTATTGCTGTTGATATCACCTATTATGTTCATCAAAATCTACTTTATATATTTAGGTGCTCCTATATTAGGTGCATAGATATTTACAATGTTTGTATCTTCCTGTTGCATTGCTCTCTTTATCATTATGTAGTGACCTTCTTTAACCCATAATATAGCCTTTGTTTTAAAGTCTATTTTGTCAGATATAAATATTGCTACACAAACTTTTTTTAAATTTCCATTTGTGTAAAATACTTTTTTCATCCCTTCAATTTCAGTCTATGTGTATCTTTTGTTCTGAGGTGGGTCTCTTGTAGACAGCTTATGTATGGGTCCTGTTTTCTTTTCCATGCAACTACCCTATGTCTTCTGATTGGAGAATTTAATCCATTTACATTTAAGATTATTATTGATACTTATTGTAATTTTATTCTTTAAATCTATAATCCTCTTTTTATCAATTTCTTTTTTTTTCCTTTGTTCTTTTTAAAGCAGGCCCCTTAACATTTCTTGCTGTACTGGTTTGGTTGTAGTGAATTCCTTGAGGTGTTTTTTTTTCTGGGAAGGTTTTTATTTCTTCTTCAATTTTAAATGAAAGCTTTGCTGGATATGAAAACTCATCTGAAGATAATTAACTGCTTTTCTCTTGCAGCTTTTAGTATTTTTTCTTTTTTTCTGAACTTTGGCATTTTAATTATAAAGTGTCTTGGTGTAGGCATCCCTGGGTTCCTCTTTACTGGGACTCTATGTGATTCTTGAACTTGTGTGACTGTTTTCTTTATTAATTTAGGGAAATTTTCAGCTATGATTTCTTCAAACAGGTTCTCTATCCTTTGTTCGTTCTCTTGTTTTTCAGGAACCCCTATGATGCGGATGTTGTTTCTCTTCATGTTGTCACAGAGCTCTCTTAAGTTTTTCCTTCATATTTTTGAATCTCTTTTCTTTTTGCTGCTCTGCTTCTTGCTTTCATTTATCTTGTCCTCTAAATTGCTGATTCAATCCTCTGCTTCATCCAGCTTGCTATTGATTCCTTTGAGTGCAGTATTCATTTCTAATACTGTAGTTGTCAATTCTGACTGGGGTGTTTTTTTTTTTTTTATAATTTCAATATCCCTTTTGATGCTTGCTATCTCTTTATTTAAGTACTCATTATGTCCATCCATTGTTGCTCTAAGATCTTTGAGCATCCTAAAAATCATTATTTTAAATTCTGCATCTGGTAGTTAGTTTACTATCATCTTCCATTTTGTTTGTGCATTAGGTAGAACTCTCTACGTTTGAAATTTTTGTGGTGTCTTTGTCAAGAAGATAAGCTCAGTGTTACTGACCTCCAGGCCACCTGTTTTCCTTGTTCTAGAAATGCTTTTGAGAGTACTATTTTCCCTCATATTGTATGTATTAAATGCAGTTGGTCCTTTCATGGGTACAGTTATTTCTTCAGGTTGACTGGCTCTAAGGGTCAACCTTGATCATGGGTATTACACACTGTTCAATGTCTTTCCTGTTGCGCATATTTATTGTTCATAATGTCTGGTGTTTGTTAGATTCCACCTTTGGGCGTGCTGCTTGTGTAGGTAGCTGAATCTAGGGTTGGTGCTGTCTGGCAACCACTACCAGTTGTGTTGCCTTTAGATTTTCTTCGGTTTGTGTCAGCTGTTGTTTGTAACCTGCTGTGGGCTACCTGTGTGTAGCTACTGCACTTTTTGCTGTTTTTGTTTGCATTTTATGTGCCTGAGTAGTGTGGGAGGGGTCAACCTTTGTATAAGGATTCACTTCCTCCTGCTTAGAGATGACAGCAGCTCCATGAAAGCTCCAAGCTCTGTAAGATTTGTCCACACTATTCAGCTGCTTCTCATCCTCCTCTTGCTGCTGCCCACAGAGTCTCTGTAGTAAGACTGTAGTGTGGGCTCAGACTGGCCTCACCAACCATCCCCTTTAAAGGTTGCAAACTTGGTGGGTTAGGGCAGTTGAAGTTGTGAATACAAAATTAGTGAGACCCTCTACTTCAGGAATTTCTTGGTCAGGAGTTGAGTACAGGAAGTGTGGCCCCTACTCCAGAGCTCAATTCCTCAGCCACTTCTTGATACTCAAATTTTATTTCTCCCTAACAAGATGAGCAGCAGGTTCAGACTGAGTGTGGCTGACAGTCCCCTCTGCAGTTCTTTCAGCTGGTGAGACCCTGGTCTCAGAAAGGAAGACTGAGAGATTCCTCTCCTGGGGCTGACTGTGCCCCCCAAAATGACTGAACCCCTCAACCAAATCCAAAAATAGACTCCCAGAGACCCACACGTTAAATGTCCATGCTCCAAGTCTCTCTCCTTCCTCCTATGGAATCTAGCCCTGCAGAGCAGGATTTCCAACACCCAGGCTGGTTGACTATAAAGTTACACCCTATTCAATGCACATGAGCCACTATGCCATTGCTGATAACAGAGAGTGAAACTCACCTTAGCTGGGCCAGGTGTGAGGAGCCTTTCCTTAGGATACCTCTCTAGCAAGGGTTGTTAGGTCCTGAACTGATGCTTTTTGCTCCTAGTCCCTGGATGTGCCAGCCCTGAGCTGCCCTGGCAGGAACCTGGTGTAGACCAGTGAAAGACACTGCACGTAACTGGCCTTCAGCAACCTTCTTGGAGCTACAAGCAATCCTGAGTTTGTAGCTTCCTCTGCTGCACCCAGGTGTACATGAAAATACCAAGCTGCACGGCTAGGCTGGCTTTTACCTACACTGGGCCTGGGGCAAATTCCGCTTAAAAGGCCAAGTTTCCCTGAGTTCTACCACCTGCAGCCTCTGTCTGCTGGCTGCTTGTTAGGCTCAGCCACTGAAAAAACCTCTGCTAGAGTCTAGCACCCATAGCAATTCAGGGATTAGAAAGGGTGGTGGGTGTGGCTTCATCCCTTGGCCCCAGGTGTCAGTCTGTTCAAACTTTTTTTGCAGACCTCAGTAGGTGTGGCCCCAGGAATTCAGTGGGTATGGACTCTGAGACCCAGAGGCATGGTCTATCCCCTCTATGGACAGTTTATACTGAGCCTCCCATTAGGTGGAAGCACCAGTCCTATAGTTGGAAGCTTGTTGGCAAACGCTGTGGTCTCAATACCAGGAAACTGAGCCACTGACGTGCACCCTATTTTCTGGCTTCTTAGAACGACCCATTGCCATGACAAGTAGGAGAGAATCCTGAGGGTGGAGCAGTTGCTTTTCCCGATGCTGATGCCACACAAAGGGGATGTTCCATCCAAGAAATATGATGACTGCAGTATTGGAGAATGATTTAGCACAGGGGTTTTGGTGGCCATCCTCCACAGTGTCTCTCCCTGGACCTCCAACTTTACACTTTTCTCATGCGACTCCTGCCCTCTCAGCCCTACCTTCACCGGAGTCCTGGGTAAGTGGCTGTGAATGGGATTTTCTGCATGGGCTCTTTAAGACAGAGCCTCCATCTCAGAAAGCTCAGTTTCTTTCTCACAGAAACCCTGTTCTTTTCACTGCCAAATGCTGTCTGGGCACCTCTTCTTAGCTCTGGGGGTCTAGGCTTGGGCTCCAGACATGAGGCTGAGTAACCACACCTCTCAGGGCAGCCCTCCCTATGGTGAGAGTCACTTTGAACTCTCATTTACTGCTCACTCCTCAGAGTGGGCAGCCCTTTCCATTTCTTTGCCCTTTCTACCAATCTCAGTGTGGTTTCTTCTGTGATCCTTAGTTATAGAGTCCTCTTCCTTTATTCTAAATTTGATTTTTCAAGATGATTGTTCTTAAATTAAATAGTAATCCAACTTGGTCCTGGGAGGTGGCAGTTGGAGTGTCTGCCTACTCCATTGCCATTTTGGACCCTCTCATTTTAGTCCTTTGTAAGGCAAATCCCAGGTGGAACAGAGACTAGATAGAAAAAAACCACTTTAAGTGTGTGCATCATCTAGGTTCTTCCTGAGCCTAAAACAAACATGAAAAAATGCAGATATTTGGAAAGACAAACCACTAGCTGAACACATGAGCTTCCAACAAGAGGCAGTGCACCCACCACTGTGTGTCAGATGATGCCTGATCTCTCTGATGAGAAAACACACACTGTATACACTAGCAAGAAAGCACTGTCACTATCTGATTGCCAGGCTTCTCATTTGGTGGTTACCAGCTCTGAGAACAACAGGAGAATGCAAAGGCCCCAACAGATTTTCCTGATAAAATGAAGAAAGTCTCCTTGTCTGAGACAACAATGTGCAGGCCCTCTAAAAGTCCCACAGGTGTACACCTTCACTTGGCAGTGCTTATGGTAGGGGGAAATACATTTCAAAGATGCATTTTCAAGACTACCAATCAAAGCACTGATAAAACAGGTGGAAATTGAGAGAAAATAAACTAACATCCATGGAGAGAAGAGTCCTTCAAGGTTAGAGTCCCCCAATCCCTTTCCCTCTGATAACCACCAATCTGTTCTCTGTGTTATGAGTCTGTTTCAGTTTTTTTTTTGTTTCAGTTTTGTTTGTTCGCTTATTTTCTTCTTTAGATTTCACATACAAGTGAAATCATATGGTGTTTGTTTTTTCCTGCCTCACTTATTTCACTGAGCATAATACTCTCTAGGTTTATACATGTTGTTCCAAATAGCTTTATGTTTAAAAAAACTTACATGTTTAAAGCCAAGTAATATTCCATTGTGTATATGTAACACAGCTTTATTATCCACTCATCTACTGATGAGCAATTGGTTTGCTCTGTATCTTAGTTATTGTAAATAATACTGTGATAAAAATGGGATTCTATATATATTTTCAAAGTAGTGTTTTAGACTGGAAGTATCAATTTACCTAATATGAAAATATAGTACAGAGACATAGTAATCAAAACAGCATGGTAGTGGCATAAGAAGACACATAGACAATTGGAAAAAAATAACCAAGAAATAGTCATGCCCATATGGTCAATTAATATTTGACAAAGCACGAACATACAATGGGATAAAGACAGTCTATTCATAAATGCTGTTGAGAATATTGGACAAGTGCATACAAAAAAAATGAAACTAGACCACCTTTCTACACCATATATAAGGATAAACTCATTAAATCCAAGACTAGAAACCATAATACTCCTAGAAAGAAACAAAAACAGTAAAATCTCTGACATTTCTCTTAACAATATTTTTCTACTGTATCATCTTAGGGAAGGGAAACAAAAGCAAAATAATCAAATGAGACTACATCAAACTAAAAATTTTATATAGCAAAGAAAGCCATCAACACAACAAAAAGATAACCTACTAAATGTGAGAACATATTTACAAATTATACATCTGATAATTTGTTGAGAGCCAAAATTTATAAACAACTCATACTACTCAACACCAAAAAAAAAAAACAACACCCCAAACAATTTAATTAAAAATCAGAGGACTTGAATAGGCACATCTCCAAAGAGTACATAGAGATGGTCAATGGACACATGAAAATATGCTTAACACCAGTAATCAGCAGAAAAATACAAATTCAAAGCACAGTGAGTTAACACATCACACCTCTCAGAATGGCTGTCATCAATAAATCCACAAACAAGAAGTGTTGGCAAGCATGCTTAAAAAAGAGACCCTCACACACTTTTGGCTGATATGCAGATTGGTGCAGCTACTGTGGAAAACTGTACAGAAAGTCCTCAAAATATTAAAAATGAAAGTGGTTTATGACTCAGCAATTCCACTTCTGGATATATATCTGAAGAAACCCTAAAGACTACATTAATTGATAGAGAAAAATAAAGGGCAATAAAAAAATAAACAACTAAAAACTCAAATACACCATTTTCTTTTATTGATTACCTTAATGGACTACCTGTTACACAATAAGTATATATTACACACACACAAGCACAGACACACACACAGTATTAATTCTTGCCATGAATATGAAATGGTTGTTAACAACAGAAACACTAATTACAGAATCAAGAATATCCAGAATTCTTTCATGAAAAATATGCATAAATACTAAGTATGAATTAAAGAAAAATAATACAAGCTAAGGACAATTAAAACAAAGAATACATTAAAATACTCAAATATTTTTATTTTTATATTTCTAAAATTTGTATTAAATGTATTGGGGTGACATTGGTTATTAAATTTATATAGATTTTAGGGATATATCTCTAATACATTAACTGTACATTGTATTATGTGCTCACCAAGCCAGGTCTCCTTCCATTGGTAGGGTAAATGGGGATACATAGTAAAATGTTTTAATTAAAATTTATTAAATATAGCCCAGAATCTAAACCATTACTATAGTACACCTGTGCTGCCACACTGACTTTGTAAAGGCCTCCCTTGACAACCATCTAGAAAGCAGCCTGAGAAATCTTTAAGAACATAGATCTGCTAGCTTACTCCACAGCTTAAAATGCTTCAGTCATTCCTCATTACACTTGAAATAATGGCAAAGGAGTTTCAGTCTATGTGAGAATCTAAATGAATTTGTCAGCTCCTAATTTTCTCCAACATCAACTTCTTCTCAATTTGTCATATGTTGATTATCCCTGCCCTGTCGTTTTTCTTACTATTTTTTATTTAGAATATTTTTAAGTAATTTGTCTCCCAGATAACCCATCTCTTTTTCCTGTGTCTAATGTTCTGTTTGAGATACATTTTATTCAAAAATGTTGTGTTTTATAAACTTAATTCCTTGTGAAATTATTCATCTCTTGTGTATTTTCTCTATTTCTTTGAACATATTAATAACTCTTTTCAAGTCCTTGTTTGATCATTTCAATGTCTAGGTTTCTTCTAGGTCCATTCCTATTATCTTTTTAGTAATATATTTCTATCATCTGACATTCCTAGAAATTATTTTATTGAATGTTATACACTATTTTTTAATATCTTATGTTTAGATTATCTTTCATCAAGAAAGTTTCACCCTTTCTCATGCTAGGGAATTCCATTATTCTGAGCTAAATAAAACCAAAGTTAAACTTCTTTTTTACAGAGAGAGTCAGAGAGAGGGATCGATAGGGACAGACAGACAGAAACGGAGAAAGATGAGAAGCATCAATCGTCAGTTTTTTGTTGTGGCACTGTAGTTGTTCGTTGATTGGTCTCTCATATGTGCCTTGACCATGGGGCTACAGCAGGATGAGTAACCCCTTGCTCAAGCCAGTGACAACGGATCCAAGCTGGTAAACTTTTTGCTCAAACCAGATGAGCCTGCATTCAGGCTGACGACCTCGGGGTCTTGAACCTGGGTCCTCCTCATCCCAGTTCAACGCTCTATTTAATGTGCCACCTCCTGGTCAGGCTTAAGCTAAAATTTTAATAAGGTTTCTTTCTATTTCTGTTTCTCCCTTGTTTCTGCAGTGTAGATAACCATATTCCTTTTTTTCTGTTGATCAAGCTATCACTAGTATCACTCAATTTTTTTTATTTAATAAGCACAGTAGGTTCATGAGGAGGAAGAGATTTCAGTAGGCCCAATGTATGCCACTAAAGTCTTTTTTTTTATTTTTATTTTTTTGTTTCTTTTTTTTTTTTAAATAATTTTATTTTTTTAATGGGGTGACATCAATAAATCAGGATACATATATTCAAAGATAACAAGACCAGGGTATCTTGTCGTTCAATTATGATGCATACCCGTCACCCAAAGTCAGATTGTCCTCTGTCACCTTCTATCTTGTTTTCTTTATGCCCCTCCCCCTCCCCCTTTCTCTCTCCCATTCCCCCCTCTCCCCCGTAACCACCACACTCTTATCAGTGTCTTTTAGTTTCACTTTTATGTCCCACCTACGTATGGAATAATGCAGTTCCTGTTTTTTTCTGATTTACTTATTTCGCTTCGTATCATGTTATCTAGATCCCACCATTTTGCTGTAAATGTTCCGATGTCATCATTTCTTATGGCTGAGTAGTATTCCATAGTGTATATGTGCCACATCTTCTTTATCCAGTCATCTATTGACGGGCTTTTTGGTTGTTTCCATGTCCTGGCCACTGTGAACAATGCTGCAATAAACATGGGGCTGCATGTGTCTTTACGTATCAATGTTTCTGAGTTTTTGGGGTATATACCCAGTAGAGGGATTGCTGGGTCATAAGGTAGTTCTATTTGCAGTTTTTTGAGGAACCACCATACTTTCTTCCATAATGGTTGTACTACTTTACATTCCCACCAACAGTGTATGAGCGTTCCTTTTTCTCCACAGCCTCTCCAACATTTGCTATTACCTGTCTTGCTAATAATAGCTAATCGAACAGGTGTGAGGTGGTATCTCATTGCTGTTTTGATTTGCATTTCTCTAATAGCTATAGAAGATGAGCATCTTTTCATATATCTGTTGGCCATTTGTATTTCTTCCTGGGAGAAGTGTCTGTTCATATCCTCTTCCCATTTTTTTATGGGATTGTTTGTTTGTTGTTGAGTTTTATGAGTTCTTTGTATATTTTGGATATTAGGCCCTTATCTGAGCTGATGTTTGAAAATATCATTTCCCATTTAGTTGGCTTTCTGTTTATTTTGTTATCAGTTTCTCTTGCTGAGCAAAAACTTCTTAGTCTGATGTAGTCCCATTCATTAATTTTTGCCTTCACTTCTCTTGCCATTGGAGTCAAATTCATAAAATGCTCTTTAAAACCCAGGTCCATGAGTTGAGTACCTATGTCTTCTTCTATGTACTTAATTGTTTCAGGTCTTATGTTTAGATCTTTGATCCATTTTGAGTTAATTTTAGTACAGGGGGACAAACTGTAGTCCAGTTTCATTCTTTTGCATGTGGCTTTCCAGTTTTCCCAGCACCATTTATTGAAGAGGCTTTCTTTTCTCCATTGTGTGTTGTTGGCCCCTTTATCAAAAATTATTTGACTATATATATGTGGTTTTATTTCTGGACTTTCTATTCTGTTCCATTGGTCTGAGTGTCTATTTTTCTGCCAATACCATGCTGTTTTGATTGTCGTGGCCCTATAATAGAGTTTGAAGTCAGGTATTGTAATGCCCCCAGCTTCATTCTTTTTCATTAGGATTGCTTTGGCTATTCGGGGTTTTTATACTTCCATATAAATCTGATGATTTTTTGCTCTATTTCTTTAAAAAACGTCATTGGAAGTTTGATGGAAATTGCATTGAATTTGTATATTGCTTTGGGTAATATAGCCATCTTGATTATATTTATTCTTCCTAGCCAAGAATAAGGTATATTCTTCCATCTCATTATATCTTTTTCAATTTCCCTTAACAATGGTTTATAGTTTTCATTATATAAGTCCTTTACATTCTTTGTTATGTTTATTCCTAAGTATTTTATTTTTTTTGTTGCAATCGTGAAGGGGATTATTCTTTTGAGTTCCTTCTCAGTTGTTTCATTGTTGGCATATAGAAAGGCTATTGACTTCTGAATGTTAATTTTGTATCCTGCAACCTTACTGTATTGGCTTATTGTTTCTAGTAGTCTTTTTGTGGATTCTTTGGGGTTTTCAATATATAGGATCATATCATCTGCAAAAAGTGATACCTTTACTTCTTCTTTTCCGATATGGATGCCTTTTATTTCTTTGTCTTGTCTGATTGCTGTGGCGAGAACCTCTAGTACCACATTAAATAAGAGTGGAGAGAGTGGACAACCCTGTCTTGTTCCTGATTTAAGGAGGAAAGCCTTCAGTTTAGTGCCATTTAATATGATGTTAGCTGATGGTTTATCATATATGGCCTTTATCATGTTGAGATATTTTCCTTCTATACCCATTTTGTTGAGAGTCTTAAACATAAAATTGTGTTGTATTTTATCAAAAGCCTTTTCTGCATCTATTGATAAGATCATGTGGTTTTTGTTCTTTGTTTTGTTGATATGGTGTATTATGTTAACCGTTTTACGTATGTTGAACCATCCTTGAGATTGTGGGATAAATCCCACTTGATCATGATGTATTATTTTTTTAATATGTTGTTGTATTCGATTTGCTAGTATTTTGTTTAGTATTTTAGCATCTGTATTCATTAGAGATATTGGTCTGTAGTTTTCTTTTTTTGTGCCATCCTTGCCTGGTTTTGGGATGAGGGTTATGTTGGCCTCATAAAATGTGTTTGGAAGTATTGCTTCTTCTTCAATTTTTTGGAAGACTTTGAGTAGAATAGGAACCAAGTCTTCTTTGAATGTTTGATAAAATTCGCTGGTATAGCCGTCAGGGCCTGGACTTTTATTTTTGGGGAGGTTTTTAATGGTTTTTTCTATTTCTTCTCTACTGATAGGTCTGTTTAGGCTTTCTGCTTCTTCTTGACTCAGTCTAGGAAGGTTGTATTGTTCTAGGAATTTATCCATTTCTTCTAGGTTGTTGAATTTAGTGGCATAAAGTTTTTCATAGTATTCTACAATAATTCTTTGTATATCTACGGTGTCCGTGGTGATTTCTCCTCTTTCATTTTGGATTTTGTTTATATGAGTTCTTTCTCTTTTTTCCTTGGTAAGTCTTGCCAAGGGTTTGTCAATTTTGTTGATCTTTTCAAAGAACCAGCTCCGTGTTCTATTAATTTTTTCTATAGTTTTTCTGTTCTCTAATTCATTTATTTCTTCTCTGATTTTTATTATCTCCTTTCTTCAGCTGCTTTTGGGTTGTCTTTGTTCTTCTTTTTCTAGTTCCTTAAGGTGGGAAGTTAAGTGGTTCACTTGGGCTCTTTCTTGTTTGTTCATATATGCCTGAAGTGATATGAACTTCCCTCTTATCACTGCTTTTGCTGCATCCCATAGATTCTGATATGTCATATTGTCATTTTCATTAGTCTGTATAAATCTTTTGATCTCTGCACTTATTTCTTCTTTGACCCATTCATTTTTTAAAAGTATGTTGTTTAGTTTCCACATTTTTGTGGGATTTTTTTCCTCTTTTTTGCAGTTGAATTCTAGTTTCAAGGCTTTATGATCAGAAAATATGCTTGGTACAACTTCAATTTTTCTGTATTTGCTGATGTTGTTTTTGTGGCCCAACATATGGTCAATTTTTGAGAATGATCCATGTACACTGGAGAAAAATGTATACTCAGTCACTTTGGGATGAAATGTCCTGTAGATGTCTATCATATCCAGGTGCTCTAGTGTTTTGTTTAAGGCCACTATGTCTTTATTGATTCTCTGTTTGGATGACCGATCTAGAGCCGTCAGCGGTGTATTGAGGTCTCCAAGTATGATTGTATTTTTGACAGTTTTTGTTTTAATGTCAATAAGTAGCTGTCTTATATATTTTGGTGCTCCTTGGTTTGGTGCATATATATTAAGAATTGTTATGTCTTCTTGATTCAGTGTCCCCTTAGCCATTATGAAATGGCCATTTTTATCTCTGAGTACTTTTCCTGTCTTGTAGTCAGCATTATCCGATATGAGTATTGCTACACCTGCTTTTTTTTGGATGTTATTTGCTTGGAGTATTGTTTTCCAGCCTTTCACTTTGAATTTGTTTTTATCCTTGTTACTTAGATGAGTTTCCTGTAGGCAGCATATAGTTGGATTTTCTTTTTTAATCCATTCTGCTACTCTGTGCCTTTTTATTGGTGAGTTTAATCCATTTACATTTAGTGTAATTATTGATACTTGTGAGTTCCCTATTGCCATTTTATATCTTGCTTTCTGTTAGTTTTGTGTCTTGTTTGATCCTTCTCTTTCGTTTTTCTATCTTTTGTTTTTATTTGGTTGTATTCCATACATCTTTCCTCTGTTGCTATCTTTTTTATCTCATGTGCTTCTGTGGTGGTTTTTTCAATGGTGGTTACCTTTGAGTAATGAAAAGGGTCCCTACCCTGTTCATTGTAGCAAACTATTTTGTGAGTACTTTTGCACTCCATCGTCCTTTGCTACTGTTAATCTCCATCTTCTCCCCCTCTTTCTTTTTGTTGTTGTCACAGTTTAAATTTGGTTTTATTGTGTTCTTCTTGGAGCTTTTACTTGTGGCTCTGTTTTTTTTTTTTCTTTGTATCTGATTGGAGAACCCCCTTTAGTAATTCCTGGAGTGGGGGTTTTCTGATGATAAATTCCCTCATCTTTTCTGTATCTGTGAATGTTTTTATTTCTCCTTCATATTTGAAGGATAGCTTTGATGGGTATAGTATTCGTGGCTGAAAGTTTCTCTCTTTCAGGACTTTAAATATTGGGGTCCACTCTCTTCTAGCTTGTAGAGTTTCTGCTGAGAAATATGATGATAATCTAATGGGCCTTCCTTTATATGTTGTATTCTTCTTTTCCCTGGCTGCCTTGAGAATTTTTTCTTTGCTGTTGGTTTGTGTCAATTTCATTATGATATGCCTTGGAGTAGGTTTGTTGGGGTTAAGAAATCTCGGTGTTCTGTTTGCTTCTTGAATTTGAGGCTTTAGTTCTTTCCACAGGCTTGGGAAGTTCTCATCTATTATTTGTTTGAGTATGTTCTCCATTCCATTTTCTCTCTCTTCTCCCTCTGATATACCTATTATTCTTATGTTATTCTTTTTGATGGAGTCAGATAATTCTTGTAGGGCTATCTCATTTTTTTTAATTTTTGAGTCTCTTTCTTCTTCTCTCTGTTGTGCCTCAAGTTGCTTGTCTTCTATTTCACTAATCCTCTCTTCTATCTGACCTGTTCTATTAGCTAAGCTTGTTACTTCATTTTTCAGCTCATGAATTGAGTTTTTCATCTCTTTGATTTGTTTTTATAGTTTCAATTTCTTTGGACATATATTCTTTGTGTTCATTGAGTTGTTTTCTGAGCTCCCTAAATTGTCTTTCTGTGTTTTCTTGTATATCTCGGAGGATTTTTAGGATTTCTATCTTGAATTCTCTGTCATTTAGCTCCAAGGTTTCCAATATATTAAATTTTTTCTCCATAGATTTTTCCTCATCTAGCTGTGTTACCTCTCTTGCTTTTGTATCCATAATATTCGATTTTCTCTTCCTTAATGGCATCTGAGGGTGGTTTTGTTGATAGTATTAATGAGATTTAATAAAGAATAAAAAGTTAAAAAAAATAAAAAATCAAAAAGAGTTGTTTTTCTTTTAAAAAAATTAATAATGAAATAAAGAAAAATAAAATAATAATTTTTAAAAAAGAAAATTATTCCCCCCCTCCTTTTTTCCTCTCCTCTCCCCTTTTTCTTGAGAAAATCTTGTGGTGAACTGTGAATTATAACAAACAATGCCTGTGATGGAGGTCCTGAATTGGGGAAATGTAATAAAGGGGCAAAAAAAAAATAAAAAGAAAAAAAAAAGGAAAAAAAAGGGGGGGCGGTATGGACCCACAAAAAGCAAATAAGGAAAAAATTTGGGTCAAGAATAAAATGATTTGCTTTTAGGTGTTGGTGTTGTCTAAGAGTTATGATGAGAGGAATAAGAGAACAGAAAAATGGGGGGACAAATTAAAAAAATACTATTGTATTTAGTGGAACAAGAACTAGATAAAATGGAGAGCCAGGGATGGGAGCACTGCTAGTGAGTTAAAAAGGTGAAGTAAAAAACCCCCAAAATGCCACAAACATAAGTTTGAGTCCCAGATAAGATAATTTGTTTGTTATTGAGGTTTGAATGAGAGGAGATGTAAAGGAGAAAGGAAGAAACTAATATAGAGGGAGAAAAGAAAGAGAGAGAGAGAAAAAAAGAGGGAACCACTAAAAGAAGAAAAAAGAAAGGAGAGAGAGAGAGTTAAGGGTTTTGGAGTGCAACCCTCATAGAGAGAAAGGAAGAGGAGAAAAAAGATAATGGGAGATGTAACACTTATGGGTAGTGTAGTTCAAGGAGAGGAGAGAGTAAGACCGGCAGAGAGTTAATCGGCCAAATTGGAGGAGGAAAAAAAGTATCAAGAATGAAGATAAGAGAAACAAATGAACAAATATAATAAAATGGGATAGGTTATAAAGTCTGCAGATTATTCTTGATTTTGAGAGGTTATCTTCTTGTTTTTTCTTTTCTCTCCCTCTTCCTGGTTGGTGACTCTGTACCCCTGGTTTTGCCCCTTTGGCACGCTCAGGTAGAGGTTTGCAGTTGATAAGTCTCTATGGCAATGTCATGTATTGTGCTTTAGTCTCGTTGGGAGTCAAGGCTCATTAGCTTTCATAGGATCCGACAGTGAGAGAGTCTGTGTCTTGGAGCCTTTCTCCTAGTCTTTCCTTCCTCAATTAGTAGCCTGATAATCCAGCTATGGGGTTGTTGCTGCCTCTGCCTGGATAGTAAGAGGTTCAAAGAGCTGGCAACTCCCCACTCTATTTCCACTCAGCACAGGGCTCTGGGTAAGGCTCAGTCAGTCAGAGCTGCTAGCATAATCAGGTGGGCTTTCCACCCAATCAAAGACCTCTAGCTCTGCCACTCTGTCCGGTGACACAGGCGGGCACCCACTTCCGGGGTGCTTGGAGGAAACTCTCATTCACTATCTGCACGCGCAGACCAGGATATCCGGCCAGTAGTCTCACGCTCTGAGTGAAACCCCCAACCGCATGGAAATTTGCAGCGCTGGAATTCGCTCTCACTCCGTCCCCATGCGCGGCTTTTGCAAGGCGCTGGGGCGGCCCGAGATTCCGCTTTTGCCCACACAAAGGCCCCTGACTCTGCCCCTCTGTGCGATAACACGGGCGCGCCCTGCCGAGGCACTCGGAGGAATCACTCACTACCTATCTGCGCACGCACACCAGGATATGAGGCCGGCCACGTTTCCCTGAGTGAAACCCTCACCAGCACGGAAAATTTCCACCGTTGGAATTAGTTCTCGCTCTCTCCCGTGCGCGGCTTTCCCAGGGCGCTGGGGCTGCCCAGAGATTCTGCTTTCGGCCCACAGAAAGGCCTCTGACCCTGCCTCTCTGTGGGGCAACACGGACACCCACTTCTGGGGCTTAGGAAGAGATCTCTCGCCCACAAACTGCACACCAACCAGGAGAACGGGTAAAATGGCTGCCCCGCTTGTCTTACTTTGTTTGGGTTTGGCACGAGTGTTAGCTTGTATTGCCCGGCTTGCCACAGGAACAGTTTTTCCTCCGCTAGGATCTCCGTGCCACAGCCTGGTTCGGCCTTTTGTGCGCGGCCTGGATGTATTCACCCCCTTTGCCCACCTCAGTTTCTATATTCACAGTTACCAGAGAAAGCCGCCCTGTTTAGGTTAGTGAGGAAGGCGGAGCATTTCTTACTCCCTATTTCCTTCAGGATTTGGTTATATATTTAGCCAATTTTTCACTCGACCATACCTTCGGGTGTATTGTGAAGCATCTGGAGGCTCCAAGTATAGGTTTTTCTGTTTCTGGTTGAAGATCTTGTTGAGTTTTGGGGGAGATTTATCGGTATCGCTTCCTACTCCGCCATTACTCTGACGTCATCTCCACTAAAGTGTTTTTAATGTGTTCTAGCCTGTGGGTTTTCTCCCAAGATTTATTAAGATATAATTAATATATAAGATTTTATAACTTTAAGGTATACAACATGATTTATGTCTATATTGTTAAATAATTACCATGATAAAGTAAGTTCACCCATCATTTTACATAATTAACAATTATTTATGTATGAGAAGAATAAAAATCAACTCTTAGCAAATTTAAAGTATATAATACAGTAGTGTTAAATTTAGTCATCATATTGTTCATGAGATCCCAAACTTATTTATCCCATAACTAGAAGTTTGTACCCTTTGACCAACAGTATCCAATTTCTCACACCTTCTGGCAACCATGTTTTACTCTTTATTTTTTTCTCTCTTGATTTGAAAGAAAAGGAGAAAAAGAGTGTTTCTGTGAGAGATAGATAGATAGATAGAGAGAGGAAAGCAAAGAAAGAGAGAGAGAGAAACGCCAACTTGTTTCACTTTATTGTTTCATTTAGTTTTGTATTCATTGATTTCTTTTACAATGTGCCCTAACTGGGGTCAAACTCACTTCTGGGGTGCTAGTGCTTTATCTACTGAGCCACTTGGCCAGTGCCTGCCTACTCTTTGTTTCTTTCGACATGGAAATAAATTGTGTCCTCAATCTATGAATGGATAACAAAAGTGAGCATATATACGGAATATTATTCAGCCACAAGAAAGCACAATATCTTGCCATTTATGATAACATGACTGAATATTAAGGATATTATGCTAACAGGGACAAGTCAGAGGAAAACAAATACTGTATTTTCTCACTTATATGTGAAATCTAAAATAAAATATAAACACACTCTTTGAATGATAAAATTGGTATGTTCAGTGGGAACTCTTCCTCTGGTGATTTCAAAACTATGTAGAATCTCTGGCCTGACCTGTGGTAGGGCAGTGTATAAAGCATCAAACTGAAATGCTGAGGTTGCTGATTCAAAACCCCAGGCCTCCCCAGTCAAGGCATATATGAGAGTTGATGTTTCCTGCTTCTCCTCCATCCTTTCTCTTTTTCTCTCTCTTCCTTTCTCTCCCTTTCCCCCTTTCTTCTCAAAAATGAATAAAAAAATAAACAAGAATCTCTGAGTCCTTGGCAGTGGAAGAATATTTTCAAAAAGTAATTCTCTCTTTTTTTCCCCAAACATTCTTTTTAAATTTCTTTGGTTCCTTTCAATACAACTTCATATTTAAAAAATAAATTAAAAATAACATTTTCAGTACATTTGAGGTCCTGCAATTCTTTAATATACTATTTACTCTAGTTTTGTCAGACCTGTTGGGATCTCTATTTTCTGACAGTGACCTTTATCTGGTCAAAGCTCAAGTTATTTACTTACAATATTGAGAGTATTGGTAACTTTCTGTAAAGAATGAAGCTACAGTTCATCAACAAATATCTGTGTGCTGCTTTTCTTTCCACAATCTTATCCTGTCTATAATAGATCCATTTAAGGAATGTTAAATGTCTCCAATTGATACATATAAAATTTCCAATAAATGTTGACTTTTATTTTACTATGACTATTGTTATATAATACTATCAATATAATTGTTCCCTCACTTGCTCAAACCACACTACTTTCCAGAACAGCCAGAAGAGTTAAAAGAGTATGCCAAGCATTATTTTAAATAGCTCACATTTCATATCAAATATATTATTATAAACAACTAAACACCTGACTTTTGGAGATTCACTCTATACTAACTGACATTTAGATAATAGGGTTGCTTATGATGTAACTTTTATGCATTGTATCTTATAATAAATTAATAATAGTTTTTGACAAGATGGCGATGCAGTAGATGGACGTACCAACTTCCACCTCCCAGAACCAAGTGGATTACAAACTAATTTTAAGGACCATTATTTGGAAAAACCAACTTTAGACTAAACTAAGAGAATTATTCAACCAAGGAACACTGAAGAAGACACACTCAGACTGGTAGAAAATGCGAAAATGCAGAGAGGGCTGCCCAGCTCCCCAGAGCAAATGGCAGTCAGGAGAGACTGGCATGGCAGGAACTGAGTTTAGCAGAGAGGGGAGGGTCCTGAGTTCCAGGAACAAAGCCCCAGCTTGCAGCCCCAGAGCCTAGAAGAGGCATATGGACAGTATTTAGCTGGAAACAAGACAGGATACTGTTTGTGAGAAAGAGTCTGATTTCTCAGACCCAGGATTCTTCTTAAAAGGACCATGCAGAAAACCTCTCTCACAACCACTCACCCAGGGCTCCAGGGCACAGGGAGAGAGGAAAGGACTGGAATAGCAGCAAGAGAATGTAATCTAGGAGGCACAGGGAGAAACATTTTGAAAGACAGCCACCCTAAACATTGGGATGAGTAATTCCCCCAATCTGAAGTGAATATTTCCCCTGGAAACAGCAATACCAGCAAAGGGAAGCAGGACAGCAGCCAAACAAGCTCTCCTATGGCACTCAGAGCAGAGTCACTTAGAAGGAGGGAGCTTTTAGGACTACAGTAGTGAGTCTTAGGGTCTGAGCTACAGTGCCCCCACCCACATGGCTAAGGGCTTGCCTGAGGGCAGGTGGCAGCAGAACATGGAAGCGTGGTTCTGTCCACAAGGGCAGAAACCAGCTGGCCACCACTGAGGCCCAGGTGGGAGCTCAGTATTGCCCAGCTGGGGAAGAGGGGACATGCAAGAGTGGTCAAGCCCAGCTGTGGGCAACCTGAAGTCCAGTCTACAAGGGAAGGGCAGGAGCCCCGAAAGGGGTGGAGACCCACCCTTGAGCAAGGGTGCAGGAACACAGCCTTGCCCTGCCAGCAGAACCGAGGTTTTGGCCTGACTTGGGAGCCAGCTCCACCTGTGGGGGTGGAGCCAAAAGCCCAGAACAGGCAGAGTCCTGCTACTGAGCATGAACATGCAGGCCCACCCAGAAGGTGAAACCAAGGATTGCAGCTGTCCCATGAGCAGGCTCCTCCTGCAGGGGTGGGGCAAAAGCCTGGAATAAAGAGGAGACCCTCAGCTGAGAAAAGGTGCTCACCCCTGCCCTCAGGGCTGAGCATAATGCCAGCCACAGGAGCAGGGTGAAGGTCAAGGCCGCCAGGTCTTGTACACCGTAGCATGTGACCACAGCCACTCCCGAGAAGGAGAGGTGGAAACCACAGCAACAGCCCCAGTGGGCAGGCACCAGCAATGTCCATACCTGAATGCCCTAGGCAGCAACAGCAGAGGGGGTGGCGAGCCTGCACACAGACCATACCTAGGGAACACAGAGGCCACACCCAGTGGAATCCAGTGACCAAAGCCTTCTTTTACACAGACAAAATGAGAAAGCAGAGAAATGCAACACAAATGAATCAAGAGAAATCCCCTGAATGGGACCTGAATGAGTCAGATATAACCAAATTACCAATTGTTATTAAAATAACAATTGTTAGGATGCTCAAAGATATTAGAACAACAATAGGTGGTCATTACAAACACCTAAATAAAGAGATAGTAAATATAAAAAAAGACATTGAAATAATAAAAAAGAATCAATCAGATGACAAATACAATATCAGAAATGAAGAACGCAATGAAAGGAATTAAAAGCAGGATGGATGAAGCTGAGAATCAAATCAGCAAGTTAGAGGACAAGATAAATGAAGGCATGGAAGCAGAGCAGAAAAAAGAAGAGACTCAAAATGTCTGAGGAAACTCTTAGAGAGTTCTGTGACAACATGAAGAAAAATAACATCCACATCATAGGGGTTCCTGAAGAAGAAGAGAAAAAGCAAGAGATAGAGACTTTGTTCAAACATATCCTAGCTGAAAACTTCCCTCAGTTAAGGCAGGAAAATGTCTCACAAGTTCTAGAAGCTCAGAAACTCCATTAAAGAGAAACCCAAAGAAATCTACACGAAGATACATCATAATTAAATTACCAAAGCTAAGTGATAAAGAGAAATATTAAAAGCTGCTAAAGAAAAAAAGACTATCACCTACAAAAGAGACCCCATAAGGATGACTTCTGACTTCTCAACAGAAACACTTGAGGCCAGAAGGGATTGGCAAGAAATATTCAAAGTAATGCAGAGCAAGAGCCTACAACTAAGACTACTTTATTCAGAAAGGCTATCATTTAAAATTAAAGAAGAAATAAAAAGCTTTCTAGACAAAATAAAGAACTCAAGAAATTCATTACAACCAAACCAATGCTGCAGGAAACGCTAAGGGGCCTGTTGTAAACAGATCAAAGGAGAAAAAATATATAGCAAAAGAGGAATACAGTTTTAAAAATAAAATGGCAATAAACAACTACATATCAATAATAACCTTAATGTACATGGATTAAATGCTCCAATCAAAAGACACAGAATAGCTGTGTGGATAGGAAAACAGGACCCATACATATGCTGTCTACAAGAGACACACCTTAAAACAAAAGATGCACATTGACTGAAGATAAAAGGTTGGAAAAAAATATTTTACTCAAATGGAAATAAAAAAAAAGCTGGGGTAGCAATACTTATATCAGACAAAATGGACTTTAAAACAAAGGCTATAATATGAGATAAATAAGGTCACTACATAATGATAAAGGGAGCAATCCAACAGGAATATATAACTATTATAAATATCTACGCACCAAATATAGAAGAATCTAAATATATATATAAAGCAGACTTTGATGGATTTAAAGGGCGAGATCAACAGCAATACTATAATAGTAGGGAATTTCAATACCCCACTAACATCACAAGATAGATTCTCAAGAAAGAAAGTTCACAAAGAAATAGCAAACTTAAAGGACATACTAGATCAACTGGATTATAATAAATATCTTCAGAACCTTTTACCCTAAGCAGCAGCACATACATTCTTTTCAAGTGCTCATGGTACATTATCTAGGATAGACAACATGTTAGAGCACAAAAGCGGTCTCAAAAAATTTAGGAAGATTGAAATCATATCGAGCACTTTCTCTGATCACAATGGCATGAAAGAAAAAATCAACCACAAGAGAAGATCTGAAAAATACTCAAACACTTGGAAACTACATAGCATGTTATTAAATAATAAATGGGTTAACAATGAGATCAAAGAAGAAATTAAAAAATTCCTAGAAACGAATGATAAGGAGCATACATCAAGTCAAAATTTATGGGACACAGCAAAAGCAGTCCTGAGAGAGAAGTTCATAACATTACAGACATACCTTAACAAGCTAGAAAAAGCTCAAATAAACAACTTAACCCTGCATTTAAAAGAACTAGAAAAAGAACAGCAAGTAAAGCCCAGAGGTAGTAGAAGGAAGAAAATAATAAAGATCAGAGCAGAAATAAATGACATAGAGGCTAAAGAAACAGTACAGAGAATCAATGAAACCAGGAGCTGGTTCTTTGAAAAGGTAAACAAGATTGATGAACCTTTAATCAGACTCACCTAGAAATAAAGAGAGAGGACTCAAATAAATAAAATTAGAAATGAGAGTGGAGAAATAACAACTGATACAACAGATATACAAAATATTTTAAGAAAATACTATGAAGAACTGTATGCCAAAAAACTAGACAACCTAGATGAAATGGACAAATTCCTTGAAACATAAAATCTTCCAAAAATTAATCTGAAAGAATAAGAAAACCTAAAGAGACCAATTACAAGAAATGAGATCAAAACAGTTATCAAAAAACTCCCAACAAAGAAAATTCCTGGGCCTGATGGCTCCACAAGTGAATTCTACCAAATATTCAAAAAAAAACAAAACAAAACACAAAAACTAAGTCCTATACTTATCAAGCTATTTCAAAAAATTCAAGAGGATGAAAGACTTCCAAGCTCCTTTTATGAGGCGAGTATAATCCTGATTCCAAAACCAGGCAAAGACAACACAAAAAAAGAAAATTATAAGCCAATATCCCTGATGAATTTAGATGCTAAAATCCTCAAAAAAATATAAGCAAACCTAATCCAGCAATATATGAATGAAATCATACACCATGATCAAGTGGGATTTATTCTTGGGAGGCAAGGCTGGTACAATATTCACAAATCAATGAATTTGATTCATCACATAAACAAAAGGAAGAAGAAAAACCACATGACAATTTCAATAGATGCAGAAAAAGTATTTGATAAAATCCAGCACTGATTCAGTATCAAAACTCTCAACAAAATTGGAATACAGGGAACATACCTCAACATGATAAAGGCCATTTATGACAAATCCACAGCCAACATCATACTCAATGGGAAAAATTTAAAAGCAATCCCCTTAAGATCAGGAACAAGGTAGGGGTGCCCCCTTTCACCACTCTTATTCAACATAGTTCTGGAAGTCCTAGCCACAAAAATCAGACAAGAAGAAATAAAATGCATTCAAGTTGGAAAAGAAGAAGTAAAACTATCATTATTTGCAGATGATATGATATTGTATATAGAAAACCCTAAAGCCTCAGTCAAAAAACTACTGGACTTGATAAATGAATTCAGCAAGGTGGCAGGATATAAAATTAATACTCAGAAATCAGAGGCATGTTTATACACTAACAATAAACTGTCAGAAGGAGAAACTAAGGAAGCAATCCCCTTCACTATTGCAACCAAAAAAATAAAGTACCTAGGAATAAATTTAACCATGGAGATTAAAGTCTTGTACTCTGAAAATTATTAAACATTGATAAAAGAAATCAGGGAAGATACAAACAAGTGGAGGCATATTCTGTGCTCATGGCTAGGAAGAATAAAGATTAAAAAGTCTATATTACCGAAAGCAATCTATAAATTCAATGCAATACCAATTAAAATACCAATGACTTACTTCAAAGATACAGAACACATATTTGAAAAATTTATATGGAACTAAAAGAGAACACAAATAGCCTCAGAAATCTTGAAAAGGAAGATTAACATGGAGGTATCACACTTTCAGATATCAGGTTATATTACAAGGCCATTGTACTCAAAACAGCCTGGTACTGGCATAAGAACAGGCATATAGATCAATGGAACAGAACAGAGAACCCAGAAATAAACCCACACTTTTATGGACAACTGATATTTGACAAAGGAGGTAAGGAAATACAATGGAGTAAAGACAGCCTCTTCAACAAATGATGTTGGTAAAATTGGACAACTACTTGCAAAAAAATGAAACTATATCACCAGCTTACACCACTCGCAAAAAATAAACTCAAAATGGATAAAAGACTTAAATGTAAGCCTTAAAACTATAGGCATATTAAAAGAAAACATAGGCAGTAAGCTCTCTGACATCACTCGTAGCAATATATTTGCTGACTTACCTACACAAGCAAGTGAAATAAAAGACAGGATAAACAAATGGGACAATATCAAACTAAAAAGCTTTGCACAGCTAAAGACAATAAGAACAGAATAAACATACAAACTACACAATGGGAGAACATATTTGACAATACGTCTGATCAGGAGTTAACAACCAAAATTTATAAAGAACTTGTAAAACTCAACACCAGGAAGACAAACAATCCAATCAAAAATGGGTAAAAGAAATGACTAGTCACTTCTCTAAAGTGGACATACAGATGGCCAATAGGCATTTGAAAAAATGCTCAACATCACTAATCATTAGAGAAATGCAAATTAAAACCACAATGGGATATCACCTCACACCAGTCAGAATGGCACTCATCAACAAAACAACATAGAATAAGTGCTGGTGACGATGTGGAGAAAAGGGAACCCTCCTGCACTGCTGGTGGGAATGCAGACTGGTGCAGCCACTGTGGAAAACAGTATGGAGATTCCTCAAAAAATTAAAATTCAAACTGTCTTTTAACCCAGCTACACCACTTTTGGGAATATACCCCAAGAACACCATAGCACTGTTTGAAAAGAAGAAATGCACCCCCATGTTTTTGGCAGCATTGTTCACAATAGCAAAGATCTGGAAACAGCCCAAGTGTCTGTCTGTGGAAAAGTGGATTAAAAAGCTTTGGTACATATATACTATGGAATACTACTCAGCCATAAGAAATGATGACATCGGATCATTTACAACAACATGGATGAACCTTGATAACATTATACTGAGCGAAATAAGTAAATCAGAAAAAACTAAGAACTATATGATTCCATACATAGGTGGGACATGAAAATGAGACTCAGAGATATGGACAAGAGTGTGAGGGTTACAGGGTGTGAGGGAGGAGAGGGAGAGGGTTGGAGTAGGGGAGGGACACAAAGAAAACCAGTTAGAAGGTGACAGAAGACAATTGGACTTTGTGTGATGGGAGTGCAGCATAATCAAATGTCAAAATAATCTAGAGATGTTTTCTCTGAACATATGTATCCTGATTTATCAATGTCATGCCATTAAAATTAATTTTAAAAAAAGATTATTTTAAATAAAATATAAAAATTTATCTCTAAAAAAATGATATAGTTTTCATTTTACTTGTTTGAGTGTCATAAAAAGCTCTCTGCCTACTTCAATTTATTATAAAAAAGAACACGATGACCTATTTAAAGAAAATTTTCTGATCTAAAGAGTGCAGCCTTCACCCTGGCCGGTTGGCTCAGTGGTAGAGCATCAGCCTGGCGTGCAGAAGTCCCGGGTTCGATTCCCGGCCAGGGCACACAGGAGAAGCGCCCATCTGCTTCTCTACCCCTCCCCCTCTCCTTCCTCTCTGTCTCTCTCTTCCTTTCCTGCAACCAAGGCTCCATTGGAGCAAAGATGGCCCGGCCACTGGGGATGGCTACTTGGCCTCTGCCCCAGGCGCTAGAGTGGCTCTGGTCACAACAGAGCGACACCCCAGAGGGGTAGAGCATCGCCTCCTGGTGGGCAGAGCGTAGCCCCTGGTGGGCATGCTGGGTGGATCCCGGTCGGGCGCATGAGGGCGTCTGTCTGACTGTCTCTCCCCGTTTTCAGCTTCAGAAAAATACAAAAAAAAAAAAAAAGAGTGCAGCCTTCAATAATACATTTTAGCAAGTTCTATATGACAGACACATCACAGTCAATATATCAACATGCAGATTTTCCATGGTTATTATTAAAGTCCCTTAACCTGATGACTCATGCTGTCCTTGGCATAAAAAGCTTGTTGGTTCTTAACCCTTTGCTACACATGTGCAGTAAACCAGAATTATGCTTGCATCTTAAGAGCTCTGTCTTAATACAGAAAATACTTTTTCTTCAAGTTCAATACATTTATTTATTATTCATCCCTCTTCCAGAGCTCAAAAAATGCCAGTTTGTAGAAATATGTTTTGTCCTTTTTTTTGCTTTTCCATAAAAAGTTTTAGTCACAGTATAAAGTGTACAGTGGTACCTTGAGATACGAATTTAGTTCATTCTGTAACCGAGCTCGTAAGTCAACTCTTATATCAAACTGCCAATACTGAACTCATGCGCCAACATACCAACTAGTGGCAGCTTCCAGAATCATGACTTGTATCTTGAAATTTCGCTCAGAACTCAAACAGAAATATGGACCGAGTCACAGCTTGTATCTTAAAAAAAATGTGTATGTTGGTCTGTTCATATCTCAAGGTACCACTGTATATTACTTTCATAGAAAATTAATTGGAAGGAAACAAAGTTTGGGATAACTGTAAAAATCTTGGGGTAACTAAACCTCACAACAAAGGAAAAATTCTTATTTGTCCCAACTATTAGTTACTGCCCACGAGACACTCTGCTGTGTAATTAAGAAATGAATATAGCATGAGACATTCTTATTTGCTTTGCTATTGCATTGAAAGGAGGCTGTTTTAAAAGGTTTTGATATCAGGAAAGAGAGAATTTATTTTTCAAGTTGTAGTTATTACATCACCTAAATGTCTAAATATATGTTGAAAACAAATGTCTTATATATTTAAAATATTGATTATTCATCAGTATATTCAATTGCATTGTTTTATTTTTAGTGATTATTCATGTATCTTAAAGTTGTTAATATCTCTTACCATGGATCATGGAACATAAAGAAATGACAAAATTGACATCTAAACTCTAGATCTATCTCCAAATCCTAGCTCTGACATTAACTGTACATCATAGACATTTAAATTTAGCACCTTAGATTCTCAGAGATATGCCAATGTTTATGTTGAATGATATAAAATATCATCAGAAGAAGTATATTGTGGCATAAAGTACATAGACTTGGTAATAATTCCACTATCAACAATAGTTTACTTTCCACTGATTTCCACTGAATTGCAATATACAAAGTGAATCACTGTTTTATTACAACTCTGAAACTCCACTGATCCTTCTCAATTACTTTTTATGGACATTTAACAGGTTGATCAACAATAAGAGTGAATATTTTAGGGAAATGATGTTATACATTTAAAACTAAGAGCAGTTTTCAACCATTGGAGATGGTGACCAATAAAAAAAATGGAAGTGAGACATTTTCAAAGATGTGTTCTATTTATAAAAAATTATAATGTGAAAAATAATTTTGTCACAATACAAAGATGAAAAACAAAATTAAACATTCCCATTTGTACCAGCCACTCTATCAGGCATTTTCACATTTATTACCTCATTTAATGTGACAAATAATATCTGAGCTATTTTTTATTATTTCTACTTGTAAAATGAGAACATGGTAGTTTAGAAACTTATAGTAATTTGAAGAACATACATGTTGTTATTAACATAAAAAGAAATGCAACAATCCTATATTTAAATTTGTAGCCAATACATTCCCAGAAAACAAAAACTTCATTTTCCTAAACATTGAAAAATGATAGATACATATGAAAAGATATATTGTAACAAATTATACTAAATTAGAGCTGCAACCATTTCTCTTTATTTTTTATGACTACCAAGTAAATATTAAAATCATCAAAAAGCAGTAGTCTTAAAAAATAAAATTTATTTTACATTATGTTTTGTATTATTATCCAGATATCAAGATTGTAGCTTTTAATACTGTTATAAAATGTTGATTTGTTCCTAGTTTAAAGACAGACATGGATATATACATATATGTATTTATGTATCTATGTATTTAAAACAATGTGTGTGTATGAGTGTGTGTATGTGTAGAAAGAGATTCAAAACTTACTGCAGTGTTAAGTTTTAATGACTTTACAAGAAAAATGTTTCTACTTTACAAACTGTCATTGGAATATTTTATTATGTAAAGTCATTTTAAACTTACTTAGTTGTGTGAATTTTTGTACAGTTAATAGTTTTTTTTTACTCAAAATTGTCCATTTTTAATCAGAAACTCTAAAAATTTACCTTTAAAATCTCCCTATGAGATAGAGTCTTTCCAGCATAGTTGGTTCCAAATTAACTTTTCAATTATGAGTAAAAATAAACTTTGATGAAGTAATTAAGGAAATATTTTTGTTTTTAGTTTTTAGGCAAAAGTCTGCTCAAGACTATACTCCACAGAAAAAGGGTGAGGCTCATGTTCATTCTGACTTTCTACCTGGGGGGTACTCTCTGGCCCACAGCTGAGTAGAGTGGAGTGCAAGCAGAATGTAGTGGATGCATTCAGTTGAAGCGGGAGAGAACAGAGGTAGACACTGCCACTGAAGCAACTGAAGGTTGTTATGGAGGCACGCAGATAATCCAGAAAAAGTAAAGGCTGCCACAAGGAGCTTGCGTGAATGTCCCAATAGGCATTTGACAGAGTTTCTCATTCACAAGAAGAGTCCAGCTTCAGAGATAGCTGCCACTGAGAAGCTGAGAAGTGAGCGGAGATAAAGATTGCCGAGGTGGGAGAATTTCTTGATAAGCTACCAAGAGAGTTAATTACCTTCCAAATTAATTACTTAGAAATTAAATGTAAATTTCAAAATGGCCACACCTAGTGAGTAAAGACTACCAACTAGAATAAAAACTAAGCTCTGGGACTAAGAAGCTAAGTAAAACAGGCTAGCCCTAACAATAAGAGAAAGCATGACTTGAGAGTAGTAAATGAGGCAGCAGTGACTCTGCCCCTGACAATACCAAACCTCTTCTACACTCTCCTAAGCCTCCTCCCTGCACAAGTCTTCTGTTTTACTTGCTTGGACTTGAAATATGACTTTTTCAGTATGAGACTCATTCCTGAAAGCTGGGAGCTGTTTGCCTTCCAATGGGAGGACCTGGCTACAGTGACAAAGGTGAAGTACACCTGGACTAAGTTCCTGTAGAGGTTCAAGAACTCCCTCGCCATTTTGAGGGGAGTTCTTGGGATAGCTTGGTATCTTTAGTGGTTTTTTGCACAGGACATCGGATGTGTCCTCCTTCAGTACATGGATGATCTGTTGTTGGGTCACAACGCTCTCCAAGGATGTGCTCCAGGAATGGATGAGCTTCTACATCAGTGGTTCTCAACCTTTCTAATGCCGTGACCCTGCAATACAGTTCCTCATGTTGTGGTGACCACAAACCAAAAAATAATTTTGGTGGCTACTTCATAACTGTAATTTTGCTACAGTTATGATTCGAATATAAATACCTGATATGCATTATGTATTCTCATTGCTACAAATCAAACATAATTTAAACATAGTGATTAATCACAAAAACAATATTTAATTATATATTGAGAAATATTTATTACTAATTCCAATAAATAACATTTCACCATGGCACAGCATGGGTTTAAATATAACAACAGTAATATAACAGTAAACAACAGTGCAATATTTTGCAACAGTATGCTGCCAAATTCAGTGAGATGGTGTGGTTGCTTCTTGCTTACCAATTCAGAAATTCTTGGGGCAGTCTTTGCAAGGGCACAGTGAAGATCATTTTCCACAACAAGTCTACTTCGGTATTTAGACTTGATTACCAGCAAGCTGGAAAACCCTGTTTCGCAATGATATGTTGTTGGAAAAAGAAGAAGAAGGTACAGCACAGTCTCAGACAGAATAGGATATAACTGTAAAAACACTTAATCCAGAATTTTGTCAGTGGCATCATAGAGAAATCTGTTCTCGCTGCATCATTGTTAATTAGGTCAATGAACTCTTCTTGCGCTGTCTCTGGAACATCTTCAACTTTCACTGTGAATGGACTTCTGGCAAGTGCAAATGGGGTATCAGGTAGATTAGGAAAGTATGATTAAATTTCGTCTGCAAGCATGTGCAAATGTTCTTTCACAGAAGTCGAGTGCCTTAAACAGTCGGCTGTTTTGGCAACTATGCAATGAGCTAGATGCGCCAAACAATGCTCTGTTATTTCACACTGAAGTCAGATGGTTGTCAAGAGGAAAAGTTTTAAAACATGTCTTTGAGCTTCGTGATGAACTGAAAACATTTTTTAATCAGAAAGCAAGACCGCAATTCGAAGCACTTTTTAGCGATAAAACTGAGCTGCAGAAAATAGCTTACTTGGTGGACATCTTTGTCATCTTGAATGACTTAAATTTATCACTGCAAGGACCAAATGCAACGTGCCTCAATTTGTCTGAAAAAATTAAATCATTCCAAATGAAACTTCAGCTTTGGAAAAATAAATTGGATAAAAATAAAATTTACATTTCCTACATTATCTGCCTTCTTTGAGGAACATGACATTGAGCCAGACTTCCATAGGAGGCAGATCTTTTACACTGCAGAATCCACACAGCAGATTCCTCAGTGTGAGGCCTCTTTCAGTCTATTGGGAGTGGCAGATTCCACCTTTGGAATTTTTCTGCTCTAGGAAAAGTTCTAGTGTGAAAAAAATTAAGCAACATGCTCTATATTTGAGCGGAATCTGCTGCGGCCTCCCATTGACTTGAATAGGAGAGGAAGAAATGTGTTGGAAACTGTCATTTCTCCGCCTCTTATTGAAACCAAAAGGAGGCTGCGGTGGATTGTGTGGTAACCCGAGATTCTTGGGAACTCTCTTCCACAAAATCTGTCGCACTCCCAATAAAATCAATAGTAGGCGGATTCAATGCCGGAAACCGCTGATTTCAGCAGTCTCCTCATTCAGAATATGGGAAAATAGTGGGAGATATGGGAGATAATTATACATTGGGGAACAGTGTGAACTACATCTTATAGTGGTCTCTTATAGTATAAGACTGATGTAGTTCACACTGTGTAAATGTATGATGCTTTGTGTAAGTGTAAGCTGCTTTGTGTACTGTGTAATGATTACACACAAAGCACCTTACACTTACACAGTATTGTGTGTATGGTGTCTGTACTGTTTTTGCATTATTAACCTTTTTTACACCAGCAGGCTGTCTTGCAGGCTCTCTTGGCTCTCTGCCTTTTGCCTCTCCGCCTCCTAGGCTTCTGCCCTCAGGAGCTTGCTGCACCCGCCCACTGATGATGTCAGCAAGCACCGGACACATGTAATGCACTGCTATGGACAAGCAGCCACGCTGCTATGGACTGTGGAGCGTGGTGTGCGTTCAAGCTGAATAGCGCTGCTGCAGATGGTAGCGCGGCTTCTCAGCGGCTAAAGCCATCGGAAATATGTATTTTCCGATGGCTTTAGGCGACCCCTGTGTCCCTGTGTTTTGGTGGTTCGACCCCCACCGGGGTTGTGACCCCACAGGTTGAGAACCGCTGTTCTACATCATCTAAAGAAGAATGAATACAAAGTTTCAAAGAAGAAGGCCCAGATCTGCCAAATGCAAGTAAAACAGTGGTCCCCAACCTTTTTTGGGCCACAGACTGGTTTAATGTCAAAAAATATTTTCATGGACCAGCCGTTAGGGTGGGACAGATAAATGTATCACGTGACCAAGACAAGCATCAAGAGTGAGTCTTAGACTGATGTAACAGAGGGAATCTGGTCATTTTTTAAAAATCAAACATCATTCAGACTTAAATATAAATAAAACGGAAATAATGTAAGTTATTTATTCTTTCTCTGCAGACAGGTATCAAATGGCCCATGGACCGGTACCGGTACATGGCCGAGGGGTTGGGGACCACTGTTGGAGAGACTGTGGAGAAAAAGGAATCCTCTTTCACTGTTGGTGGGAATGTAAAGTAGTATCATTATGGAAGAAAATATGGTGGTTCCTCAAAAAATTAAGAATACAACTACCATATGACCTGGCAACCCCTCTACTGGGTATGTAATCCCCAAACTAAAAAACATTGGTACGTAAAGACAAATGCAGTCCCATGTTCATCGCAGCATTATTCATAGTGGCCAAGACATGGAAACCAAAAAGTCCTTCAATAGAAGATTGGATAAAGAAGAGGTGGTACATATATACTATGGAATACTACTCAGCCATAAGAAATGATGACATAGGATCATTTACAACAACATAGATAGACCTTGATAACATTATACTGAATGAAATAAGTAAATCAGAAAAAACTAAAAAGTCTACGATTCCATACATAGGTGGGACACAAAATAGAGACTCATGGACATAGATAAGAGTACAGTGGTTTACCAGGGGGAGGGGAATGGAGGGTGGGGAGGGAATGGAAGAGGGGGTTGAGGGAAGGGGGTGAGGGAGGGGAGGGGCATAAAGAAAAGCAAATAAAAGGTAACAGAAGAATATTTGACTTTGGGTGATGGGTTTACAATATAATCGAATGTGCAAATGATGTGGAGATGTTTTCTCTAAATGTAAGTACTCTAGTTGACCAATTCACCCTGTTAAAATTAATTGTCTAAATAAAATTTTTTTAAAAAGTATATAGTCGTTGGACTATATAAAATTAAAGATTTTATACAGATATATCATAAAATAAGTTAAGGAGCAAAGTTATGTTATTAATTCAACAGCTGCAAAAACATTTGATAACATTAATCAACAATTGATAAGATGTATATATAAACCAGATTTAAAAGGGACTTTATTAACTTAATAAAGGTCACAACTTACTGCAAATAGATTGATAATCATTACTGACCAAGAAAAAAATTCTTTCTTCTTGACTAAAACATAGTTGAAGAGACACTGAACAAGCAAAAAAATGTTAATATAAGAACAAAAAAAAAATGGACAGAAAATTTTATTTGTATTTTAAGTCCAAATTTAGGAATGGACAACTACTGAAGGTCAGCAAGGTTTCCAGGTAAATGTATCTATATAAATAATTATCGACAATAGCCTTCCTCTACATGACCAATTATCAATAAAGCAATGGGAGGGAACACCAAAGGCCTAATGAAGAAAGTGAGTGAATGAAGGAGATCCCACGGGTTGTTACAATTTACGTTTTCTGTCCAGTCTCTGACTCTTGAGAGGGTGGATAAGAGAACAAGGCTAACCCTGCACGCACCTCGTTTCCCTGATTCCCGCACCTCAACCTGTCCCCACTTTGAGCCCGCCTCTCAGAATATTCAACCAAGATCCGCCTTATAAGACTAGTCAATCAAACCTCGCCCGCTGACCTAGTCCAGTCCCAAGTCCATGCAACCCCAACTGCGCATCTCTCCAGGGACAAAACTAGCCATTCTCTATTGTACGTTGGAAACGGCGATCTCCCAGTCCCCCGCCCCTCCTTGCCCTTCCCAGCCAACGTACCCTTATTTTCCAGCTTCCCAGGCCCCGCCCCTTTCGCTGGGCGTCCCGCAGAAGCCGGAAGTAAAAGTGTTCTTTTGCGCCTGCGTGAGCCACGAGCCCAGTCTCTCCGAATCCTGACTGTTCTCTGACCTCAGTCTTCACTTGGGTCAGCAGTCTTCCCGGCTTGGGTCGGCCCTGCCTCAGGTCCGGTGGCGGAGGCGGAGAGCTCGGCCTTGGAGAAGCCAGAGATCAGAGCGTGGCCGCCGCCGAGACCCCGCACCCGGGCCTCCGATCGCCGCTAGGTTACCTCAGAGCCCCGCCCGCTACGCCCGTGGCTGTTGCTCGTCTCCAACTCCCTGAATCGGGCACTCTAGGCTGGGTCCAGTCGGGTGAGAGCAAAGGGCAGTGGAGAACAACCCTTGTATTTATAATTCGCTTCTAAAAGCGTCCTTTGCTCTCTTTCCAGAAAGAAAAAGCATCCCTGCCTTTCCCGTCCTGGGGACGAGAGACTCACCTGGTCGTCTCTTCGCCAATCTGCGGATTTCTGCGTGTTCGGTGAGCAAGGGGCTGGCATTCGGCTCCACTACGTCCCCCCATTCCTTCCCGTCTGGTGCAGGAGATACTATAGTTAGTCTTTATGTTACCCTGCTTGCGGGGACCCGTTTGCTCATTATATCCAGGTGCATACAAGTGAACTAATTATTAAGTGTATTTGTAACGGTCGTCGCCGAATGCAGCTATCCATTGTAATCATTTGTGTGTAGATCTTTTTTGAATTTAACACATAAAGTATGATCATCCGCCAGTATTAGCTGTTTTTTTTTACCTTGTACCCTGTATTTCTTTAGTGCGCTTACCAGGACCTTCATCCAGTTCATGTTGAATAGCATAGAATTTATATCCTTGCCTTGTTCCCGATCCCAGAGGGAATTATTCTATTTCACTGTTAATTACGATGTTTGTTGTATATGTTTGTAGATTTTTTTTTCTAGTAAAACGTGTTCCCTTCTGTTAGAATTAATTGGAGTGAAAAGACCAGAGTAACAGGCTTTATTGAAAGGAAGGAAGGAACCCTGCCGGCCTGACACGCAAGGGAGAGTCCCCAGCCAGGCACAGCCTGGTTGGGACTGGGTTTTGGGGGAGGGGGATAGGAACGGTCCTGCGGCATTTAGCCCATTGGCTGCTGGACCAAGGAGGTTCTTTCATGGAAGTTTGCCAGGACTTCTTGACTTATGAAGTCAGACATCCCCTTGCGGTTGGACATCTGCTGCAACCCTGAAACAGACTTACTGGCAGGTTAAAGAAATGAAACCTAAGACCTTATAGTTCTGGTGGTTTAAATTTTTATCACCAGTGAACATTAATATAGATCAGCCACTACTTTGTATCTAGTGGGATGAGTCATATGACCTTTTTCTGTTAATGAAGTGAATTATATTAATTGATGATTTCATTTTCAACCACTTTTTATTCTTCGGACAAAATGAACGTGATTTGTGATTAATATCTTTACTATTTATTTGTCGACTGCACTAATATATTATTTGCACTAATGTGTATGAATTTTTTAATTGTGCTTCTCTGGTTTTGGAAATAATCGAGAAAACTGTTTCCACCCCTATAATGGAATGTTGAAATTTTTAGTTATTTGGTGAGCTTGCTGAGAAAACAATTTGTAACTTCTCTTTCCTTTATGAGTTTGTTTTAAGTACCGAGTTATTTTTTTCTTTAATGACTGGATATAATCAAGTATATTTTAGATCATTGCTGGAAATTTTTACTTCTCTCTCTCTCTCTCTCTCTCTCTCTCTCTCTAAATGAATTCATTACTTGCACATTTTCATTTCTATTCCCTTAATTTTTTTAGTTGTTTTTTTCTTACATGTGTAATTATGACTAATTCATAACTCCTTTTGTCTGGGCTCTGTTCCTAAAGAAAATTGCTACGGGTTTGTCGACTTTATTAGTTTTCAAAGGACACATTGCTTGCTGGCTTTTCTGATTTTCTTTATTTGTTCTAAAGTATCATAATTGTATCTTGTTTTCACTTTTCTTTCTAACCATTTATACTGTTCTTTCCCCAACCTTCAGTGGTTAGGCCATTGTTACTGATTTTTTCTTCTCTGAGATTTGATGATATTTTTAAGTCTATAAATATATGTACACAACCACAACTGTGGATTTCCAGTGCTATCTGAAAGTTATTTTAATTTTCTGCTTCTGTTCTGCCATTTGAGTAACTGACTCACTAAAGAAAAATATGTGTGCATTTCCTTTCCCTATAACGTGCTTCATTTTTATATATATCTGCCACCACCTGATAGTTTCTTAATTTCCTGCCCACCCTCAAAAAATGATGAAGTCCATGTGTTTCAGGGTTTTTCTGTTTTGTTTAGTGCTGTATCCCCTGTGACTGCATGTGGTAGGATCAGGGAAATGTTACCTAAGTGAACATGAAATGAAGGAGCAGGAGGTAGGGGCCTTAAGGGAAACTGCCTTGTTCTAGACATAGATCTTAGTCAAGAGAAGGTATTCAAAGATAAAACATTTGAATAGAATGCTTTATTTGTCTACATTGGGTAGTAGGCCCAACAGGGTTTTAGGCCAGACCTTGATAATGATAGGAAATAAGGGCCTCACTAACAGCGAAGTTATAAATATTTGTTCAGAAATTTACTTCTTGGGCATTTAGGCTTTGAGCATAAATAGACCTGCATACACACCTGACAGAGGGACTCTCTAATTGGGTAACATTGAGTGTGTGTTTAATTGACTGCAAGATTCCTGAAGTAGTAATTAGTTGTAATATGATTTGCAGGATTCCTATGAAAAATAAATAATTTATTTATAAAGGTATGGGCATCTCTTGCAGTCATTCTCTGTTACGATTTCTTTACAGTTTGGACTTGCAAGGAATAAGACACATCAGATGAAAGTAGTGCAAGCAAAGGGCTGAAATTCTTGAGGCGGAATCAGCCCCAAGAAACTGTGCCACTGCGTATGTATTGAGTTTCAAAGGCCATAGCTCAGCAGATAAAGCTAGAAAGCTACAAAAGCCTTTTTTCCCATCCATACCATCCCCATCCCTGCACATCCACTGTTTCCTCCATGATCAAGGACACAAGAAGAGTCAGAGTCTCAGAGCTTATCAATCATAAAGAACATCGGTTCTTGGAGGCATTCTTCCAAGAATCTGTGTACTTGGATTCAAGTAACCCCAGGCCAGTCTCCTGTTATGGTTGACATACTCTAAGATCTCTTGTCTCCAAGTAACCCCTGCTCTGAAGTTAACTGCTGTTTAGATTTGTGCAGGGCCTTTTCCTACAATTCTCACATCATGGTTGCTTAAATGGAACATGTTATTAATATAGTAAAGAAATCACAGTTTTTATTGGCTTTAAGATATATACTTGATCCACTGCAGTGGATGGAACAGTTGTGTTTTCATTATTTGAAATTTGTGCAAGAGCATTGTAGACATTTCTATCAGAGGAGGCACCCTGCCAACTTCACTGAAGTATTTTTCTGCTGCTGCTTCTGTTCAGGTAAACGTTTGCAGCAAAATTACAGCATGGCTGTCTTCTCTGCCTCCTCTGTGTGGAATTTAGGCCGTTGATCTTTTTTAAAACCAGGTTTCAGGAACCCTGCAGCCTGTGTGGGGGAGCCCATTGATTAGAGGCTGAGCAGTAATGCCTGTTAGCCTGCCAACAGATGCAGAAGTAAGGAATATTGGGAATGGAGCACCCAGAAATCTGGTATATAAGACCACTGTGTGTATTCTCAGTATATTCTGAAGGTTGAAGGTATTGCTTGATACTTTTTATGCTTCTCAATATCATGGGCAAACTGACAGCTTAAGTTTTAGACTGCAGTGAAATTACTTGTAAAATAGGACTCTTAAACATCAAAACAAAACAAAACAATAACTCAACAAGAACCAGAGCATAGTTTTCTAGTTCTAGATGAGGTAAGATTACTCCACCTTCTTACAGGATCAGTGTGTTTGCTTCAGTGTCTCGGACTTATTATGCATAGGCGTGTGAGGGTATTTTGTGTTTGTGTGTGTGTGTGTGTGTGTGTGTGTGTGTGTGTGTGTGTATAGGGGAGGCTTGAGAGGAGTGGTCCCTTATAGTGTGCTGTAGCATCCAGGCTCATGATTGTGTGAATTGTGAAGAGACCTAGAGGATCATGACTCTTCTGCCTCAGTTGTAGCTTCTCAGCATTCTGTCTTTCTTCATGAAGGGAACATGGGTGAGGAAAGAAGCACCTCGGAGTTCCAGAAAAACATGACACAGGTAAGTAAGAGTTCATAATTTCCCAAGAGAATATTCCTATTTAACCAGTTCCTCGAGATCTGATTGTTTAGAGCAGGGATCAGCAACCTGTTTGTGTATTAGGGCACACAGGAAGTATGTCACTTAGTTTTTCCATTTAGTTGTATACTCACTTATTGCTTCTCATAAGCACCTAGATTTGGGATCAAACCCATGACCTCTGTGCCACCTGGATTGTATGTATATATTTTTTGGTGTTGAGTTTAATAAATTCTTTATAAATTTTGGATATTAATTCCTTATCAGATATATTGGCAATAATATTCTACCACTTAGTGGGTTGTCTTTTCACTTTGTTAATGGTTTCCTTTGCTGTGAAAAAGTTTTTAATTGATGTGGTCACATTTTTAATTTTTTCTTTGCTCAAGGAGATGTATCCAAAAAAATACTGCTATAAGAGGCATCCCAGATTTTAGTGTCTCTGTTTTCTTCTGGGATTTTTTGAGTTTTAAGTCTAATATTTAAGTGTCTATTTTATTGTGAGTTTATTCTTGTGCATCCCTCATTGTGTTTTTATTCATTAAACTTCATCCAGATTTGACCACTGTTTCATGTGGTGCTGATCAGTACACTGGGAGAGAAGAAAGCTGGTGAAATTGTTTCTGGAAAAAAGAATTGTTTCTTTCATAGTTGAAATTAAAACTAAGTCCTCACTTAACTTTGTTGAGTGCTTCTGTATTTTTAAATAAAACAACTAATAATAAACCAATTTCACTGTAGACTAATTGATATAAACAAGAGTTAAGTTCCCACAGTATCTCATCAACATTGTAACAAAAAGAAGTCATTCCAGGACCTGCTGTTTCATTTTTAGAGCATTTCTCTCACTTTTGCTATATGCTTTGGAGTATTGTGGATCATGTTAAGACGAATTATTTCCCATCAATCTGTGGAGAGAGAAATTGTGTTTTTTAGTGGTGTTGTGATGTCTGTGATACAGGACTTGGTCAGTCAGGAGCATGTGTGCGGGAAAGAGAAAGAGAGCTGCTGGCTGAGTACGAGGGTTGTTGTTAGAAGACCATACAGTTTTCAAATGTCCAGTGAATGGATTTTCTTTGCCCCATATTGTCACCATCATTCATACTCCTTAACTCGGGGTATTGGTACCTTCCTGACCAGAATATGTGGGATGTTTCAGGGCCCAGTGGTCTTTGAGGATGTGGCTGTGGACTTCAGCCAGGAGGAGTGGGCTTTGCTGGATCTCGCGCAGAGGAGCCTCTACAGAGATGTGATTCTGGAGACCTTCCGGAACCTGGCCTCACTAGGTAAGAAAGGCAACATTCCTATGTTTAGTTGTTTAGAAAACAAATATGACAAATCAAAATCATTCTTTATTCTAGGATTTGGGCTGAGGAATAGGAATACATTGGTAAATATGACAGACGTGGTCAGGGTCCCCATGAAACTTATAGTGTAGTGGCTTGACCATGAAAATAAACATCTGTGTGTAGAACTGTCTTTTTATTGTGAATGAAAGCCTCAAGGCTTACTGGGGGTTGAAAGTGTGGGCATAGACTTCAGGGGTCACTGAAAGGCACAAGGGAATCTTACGGTTTGAGACCTTCTGAAAATTTTGCTGACATCAATGGTCTTTACCCAAAGACCACCAGGAACATACCTAAAAGTTAAACAAGTTGGGTTTGTTACTCAATCCAGTGAGAAAAACACATGACACAGGGAGCCTGGGGTGTCTCAGTCCAGAGGGTGTTGGTACATATTATAGGATTTGAATTTTGGTTGAGTGATTTGAGGATGGCTCTGTGGATCAAGCTGTGTTAGTTTCCGAGGCCTTTTATAACAAAGTACTGCAAACTGGGTGACCAAATACAAAAGAAACTTTTTTATTCACATTTCTAGAGATGGAAGTACCAATTCAAGTTGTCTTCAGGGCCATGCTCCTTCTGAAGCTCTATGGAAAAAATCCTGCCTGTCTCTTCCTAGCTCTGGTGGTGGCCAGCAGTCATGGTATTCTTGACTTGCAGATGCATTTCTCTAAATCTGCCTCCATCTTCACAGACTTCTTCCTTTCTGTCTCTAAGTCTGTCCCTCTTTGTAAGGACACTAGTCTGTGGATTCAGGGCCCACGCTAATCCAGTATAACTTCATTTTAACTTGATTATATCTACAATGATCCTACTTCCAAATATAGCACCATTCTTAGATTCTAGGTAGATATAAAATATTTAAGAAAAATGTATCTATTTTTAAAGCAGTTCAGCAAAACCGAATGGAAGATAGAGATTTCCTATATAGCCTGTTACCCCTACACATGCACAGCCTTGCCACTGTCAACATACTCCACCAGAGTCCTACATTTGTCACAGTTGATAAACCTACATTGACACATGATCAACAACTAGAGTACAGCTTAAATTAGGCTTCACTCTTGGTATTGTACCTATTGTGCTTTGGACAAATATGCGATGACATACATCCACTGCTGTAATATCATAGAGAGTAGTTCCACTGTCCTAAAAGTCCTCTTTGCCTTCCCAATTCATCCCTTCTTCCCTTCTATCCCCTGGCAACTATTGATCTTTTTATTGTGATTATAGTTATCTCTTTTTGTGTGTGTGTGTGTGTTTCTGAAGCTGGAAACGGGGAAAGACAGTCAGACAGACTCCCGCATGCGCCCGACTGGGATCCACCCGGCACGCCCACCAGGGGCCGACGCTCTGCCCATCCGGGGTGTTGCTGTGTTTTGACCAGAGCCACTCTAGTGCGTGAGGCAGAGGCTACAGAGCCATCCCCAGCGCCCAGGCCATCTTTTGCTCCAATGGAGCCTTGGCTGCAGTAGGGGAAGAGAGAGAGAGGAAGGAGGGGGGGAGGGGGGGAAGAAGCAGATTGGCGCTTCTCCTGTGTTCCCTGGCCGGGAATCGAACCCGAGACTTCTGCATGCCAGGCCGACGCTCTACCACTGAGCCAACCGGCCAGGGCCAGTTATCTCTTTTTGAGAGAGTTATACATTATGTAGCCTTTTCACATTGGCTTCATTCACTTAGCAACATACATTTAAAGTTCTTTTATGTGTTATCATGGCTTTGATAGCCTATTTTTTATTGCACTGAATATAATATTCAATTGTCTAGATGTCCATTCATCCATTCACCTATAGAAGAACGTATATAGCCTGACCAGGTGGTGGTGCATTGGACAGAGCGTTGGACTGGGACTCAGAGGACCCAGTTTTGAAACCTTGAGGTCACTGGCTTGAGTGGTTGCTCATCTGGTTTGAGTACAGCTCACCAGCTTGAACCCAAGGTCTCTGGCTTGAGCAAGGGGTCACTTAGTCTGCTGTTGCCCCCTGGTCAAGGCATGTGAGAAAGCAAGCAATGAACAACTGAAGTGCCGCAACGAAGAATTGATGCTTGTCATCTCCCTCCCATCCTGTCTGTCTTTTCCTATCTGTCCCTCTTTCTGTCTCTCTTTCTGTCTCTGTCACAACAACAAAAAAAAGAACATATATACTGCTGCCATGTTTTGGCAATTTTGAGTAAAGCTGCTATAATGTATGTGCAGGTTTTGTGAGGGCATGTTTTCAACTTGTTGGATAAATTCCCAAGAGCATGACTGTCCAATCATATGGGTGGCACGGTGACCCTAGTTTTGTTTTTGTTTTTCACTGTACCATGGTCTCAGAGTTACCTTGTCTAAGATTGGTATTCTGTGAGATTACTGTAATTCAACAGGAGTACAAAATATACTGGTTGTAAATATCAGACTAATTTAATATTATTGAACATTAAATATGAATATCCAATTAGCTTTAAAATTTAGTTATTGATTTTAGTGAGAATAAAATGGAGAGAGGAAGAGAAGAATAGAAACAGACAGGAACATGGATCTGTTTCTAAATGTGGCCTGACTGGGGATCCAACCCACAACCTGTGTGCTTTGGGATGATGCTCTAACCAACTGAGCTGTTTGGCCAGAGCTTCAATCAGTCTTAGCCATCAGAGGCTTTGTTACAATTCCTCACCTCTAAAACATTTTTTTTTGTATTTTTCTGAAGTGTGAACTGGGGAGGCAGAGAGACAAACTCCCTCATGCGCCCTACTGGTGTCTACCAAGCATGCCGACCAGGGGGCAATGCTCTGACCATCTGGGGCATTGCTCCATTGCAACTAGAGCCATTCTAGTGCCTGATGTGGATTCCATGGAGCCATCCTCAGCGCCCGGGCCAACTTGCTTCAGTGTTGCCTTGGCTGTGGGAGAGGAAGAGAGAGATAAAGAGAAAGGAGAGGGAGAAGGGTGGAGAAGCAGATGAGTGCTTCTTCTGTGTGCCCTGCCTGGGAATCAAACTTGGGACTTCCGCATGCTGGGCCTATGTTCTACCACTGAGCCAATCAGCCAGGGCAACATTTTTTTTTTTTTACAAATATTTTATTGCAATTAAAGTCACACTTGGCGCTAAGTTTGCAGAATCAGAAGACCAAAGTGTCAGCCTTGTCTCCTGGAAATGTCTGTGGTTCCTCATTGTTTTCCTGTGTGTGACATGCCTTTCTGTTTAACAGGGTACGCACTGCATACACCCTGGCTGATCTTCCAGTGGAAGCAGGAGGAGGATCTGGAGATGACAAAGAGAGGGCCTGTCCAGGGGGAGCGCCAGGAAGGCAAGAGTTCTTGGGAGAAACTCTCTAGGTTGAGGGATATTCATTTGGAAAAATCAAGTGAAAGCCAAACATTGCTGTTTTGTCTGAGATATATTTTCCCCATACACCAGTGGTCCCTAAACCCCAGGCCGCGGACCAGTAGTGGTCCATGGGCCATTTGGTACTGGTCTGCAGAGAAAGAATAAATAACTTACATTATTTTTGTTTTATTTATATTTAAGTCTGAACAATATTTTATTTTTTAAAAATGATCAGATTCTCTCTGTTTCATCTATCTAAGACTCACTCTTGACGCCTGTCTCGGTCACATGATACATTTATCCAACCCACTCTAAAGGCCGGTCATGAGAATATTTTCTGACATTAAACCGGTCCATGGCCCAAAAAAGGTTGGGGACCACTGGGTTACACCATTGATTACTATTTGACTTTTTATTAACAGTCTTTCTTGTTTTTGAAAAGACTTTCCTTGTTTCCTTTTTGTAAGTTGGTATTTGGTCATGTACATTTTACCCTGTTCCTATTTGTTTTGTTCTCCAGTAATACCCTGTTTGTATTACTATCCATGAAAATCTTCATGGAATATTTCTCATTCAGTTTCTTATCATTTGACCCTGTGCTTGGAAGCAGAGTCTTGAAATAGTCACACTTGGAAAGCCCATTTTCAAATGTGCTTTTATCTTTTGTTTCAGATTCTGACACTCAACTTAAGACTAATGAATCAGTCACTTCACAAGATATTTATGAAGAAACGGTATCCAATGAACAGGAAATAGTAAGATTGAAGAGGAATGACGCACAGTCATCTATTTTATACAAAAAGTGGGAATACCGTGGTATTGACTATAAGAACAAAAACCATGAGAGACATTTGAGGTGAGTTGCATTCATAAAAAAGAAAGTAGTGCCTCATAATAGTATCTTAAATTGTCATAAAATGTAAAGAACACATATATAAAACTTTTCAAAAGTAGTAATTTCATAAAGAATTTTTACAAGATATTCTTACACGAATGAGACTGTGATTTTCAATGTTTGATATAATTCTGTTGTAAGCATTTATGAGAAAATTTCCATAAGTCAGAAACTCAGTGATACATAATGTAATTAATAGTTCAAATGCTATAGAAACGTTCACTGAAATTTATGTACTTTTACTGATCAATGTCACCTTTATTGAATTAATTAAAAAAAAACAAAACAAAGAAGGTCCTGGCCCATTGGCTCAGTGGTAGAGCATTGGCCAGGCATGGATTTCTGATTTTGATTCCCGGTCAGAGAACACAGAAATGCCCATCTACTTTTCCACCACTCCCTCTCTCCCCCTTCTGTCTCTTTGACTCTGATAGTAATGGCTCAGTTGGTTCAAGTGCATTGTTGTCAGGTGCTCAGGATGGCTCTGTAGGGCCTCCTCTGCCTCAGGCTCAAAATATAGTTTCAGTTGTGAGCATGGCCCCAGATGGGCAGAGCATCAGCCCCAGATAAGGGTTGTCAAGTTAATCCCGGTCGTTGTGGAAGTCTGTCTATCTCCTTTCCTCTCATTTGGAAAAGAAAAAAAAGGTAAAAAAGAACAACAAAAAAATACCCAACTCAGTGTAAGTACCAGCTCTGTGGGAACTTTCAGTTTATAATTATAATTTCCACTCTGTGGAAAAAATATATAATTACTGTTAATGGTAAAAATGTATTTATTACTAATATTGTGCTTCTTATTTTTAAATGAAGTCATGTGACAGAGAACACCTATGAATGTAACCAAGAAAATCAGCATAGACAACACTTCTGTCAAATTTCAAATCTTAATGTACTCCAGAGATCTGCTGAGGTACAATTCTGTGAATGCTGTGAATGTAAAATGGTCTTCACAGATCATGTTTCCCTGAAGACCCACGTCAGTTTGCACACGGGAAGCAAACCCTACCAGTGCAGGGAGTGTGGGAAGGCTTTCCATTCCCTCGCCTGTTTTCGGAAGCATATGAAGACCCCCGAGGAAGACAAACCCTATGAATGTCAGCAGTGTACCAGAGCCTTTGGCTATTCTTCATTCTTCAGGGCGCATATGAAGCTTCACTCTGGACAGACAAACTGTGAATGTGAGCAATGTGGCAAAACCTTTAGCTGTTCTTCATCCCTCACAGAGCACAAGAGAATTCATAGTAGAGAGAAGCCTTACAAATGCAAGGAATGTGGCAAGGCCTTTAGTTCTTCCTCTCACCTCAGAGTACATTTAAGAATCCATTCTGGTGAGAAGCCTTTTGAATGTAAGGAGTGTGAGAAGGCCTTTAGTTTTCTCTCATCCCTCACTGCACACTTGAGATTGCATAGTGGAGAGAAGCCTTATCAATGCAAGGAATGTGGGAAAGCCTTTATTAGTTCCTCCCACCTTACAGTGCATGGACGGACTCACACTGGGGAGAAACCTCATGAATGTAAGAAATGCGAGAAAGCCTTTCATTCTTCCTCAGCCCTTAGGATTCACATGAGGACACACACTGGGGAGAAGCCCTATGAATGTAAGGAGTGTGGGAAAGCCTTTCGTCAGTATTCAGTCCTGATTTTACACATCCGAATGCACACTGGAGAGAAGCCATTTAAATGTCTGGAGTGTGGGAAAGCCTTCAGTTGTCCCTCAACCTTGCGAAGACATGTAAGAAGCCACACTGGAGAGAAACCCTATAAATGTAAGGAATGTGGAAAGGCCTTTAGTTCTTCCACTCACCTCATAATGCATATAAGAATCCATACTGGAGAGAAGCCTTATGAATGTAAGGAATGTGGGAAGGCCTTCACTCGTTCCTCATCTTTCACCGCACATTTGAGAGTGCACAGTGGAGAGAAGCCTTATAAATGCAATGAATGTGGGAAAGCCTTTACTAGCTCCTCCCACCTTATAGTACATGGACGAACACACACTGGGGAGAGACCTCATGAGTGTAATAAATGTGGGAAAGCTTTTATTTATCCCGCATCTCTTAGGACTCATATGAGGAGGCACACTGGGGAGAAACCCTTCGAATGTAAAGAGTGTGGGAAAGCCTTTCGTTACTCTTCAGGCCTGACTGTACACACCCGAATGCACACGGGAGAGAAGCCTTTCAACTGTCTGGAGTGTGGGAAAGCCTTCAGTTGTTCCTCAACCTTGCAAAGGCATGTAAGAAGACACACTGGAAAGAAACCCTATGAATGTAAGGAATGTGGGAAAGTCTTTGTTTATGCTGCCTACTTTCATAGGCACATGAAAACTCACTCTAGAGAAAACATACAAATGTAAGGACTATGGGAATGTCTGCAAAGATTTTCAGATCTAAGACAATGTGAGAATTTACACTGTGGAGACATCCTATGACTAATAAAGTAGGTAATTATCCCTCATCTTTTAGATGACTGAGAACTCACAACTGAGAGAAACCCTTTTATGTAAACCATGTGGTAATGCCTTCAAAAATATTGCTTATTATAAGTCAAAGTTCCTAACAAATAAATGTATAAGAAAATTTGCACTAAAAGCAAAGATCAGTGCCTCACCCTTAAAGTGGAAAGTTGGCTCACTTGTTTCTGGTTTGCATTTTCTTATACGAATAATTAGGGTGATAAATTTCCCTTAATATTTTTCCACTCTGTTTTATACTGAGCTGCTTTTATTTGGGTTTAGATGTAAATGTTATTTCCATCATTAAGTGTGAGAGTGTATTTCTTCAAATGCAGGCAGGAGTGGTCCTTTTATTTGTTTCTGATTAACTCATTGCTAAGTGTGTAGTGATCATGGTATGAACACTTTAATATTTGTTATTTCTTTTGTATTTAGCTTTTGTAATTGGTCATTTTATTTTGATCTAGTATGGCGGACACTGGAAATTGCCTACTCAATATTTTTCACCCATTTTATTATTTTTCAGTCTACTAGTTTTTATTATTCAAAGCTTTTTCTGTTTAACAAGTAATTTAACAGAAATTGGTAAATGCATAGTTCTTCAAAAAGTGTCTCATCTGATGCTTTTGTATTTCATTCTTTGTCTTTGCTTCTTGCTGATAATGGGACCCAATGTTTTGAGAATACAAAGAGTCCTTGCATTTTATCAATAAATTCACTCCTCCAGTAAATTAATTTCTGGTTACAAGACAATAAACAAATACTTATTAATAAATATGTATTGTGTTCTACCTATCTTAGATGCCACATATCTCTGGGGATTGCTGGTGTTCTCCTTAGTCCCAGATAAGGAACGCCAGTATAGAGAAGTGGGGGATTCCACACACCTTTAGTAATCATGGCCTTAATTTAGGGATTATAGCATTTTTCATAAATAGTAATGCACTTTACATCCCATTTTGGAAATCTGAGATACGGGATTATCCCCTACATAAAATAGGAATTTCATGGAATGACTATACCTAAATATTTCAGAAATATTTCCAAAAGTAGCAAATAATTGATAACAACTAATTTTTTTATTGGAAAAGCAAAGGTAGTAAGTAAGAGGTAAAATTGAACTTGTAATGATTTTTATAACACAGCCAACCACCATGGACATATCATATAGAAATACTTACTTGTATGATATGAAGAGAGGCAGAAGAATTTTGATAAAGGATTCCAAAATAAAGAATTGACAAGTAAAAGAAATTCCTCAGGTAGTACTATGCATCAGTTAAAGTATTACACCTAAATGTGTGTACTTCAAAGAAAGATTTAAACAATAGTGTCATAAACAAGCACGTTTTAGAGACTGTGTGCAGTAAAGTACTATTTACATAAATTTCCAGTAAGCTCCATAGAAACATAAACACTAACATTATGGAAACACAGACAGAAAATACACTGACAAAATGAAGGACAGTGTTTGCTGCTGTGGAACAGGTATGCAGGTCAATAGGATAATGCCGGAATTTAGAAAATACCAATATATTGGCAATATTTTAATGTATAAAATATGTATTTGAAGGTAAATATTACTTAATACTTATGTTTTAATATTTATAGATATAATAGGTAATGTTATTTGAACATTTTCTAAGTGCCTGGCCATATTCTAAGGCTGTGTTACCACCACTGAGCATCATGTATGTATAGATTATTATTTAATAGCTTCTAGGCTGTGGCCAGGGCATTGTACATTTTACAATATTTACAGGCAACCATAATAACATAGTAAAGATAATCACTGGTCTGACTACTCTAGTTTTAATTTTATTTAATTTTTTGGAACAATTGACTTTACTGATGTGGAAACTCCTCAGTATTTGTTACATTAGTATCTATACTTTTCTCTTTTGTATTTTTTTCCTCAAATCTAAATCACTGTGTGTACTGTCAAGAGAACTAAAGATCAGAGTTGGCTTCAGGGATGTGATTTAAAAAGTACTGTATTTAAGGAGAATTGACTTAAAATAAAATTGATTTAAGGAGAAGGCATAATAATGCTGGGTTTCACACCTGGCTTGGGGGCTTCTCATGATCCTGAATATTTCAACAGTAAATAAGGGAGTTGGGTTCAATTTGAACAAAAGCCTTAGAATTGCTACATTTAGAAACACATATACAGGCTTACCGAGCCATCAAAATGGAGATCAAAAAGCTAAGAAGCGGGTTAAAACTGCCCAAGTGTTCCCCTGAGTCTCTCTAGAATTGCTATGTAGTCCTCTCTAAGGTGAGATATAGGAGGCAAGTTTTTACTTTTAAAGTTAATTATTGTTTAATGATTGATAACTGTCTGTTACACTAATGCCATGAGTTGTGGTCAGTGATGCTCTATGATTTTGTGTTTTTAACCAAAACATACCTAATCAAATATGAAATCTACAAGGTCAAGGTTGGGAATATGTTTGATAAGAGTTTTAAAAAACAACCATATGTCTGAGTAAGTATATCAGAAATTGAAAATGGTACTGAGAACCCAAGATAACTGGCTCATAAAAAGCTATCTTGTTAAAATGAATACTTGACCATTTTGGGGGGGGGTCAGGGGATTTTATTTATTTCAAGAGAAAGAGTGAGAGAGTTTGAAGCATTAACTCAATAGTAGTTGCTTCCTGTATGTGCCTTGACTTAGCAAGTCCAGGGTTTTAAACTGGTAACCTCAGCAGTCCAGGTCAAAGCTTTATCCACTGCAGCAGAGGTCAGGGAACAACACTTGACTTTAATGTAGAGAGCAGATAATGTGTTCTAGCAATGATACAGGTTATCAGTATTCTTGCATTTTCTTATACTGTATTTAAATATTTCAGGCTGCTTTTAAGTGCTATTTAATTAGACTGATTATTTTCTTAGAGTGTCAAGGATATTTTTAATTCTGTACTTCCTCTTAAAGAGTAGGCTCCAGTTTAGGTGTTCATGGATTTGCTATTTCTAAATGTTCTTGCTCCTTTAACATTCTTCAAGAAAATATCTCAACATACGTGTGCATGGAAAAGGATATTATGTAAACCAATGAATAAACTCTTCTAAGAAAATTGGACTTGAGACACTGAGAAATATTGTGGAAGCCACTGGGGTGGATGAACCTAAATGTGAAGACTTTACTTGTGAACTGCTTGAATCCAAATATGTACACGTGCTAGGACACAGTGCTTGATTTATTTTTCCAACTCTTCTTTTACAAAAGTTGCCCAGGCTAAATTGAACCAGAAAATCTAACACGTGTATCAGAGTTCTTCCTCATGGGTCTGTCAGATGATCTGGAACTGCAGTCTTTGCTCAGTCGGCTCTTCCTGTCCATGTACCTGGTCACCCTGTTGGGGAACCTGCTCATCATCCTGGCTATCAGCTCAGACTCCCACCTGCACACCCCCATGTACTTCTTCCTCTCCAACCTGTCTTTGGCTGAGATTGGTTTCACCACCACTGTGAATATTAATTGTGAACATCCAGACTCACAGCAGAGGCATCTCCTATGGAGCTGCCTCACACAGATGTCATTTTTTATGCTTTTTGTATGTATGAATGATCTCCTGATTGTGATGGCCTATGACTGGTTTGTGGCCATCTGTTACCCTCTGCACTACTTAGTTATTATGAATCATCGACTTAGTGGCTTGTTCTGTGACCATTCTCTGCTCTTCAACCTTGCCAGTTTTGAAATCCTCACCAGTAACATGTTTGTTTATTCTACTGGTGCCATATTTTGTGGTGTTCCACCTTTAGGAATTATTTTCTCTTACTATAAAATTATTTGCTCCACTCTGAGAGTCCCATCAACAGGTGAGAAGTATAAAGCCTTGTCCACCTGTGGTTCTCACCTGTTATTTGTTTAATTTATGGAACCACTGTTGGGGTGTACCTCAGTTCTGCTGTCTCACCTTTACCCAGGCATGGCATGGTGGCCTCAGTGGTGTACACTGGTTACCCCCATGCTGAACCACTTCATCTGTAGTCTAAGGAACGGAGACATCAAAAGGGCTATGCAGAAGTTTCTCAGAAAACCAATCTGATCTCAGTGCTCGTGTCATCCATTTGAGGTGTAAGTGGGAAAATGCAACACAACTAAACATCAAGACCTACAAATCCCACCTCTCTTGTTCTATCATTTACGTAGATCTCCTGACTTTCACTCCTCTCCTTGTTTACCATCTGAATATCAATTCTTTTTATATGTCTAACAGGACTGGGGAGTTTCCTGAAATCCTTTTTTTGTCATAAGCACTGCCTGACTGAATATTATTACATCAATGGAGATTTCTGTAGTTAAACATTGGTGACCCAAGCATCCCAGACTGATAAACAACACTTTCTATGTATACTAAAACTTATATCCTTTGACAGCTCTGAATTTTCCATATAAATTTATCGTCTATCAACTTTGTTTATGCAGGTATGTGATTATTTCTGTTTCTAAACCTTGGTTTTTATTAAGATCATGCAAAGCTTAAAAATACTAACACTGGATCTCATCACCATGTATTTTGATTTCATGGGACTAAAATATGGTCTGAGTATGAGGATTTTAAAGAGCCTCCTGGTGGTTGTAGTGTGGAGCCAGGTTTGAGTACTACCTATCTAAGTCAGATCTTTCCTTCAAAAATGGCCTAATATCTTGGTTCCACCTGCTCATTGATAAATGCTGAAGAATCTGAAGAAAATCAGAGGTAAAAGGTGGAAAAGGAGCCTATGGTAGCAATAGAAAATGTGTTTTCCCAGTTATTACTGACAATCTTTCTTCAAGTACCCTCTCTATACCATATAGCTGGGCATACATGCTTATGTTGAAGCTATTGCATCTTCTCCAAACTCACTTGTATCCTTTCTGATGTTGGGATGGAACTCTTGAAATCACTACTGTATTTTTCATCTTATGTCCATTTTATATACTGTCAAAAGTGTTAATAGTCATGTTCTAAAAACTCAACTTTTCCCTTAACGTTCCTTGAGAAGTAGTGGTATTTTCTTTCTTCACTTGGAATTGCTGTTACTGGTTTGTTCTTTGCCTTTCAGACTTCTAATAACTCTTTAAGCAATATCATATTAAAATTTGTTCATCAAGGTGACTAATTGTTTTTTCATGACTGTGCTCTTACTGGTAATATGAAATGAGGTACAAACATATTTTGAAGTGTCAGCAACAGGAAGGTGGCAAAATAAGCTCAGTAAGAAGTGTTTGTAAATGATGTGTCTTGGCCATGAGTATGTAACTGGAAAATCAGTGGTGAGATTGTATTTATAGTTGCTGTGTGCTCTAATGATGCCTGAGGATCATGAAGTCACTGGTTATCACATGAAATTGGCCTTTTATACTACTATAGAAATGCCAAGAACCATGATTTTAGCAAAAGGGTATTCTTTCCTCTCACCAGTGATAGTCTGGTTAAGACTTCACTTTGTTACTATGCTTCCCTGTCTTTTGTTATGATAACTGAAGCTTTGTGGACTCCTTTTGAGTTCTACACAATTGTATACAAAGGAATCTTCATATCACTTAGTGACAAACCAACCTCCACATTCCTCTTACTCAGAAAACCTGGATGAGTAGTATTTAGAAGGTTACAATATACAACTAACCACATACATCCCAATTTTTTCAGGAGAAAAAAAGGAAACCATTTTTATTAGTTTTTTCAGATGAGAGAACACAAATATAAAAAGTTTTGGAGTGAGTTGATTTCTTTCTCATTAGCATAAATTAGAACTGCTGGGAACATTCGTTAAATTTCGCTGTGGAATGGTTGAAGATTGGCCTGATGTTGATGGAAGAGCTCTCCTTGTATTACAGGAATCAAGTGGTCTTGAATCTGTATGACCAGAAGTGGTATAATGAGGTCTACAGAAGTTTTCAATGGAGAGGAAGTTCTACCCACTTGCCAGGTTGTCTCCAGTGAATATATGTTGAGTTTTTCTGTGATTAACCAGGAATATGCTGGAAAGCAGACAGATGTGATCTGAGTCTTGAAGAGCCTGAACACAAAGTCCTGTGGGTGATAAGGCCATGTGGTTAGCAGTATCTGAGATGCTCCCAGTGATACCCGATTTCTGTTTTCCATTCTCCATTCCTATGTATTTGCTCCTATTGAGTTTTAGCTGGACATAGGGCCTCACTTCCAATGATGAATATAGAGAAATGATGGCAGTTCACTTCTGAAAATAGAGTGTAAGAGATCTGGGTTTTTCTTGCTGCCCTTCTTTGGCTCTTAAGGTTGATATACCCCAACCTTCATGTTTTGAGATGCCCAATCAAGAGACTCACATGTCAAGGAACAGGGAATTCTCTGGCCAATAGTCCCCAAATACATGACACCTACCAACAGCCTTGTGAGTGAATGTGGAAGTGGGCCTCAGCCACTCAAACCTTAAGATGACTACAGCCCTAGGAGACACCTGTTACAACCTTATGAGAGGTTCCCAGAAGTGGTTAAATATCAATTACCAAATAAATATATAAAATATATAAAAATTAAGTTTAAAAATACACCATTGTAATTCAATTAAAAAAAATGTATTGATGCAGTCAGAGTAATGGTGACATGAGATAATCCTGATCTTGGAATTTCAACAATTGAACAAAAGTAATGAAATGAAGGAATTCCATCTGAGCTTCCTGGTGTTCCTGAATGATCAATGCACTGAATGGACCAAAGTTTGAATTGGTGGGAAAGAAGGACAGAAGATAAAATGCATTTTCACAGTGGGCTCTTGAGGGGGGAACAAACCTGGATTGACTTTGTTGTTTGTTTTTCTCTACTTGACTTAGAAGAGAAGCTCAGACTGGATTTTGTCTGAGTGGTACAGAGAGGGAAACCTGGAGTGGCTTTTTCTGCCATGAGGAAATGTGAGCGAGAGGAGAGAGGGAGAACCAAAGTGGCCACAGCACGGTGTCATGGCCCATGTTTCCATGGTCTGCCTACAGTCCACACTTGGTAGAGACAGAGGAAACTAAGGTATGGCCCCCAGCCTCCCAGATCTTGCGTCCTTCACCTCGCAATAAGGACAGTGGTAAAAACAAGCCCTACAGCTAGCTCTCTAGAGTCATTCTCTCCTCTGAAGAACAGAAGTGATCCACGTCTGGTCCCCAAGTCTGTTGATAAATTTAGGAGTACCCAAAAGCCCAAGATCACCATTGCTAAAGCCATGAAGCTGAAGTTGTAAAACCTTTACAACACTCACCAAGCACCAACATGATTGTGGCCTGGCCTACATTATTGTGAAAGAAACATCAGCAGATGACTGTGTAAGAGCTTCACAGAGCTAAAACTTGTAAAACATTTGACACCTACTGTAAGAAACCTCTCAAAACCAAAATTTACTTTTCTTTTTCTTATTCTTTTTTCTCTTTTGAATTTTATTTTCTTTGCTTTTTATATTTTTTACTCATTTTGGGGGGATGTTTTTATTTTTCTCTGTTTTTGAACTTTTTTTCCTGTGGTGTTTTTTTCTTGTCATAATTTTTAAAATTTTTATAATTTTTATGTATATTTTAATTTTAATTTATCTTTATTTAGGTTTTTATTCTTAGGGTTCTTAATACCACTTTTAAATGCCATCAAGGAAGAAGAAATCAAATACATGGCTACATAAGAGAAGATGTAGTGCTGAAAGAAAATAAAAATTCCCCAGAAAAATATCTTAATCTCATGGAAACCTTGGAATTAAATGATATACAAATCCAAATTGAAGTTCTGAAAATACTCAACAAGATGTGAGAATACACCATTAGGAAATTTAAGTGAGCTCAGGGAAAAAAATGAATAAAATGCCTCAACAAGAATATTAAAACTTTATTAAAAGTGATGAAGAACTCAATTCATGAATTGAAAACTGAGGTAGCAAGTTTAGATAATAGAACAAGCCAGATAGAGGAAGGATCTGTGACATTGAAGAAAGACAACTAAAGATGCTAAAGAGAGAAGAGGAGAGAGATTCATAAATTGAAAACACTGAGAGAGCCCTGCTAGAATGGTCTGACTCCATCAGAAAGAGTAATATAAGGATAATGGATATATCAGAAGTAGAAGAAGAGAAAGAAATGGAAATGGAGAGCCTAATCAAACAAAACTTGATGAGAATTTCCCAAGCCTATGGAAAGAGTTAAAGCCTTGAATCCAAGAAAAATCAGACCAAACAGGCTTACTCCAAGGCACATTGTAATAAAATTGTCAAAAGTCAGTGATGAAATATAAATCCTCAAGGCAGATAGGGAAAAGAAGAACGTAACATATAAAGAAAATCCCATTAGGTATTAGTTAAACTTCTCACCAGAAACTCTATAACCAGAAGAGAGTGGACCCAAACATTCAAAGTACTGAAATAAAGGACCAACCAAGAATACTATATTTATAAAATTTATCCTTCAAATATGAAAGAGAAATAAAAACTTCTACAGTCATATGAAATCTGAGGGCATTTATCACCAGAAAACCCACTGCAGGAAATACTCAAGAGGGTTAGTCAACCAGATACAAGGAACAAAACAAGTTAAAATGACAAATAGAAGTCCAACAAGGTCACAATAAAAACAAGGATAGTCTGTGACAATAACTGCAGTAGGAAAGGAAGTTGGAGTGCAGAAGCACTCATAAGACAGAAGATTCTTGTACATATGTGCATTTGTCTCTTAATAACCTAATGGGAACCATCCAAGAAAAAGCTACTAAAATACACAGCTTAAAAAAAAGGAAACAGAAAAGAACTATGGAATACCATCAAACAAAAACAACTTACAGTAACACAAAAGAGAAGAACCAAATGAGACACAGAGCTACCAGAAAACAAAACATAAAATGGCTGTAGAAATCCTCAAGTATCAATAATTACTCCAAATATAAATTAACGAAACTCACCAATAATGAGGCACAGAGTAGCGGATTGGATTAAAAAGCAAAAGCCAACCGTATGCTGCCTTCAAGAGACACATCTAAGATGCAAGGATGAAAGTAAACTCAAAGTGAAAGGTTGAAAACTGACTCCCCAAGCAAATAATATCCCCCCCCAAAAAAACAGGTGTAGTCATACTCATGTCTGACAATGTTGACTTCAAGACAACAAAGGTAACCAGAGACAAAGGTGGACATTTCCTAATAATAAAGCAGACATTGTCTTAAGAAGACATAACACTTCTTAATATATATGTACCAAACCAGGGAGCACCAAAATATATGACATCTACTAACTAATCTAAAAATAGAAGCAGACAAAAGCATGATCATACTTGGAGATTTCAACATACCACTGATAGCTTTAGATAGATCATCGAAAAAGAAAATTAATAAATATCTGCCTTAAAGGATACTCTGGACCAAATTGACATAATAGACATTTATAAGACATGTCTTCCCAAAACATCAGATTATACATTTTTCTTCAGTGTGCATGGAACATTCTAAAGGATAGATTGTGTATTGGGCCAGAAAACAAACATCAACAAATTCAGGATGATTAAAATTATACCAAGCATATTTTCTGATCATAAGCCTTTGCAATTAGAATTCCACTGCCAAAAGGAAGTAAAGAAACACACAAAAAATGTGGAAACTAAAAAACATACTTCTAAAAAGTGACTCAGTAAAGAAAAGCAGAGAACAAAAGACATATACAAACAAAAATGACAACATGATATATCAAAATTTTGGGGATGTAGCAAAAGCAGTAATAAGAGGGAAGTTTATATCATTATTGGCTTATGTCAAGAAACAAGAGAGCCCAAGTAAACAACCTAACATCACATCTTAAGGAACTAGAAAAAGAAAGGGAGCCAAAAGCCCTGAACACGCAGAGTTCCACTACTGAGCTAAGCGTGGGCACGCAGTCTTGCCCAGCCAGTAGAGCCAAGGCTATCAGCCGTTCCACAAGTGGGTTCCTTGTGCAAGGGCAGGACTAAAGCCCGGAAACAGGCAGAGACCCGCAACTGAGCAAAGGTGCTCGCCACTGCCCTCAGGGCCGAGCATAATGCCACCCTTGGGGGCAGGGCAAAGGCCAAGGCCACCAAGGCTTGTGCACCTGAACACATGATCACAGCCACTCCCGTGAAGGAGAGGTGGAAACCACAGCAACAGCCTCAGTGGGCAGGCATTGGCAATGCCCAAATCCAAAAGTCCTAAGCAGCAACAGAAGAGAGGGTGGCGGGCCTGCAGACAGACCATACCTAGGGAACAAAGGCCATACCCAGTGGACTCCAGTGGCCAAAAACTTCCTTTACACAGAGAAAATGTGAAGGCAAAGAAATGCAACATAAATGAACCAAGAGAAATCCCCAGAAAAGGACCTAAATGAATCAGATATAACCAAATTACCAGATGCAGAGTTTAAAATAACTATGGTTAGGATGCTCAAAGATATTAGAACAACAATAGATGGTCATTAAGAACACCTAAATAAAGATATAGTAAATATAAAAAAGGACATTGAAATAATAAAAAATAATTAGTCAGAATTGACAAATACAGTATCTGAAATAAAGACCACAATGGAAGGAATTAAAACCAGGATGGATGAAGGGGAGAATCAAATCAGCAAGTTAGAGGACATGATAAATAAAGGCACAGAAGCAGAGCAGAAAAAAGAAAAGAGACTCAAAAAGTCTGAGGAAACTCTTAGAGAGCTCTGTGACATGAAGAGAAATAACATCCACTTCATAGGGGTTCCTGAAGAAGAAGAAAAAGAACAAGGGATAGAGACTTTGTTCAAGCATATTATAGCTGAAAACTTCCCTCAATTAAGGCAAGAAAACATCTCACACATTCAGGAAGCACAAAGAACTCCATTAAAGAGAAACCCCCAAAATCAACACCAAGACACATCATAATTAAAATACCAAAGCTAAGTGATAAAGAGAAAATATTAAAAGCTGCTAGAGAAAAAAAGACTATCACCTACAAAGGAACCCCTATAAGGATGACTTCTGACTTCTCAACAGAAAAACTTGAGGCCAGAAGGGATTGGCAAGAAATATTCAAAGTAATGTAGAACAAGAGCCTACAACCAAGACTACTTTATCCAGCAAGGCTTTCATTTAAAATTAAAGGAGAAATAAAAAGCTTTCCAGACAAAAAACAAAACAAAAAAAACAAGGAATTCACTACAACCAAACCAAGGCTGCAAGAAATGCTAAGGGATCTGTTGTAAACAGATCAGAGGAGAAAAAGAATATAGCAAAAGAGGAATACAGTTTTAAAGAATAAAATGGCAATAAACAGTTACATATCAATAATAACCTTAAATGTAAATGGATTAAATGATTCGATCAAAAGACATAGGGTAGCTGTGTGGATAAGAAAACAGGACCCATACATGTGCTGTCTACAAGAGACATACCTTAAATCAAAAGATGCACATAGACTGAAAATAAAGGGATGGAAAAAATATTTCACGCAAATGGAAATGAAGAAAAAGCTGGGGTAGCAATACTTATATTAGACAAAATGGACTTTAAAACAAAGACTATAGTTAGAGATAAAGAACGTCACTACATAATGATAAAGAGAGCAAACCAAAAGGAAGATATAACCATTATAAATATCTACGCACCTAATATAGGAGCACCTAAATATATAAAGCAGACTTTGATGGATTTAAAGGGCAAGATCAACAGCAATACTGTAATAGTAGAAGATTTCAATACCCCATTATCAACATTAGATAGATCCTCAAGAAAGAAAATTAACAAAGAAACAGCAGACTTAAAGAACATATTAGATCAACTTGATTTAATATCTTCAGAAACTTTTACCCTTAAAACAGCAGAATATGCATTCTTTTAAAGCACTCATGGGACACTCTCTAGAATAGACCACATGTTAGGGCACAAAAGCAGTCTCAACAAATTTAAGAAGACTGCAATCATATCAAGCACTGTCTCTGATCACAATGTCATTAAAATAGAACTCAACCACAACAGAAAAACTGAAAAATACTCAAACACTTGAAAACTAAATAGCATGTTATTAAATAATGAATGGGTAAACAATGAGATAAAAAAAAATTAAGAAATTTCTATAAACAAAAAATAATGAGCATACATCAACTCAAAATTTATGGGTCACAGCAAAAGCAGTCCTCAGAGGGAAGTTTATAGCATTACAGGCATACCTCAAGAAGCTAGATAAAGCTCAAATAAACAACTTGACCCTACATCTAAAAGAACTAGAAGAAGAACAGCAAGTAAAGCCTAGAGCTAGTAGAAGGAAGGAAATAATAAATATCAGAGTAGAAATAAATGACATAGAGGCTAAAGAAACAATACAGAGGATCAATGAAACCAGGAGCTGATTCTTTGAAAAGGTAAATAAGATCAATGAACCTTTAACCAAACTCATCAAGAAAAAAAGAGAGGACTCAAAATGAGAAACAAGAGTGGAGAAATAACAACTGACACAACAAAAATACAAAATATTGTAAGAAAATACTATGAAGAACTACGCCAAAAAACTAGACAACCTAGACTAACATCACTAGATAGATCCTGAAGAAAGAAAATTAACAAAGAAACAGCAGACTTAAAGGACACACTAGATCAACTGGATTTAACAGATATGTTCAGAACCTTTCACCCTAAAGCAGCAGAATATACATTCTTTTCAAGTGCACATAGTACATTCTCTAGGATAGACCACATGTTAGGACACAAAAGCAGTCTCAACAAATTTAAGAAAATTGAAATCATATCAAGCATTTCTCTGGTCACAATGGCATAAAACTAAAAATCAACCACAACAGAAAAACTCAAAAATTCTCAAACACATGGAAACTAAATAGCAGGCTGCTAAATAATGAATGGATTAACAATGGGATCAAAGAAAAAATAAAAACATTCCTAGAAACAAATGATAATGAGCAAACAAAAACTCAAAATTTATGGGACACAGGAAAAGCAGAACTGAGAGGGAAGTTTGTAGCACTACAGGCATACTTTAAGTAGCTAGAAAAAGCTCAAATAAACAACCCTGCATCTGAAATAGAAAAAGAACAGCAAGTAAAGCCCAGATGTAGTAGAAGAAAGAAAATAATAAAGATCAGCGTGCAAATAAATGACATAGAGGCTGAAGAGACAATACAGAGGATCAATGAAACCAAAAGTTGGTTCTTTGAAAGAGTAAGCAAGATCAATGAATCCTTAACCAGACGAACCAAGAAAAAAAGAAAGAGGACTTAAATAAATAAAATTAAAAATGAGAGTGGAGAAATAACAACCAACACAACAGAAATACAAAATATTGTAAGAAAATACTATAAAGAACTGTATGCCAAAAAATTAAACAACCTAGGTGAAATGGACAAATTTCTTGAAACATATAATCTTCCAAAAATCAATCTGGAAGAATCAGAAAACCTAAATAAACCGATTATATGAGATTGAAACAGTTATCAAAAATCTCCCAAAAAACAAAAGCGCTGAGGCCGGATGGCTTCACAGAGGAATTCTATCAAATAGTCAAAGAAGAATTAACTCCTATTCTTCTCAAGCTATTTCAAAAAGTTCAAGAGGAAGGAAGATTTCCAGGCTCCTTTTATGAGGCAAGCATAATTATGATTCCATAACCAGGCAAAGACAACACAAAGAAAGAAAATTATAGGCCAATATCCCTGATAAATATAGATGCTAAAATCCTCAACAAAATATTAGCAAACAGGATCCAACAATACATTAAAAAAATCATACATTATGATCAAGTGGGATTCATTCTGGGGAGACAAGGATGGTACAATATTCGTAAATCAATCAATGTTATTCATCACATAAACAAAAGGAAGGACAAAAACAACATGATTATTTCAATAGATGCAGAAAAAGCATTTGATAAAATCCAGCACGCATTCATGATCAAAACTCTCAGCAAAGTGGGAATGCAGGGAACATACCTCAACATGATAAAGGCAGTCTATGACAAACCTGCTGCCAACATTTTAATCAATGGGCAAAAATTAAAAACAATTTTCTTAAGATCAGGAACAAGACAAGGGTGCCCCCTTTCACCACTCTTATTCAACATAGTACTGGAAGTCCTAGATACAGCAATCAGACAAGAAGAAGAAATAAAAGGCATCCAAATTGAAAAAGAAAGAGTAAAACTATCATTATTTTCAGATGATATGATACTGTATATAGAAAACCCTAAACTCTCAGTCAAAAAACTACTTGACCTGATAAATGAATTCAGCAAATTATCATGGTATAAAATTAATACACAGAAATCAGAGGCATTTTTTACACCAACAATAAACTGTCAGAAAAATGAAGGAAACAATCTCCTTCACTATTGCAAAAAAATCACAAAGGTACATAGGAGTAAACTTAACCAGGGAGATTAAAGACTTATACTCGGAAAATTGTAAAACATTGATAAATCAGGGAAGTTACAAACAAGTAGAGGCATATACTGTGTTCATGATTAGCAAGAATAAACACCATTAAAATGTCTATATTACCCAAAGCAATTTATAAATTCAATGCAATACTGATTAAAAATCCAATGAGTAACTTCAAAGTTATAGAACACATAGTCCAAAAATTTATATGGAACCAAAAGAGAACATGAATATCCTCACAAATCTTGAAAAGGAAGAATAAAGTGGGAGGTATCACCCTTCCAGATATCGTTATATTATAAGGCCATTGTACACAAAACAGCCTGGTACTGGCATAAGAACAGGCATATAGATCAATGAAACAGAACTGAGAACCCAGAAATAAACCCACACTTTTATGGACAACTGATATTTGACAAAGGAGGTAAGAGCATACATTGGAGTAAAGACAGCCTCTTCAACAAATGGTGTTGGGAAAATTGGATAGCTACTTGCAAAAAAATGAAACTAGACCACCAACTTACACCATTCACAAAAATAAACTCAAAATGGATAAAAGACTTAAATGTAGCCGTAAAACATAAGCATCTTAGAAGAAAACATAGGCAGTAAGCTCTCTGACATCTTTCACAGCAATATATTTGCCGATTTTTCTCCACAGGCAAGTGAAACAAAAGACAGGATAAACAAATGGAACTTCATCAAACTAAAAAGGTTCTGCACAGCTAAAGACAATAAGAACAGAATAAAAAGACAAACTACACAATGGGAGAACATATTCGACAATACGTCTGATAAGGGGTTAATAATCAAAATCTATAAAGAACTTGTAAAACTTAATACCAGGAAGACAATCCAATCGAAAAATGGACAAAAGAAATGAATAGACACTTCTCCAAAGAGGACATACAGATGGCCAATAGGCATATGAAAAAATGCTCAACATCACTAATGATTAGAGAAATGCAAATTAAAACCACAATGAGATATCATCTCACACTGGTCAGAATGGCGCTCATCAACAAAACAACACAGAAAAAGTGCTAGTGAGGATGTGGAGAAAAGGGAACCCTCCTGCACTGCTGGTGGGAATGCAGACTGGTGCAGCCACTGTGGAAAACAGTATGGAGATTCCTTTAAAAATTAAAAATCGAACTGCCTTTTGACCCAGCTATCCCACTGTTAGGGATATACCCCCAAAACACCATAGCACTGTATGAAAAGAAGAAATGCACCCTCATGTTTATGGCAGCATTGTTCACAATAGCCAAGATCTGGAAACAGCCCAAGTGTCCGTCAGAGGACGAGTGGATAAAAAAGCTTTGGCATGTATATACTATGGAATTCTACTCAGCCATAAGAAATGATGACATCAGATCATTTACAATAACTTGGATGGACCTTGATAACATTATACAGAGTGAAATAAGTAAATCAGAAAAAAAGTAAGAACTATATGAATCCATACATAGATGGGACATAAAAATGAGACTCAGAGACATGAACAAGAATGTGATGGCAATGGGGGTGCGGGTGGGGGGAGGAGGGATGGGGCGAGGAATGAGAGAGGGGTTTGGGGAGGAGAGGGGCACAAAGAAAACCAGATAGAAGGTGACAGAAGACAATTTGACTTTGGGGGAGGGGTATACAGCACAATCAAATGTCAAAATAATCTGGAGATGTTTTCTCTCAACATATGTACCCTGATTTATCAATGACACTGCATTAAATTTAATAAATGAATAAAAAAATAGAAGAAAAAAATTGTTTCTTTTTTCAAAGGATCAACAGCTATGGCTCTGGGAAACTTCCACTAAATGGCAAATCGCTCTTGCAAATCAATGGACAACTTTATACTGAAACTCTCAACTTAAAATCTGCTCAATGACTAGAATTATATGCCATGATCATGGCTTTTCAGCATTTGCCATATTCCCTCTTTAATCTATATCCAGACAGAAAATATTTACTTATGGTGTTTCCACTATAAAGACTGAAGTCTTAGGGACAAATGCTGATGAACTATTTCAGCACTTCCTCCTTCTTCAAAGACTTGTATGTCAACATAGAACTCCATGTTTTATAGGGCATACTTGAGCTCACTCCATGCTCTCTGGAGCTTTAGCACAAGGGAATTCCCTTGTTGATCAAGCTACCCCCAAAAAAATTATTTGGAGCAACCATGACAGATTGAGCATTTTAGTCTCATACTATTCATCACCAGAACGCTGCAGCCCTGTGTAAACAGTTTCAACTTTCTTGGGAAGCAGCATGGCAGATTGGGAAATCCTGCCCAAGGGTTTCTATACTACAGTCTGTCCTTTAATTTGGAGTTAACCCTCAAGGACCCCTACCAGGACAACTTTGGCAAATGGATGTTACTCATATACCTTCATTTGGCAAATAGTCCTATGTCAACATTACAGTGGGTACATATTCTGGATTTATAGTAACCTCTATCAGAACAGGAGAGGCTGCTAAGCATGTGATAGCTCATTGTCTGTATGCATTGTTCTATTATTGGATTTCCTAAACTGGTTAAACTGACAATGCTCCTGCATATGGAGCAAAAGCATTTACTGTATTTTGTCAAACCTTTCAAATTATGGGTATTTCTTACAATCTTTAAAGTCAAGGTATTATTAAAGTGTACCCAGCAAATATTTTAAGGTCAATTTAAAAAAATTTAAATGGGGGGAGTCATATCCTGGAACTCCTATGGGTCTACCATACCATGCTTTTTTTTTTTTTTTTTTTTTTTTTTTGTATTTTTCTGAAGCTGGAAACGGGGAGAGACAGTCAGACAGACTCCCACATGCGCCCGACCGGGATCCACCCGGTACGCCCACCAGGGGTGATGCTCTGCCCACCAGGGGGCGATGCTCTGCCCCTCTGGGGCATCGCTCTGCCGCGACCAGAGCCACTCTAGCACCTGAGACAGAGGCCAAGGAGCCATCCCCAGCACCCAGGCCATCTTTGCTCCAATGGAGCCTTGGCTGTGGGAGGGGAAGAGAGAGACAGAGAGGAAGGAGGGGGGGTGGAGAAGCAAATGGGTGCTTCTCCTATGTGCCCTGGCTGGGAATCGAACCCGGGTCCCCTGCACTCCAGGCCGATGCTCTACCGCTCAGCCAACCGGCCAGGGCCTATCATGCTTTTTACTTAAAAATTTTTAAATTTCTTTTGAATGCTGATGAACAGAAGATGCAAAATCTTTTTCTCCTGCAAACTACTACCTTCTTTATTTGATCCAGCTAATAACACTTTTGTCCTTTTTTAAATAGCCCCAGATATATGGAAAATATTTATATAGGTGGTTGGGGATCCTCAAACCCCTCAGCGAGATCTTCTGAGCATGGTTTTTAAGATACCAAGAGGCAGAAAAAGCCCATTAGAGATCAGGGGAACTACCAGCTTTTAGGGTATGCCCTTAAAGGCTCCAACACCCAAAAGGGGTCTCATAGGATGCCACCTGGGTTCTGCTTCAATAGTGGAAAGGAAGGTCATTGAGCTAAAACCTGCCAGACTTACATGCCTCTGCTGTGAGGAAACAGAGACACTGGAAGGTAGGCTTTCCCCTCGCTCCTCTAAGGGAGGGTTTAGTTTCTTTCAGCCCTGCTCCAGCCACCTATGATCTAACCTTGCCCAGAATGCTGGGGTTTGCCACTGAAGGCTGAAGGTGCCCAGGGCCATTGGCCCCACCTATGACACTGTGGACGAGCCTAGGGTATTTCTTCCAAGAAGCAGGTAAACTGATCTCATTTGCACAAGGGCCACTTAACTATGTCTTGCCTGAATAGTCAGGTTTTTTATTCTTCCCTCAAAGATCTCTGTTGTGGGTATTGATAGTCTTATTTTCTGCTGCTTTGTTTAATATATAGTGTTTCCTTTATTCCTCCTACCTCAATGCCCTACTCATATTTCAGGCTGGGACCTACTCATAATTTAGAGCTCTCTTTCCCCCTTTTGCCAACTTCTATTATGAATCTACCTTTGCCACCCAGCTTAGTGTATTCCAAGGTTCTCTTTACCAAGCCACAATCGCAGAGCTCCAGGGAAAAGCAACCTGGTCTCATCCCTCCAGGCAGAGGAGAACAGAAGCTCCAACTCCACACATGCTGTAGATGGCTTCTCCAGTCTACCTGAATCATTACCAGCTAGAAGCAGTGGTCATTGGGACTTGGACGTGAGTTGCAAAGTATAGAATTGTGACAATAATTCCAGTGCCATGCGGACTTTTCCTGGATGTGGACATTTCCTGGACTCCTGCTCCTTGTGACAGCTCATAACAGACTGAACTGGGGTTGGGTTGCATTTATCAGGGACTTGGCATGGTGTTGGGCCAACTTGGACTTGGTGAACTTGTTAAGGACACTACTCATTTATGGATTCTTGCTGTATTGGCCAAGAGTTTGCTTAAAGGCTTTAATCACTTTTAAAAAAATAGAAGACTGGATAAAGAAGATATGGCACATATACACCATGGTATACTATTCAACCATAAGAAATGATGACATCAGATCACTTACAACAAAATGGTGGAATCGTGATAACATTATATGGAGTGAAATAAGTAAATCAGAAAAAAAAAAAAAACGAAACCTGCAGGATTTCACACATTGGTGGGACATAAAAATGAGACTAAGAGACATGGACAAGAGTGTGGTGGTTACAGGGGGCAGGTGAGGGAAGGAAGGAGAGGGGAAAAGGGGGAGGGGCACAAAGAAAACTAGATAGAAGGTGACGGAGAACAATCTGTCTTTGGGTAATGGGTATGCAACATAATTGAATGACAAGATAACCTGGACATGTTTTCTTTGAATATATATACCCTGATTTATTGATGTCACTCCATTAAAATTAATAAAAATTTTTTATTAAAAAAAGAAAAGAAAGACAAATTCAACAGAAGGAAAGAATGTAAAAATTAGAACAGAACTAAATTAAATGGATAACAACAAAACTATAGAAAAATTAATACAGCAAAGAGCTGGTTCTTTGAAAAGATTAATAAAATTGACAAACTGGCTAGACTCACTAAGGAAAAAAGAAGAAAACTCATAAATAAAATCTGAAGTGAAAGAGGAGAAAGTACCATAGACATCATAGATATACAAAAAATCATAGTAGATTATTATGAAAGATTATATGTTACCAAATTCAACAACCTGGAGGAAATGGATAAATTCCTAGAACTATAAAGTCTTCCTAGACTGAGTTGTGAAGAAGTGAAAAATTAAAATAGACCAATAAGCACAGAGGAAATAGCAACAACTATCAGAAACTTCTCCAAAAACAAAAGTCCAGGACCAGATGGCTGCAGTAGTAAATTCTATCAAACATTCAAAGACGATTTGGTACCTATTCTTCTCAAAGTCTTCTAAAAAATAGAAGAAGCAATACTCCCTAACAAATTTTAAGAGGCCAACATAACCACCATACCAAAACCTAGTAAGGACAACACTCAAGAACTACAGACCAATATCTCTAATAAATACAGATGCAAAAATCCTAAACAAAATACTAGCAAATTAAATACAATGACACATTAAAATACCAATATATCGCCTGACCAGGCAGTGGCGCAATGGATAGAGCATCGAACTGGGATGTGGAGGACCCAGGTTTGAGACCCCGAGGTCACCAGCTTGAGCGCAGGCTCATTTGTTTTGAGCAAAAGCTCACCAGCTTGGACCCAAGGTCACTGGCTCGAGCAAGGGGTTACTCGGTCTGCTGAAGGCCTGCGGTCAAGGCACATATGAGAAAGCAATCAATAAACAACTAAGGTCTCACAACGAAAAACTGATGATTGAAGCTTCTCATCTCTCTTTGTTCATGTCTTTTCCTCTCTCTCTCTCTGTCTCTGTAAAAAATAAATAAATAAAAAATAAAATAAAAAATAATATATCACAATCAAGTGGAATTTATTCCAGGAGCACAAGTTTGGTTCAACATAGAGAAACCAATCAACATAATACACCACATCAACAAAACAAAAAAAAGAAAAATCATATGATCCTATCAATAGATGCAGAAAATGCATTCAGTAAGATATAACATTTCTTTATATTTGAAACACTCAATAAAATTGGAATAGAAGGAAAACACCTCATTATTATTTAGTGGGACACTTGAATCAATGTAAATACAATAAATTAAATTAATAAAAATTAAAAAATACCTTATTGTCATAAAGGCCATATACATCAGCTAAGATTATACTAAATGATAAAAAAATGAAGGCTTTTCTTCTAAAATCAGGAAAAAGAAAATGCTTCCCACTCTCAATTCTTATTCAACATGATTCTGAAAGTTTTAGCCAGAGAAGAGACAAAAGGTATCTATGTCAGAAAAGAACTAAAGGTATCACTTTTTGCAGATGACATGATCCTGTATATAGAAAACTTCAAAGACTCAACCCACAAACTATTAGAAACAATAAACCAATACATTAAAATTACAGGAAACAATATCAGTATACAATATAGTTCATTGCTTTTGTATATGCCAAAGATGAAACTTCAAAAAATGAACTAAAAAAAACAATGTCTTTTACAATTGCAGCAACAAAAATAAAATACCTAGAAATAAATTTAACAAAGGATGTGAAGGACTTATATACTGAAAAGTACAAAATATTATTGAAAGAAATTGGACAAACACAATGAAATAAAAAATTATTCCACATTCATGGATGGAAAAAATTAACATAGTTAAAATGGCCATATTCCCCAAAGCAATATAGAAATGTAATGCAATCTCAATGTCATTTTTGAAAGAAACAGAACAAAAAATTAATAGGTTTGTATGGAACCATAAAAATCCCAAATAACCAATGTAACCCTGAGTAAAAAGAATAAAGCCAGAGGTATCACACCTCCTAATTTCAAATTATACTATAGAGCTATGATAATCAAAACAGCATGATATTTTGTTAAGTGAAATAAGCCAGGCAAAGGAAGGAAAATACCATATGACTTCACTCATTTGAGGAATCCAATGAACAATATGAACTGAGGAATGGAATAGATGGAATCAAAGGGACCAGAGGGAAAGTGGACAGAGGGAAAGGGGAAGTTAGGATGGGATGAGAGCAGAAAAGCAAAACTGGAGGGAAGGCATTGAGGGGAAGAGGGCAAGGTGGATGTTGTGGGGAACAGGGTGAGGGGTGGAGGTATTTGCGGGGACACTAGAATCTATGTACACCCAGTAAATTAAAAAAAAATTAAAAATAGAAAATAAATAAAATCTCAAAGGAAAAGAAACTACAGACCACTATCTAATAAATACAGATGCAAAACTTCTAAACAAAATGCTAGCAAATTGAATGCAATAATACAATAAAAATAATACATCACAATCAAGTGGGTTTTATTGTAGGAGCACAAGATTGGTTCAATATACAGAAAGCCATCAATGTAATACACCCCATTAACAAAAGAAAGTACAAAAATCATGATTCTATCAATAGAGGCAGAAAAGGCATTTGATAAGATACAAGATCCCTTTATGTTTAAAACACTCAAAATGAGTATCGAAGAAAAGTATCCCAACTTAATAAAGACCATATAAAAAACAAACCATCAGCCAATATCATACTAAATGGTGAAAAACTGAAAATTTTTATCTAAAATTAGGAACACTCTCTCCTCTCTTTTTTTAAATTAATTTTAATGCAGTGACATTGATAAATCAGGGTACATATCATATGTTCAGGGAAAACATCTCCGGATTATTTTGACATTTGATTATGTTGCATACCCCTCACCCAAAGTCAAGTTGTCTTTCATCACCTTCTATCTGGTTTTCTTTGTGACCCTCCCCCACCCCCTCTCCCATTACCATCACATTCTTGTCCATGTCTCTGAGTCTCATTTTTATGTCCCATCTATGTATGGGTTCATATAGTTCTTAGTTTTTTCTGATTCACTTATATCAGTCCATATAATGTTATCAAGATTTATCCATGTTAAAAAAAAAAAAAGAAAAAAAAAAAGATTTATCCATGTTATTGTAAATGATCTGATGTCATCATGTCTTATGGCTGAGTAGTATTCCATAGTATATATGTACCAAAGCTTTTTAATCCACTCTTCCACTGATGGACACAGGCTGTTTCCAGATCTTCTCTCTTATTCAACACAGCACTGAAAGTCTTAGCCAGAGAAATCAGGCAAGAGAAAGAAATAAAAGGCATCCATATCAGAAAAGTAGAAAAGGTATTATTTTTTGCAGATGACATAATCTTGTATATAAAAGAACCCTGGAAAGTTCACCAAAAAACTATTAGAAAAAATAAACAAGTACAATTAAGTTGCAAGATACAAAAATTAATATACAGGCCCTGGCCGGTTGGCTCAGTGGTAGAGCGTCGGCCTGGCGTGCGGAAGTCCTGGGTTTGATTCCTGACCAGGGCACATAGGAGAAGCACCCATCTGCTTCTCCACTGCTCCCCCTCTCCTTCCTCTCTGTCTCTCTCTTCTCCTCCTGCAGCCAAGGCTCCACTGGAGCAAAGTTTGCCCGGGTGCTGAGGATGGCTCCATGGCCTCTGCCTCAGGCACTAGAATGGCTCTGGTTGCAACAGAGCGACACCCCAGATGGGCAGAGCATCACCCCCTGGTGGGCATGCTGGGTGGATCCCGGTCAGGCACATGCAGAGTCTGACTGCCTCCCATTTCCAACCTCGGAAAAAATACACACACAAAAAATTAATATACAAATGTATACAGCTTTCTTATATGTCAACATAAAACTTAAGAAAATCCAAAAAAATGATTTCTTTTACAATTATAACTAAAATATAAAATATATAGAAATAAACAATAAAAGAGGTGAAGGACTGAAAACTGCAACATATTAGTAAAAGAAATTGAAAAAGACACAAAGAAATAAAAAAAATTCCATACTCATGGATTGGAAGAATCAACATAGTTAAAATGTCATATTACCCAAAGCAATACACAGTGGTACCTTGAAATATGAATTTAATTTGTTCTGTAACTGAGTTCATAAGTCAGTCAACTTGTACATCAAACTGCTGATACTGGACCTGTATGCCAATGTGCCAACTAGTGGCAGCTTCCCGATCACGTCTCATATCTCAGAATTTCACTGGGATCTCAAACAAAAATATGGACCGAGTCGCAGCTCGTATTTTAAAAAATTTGTATGTTGGTCTGTTCATATCTCAAGGTACCACTGTACAAACTTACTGCAATCTGCATCAAAATTCCAACGTCATTTTCTAAAGAAATAGAACAAAAGAATTACCAGATTTGTATTGGATTATAAAAGACCCCAAGTAGCCAAAGCAATCCTGAGAAAATAGATCAAAACCTGAGGTATTATCCTCCCTGACTTAAAATTAAGAGCCACGTTAATCAAAACAGCATGGTATTAACAGAGAAATAAATATACATACCAATGGAACATAATTGAGAGTACAGAAATTAAACCACATATATATGGACAAATAATCTTCAACAAAAGGTGCCAAAAACACACAATGGAGAAAGATAAGTATCTTCAATAAATGGTGCTGGGAAAATAAAAAGCCTCGTGCAAAAGAAAGAAACTTGACTACAATTTGTATCCATGCACAAAAGTTAATGCAAACTGGATCAAAGACATAAATATAAAATCTAAAACAATAAATTACATAGAAGAAAACAATTGCTAAACTATGGACCTTGGCCATAGGGAACATGTTATGAATTTGACCCCAAAGGCAAGATAAGTAAAGGTAACAATAAATAAATAGGACTATATCAAATTAAAAAGCTTCTGAATAGCAAAAAAAACACTCATAAGATGTTAATATCCAAAATATATAAAGAACTCACAAAGCTCAAACAAACAAGAAAACATTCCAATTTAAAAAAAAAAATGGGACGACCACCTCAACAGACACTTCTCCCAAGAAGATATACAAATGGTCAACAGATATATGAAAAGATGCTTATCTTCATTAGCTATTTGAAAAATGCAAATCAAAACTATGAGATACCACCTCTTAAATTGGCTGTTATCAACAAGACAAGTAATAACAAGTGCTTAAGGGGCTGTGGAGAAAAAGAAACCATCATTCTCTGCTGGTGGAAATGTAAACCAGTACAGCCATAATGGAAGAAAATATGGTGGTTTATCAGGAAATTAAGACTAGAACTATCATATGACCCAGCAATTTCTCTACTAGGTATCTACCCTGAAAACTAAAACACATTGGTATGCAGACCCTGGCCAGTTTTCTCAGTGGTAGAGCATCAGCCCAGCATGTAGAAGTCCCAGGTTTGATTCATAGCAAGGGCACACAGGTGAAGTGCCCATCTGCTTCTCCACTCTTCCCCCCTTCTTTCTCTTTGTCTCTCTTTTTCCCTCCTAAAGCTAAGGCTCAATTGGAGCAAAATTGGCCTGGGTGCTGAGAATGGCTCCATGGCCTCCGCCTCAGGCACTAGAATGGCTCCAGTTGCAACAGAGCAACACCCCAGATGGGCAAAGCATCGCCACCTAGTGGGCATGATAGGTGGATCCCGGTCAGGCGCATGTGGGATTCTGTTTCTCTGCCTTCCCACTTCTCACTTCAGAAAAATACAAAACAAACAAGTAAATAAAAAACACTGGTACACAAAGATACATGTACTCCCATGTTTATCTCAGCATTATTCACGGTGGCCAAGACATGGAAATAACCTAAGTGTTCCTTGATAGAGGATTGGATAAAGAAGATAGAGCACATACATACAACAAAATACCACTCAGCCATAAGAAATGGTGATATATTGCCATTTACAACATGGATGGACCTTGAGAACATTATACTGAGTGAATTAAATCAGAAAAAGGTAAGATTATGTGATTTCACATATAGGTGGGATATAAAATAGACCTATGGACATAGATAAAAGTGGTTACCAGGTGTGGGGACTGAGTGAAGGGAAGTAAAGAGGGACACATATTTGATGACAGAAACTGCTTTGATTTTGGGTGATAAACACAGAACACAATCAACAGTTCAAATACTACAGAGATGTTCACCTGAAACCTATGTACTCTTAGTGATGAATGTCACTACATTAAATTTCTGAATAAAAAAATATGTTGCTATAATTTAGAGCTATTCTATTTTATTAAATAGAAGCTAAAATGTTATATATTTGCAAAGATAACTTCCCTAATATTTTAGTAACTAGTTATAATTACATGTGGCACTGACCCCAGTGTATCATTACCTTCTAGATCTAGAAGATTGAGAGATACAGGCAGACTTTTCAGAGCCAGATAAAGTGGAAAGCACAGAAGAACCACCTGGATAACAGCCAGCAGGTAGAAAGGTCAGACTATGCTCAGGAAAGCAGCAAAAATCACATGATGGCAAGAGCTTTATATATGGGAAAGAGCTAGAGATAAAACTGGAAAGAGAGGTTGGATTCAAATTGTGGAAGTCTTTGAAAAGTCTGAAAGAACTGTTTTTTTTTTTTTCAGTAAGCAATGAGGAGATTCGAGGGTTAAAGCAGGTTGGTGATATAATAGGAGCAGGTCTCAAAGCCTGGAAATAAAACTTGAGACATCAGGAAGACAGAACAACTAAATTAGAAAAATCATGTATGAATTACCTATTATTAAATGTGTTATAAACAGGGTGTTCTAAAAATAAAATGCCTAGTGTCCTAAAGACCCAGATCATTCATACTTTATGATGTGGCAGTTTCAGCTAATCTCCATGTAAAATAGTTGGGGAAACTGTATTAAAAAGGTATGTTTCCCTCCACTTTCACCACCTCACAAACAGTCTTAATGTAAGTATATTTAAAATTGTTTAACAAAAATACCTGAACTCTGCTAACTGACAAAGATACACTGACTTCATTAATGTATTGTCTATAACTGCTTTCACACTATCATGATAAAGTTGAACAGTTGCAACAGAGACCATGTGGCCCATGACACCTAGAATTTTTACTATCTAACACTTTAAAGAGTTAGTTGCTATGCTGGCTGGGTGGTTCAGTAGAGTGTCACCCCCATGCACTGAGGTCATGAGTTTGATCCCTGATTGGGGCATGTATGAGAAGCAAAAAATGAGTACAAAACTAAATGGAACAACTAAGTGGAACAATGAGTTGATGCTTTTCCCTCCTCCCCCTTTCAAATTAATGGGAAATTTAAAAAGAAAAAAAGATAATTTGCTGACCTCTGTGCTAAACTACTCTGTGCTCCAGGTGGGAGCTTTCATTATTACTCTCTGAACAATCACTCCAGAAATCTCATAGTTTCTTGCTAGTTTCTTCCTGTCCCTCTAGGTTACCACTGCCTTTTTCATTTCTGTTTCCAGAGCAGCAGCTGGAATTATACAGTTCCTTGAAGACCTGCCATTTTGTCAGCTAGCATTGGCCAATGGACTCTGCAGCTCCTATGATTACTTGTGAACATAAATTAAAATGTATACGGTATACCTCAGTGGAGTAGTAAAACTTCTAGGGTATTTTGACAGAATTAGAAAATAGGTTGTCCATCCTCATTTCCACATAACTCCTCCCACTGCGCACTTCACACTGCTCCAGAATAACCATACCGCATAAAAATATAATAGCAAAGCCTTTGATAAAATTTCTAAAGATGAATAGGATGAAAAATGGTAATAATTTTGTTTGCACCCTTCTTATCTAATTACAAAAAAGACAAAGAAATATGTGGTCAAAAGGCTTGTGATCTTGTCATTCATAACTAATAAATGTCCCAATGAAATCAGTGTTTTATTATGCAGCCCTGGAAGCTACAGCTGTTTTCTCTCCCTGAAAAGAGAAGAAGCAAGCCAAGTGCTCTCATCAAGCCTGAGCTGACAGTGTACTATCATTTATAAACTCTTAATACTTCTCAGAACTCTGTGCTAAAACATTATCTTTTATTAATCTCTTTGCATGTTCAAAAAAGAAAGAGATATATGGAATGAAAAAATTTTCAGTAATGCCAGAAAGCAAATGAAGAAAAGTATTCCTTTAAAAATATTCTTTTTAGGGAGATGACGTCAGAGTAATGGCGGGGTAGGAAGCGATACCGATAAATCTCCCCCAAAACTCAACAAGATCTTCAACCAGAAACAGAAAAACCTATACTTGGAGCTTCCAGATGCTTCGCAATACACCCAAAGGTATGATTGAGTGAAAAATTGGCTAAATATATAACCAAACCCCGAAGGAAAAAGGGAGTAAGAAATGCTCCGCCTTCCTCACTAACCTAAACAGGGCGGCTTTCTCTGGTAACTGTGAATATAGAAACTGAGGCGGGCAAAGGGGGTGAATAGATCCAGGCCGCCGCGGCACAAACGGCCGAACCAGGCTGTGGCACACAGATCCAAGCCGAGGAAAATCTGATCCTGTGGCAACCCGGGCAATACAAGCTAACACTCGCGCCAAACCCAAACAAAGAAAGACAAGCGGAGCGGCCATTTTACCCGGTCTCCTGGTCGGTGTGCAGTTAGTGGGCGAGAATTTCTTCCTAGGCCCCGAGAGTGGGTGCCCGTGTTGCCCCACGGAAAGGCAGGGTCAGAGGCCTTTCTGTAGGCCGAGGACAGAGTCTCTGGGCAGCCCCAGCGCCCTGGGAAAGCCACGCACGGGAGGGAGTGAGAACTACTTCCAACGGTGGAGATTTTCCGTGCTGGTGAGGGTTTCACTCAGAGGGAACCGCGGCCGGCCTCATATCCTGGTGTGCGCGCGCAGATAAGGAGTGAGCGATTCCTCCGAGTGCCTCCGCAGTGTGCGCCCATGTTATCGCAGAGAGGGGCAGAGTCAGGGGCCTTTGTGTGGGCCAAAGCGGAACCTCGAGCTGCCCCAGCGCCTTGCAAAAGCCGCGCACGGGGACGGAGCGAGACTCAATTCCAACGCTGCAACTTTTCCCTGCGGTTGGGGGTTTCACTCAGAGCGTGAGACAGCTGGCTGGATATCCTGGTCGCAGACAGTGAGTGAGAGTTTCCTCCAAGCGCCCCCCAGAAGTGGGAGCCCGCTTGTGTTACCGGACAGAGAGGCAGAGCCAGTGGTCTTTGAGTGGGCGGAAAGCCCACCTGATTATGCTAGCAGCTCTGACTGACTGAGCCTTACCCAGAGCCCTGTGCTGAGTGGAAATAGAGTGGGGAGTTGCCAGCTCTTTGAGCCTCTTACTATCCAGGCAGAGGCAGCAGCAACCCCATAGCTGGATTATCAGGCTACTAATTGAGGAAGGAAAGACTAGGAGAAAGGCTCCAGGAACACGGACTCTCTCACTGTCAAAGCCTATAAATGCTAATGAGCCTCGACTCCCACGAGACTAAAGCACAATACATGACATTGCCATAGAGACTTATCAACTGCAAGCCTCTACCTGAGCGTGCCAAAGGGGCAGAACCCGGGGTACAGAGTCACCGACCAGGAAGAGGGAGAGAAAAGAAAAAGCAAGAAGATAACCTCTCAAAATCAAGAATAATCTGCAGACTTTATAACCTATCACATTTTATTATATTTGTTCGTTTGTTTCTCTTATCTTCATTCTTGATACTTTTTTTTCTTCCTGCAATTTGGCCGATTAACTCTCTACTGGTCTTACTCTCTCCTCTTCTTGAACTACACTACCCATAAGTGTTACATCTCCCATTATCTTTTCTCTTCTCTTCCTTTCTCTCTATGAGGGTTGCACTTCAAAACCCTTAACTCTCTCTCTCTCTCCTTTCTTTTTTCTTCTTTTAGTGGTTCCCTCTTTTTTCTCTCTCTCTCTCTTTCTTTTCTCCCTCTATATTAGTTTCTTCCTTTCTCCTTTACATCTCCTCTCATTCAAACCTCAATAACAAACAAATTATCCTATCTGGGACTCAAACCTATGTTTGTGGCATTTTGGGGGGTTTTTACTTCACCTTTTTAACTCACTAGCAGTGCTCCCATCCCTGGCTCTCCATATTATCTAGTTCTTGTTCCACTAAATACAATAGTAAGTTTTTAATTTGTCCCCCCATTTTTCCGTTTTCCTCTTATTCCTCTCATCATAACTCTTAGACAACCAACACCTAAAAGCAAATCATTTTATTCTTGACCCAAATTTTTTCCTTATTTGCTTTTTGTGGGTCCATACGCTCTTTTTTTTTTCTTTTTTCTTTTTTTCCCCAATTCAGGCCCTCCATCACAGGCATTGTTTGTTATAACTCACAGGCCACCACAAGATTTTCTCAAGAAAGAGGGGAGAGGAGAGGAGAGGAAAAAAGGAGGGGGGGAATAATTTCCTTTTTTTAAAAATTTTTATTTTATTTTATTTTTCTTTATTTCATTATTAATTTTTTTTTTAAAAAAACAACTCTTTTCGATTTTTTTATTTTTTTTTAACTTTTTATTCTTTATTAAATCTCATTAATACTATCAACAAAACCACCCTCAGATGCCATTAAGGAAGAGAAAATCGAATATCATGGATACAAAAGAAAGAGAGGTAACACAGCTAAATGAGGAAAAATCTATGGAGAAAAAATTTAATATATTGGAAACCTTGGAGCTAAATGACAGAGAATTCAAGATAGAAATCCTAAAAATCCTCCGAGATATACAAGAAAACACAGAAAGGCAATATAGGGAGCTCAGAAAACAACTCCATGAACACAAAGAATATATGTCCAAGGAAATTGAAACTATAAAAACAAATCAAACAGAGATGAAAAACTCAATTCACGAGCTGAAAAACGAAGTAACAAGCTTAGCTAATAGAACAGGTCAGATAGAAGAGAGGATTAGTGAAATAGAAGACAAGCAACTTGAGGCACAACAGAGAGAAGAAGAAAGAGACTCAAAAATTTAAAAAAATGAGATAGCCCTACAAGAATTATCTGACTCCATCAAAAAGAATAACATAAGAATAATAGGTATATCAGAGGGAGAAGAGAGAGTAAATGGAATGGAGAACATACTCAAACAAATAATAGATGAGAACTTCCCAAGCCTGTGGAAAGCACTAAAGCCTCAAGTTCAAGAAGCAAACAGAACTCCAAGTTTTCTTAACCCCAACAAACCTACTCCAAGGCATATCATAATGAAATTGACACAAACCAACAGCAAAGAAAAAATTCTCAAGGCAGCCAGGGAAAAGAAGAATACAACATATAAAGGAAGGCCCATTAGATTATCATCAGATTTCTCAGCAGAAACTCTACAAGCTAGAAGAGAGTGGACCCCAATATTTAAAGTCCTGAAAGAGAGGAACTTTCAGCCACGAATACTATACCCATCAAAGCTATCCTTCAAATACGAAGGAGAAATAAAAACATTCACAGATACAGAAAAGATGAGGGAATTTATCATCAGAAAACCCCCACTCCAGGAATTACTAAAGGGGGTTCTCCAATCAGATACAAAGAACAAAAAAAGACAGAGCCACAAGTAAAAGCTCAAAGAAGAACACAATAAAACCAAATTTAAACTGTGACAACAACAAAAAGAAAGAGGGGGAGAAGATGGAGATTAACAGTAGCAAAGGACGATGGAGTGCAAAAGTACTCACAAAATAGTTTGCTACAATGAACAGGGTAGGGACCCTTTTCATTACTCAAAGGTAACCACCATTGAAAAAACCACCACAGAAGCACATGAGATAAAAAAGATAGCAACAGAGGAAAGATGTATGGAATACAACCAAATAAAAACAAAAGATAGAAAAACAAAAGAGAAGGATCAAACAAGACACAAAACTAACAGAAAGCAAGATATAAAATGGCAATAGGGAACTCACAAGTATCAATAATTACACTAAATGTAAACGGATTAAACTCACCAATAAAAAGGCACAGAGTAGCAGAATGGATTAAAAAAGAAAATCCAACTGTATGCTGCCTACAGGAAACTCATCTAAGTAACAAGGATAAAAACAAATTCAAAGTGAAAGGCTGGAAAACAATACTCCAAGCAAATAACATCCAAAAAAAAGCAGGTGTAGCAATACTCATATCGGATAATGCTGACTACAAGACAGGAAAAGTACTCAGAGACAAAAATGGCCATTTCATAATGGCTAAGGGGACACTGAATCAAGAAGACATAACAATTCTTAATATATATGCACCAAACCAAGGAGCACCAAAATATATAAGACAGCTACTTATTGATCTTAAAACAAAAACTGATAAAAATACAATCATACTTGGAGACCTCAATACACCGCTGACAGCTCTAGATCGGTCACCCAAACAGAGAATCAACAAAGACATAGTGGCCTTAAACAAAACACTAGAGCACCTGGATATGATAGACATCTACAGGACATTTCATCCCAAAGTGACTGAGTATACATTTTTTTCCAGTGTACATGGATCATTCTCAAGAATTGACCATATGTTGGGCCACAAAAACAACATCAGCAAATTCAGAAAACTTGAAGTTGTACCAAGCATATTTTCTGATCATAAAGCCTTGAAACTAGAATTCAACTGCAAAAAAGAGGAAAAAAATCCCACAAAAATGTGGAAACTAAACAACATACTTTTAAAAAATGAATGGGTCAAAGAAGAAATAAGTGCAGAGATCAAAAGATATATACAGACTAATGAAAATGACAATACGACATATCAGAATCTCTGGGATGCAGCAAAAGCAGTGATAAGAGGGAAGTTCATATCGCTTCAGGCATATATGAACAAACAAGAGAGAGCCCAAGTGAACCACTTAACTTCCCACCTTAAGGAACTAGAAAAAGAACAACAAAGACAACCCAAAACCAGCCGAAGAAAGGAAATAATAAAAATCAGAGCAGAAATAAATGAATTAGAGAACAGAAAAACTATAAAAAAAATTAATAGAACAAGGAGCTGGTTCTTTGAAAAGATCAACAAAATTGACAAACCCTTGGCAAGACTTACCAAGGAAAAAAGAGAAAGAACTCATATAAACAAAATCCAAAATGAAAGAGGAGAAATCACCACGGACACTGTAGATATACAAAGAATTATTGTAGAATACTATGAAAAACTTTATGCCACTAAATTCAACAACCTAGAAGAAATGGATAAATTCCTAGAAAAATACATCCTTCCTAGACTGAGTCAAGAAGAAGCAGAAAGCCTAAACAGACCTATCAGTAGAGAAGAAATAGAAAAAACCATTAAAAACCTCCCCAAAAATAAAAGTCCAGGCCCTGACGGCTATACCAGCGAATTTTATCAAACATTCAAAGAAGACTTGGTTCCTATTCTACTGAAAGTCTTCCAAAAAATTGAAGAAGAAGCAATACTTCCAAACACATTTTATGAGGCCAACATAACCCTCATCCCAAAACCAGGCAAGGATGGCACAAAGAAAGAAAACTACAGACCAATATCTCTAATGAATACAGATGCTAAAATACTAAACAAAATACTAGCAAATCGAATACAACAACATATTAAAAAAATAATACATCATGATCAAGTGGGATTCATCCCAGAATCTCAAGGATGGTTCAACATACGTAAAACGGTTAATGTAATACACCATATCAACAAAACAAAGAACAAAAACCACATGATCTTATCAATAGACGCAGAAAAGGCTTTTGATAAAATACAACACAATTTTATTTTTAAGACTCTCAACAAAATGGGTATAGAAGAAAATATCTCAACATGATAAAGGCCATATATGATAAACCATCAGCTAACATCATATTAAATGGCACTAAACTGAAGGCTTTCCCCCTTAAATCAGGAACAAGACAGGGTTGTCCACTCTCTCCATTCTTATTTAATGTGGTACTAGAGGTTCTCGCCACAGCAATCAGACAAGACAAAGAAATAAAAGGTATCCATATCGGAAAAGAAGAAGTAAAGGTATCACTTTTTGCAGATGATATGATCCTATACATCGAAAACCCCAAAGAATCCACAAAAAGACTACTAGAAACAATAAGCCAATACAGTAAGGTCGCAGGATACAAAATTAACATACAGAAGTCAATAGCCTTTCTATATGCCAACAATGAAACAACTGAGAAGGAACTCAAAAGAATAATCCCCTTCACGATTGCAACAAAAACAATAAAATACTTAGGAATAAACATAACAAAGAATGTAAAGGACTTATATAATGAAAACTATAAACCATTGTTAAGGGAAATCGAAAAAGATATAATGAGATGGAAGAATATACCTTGTTCTTGGCTAGGAAGAATAAATATAATCAAGATGGCTATATTACCCAAAGCAATATACAAATTTAATGCAATTCCCATCAAACTTCCAATGACGTTTTTTAAAGAAATAGAGCAAAAAATCATCAGATTTATATGGAACTATAAAAAACCCCGAATAGCCAAAGCAATCCTAAAGAAAAAGAATGAAGCTGGGGGCATAACAATACCTGACTTCAAACTCTATTATAGGGCCACGACAATCAAAACAGCATGGTATTGTCAGAAAAATAGACACTCAGACCAATGGAACAGAATAGAAAGTCCAGAAATAAAACCACATATATATAGTCAAATAATTTTTGATAAAGGGGCCAACAACACACAATGGAGAAAAGAAAGCCTCTTCAATAAATGGTGCTGGGAAAACTGGAAAGCCACATGCAAAAGAATGAAACTGGACTACAGTCTCTCTCCCTGTACAAAAATTAACTCAAAATGGATCAAAGATCTAAACATAAGACCTGAAACAATTAAGTACATAGAAGAAGACATAGGTACTCAACTCATGGACCTGGGTTTTAAAGAGCATTTTATGAATTTGACTCCAATGGCAAGAGAAGTGAAGGCAAAAATTAATGAATGGGACTACATCAGACTAAGAAGTTTTTGCTCAGCAAGAGAAACTGATAACAAAATAAACAGAAAGCCAACTAAATGGAAAATGATATTTTCAAACAACAGCTCAGATAAGGGCCTAATATCCAAAATATACAAAGAACTCAGAAAACTCAACAACAAACAAACAAACAATCCAATAAAAAAATGGGAAGAGGATATGAATAGACACTTCTCCCAGGAAGAAATACAAATGGCCAACAGATATATGAAAAGATGCTCATCTTCTTTAGCTATTAGAGAAATGCAAATCAAAACGGCAATGAGATACCACCTCACACCTGTTCGATTAGCTGTTATTAGCAAGTCAGGTAATAGCAAATGTTGGAGAGGCTGTGGAGAAAAAGGAACCCTCATCCACTGTTGGTGGGAATGTAAAGTAGTACAACCATTATGGAAGAAAGTATGGTGGTTCCTCAAAAAACTGCAAATAGAACTACCTTATGACCCAGCAATCCCTCTACTGGGTATATATCCCCAAAACTCAGAAACATTGATACGTAAAGACACATGCAGCCCCATGTTTATTGCAGCATTGTTCACAGTGGCCAGGACATGGAAACAACCAAAAAGCCCATCAATAGATGACTGGATAAAGAAGATGTGGCACATATACACTATGGAATACTACTCAGCCATAAGAAATGATGACATCGGAACATTTACAGCAAAATGGTGGGATCTTGATAACATGAAACAACGCGAAATAAGTAAATCAGAAAAAACCAGGAACTGTATTATTCCATACGTAGGTGGGACATAATACTGAAACTAAGAGACATTGACAAGAGTGTGGTGGTTACGGGGGGGGAGGGGGGAATGGGAGAGGGATAGGGGGTGGGGAGGGGCACAAAGACAACAAGATAGAAGGTGACAGAGGACAATCTGACTTTGGATGGTGGGTATGCAACATAATTGAACGACAAGATAACCTGGACTTGTTATCTTTGAATATATGTATCCTGATTTATTGATGTCACCCCATTAAAAAAATAAAATTATAAAAAAAAAAAATGTCATTTGGTTACGCCAAAAAAAAAAAAATATTCTTTTTAATGTCCACACATTATCAGTGTTGTGCACTTCGATTTGAAACTGTAATATGAATGAACAGCAATAAACAATGTGAAGCAAGCAGACTGTCAAAATGTGGTAAAAGGCAACATAACATTTTCAGAACACTCAGAATGCAGTAAAATATGAGAAAAAGATTTGTGACTGTTTTAGTGTATCTCTGAAAGTTTTTCATGTCTTTTTTTGGAATACAATAAGAGGAAAATTTGAGTCAATGTATTTCACTGAACTCTTAAAGCAAACAGCCATATTATCTGCTGGGTGGAGAACTGTCACATCATATTGTTTATTGCATGCTTTGCTCTTTGCTCACAGCACTGTGGGTCTTTGTGCAAGCTCATGAGATCAAATGGACTCCTGCATCCACCAGAATCTACAGCTAGAGACCCAAGAACAAAGGCCATATAGCCAAAGACAGTGAAGGGAACATAGATTAAAAACTAAACTATTTTTACTCAGAAAATGAATAATTCAAAAAGTTAAGTATGCTAGTTTTTTAGAGAGAATAATTAATCTATTGGTTATTTTCTCTGGCAGGTGACAGCGGTAATTCAAAGGATGATGATAATATCTACTGCAACACTCCAGGATTTGTATAGCCCATACATTTTTCCCTACAACATTTTATTTAATAATCTTTTCACATTCAAAGGAAGGCACACAGGTAAAGTAGAAAAAACATGGGCATTGAAGGTGAATAAACAAGGTTGGATTCCCAGATATTCCATATCTACTTATTTCACATATGACCTTGGAGAAATAACTTGGCTTTTATCCATGTGAGATTTCTCACCTGGAATTACAGAATTGTAGTAAGAAGAATTGAAGTCAGGTATTGTAATGCCCTAGTTTCGTTCTTTTTCTTTAGAATTACTTTGGCTATTCGGGGTTTTTTATAGTTTCATATAAATCTGATAATTTTTTATTCCCTTTCTTTAAAAAATGCCATTGGAATTTTGATGAAATTGCATTGAATTTGTATATTGCTTTGGGTAATATGGTCATTTTGACTATATTTATTCTTCCTATCCAAGAAGAAGAAATATTTTTTCATTTCATTTTATCTTTTTCAATTTCCCTAAACAATGCTTTATAGTTTTTATAAAAACTATATAGGTACTTTACATTCTTTGTTATGTTTATTCCTAGGTATTTTATTTTTTTTGTTGCAAGCAACTATGAAAGGGATTATTTTTTTGAATTTCTTTTCTGATGTTTCATTGTTGGCATATAGAAAGGCTATATTGTATATTATATATACAATATATATATTTTGTATATTAATTTTGTATATTAATTTTGTATCCTGTGACCTTAACGTATTGGTTTATTGTTTCTAGTAATCTTTTTGTGGAGTCTTTGGGGTTTTCAATGTATAGAATCATATCATTTGCAAAAAGTGAAACCTTTATTTCTTCTTTTTTAATATTACAATATCTGACTTTAAATTGTATTAGAGAGCCACAACAATCAAAACCGCATAATATTGGCAGAAAGATAGACACTCCGACCAATGAAACAGAATAGAAAGTCCAGAAATAAAACCACATATATATGGTCAAATAATTTTTGATAAAGGGGCCAACAACACACAATGGAGAAAAAAAAGCCTCTTCAACAAATGGTGATGGGAAAACTGAAAAGCCACATGCAAAAGAATGAAACTCAACTAGAGTTTGTCCCCTTGTACTAAAATTATTTCAAAATGGATCAAAGACCTAAATATAAGACCTAAAACAAAAAAGTACATAGAAGAAAGCATAGTACTAAACTCATGGACCATGGTTATAAAGAGCACTTTATGAATTTGACTCCAAAGGCAAGGAATGTGAAGGTAAAGATAAATGAATGGGACCACATCAGACTAAGAAGTTTTTGCTCAGCAAGAGAAACTGACAACAAAACAGACAGCCAACTAAATGGGAGATGATATTTTTATTTTTTTTTTATTTATTTTTTTAAATAAATTTTTATTAATGGTAATGGGATGACATTAATAAATCAGGGTACATATATTCAAAGAAAACATGTCTAGGTTATTTTGTCATCAAATTATGTTGCAAACCCCTCGCCCAAAGTCAGATTGTCCTCCGTCACACTCTATCTAGTTCTCTGTGCCCCTCTCCCTCCCCCTAACTCTCTCCCTCCCTCCCTCCCATGTCCTCCCTCCCCCCCCACCCTTGCTAACCACCACACTCTTGTCCATGTCTCTTAGTCTCATTTTTATGTTCCACCAATGTATGGAATCATGTAGTTCCTGGTTTTTTCTGATTTACTTATTTCACTCCTTATAATGTTATCAAGATCCCACCATTTTGCTGTAAATGATCTGATGTCATCATTTCTTATGGCTGAGTAGTATTCCATAGTGTATATGTGCCACATCTTCTTTATCCAGTCTTCTATTGAAGGGCTTTTTGGTTGTTTCCATGTCTTGGCCACTGTGAACAGTGCTGCAATGAACATGGGGCTACATGTGTCTTCACGTATCAATGTTTCTGAGGTTTTGGGGTATATACCCAGTAGAGGGATTGCTGGGTCATAAGGTAGTTCCATTTGCAGTTTTTTGAGGAACCACCATACTTTCCTCCATAATGGTTGTACTACTTTACAGTCCCACCAACAGTGAATGAGGGTTCCTTTTTCTCCACAGCCTCTCCAACATTTGCTATTACCCGTCTTGTTGATAATAGCTAATCTAACAGGAGTGAGGTGGTATCTCATTGTAGTTTTGATTTGCATTTCTCTAATAACTAATGAAGCTGAGCATCTTTTCATATATCTGTTGGCCATTTGTATCTCTTCCTGGGAGAAGTGTCTGTTCATGTCCTCTTCCCATTTTTTTATTGGATTGTTTGTTTGTTTGTTGTTGAGTTTTATGAGTTCTTTGTAAATTTTGGATATTAGGCCCTTATCTGAGCTGTCGTTTGAAAATATCAGTTCCCATATAGTTGGCTGTCTGTTTATTTTGATATCAGTTTCTCTTGCTGAGCAAAAACTTTTAATTCTGATGTAGTCCCATTCATTTATCTTTGCCTTCACTTCTCTTGCCATTGGAGTCAAGTTCATAAAATGTTTTTTAAAACCCAGGTCCATGATTTTAGTACCTATGTCTTCTTCTATGTACTTTATTGTTTCAGGTCTTATATTTAGGTCTTTGATCCATTTTGAATTAATTTTAGTACACGGGGACAAGCTGTAGTCGAGTTTCATTCTTTTGCATGTGGCTTTCCAGTTTTCCCAACACCATTTGTTGAAGAGGCTTTCTTTTCTCCATTGTGTGTTGTTGGCCCCTTTATCAAAGATTATTTGACCATATATATGTGGTTTTATTTCTGGGCTTTCTATTCTGTTCCATTGGTCTGAGTGTCTATTTTTTTGCCAATACCATGCTGTTTTGATTATCGTGGCCCTATAATATAGTTTAAAGTCAGGTATTGTAATGCCCCCAGCTTCATTCTTTTTCCTTAGGATTGTTTTGGCTATTCGGGGTTTTTTATAGTTCCATATAAATCTGATGATTTTTTGTTCCATTTCTTTAAAAAATCTCATAGGGATTTTGATGGGAATTGCATTAAATTTGTATATTGCTTTGGGTAATATGGCCATTTTGATTATATTTATTCTTCCTATCCAAGAACAAGGAATATTTTTCCATCTCATTGTATCTTTTTCGATTTCCCTTAACAATGCTTTGTAATTTTCATTATATAGGTCCTTTACGTTCTTTGTTATGTTTATTCCTAGGTATTTTATTTTTTTTTGTTGCAATCGTGAAGGGGATTATTTTTTTGAGTTCGTTTTCTAATATTTCATTGTTGGCATATAGAAAGGCTATGGACTTTTGTATGTTAATTTTGTATCCTGCGACCTTACTGTATTGGTTTATTGTTTCTAATAATCTTTTTGTGGAGTCCTTCGGGTTTTCGATGTATAGGATCATATCATCAGCAAAAAGTGATAGCTTTACTTCTTCTTTTCCGATATGGATGCCTTTTATTTCTTTGTCTTGTCTGATTGCTCTGGCCAGAACTTCTAGCACCACGTTGAATAAGAGTGGAGAGAGTGGACAACCCTGTCTTGTTCCTGATTTAAGGTAGAAAGTCCTCAGTTTTATGCCGTTTAATAGGATGTTGGCTGATGGTTTATCATATATGGCCTTTATCATGTTGAGATATTTTCCTTCTATACCCATTTTGTTGAGAGTCTTAAACATAAAATTGTGTTGTATTTTATCAAAAGCCTTTTCTGCATCTACTGATAAGATCATGTGGTTTTTGTTCTTTGTTTTGTTGATATGGTGTATTACGTTAACCGTTTTGCGTATGTTGAACCATCCTTGAGATTCTGGGATGAATCCCACTTGATCATGATGTATTATTTTTTTAATATGTTGTTGTATTCGGTTTGCCAGTATTTTGTTTAGTATTTTAGCATCTGTATTCATTAGAGATATTGGTCTGTAGTTTTCTTTCTTTGTGCCATCCTTGCCAGGTTTTGGTATGAGGGTTATGTTGGCCTCATAAAATGTGTTTGGAAGTATTGCTTCTTCTTCAATTTTTTGGAAGACTTTGAGTAGAATAGGAACCAAGTCTTCTTTGAATGTTTGATAGAATTCACTAGTATAACCGTCTGGGCCTGGACTTTTATTTTTGGGGAGATTTTTAATAGTTTTTTCTATTTCCTCCCTGCTGATTGGTCTGTTTAGGCTTTCTGCTTCTTCATGACTCAGTTTAGGAAGGTTGTATTGTTCTAGGAATTTATCCATTTCTTCTAGATTGTTGTATTTGGTGGCATATAATTTTTCATAGTATTCTACAATAATTCTTTGTATTTCTATGATGTCTGTGGTGATCTCTCCTCTTTCATTTTGGATTTTATTTATTTGAGTCCTGTGTCTTTTTTCCTTGGTGAGTCTTGCCAAGGGTTTGTCAATTTTGTTGATCTTTTCAAAGAACCAGCTCCTTGTTTTATTGATTTTTTCTATAGTTTTTCTGTTCTCTATTTCATTTATTTCTGCTCTGATTTTTATTATCTCCTTTCTTCGGCTGGTTTTGGGTTGTCTTTGTTGTTCTTTTTCTAGTTCCTTAAGGTGTGAAGTTAAGTGGTTTACTTCGGCTCTCTCTTGTTTGTTCATATAGGCCTGAAGTGATATGAACTTTCCTCTTATTACTGCTTTTGCTGCATCCCAGAGATTCTGATATGTCGTATTTTCATTTTCATTTGTCTGTATATATCTTTTGATTTCTGCTCTTATTTCTTCTTTGACCCATTCATTTTTTAGAAGTATGTTGTTTAGTTTCCACATTTTTGTGGGTTTTCCCCCCTCTTTTTTGCAGTTGAATTCTAGTTTCAAGGCTTTATGATCAGAAAATATGCTTGGTACAATTTTAATTTTTCTAAATTTGCTGATATTGTCTTTTTTGGCCCAACATATGGTCAATTCTTGAGAATGTTCCATGTACACTAGAGAAAAATGTATACTCTGTTGCTTTGGAATGAAGTGTCCTGTAGATGTCTATCATATCCAGGTGTTCTAGTATTTTGTTTAAGGCCACTATATCTTTATTGATTCTCTGTTTGGATGACCGATCTAGAGCCGTCAGCGGTGTATTGAGGTCTCCAAGTATGATTGTATTTTTGTTAGTTTTTGTTTTAAGGTCAATAAGTAGCTGTCTTATATATTTTGGTGCTCCTTGGTTTGGTGCATATATATTAAGGATGGTTATGTCTTCTTGATTCAACTTCCCCTTAATCATTATGAAATGACCATTTTTGTCTCTGAGTACTTTTTCTGTCTTGTAGTCAGCATTATTAGATATGAGTATTGCTACACCTGCTTTTTTTTGGGTGTTGTTTGCTTGGAGTATTGTTTTCCAGCCTTTCACTTTGAATTTGTTTTTATCCTTGTTGCTTAGATGTGTTTCTTGTAGGCAGCATATAGTTGGATTTTCTTTTTTAATCCATTCTGCTACTCTGTGTCTTTTTATTGGTAAGTTTAATCCATTTACATTTAGTGTAATTATTGACACTTGTGGGTTCCCTACTGCCATTTTATAAATTGCTTTCTGTTAGTTTCGTATCTAGTTTGATTCTTCTCTTTTGTTTTTCTATCATTTGTTTTTGTTTGTTTGTGTTCCATACTTCTTTCCTCTGTTGCTACCTTTTTTAAGTCAAGTGTTTTTGTGGTGGTTTTTTTAAGGGTGGTTACCATTAAGTAATGAAAAGGGTACCTACCATATTCATTGTAGTACCCTATCTTATAAGTATTTCTGCACTTCATCATCCTTTGCTACTGTTAATCTCCATCCTCTCCCCCCTTTTTTTCCTTTGTTGTCACAGTTTAAGTTTGGTTTTATTGTGTTCTTGGTGGAGCTGTTACTTGTGGTGTTGTTTTCTTTTGTTCTTTGAATCTGGTTGGAAAACTCCCCTTAGTATTTCCTGGAGTGGGGGCTTTCTGTTGATAAATTCTCTCATCTTTTCTGTATTTGTGAATGTTTTTATAGGGAGATGATATTTTTAAACAGCTCAGATAAAGGCCTAATATCCAAAATATACAAAGAACTCAGAAAACTCAACAACAAACAAACAATCCAATAAAAAACGGGAAGAGGACATGAACAGACACTTCTCCCAAGAAGAAATACAAATGGCCAACAGATACATGAAAAGATGCTCATCTTCATTAGCTATTATAGAAATGCAAATCAAAATCGCAATGAGATACCACCTCACACCTCTTTGATTAGCTATTATCAGCAGGACAGGTAATAGCAAGTGTTGGAGAGGCTGTGGAGAAAAAGGAACCCTCATCCACTGTTGGAGGGAATGTGAAGTAGTACAACCATTATGGAAGAAAGTATGGTGTTACCTCAAAAAACTAAAAATAGAACTACCTATGACCCAGCAATCCCTCTACTGGGTGTACACCCCCCAAACTCAAAAAAATTGCTACATAGACACATGTAGCCCCATGTTCATTGCAGCATTGTTCACAATGGTGAAGACATGGAAACAACCAAAAAGCCCTTCAATAGATGACTGGATAAAGAAGATGTGGTACATATATACTATGAAATACTATAGTATATATAGTATTCTATATATACTATAAGAAATGTAAGACATTGGATCTTACATCAGCCATAAGAAATGATGACATTGCATCATTTACAACATAGATGGACCTTGATAACATTATACTGAGTGAAATAAGTAAATCAGAAAAAACTAAGAACTGTATAACTCCATACATAGGTGGGACATAAAAATGAGACTAAGAGATATAAACAAGAGTGTGGTGGTTACCGTGGAAGGGGCGAGGAAGGAGAGGGAGGAGGTGAGGGGAGGGGGAGGGGCACAAAGAAAACCAGATAGAAGGTGATCGAAGAAAATTGACTTTGGGTGAGGGGTATGCAACATAATCAAATGTCAAAATAACCTGGAGATGTTTTCTATGAACATATGTACCCTGATTTATCAATGTCACCCCATTAAAATTAATTAAATAAAAAAAGAAGAATTGGATAGCATATTTATATCAAGCAGCTGATTCTTACTATTATATTATTAATTGATTTTTTTGGCCTTCTAAATAATTTAGTAAGGTGGTAGAGCAGGTATTATTTCTTTTACTGTGAGTGCCATGTGTCAGAGACAGAGCCAGGAAAAATACTCATATCCCCCACAGCTCGCTCCAGGTTCTTTCTGCTTTAACATTTTGGTAAAGTCATTAGATTGGCTGCAGAAGAGATTGTAGCCAATCCAATGGAGCTCTAGTAGGCAGATCTTCACTGAGTCACTCATGAGATCACAAACTTGTCCTTTGTTATTGTGTCAAAGCTTGTGACCTACAAAGATGCAGGAAATTTTTTAGACAAATGTTGATTCTACAACTGAGAATTTACAAGGTGAAAGAGGATATAGTGATGGCCATGAGTAGGAAGGGTGAAAGCATATCACCAAAACCAGTTGGCTCTAATAAATACAGGACCTCTGTCAGTAGGGGACACAATCAGGAAGCTGTACTTCAGAGAAAGTAAAATAAAAAGTTTAAGTGCACTCAGAGGACAGGGAAGCAGGAGTTGATAAAGAAAACAGGAAAAGTAAGATTATTTTAGAGATGCAAAAATAAAATTGTTCAAAATGCTCTGATAAAGGCAGAGACTCTTTAGAAGGTTCATTCTCTCAGACCTAGAATATTATCTTGTATTCATTAGAAAGGCACAGTGCTTTGAACACAGTATGTGATATTCTATTAGTCACTACTTTAGGCATTTCAACAGAGGAAATTCAATATAGGAATTGATCACCCAGCAATAAACTTAAGAAGCCAAATGGGATAAAGAGGCAACCCAAAGAATAGCAACTGCAGAAAGACTGTCACCCCTACAGCTGGAGACACAACAGGAGAGATGACATCACTAGAATGAAGAGGTGAAAGCCATCAAGCCAGAGCCTCCCCCACAACACACTTCACCCTGTAGAAGTAAGACCATGAAGGAACCACCTTGTAGGAGGTGGAGCCTCTGAAGAGAAGCAGCTGCTTCTAGAAACACCAGCTAAGGTCGAGTGTGAAAGAAAAAAACATTTAGTTCTCCTTTTCTCTCCCATCTTATATCCCTCCAGTGTTTCCCAGTGGCCAAAGCCAGCTTGAAACCAGAAGACCCAGAAGATGAAACAGCTTGTGTATGTCCTCCCACTGCAATCCAAAGCCTACAAGGAGAAACTGAGGGATAGATTTGATCATGGGCCAGCAAGGGTGTCATGCTGAAATTTTCTGTGCCCAGTGTTCTCTTTGCTCTCTCAGCTCTTTGGCTAATAAGACCCAAAATGTTTGTATTTCTTGGTCAAATTTCTTGGTGTTGAGGTGGAAGTGGAGGCTGGAGTGAAAATAAAATGTTCAGTCATCTCTTGCCATATCACGGTTCACTTTTCACATTCTCACTGTATCGCAGATTTTTAAATTGTATATATCTAATTTTATATTGTGGATTTTTTGCTATATCATGGATTTTTGCAGTAGTATATAGGTATTTTTATATATTTATTATCTTAATTATTTAGAAAATGTTTAAGAGCATAGGAAGTGTTTATAAGTGCGAGAAAGGTTAATAATGGTATGGGAAAGGTTTATAAGAGTGTGGGGAGGGTTTACAAAGCCTTAAAATATATATAATTAAATAAATATAAGGTTGCTACTTTGAGGATTTTTGTCTACCACAAGGGGTTCTGGAGCCTAACTCCTGTGATAGACAAGGGACCACTGTAATTAGCTCTGTTGGAAAGACTACCAATATCCTTTTACTAACAGGTTAACACTGAAAAACAAACACTCTTTCTACTAATCCCTATCCTCTCCTAGGCAGCATGGCCACCAGCCATCCTTAATTAAACAAGCTGCTCAAGAAACAAGCAAAGGGAGAACAGAGCATAGCAAACATTTCATACCATATAATCTCCTCAAGATGAGTTCTCCTGCTTTAGGTTTCTCGAGGTGTGTGTGGACAGGAGGCGGCAGAGCTAGCATATGCAATGCTATTTTCACAATGCTGGCACCATTAGTGCAATGGGGTATCAGGAGGTGTCTCCACTCTTCCAGGTTCTTATCTCCCAGTTATGGCCCTCAGTCCTTGGTACACATTCCTTTTACACATATTAGCTAGCTGAATCTCTCAAATTTCTTATCACATGTGATATATTTAATTTTCTTCCCTTATTTAGAGTGCAAGCTCCATAATAAGAATATAATGTTTTGGGGGCCCTGGTCAGTTGGCTCAGTGGTAGAGCGTTGGCCTGGCGTGCAGAAGTCCTGGGTTCGATTCCCGGCCAGGGCACACAGGAGAAGCATCCATCTGCTTATCCACCCCTCCCCCTCTCCTTCCTCTCTGTCTCTCTCTTCCCCTCCCACAGCAGAGGCTCCATTGGAGCAAAGATGGCCCGGGCGCTGGGGATGGCTCCTTGGCCTCTGCCCCAGGCGCTAGAGTGGCTATGGTCTCAACAGAGCGACGCCCCGGAGGGGCAGAGCATCGCCCCCTGGTGGGCAGAGGGTCACCCCCTGATGGGCGTGCCGGGTGGATCCCGGTCGGGCGCATGTGGGAGTCTGTCTGACTGTCTCTCCCCGTTTCCAGCTTCAGAAAAAAAAAAAAGAATATAATGTTTTGTTTATTTTGCAAAGATGTGCTTAGTAACTACTGTTAAATACATTAGAGAATACTATACTCTGTTTTCCGAGATAAACTTCTAGTGTCTCCTCATAAAAAACTTGGCAAAATATTTATTCAACATGGCCTATCAAATACCTGCTTACCTAGTCTAGATTTCTCTTAAATTCTGACCTCCTACACTATTCTTACACCCAGTCTTCACTAAAATATTACTTTGTCAAATTAGTGCCCTTTTTTCTTGTCGTATAGTCATTACTTTTTGTATCTGTGAAGGTTTATGCTTACTGTAAATACAGAGATAGAGCTCTATGGCTATCTCACCATGCTCTGAAATATTCTGGCTTTCTGCTCTGCTGGCTAATCACAAACAGTTTATGTTCCTGGCTTAATCCCACAGCATACTCCCATTGTACAGAGCACTTATTTTGCAACTGCGTGTTTTCTGCTGAAGGCACCATTTTCTACTCAGTTCTTTCTGGGCTTCCTGGAAGAAGAGAGTTATGAAAAGTTTTTCAAAAACCTCTCCTCATATAGTCATGGGAAAACATGCAGCCATGACATTTTCTTGCAATGGAAAATCACTACAAATTCACTGACAAAGGAAGGAACCCTTTTTAATATTTCACATTGAATGTCACCAAATCTTATATAAATTATCAAGATATTCCTTGGCAAATTAGTCTTAATATTAGAAAGACCTTTTGATATAGACAAACCTACAGAAGTTACACTGAGTTGTTCAATACTACAATTCATGACTAAAAAAACTCTTCATTGTATTCAACATTATCTATAAATTGTTATATTATTAAACACTAATACAATGGGGTATTTTAAAACCATGTGAGTTTTTCATTTATAATTTTTTAAGATAGTTTTACTTCTTTTTCTCCAATTTGGATGCCTTTTCTTAAATTTAATTTTATTTTTTTATTCATTTTAGAGAGGAGAGGGAGAGAGAGAGAGAGAGAGAGAGAGGAGAGACAGAGAGAGAGAAGGGGGGAGGAGCTGGAAGCATCAACTCCCATATGTGCCTTGATCAGGCAAGCCCAGGGTTTTGAACCAGCAACCTCAGCATTTCCAGGTCAATGCTTTATCCACTGCACCACCACAGGTCAGGCCTACAATGTTTTATAATAAATATAAATGAAAAGTTTAAAAAAGTATGTAGTTTGCATAAAATTTTCTTACATAGTAGACTGTTACTAATATTAAAGGGTTGTCAGAATACAACAAAGAAAAAATTAAAGCTCTTTAAAATAAGGATTAATAAAATGATTTTGGCAATGTTAAGTAGATTATTCCAATGAGAACACCACATATAAAAGCTAAGCATTTTGGTCTTTTAATTAGACCTCATTCACTCTTATGCATGAATAATCTGCAAGCAATACTAAACAAGTGATATGATCACTTGTTTCTGCTTTAGTCACACAATCTAGACAGCACACATCAACCTGTTAAGACACCTGTAGTTGACAGGTACCAATGGCTTTTGATATATAAGTCCTGTCTTCTCTTCAAGACTAGTGTCTTGAAAAAATGCCTGTTCCACTGGCAAAGACTCAGGTTATATTTGCGTGGTTGCCAGAGCACTTCAAAGAGGACTGTGCACTTGAACACAGGGTCAGAGAAGGCCTGTGCTAGTGGTGCCACCCCAGGATCATCAGGCGTGAATTGGTTATTTCCTCCACATTAACCACTAGGTTCGTGTCAACTTGGAAGATAGCAGATAGGAAGCAGGTGCCCATTTCATCTTTGTTAACCATGACAATAGAGGCATCTGTCTGGATTTGGGGAACCACAGGTAGTAATTCTGGCTTTTCAAGCCCATATTCAGTGTGTGAGCTCAGCCTGAGTATCAAGCAGAGATGCCTTGACTATAGAAATGCCTTAGTGCAGAGGGATAGTTTCCCAGCCAGACTCCCTGCCTGTCCTGGGGATTCTTAGAGGTCCTTCATGCCCAGTAAGAAATATTTCTCTGCCAGCTCCAGCAGGAGTGGACTTTCATACCACAAAAGAAAGAAAAAAACCTTTCTTTTGACTTCAAACCTCCCCCAACTAATAACATTCCTTCTCTGCTCCCCTTTCTAACAATAATTATTAAAAGAACTATATTCTCATTTCAGAATATTTTATCAACCCACTCCAACCCAGCTACTGGCTCCCCACATCACTGCAACTGCTCTGTGCAAGGAGCCTTATGGCTTTCATGTTTAGGGTGGATTAAGGTCAGTTGAGGCCCCAAGCACGGGAAAAAATATTGGGCCCCTTAAAATTTTTTTTCTTTAGAAAAAAGTGTAAAGTTAGGGTTTTGCAGGGCCTTTCAGAAGTTGGGGCTCAGGGCACATGCCCAGTGCACCCACTGTTAAATACACCTCTGTCCATGTTGTGGAATAAAGTAAAGGTTCCTGGCATTTGATCTCTCACAATTGGATTCAGTTAGACTTTTTTTTCTTGAAAAGCCTCTGTTTTTTGGGCTTCTGTGACTATGTTCTCCTGATTTATTTAAACCCCCTTAAACTCTTCTGCCCAGGCTGTCATTTCTGTTCTCCTCAGGCTTGGCCCTTGTTTATCTTTTCTTCCCCTTGGTGTTACATCCCAGGAGACAGACCACAGCAAACCCAAAGTGAATTTTATAAGTTTTATTGCAAACCTGCGCAGGGACTGCAGGCAACCCATGCAAGGGAACACTGCAGCCCTGAGCTTCTAAAATGGCTCCTTTTTATAGGGTGGCTATCTAGGCTGAGCAAGCAAGCAGCATTTACAAGGGCAGGAGAGGTGCAATTAGCTGACCTTATTCTTGGCTAAGTCTCTAGGGTAGGGTTTCCTTGCTGCTGGGTACATAGAGTTCTGTGGAAAATATTGCTACATTTCTAATGGTTGTTTATCTTTTTCCTCCAGCTATATACTGGATGTACTCAGTTTTCATGGCTGGTGGCCTGCACCGCTTGTCCTAAGATGTCACATTCCCCCATTTTCTTCTTACTAGTTCAAATCATTGAACTTTGGTATTGCTCATCTGAACTGGGTATAATCTGGTAGGGCTGAGCTAAGACCATAAGTCTTACAGTATCTATTCTTTCTCAAACAAATGCTGTGGTGTAACTGCAACAAACTGGAACTGGACCCTAAACTGATGTAATCAATTTAGGTTTTACACACTGGCCAGTGATCAGCCTACTATGCCTCTCACAATGGACAGCGATGAGCTCAGGGGGAGAGAGGTATTTATAGGCAAAACCTACAAGGTTACAATGTTTTCAGCACGTTTGTACAATATCTTTGCAAAAGTATACAAGTACACATTGTTCTAAGATAATAAACTACCTTCCTGCAATATCTAGAGGGCTGACACACAAGGAACACATCCTGCCTTTGCTTGCAAGGTTAGATTTGCTGAGGCTCATGAGAATTTTCTATTTTAGCTATAAGCTAATTGGGTCAAGGGTCCTCCCTCGTATGTGCTGGCATGCTGATAGTGTGCCCTTAGTACTACAAGCTTTATGGCTTGAATTCTGTTTTGTACATACTGCATGAGGCAGTTGATAATACACAGACCAATGGTGACCCCCCTAATATAAGTAAAACAAGGGGTCCAGTAAGAACAGTAAGTAATGTAGTGAGCCAAGGGAATGAAGAGAATAAATTCTTATACTAATTTCTTTCTGCCTTGTATTTTTCTTCTCTTTACTAACCTTCTACAACTTGCACAAACCTTCTGCAACTTACATAAACCTTTAATTGTTATGAACTTTCTTATCTATTTAGAAATAACTGGCTTTATAATAACTTACTTTCTCCCTTTTTCATTCTAAAGTATTTCTATACCATATGTTTTATTACCAAAACTATAATTTCTTTTTAGTTAGAACTCTTAATTTTAAAAATCTTTACCTTTAGTGACAACTAAGCTGGTAATAAGTAATTTTCCTTAAAGTATACTTCTTCCTGGAGGTGTCCTCCCTCTAAGTAGCTAGTATTTATAGGTTAAGTGTAAGTACACATATATTTTTCATTACCTTGTAGCTTCCCTTCTAACTAAAGGACTTATAGTACTACATGTATTAACTCTTAAGACAACTTGTTCTGGCTTTCCTTTGACCTTAGTTCCCCTCCCTCTCTAAAGTCTAATTAAACAGAGGTCCTTAGTGAGTTTCTCTAAGCATTAGCTATGTGTAGACCAGTCAACTTCTGGTTTGTGGCTGAAGCAGGGCATGCTGTCCTTCTCAGGGTCAGCTTACAAGGGTTGGTGGAGTCAGTCTCGGCTGTCCACAAAGTTGTCTCTGCTGGGACTGCAAGCTTCAGCCGGCTGCAGTGGACCCAGGTGGGTATGCCTTCTACCTTGGCAGTAGTGGGAGTGATCAGGATCATGGTGTATGGACCCGTCCACATGGGAGTCAGTCCTTGGGTGGTGTACTTCTTTACCTAGACTGAGTCTACAGGCTGGAAGGGATGTATTAGGTCTTCTGGCAGTGCTGGAATTACCTCTCGGACAGACTTTTAGACAGCCTGCTGAGTAATCTGTAGACCCTGTAAGACTCAGGGGTCCCTAAACTTTTTACACTGGGGGCTAGTTCACTGTCCCTCAGACCATTGGAGGGCCACTACATACAGTACTCTACTACACTGACTACTAACGAAAGAAGTGCCCCTTCTGGAAGTGCGGCAGGGGCCAGATAAATGGCCTCAGGGGGCTGTATGTGGCCTGTGGGCCGTAGTTTGGGGACACCTGCTGTAAGTACTTAAGGAAGGAGTGGTTATTTAATTTAGTTGTTTTATTTCCTCTCTGAGTTTTGGTAGGAAGGGAGGGAGTCTCTTAAACATTATCTCAAAAGGAGTGAATTCTTCCCTGTAGGCCATGTACCTCACCCTAAGGAGGGCTAAGGGGAGTAAGGTAGGTTACTTTCTACCAGTTTAAAACAAGTTTAAAATTTTCTTTAAGATCCGATTTATGTTTTCTACCTGTCAATTACTTTAGTAAAATCTATTTCTAAACATTCAGATGGGAAAGTTCTTTCTCTGTTTCTCTTTATAATTTCTTTATTTTGCTTAATATTTATTTAGGTACAGACTAAACACTTAGAAATTATGCTTTCTCTATTAGATTCTAAGTCTGATTTTTCTTTTTTTTTTAATAAATTTTTATTAATGGTAATGGGATGACATTAATAAATCAGGGTACATATATTCAAAGAAAACATGTCTAGGTTATTTTGTCATCAAATTATGTTGCAAACCCCTCGCCCAAAGTCAGATTGTCCTCCGTCACCCTCTATCTAGTTCTCTGTGCCCCTCCCCCTCCCCCTAACTCTCTCCCTCCCTCCCTCCCATGTCCTCGCTCCCCCCCCACCCATGGTAACCACCAGACTCTTGTCCATGTCTCTTAGTCTCATTTTTATGTTCCACCAATGTATGGAATCATGTAGTTCTTGTTTTTTTCTGATTTGCTTATTTCACTCCTTATAATGTTATCAAGATCCCACCATTTTGCTGTAAATGATCTGATGTCATCATTTCTTATGGCTGAGTAGTATTCCATAGTGTATATGTGCCACATCTTCTTTATCCAGTCTTCTATTGAAGGGCTTTTTGGTTGTTTCCATGTCTTGGCCACTGTGAACAGTGCTGCAATGAACATGGGGCTACATGTGTCTTCACGTATCAATGTTTCTGAGGTTTTGGGGTATATACCCAGTAGAGGGATTGCTGGGTCATAAGGTAGTTCTATTTTCAGTTTTTTGAGGAACCACCATACTTTCCTCCATAATGGTTGTACTACTTTACAGTCCCACCAACAGTGAATGAGGGTTCCTTTTTCTCCACAGCCTCTCCAACATTTGCTATTACCCGTCTTGTTGATAATAGCTAATCTAACAGGAGTGAGGTGGTATCTCATTGTAGTTTTGATTCGCATTTCTCTAATAACTAATGAAGCTGAGCATCTTTTCATATATCTGTTGGCCATTTGTATCTCTGCCTGGGAGAAGTGTCTGTTCATGTCCTCTTCCCATTTTTTTATTGGATTGTTTGTTTGTTTGTTGTTGAGTTTTATGAGTTCTTTGTAAATTTTGGATATTAGGCCCTTATCTGAGCTGTCGTTTGAAAATATCAGTTCCCATTTAGTTGGCTGTCTGTTTATTTTGATATCAGTTTCTCTTGCTGAGCAAAAACTTTTAATTCTGATGTAGTCCCATTCATTTATCTTTGCCTTCACTTCTCTTGCCATTGGAGTCAAGTTCATAAAATGTTCTTTAAAACCCAGGTCCATGATTTTAGTACCTATGTCTTCTTCTATGTACTTTATTGTTTCAGGTCTTATATTTAGGTCTTTGATCCATTTTGAATTAATTTTAGTACACGGGGACAGGCTGTAGTCGAGTTTCATTCTTTTGCATGTGGCTTTCCAGTTTTCCCAACACCATTTGTTGAAGAGGCTTTCTCTTCTCCATTGTGTGTTGTTGGCCCCTTTATCAAAGATTATTTGACCATATATATGTGGTTTTATTTCTGGGCTTTCTATTCTGTTCCATTGGTCTGAGTGTCTATTTTTTTGCCAATACCATGCTGTTTTGATTATCGTGGCCCTATAATATAGTTTAAAGTCAGGTATTGTAATGCCCCCAGCTTCATTCTTTTTCCTTAGGATTGTTTTGGCTATTCGGGGTTTTTTATAGTTCCATATAAATCTGATGATTTTTTGTTCCATTTCTTTAAAAAATCTCATAGGGATTTTGATGGGAATTGCATTAAATTTGTATATTGCTTTGGGTAATATGGCCATTTTGATTATATTTATTCTTCCTATCCAAGAACAAGGAATATTTTTCCATCTCATTGTATCTTTTTCGATTTCCCTTAACAATGCTTTGTAATTTTCATTATATAGGTCCTTTACGTTCTTTGTTATGTTTATTCCTAGGTATTTTATTTTTTTTTGTTGCAATCGTGAAGGGGATTATTTTTTTGAGTTCGTTTTCTAATATTTCATTGTTGGCATATAGAAAGGCTATGGACATTTGTATGTTAATTTTGTATCCTGCGACCTTACTGTATTGGTTTATTGTTTCTAATAATCTTTTTGTGGAGTCCTTCGGGTTTTCGATGTATAGGATCATATCATCAGCAAAAAGTGATAGCTTTACTTCTTCTTTTCCGATATGGATGCCTTTTATTTCTTTGTCTTGTCTGATTGCTCTGGCCAGAACTTCTAGCACCACGTTGAATAAGAGTGGAGAGAGTGGACAACCCTGTCGTGTTCCTGATTTAAGGTAGAAAGTCCTCAGTTTTATGCCGTTTAATAGGATGTTGGCTGATGGTTTATCATATATGGCCTTTATCATGTTGAGATATTTTCCTTCTATACCCATTTTGTTGAGAGTCTTAAACATAAAATTGTGTTGTATTTTATCAAAAGCCTTTTCTGCATCTATTGATAAGATCATGTGGTTTTTGTTCTTTGTTTTGTTGATATGGAGTATTACGTTAACCGTTTTGCGTATGTTGAACCATCCTTGAGATTCTGGGATGAATCCCACTTGATCATGATGTATTATTTTTTTAATATGTTGTTGTATTCGGTTTGCCAGTATTTTGTTTAGTATTTTAGCATCTGTATTCATTAGAGATATTGGTCTGTAGTTTTCTTTCTTTGTGCCATCCTTGCCAGGTTTTGGTATGAGGGTTATGTTGGCCTCATAAAATGTGTTTGGAAGTATTGCTTCTTCTTCAATTTTTTGGAAGACTTTGAGTAGAATAGGAACCAAGTCTTCTTTGAATGTTTGATAGAATTCACTAGTATAACCGTCTGGGCCTGGACTTTTATTTTTGGGGAGATTTTTAATAGTTTTTTCTATTTCCTCCCTGCTGATTGGTCTGTTTAGGCTTTCTGCTTCTTCATGACTCAGTTTAGGAAGGTTGTATTGTTCTAGGAATTTATCCATTTCTTCTAGATAGTTGTATTTGGTGGCATATAATTTTTCATAGTATTCTACAATAATTCTTTGTATTTCTATGATGTCTGTGGTGATCTCTCCTCTTTCATTTTGGATTTTATTTATCTGAGTCCTGTGTCTTTTTTCCTTGGTGAGTCTTGCCTAGGGTTTGTCAATTTTGTTGATCTTTTCAAAGAACCAGCTCCTTGTTTTATTGATTTTTTCTATAGTTTTTCTGTTCTCTATTTCATTTATTTCTGCTCTGATTTTTATTATCTCCTTTCTTCGGCTGGTTTTGGGTTGTCTTTGTTGTTCTTTTTCTAGTTCCTTAAGGTGTGAAGTTAAGTGGTTTACTTCGGCTCTCTCTTGTTTGTTCATATAGGCCTGAAGTGATATGAACTTCCCTCTTATTACTGCTTTTGCTGCATCCCAGAGATTCTGATATGTCGTATTTTCATTTTCATTTGTCTGTATATATCTTTTGATTTCTGCTCTTATTTCTTCTTTGACCCATTCATTTTTTAGAAGTATGTTGTTTAGTGTCCACATTTTTGTGGGTTTTTCCCCCTCTTTTTTGCAGTTGAATTCTAGTTTCAAGGCTTTATGATCAGAAAATATGCTTGGTACAATTTCAATTTTTCTAAATTTGCTGATATTGTCTTTGTGGCCCAACATATGGTCAATTCTTGAGAATGTTCCATGTACACTAGGGAAAAATGTATACTCTGTCGCTTTGGGATGAAGTGTCCTGTAGATGTCTATCATATCCAGGTGTTCTAGTATTTCGTTTAAGGCCACTATATCTTTATTAATTCTCTGTTTGGATGACCGATCTAGAGCTGTCAGCGGTGTATTGAGGTCTCCAAGTATGATTGTATTTTTGTTAGTTTTTGTTTTAAGGTCAATAAGTAGCTGTCTTATACATTTCGGTGCTCCTTGGTTTGGTGCATATATATTAAGGATGGTTATGTCTTCTTGATTCAACTTCCCCTTAATCATTATGAAATGACCATTTTTGTCTCTGAGTACTTTTTCTGTCTTGTAGTCAGCATTATTAGATATGAGTATTGCTACACCTGCTTTTTTTTGGGTGTTGTTTGCTTGGAGTATTGTTTTCCAGCCTTTCACTTTGAATTTGTTTTTATCCTTGTTGCTTAGAAGTGTTTCTTGTAGGCAACATATAGTTGGATTTTCTTTTTTAATCCATTCTGCTACTCTGTGTCTTTTTATTGGTAAGTTTAATCCATTTACATTTAGTGTAATTATTGACACTTGTGGGTTCCCTACTGCCATTTTATAAATTGCTTTCTGTTAGTTTTGTATCTAGTTTGATTCTTCTCTTTTGTTTTTCTATCATTTGTTTTTGTTTGTTTGTGTTCCATATTTCTTTCCTCTGTTGCTACCTTTTTTAAGTCAAGTGTTTTTGTGGTGGTTTTTTCAAGGGTGGTTACCATTAAGTAATGAAAAGGGTACCTACCATATTCATTGTAGTACCCTATCTTATAAGTATTTCTGCACTTCATCCTCCTTTGCTACTGTTAATCTCCATCCTCTCCCCCCTTTTTTTCCTTTGTTGTCACAGTTTAAGTTTGGTTTTATTGTGTTCTTGGTGGAGCTGTTACTTGTGGTGTTGTTTTCTTTTGTTCTTTGAATCTGGTTGGAAAACCCCCCTTAGTATTTCCTGGAGTGGGGGCTTTCTGTTGATAAATTCTCTCATCTTTTCTGTATTTGTGAATGTTTTTATATCTCCTTCATACTTGAAGGATAGCTTTGATGGGTATAGTATTCTTGGCTGAAAGTTCCTCTCTTTCAGGGCTTTAAATATTGGGGTCCACTCTCTTCTAGCTTGTAGAGTTTCTGCTGAGAAATCTGATGATAATCTAATAGGCCTTCCTTTATATGTTGTACTCTTCTTTTCCCTGGCTGCCTTGAGAATTTTTTCTTTGTCATTGGTTTGTGTCATCTTTATTATGATGTGCCTTGGAGTGGGTTTGTTGGGGTTAAGAAAACTTGGTGTTCTGTTTGCTTCTTGAATTTGAGGCTTTAGTTCCTTCCACAGGCTTGGGAAGTTCTCGTCTATTATTTGTTTGAGTATATTCTCCATTCCATTTTCTTTCTCTTCTCCCTCTGATATACCTATTATTCTTATGTTATTCTTTCTGATGGAGTCAGACAATTCCTGTAGGGCTTTCTCATTTTTTATTATTTTTGAGTCTCTTTCTTCTTCTCTCTGTTGTGCCTCAAGTTGTTTGTCTTCTATTTCGCTAATCCTATCTTCAATCTGGGCTGTTCTGTTAGCTAAGCTTGTTACCTCGTTTTTCAGCTCGTGAATTGAGTTTTTCATTTCTGTTTGATTTGTTTTTATAGTTTCAATTTCCTTGGTAATATATTCTTTGTGTTCATTGAGTTGTTTTCTGATCTCCCTATATTGCCTTTCTGTGTTTTCCTGTATATCTCTGAGTATTTTTAAGATTTCTATTTTAAATTCTCTGTCATTTAGCTCCAAGGCTTCCAATATGTTGTCTTTTCTCCATAGATTTTTCCACATTTATTTGTGTTACCTCTCTTTCTTTTGTATCCATAATATTCGATTTCCTCTTTCTTATCGGCATCTGAGGGTGGTCTTATTGATAGCACGCAGGCGCACTCCTTCGCGGCTTGAATGAGCGTCGCTGCTGCGGTAGCTTCCTCCACACCCTCGTCTCTCAGATTCAAGTGATAACAGTCCTTTTGCTTTCAGTTAGTGTGGAACTCCGGAATGCTCCGAGGATAAATTTTTCTGTTTAGTTGCAGCACTTTAGTTGTTCATTGATTGTTTCTCACATGTGCCTTGACTGGGGTCTCCAGCTGAGTCAGTGATCCTTTCTTCAAGCCAGCAACCTTGGACTCAAGCCAGTGACCTTTGGGCTCAAACTGATGAGCCTGCACTCAAGCTGGATGAGTCTGTGCTCAAGCTGGTGACCTTAGGGTTTCAAATCTGGGGCCTCAGCATCCTAGGTTGATGCTCTATCCACTGCACCACCACTTGACATCTGTGCCCCTCAAAGGTAGATGGTCATGGCCATTGGTAAGCTCCAGCCTGTGCAATGTGGTTTCTCATTGTATTAGAAGGCCTGTATATGATGCAGCGAATTCTTTACTACAATTTTCCAAGAATGAAGGGAGGAGTGATCTTAGCACAGGCGCACTTCCTTGCGGTTTGAAAGAATGTCCCTGTGGTAGATTCCTCCACACCCTCGTCTCTCAGATTCAAGTGATAACAGTCCTTTCGCTATCAGTTTGTGTGGAACTCCGGAATGCTCCGAGGATAAATTTTTCTGTTTCTAGTTGATAAATTTGTTGTGATTTGGGGGAGAGCTGTCGGACGCGCTGCTCACGGCGCCATTTCCGTGACGTCACTCCTGATTTTTCTAATTGGTTGTAAAAAGCCTTTGCAACCTGTGTTCTAGAAAAGTTACTAAAATTTCCTAAAACCCCACTGGTTTTAGGGTTACCTTATTGGTAGTATCATCAGCTGTTTGCTTGGTTTTTCTTTAGAGTTTCAATGGAGTCATCCTCTCTAGGTGGCCTGGACAGTGGATGATGACTACTACTTCAGGAGAGTAGTCTCCTGCATTCTCCGGGGTAAGGGTTTGAGCCTTACCTTTGTTGGTTCTTAAGCCTTCTCCTGATGGACCCTCCTCAACTGTACCTGTCTTAGGTTGTTCCTGCCTTTAGGAATCTTACCCGTCTTTGGCTAACCAGCCATCTTAGGGGCCAGAGTTGTTTTTTTTTAATAAATTTTTATTAATGTTAATGGGATGACATTTATAATTCACGGTACATATATTCAAAGAAAACATGTCTAGGTTATCTTGTCATTAAATTATGTTGCATACCCCTCGCCCAAAGTCAGATTGTCCTCCATCACCCTCTATCTAGTTTTCTCTGTGCCCCTCTTCCTCCCCCTAACTCTCTCTCTCCCTCCCTCCCTCCTGCGTCCTCCCTCCCCCCACCCCTGGTAACCACCACACTCTTGTCCATGTCTCTTAGTCTCGTTTTTATGTTCCACCAATGTATGGAATCATGTAGTTCTTGTTTTTTTCTGATTTACTTATTTCACTCCTTATAATGTTATCAAGATCCCACCATTTTGCTGTAAATGATCTGATGTCATCATTTCTTATGGCTGAGTAGTATTCCATAGTGTATATGTGCCACATCTTCTTTATCCAGTCTTCTATTGATGGGCTTTTTGGTTGTTTCCATGTCTTGGCCACTGTGAACAGTGCTGCAATGAACATGGGGCTACATGTGTCTTTACGTATTAATGATTCTGAGTTTCGGGGTATATACCCAGTAGAGGGATTGCTGGGTCATAAGGTAGTTCTATTTGCAGTTTTTGAGGAACCACCATACTTTCCTCCATATGGTTGTACTACTTTACATTCCCATCAACAGTGTATGAGGGTTCCTTTTTCTCCACAGCCTCTCCAACATTTGCTATTACCCGTCTTGTTAATAATAGCTAATCTAACAGGGGTGAGGTGGTACCTCACTGTAGTTTTGATTTGCATTTGTCTAATAACTAAAGAAGCTGAGCATCCTTTCATATATCTGTTGGCCATTTGTATTTCTTCCTGGGAGAAGTGTCTGTTCATGTCCTCTTCCCATTTTTTTATTGGATTGTTTGTTTGTTTGTTGTTGAGTTTTATGAGTTCTTTGTAAATTTTGGAATTAGGCCCTTATCTGAGCTGTTGTTTGAAAATATCATTTCCCATTTAGTTGGTAGTCTGTTTATTTTGATATCAGTTTCTCTTGCTGAGCAAAAACTTTTAATTCTGATGTAGTCCCATTCATTTATCTTTGCCTTCACTTCTCTTGCCATTGGAGTCAAGTTCATAAAATGCTCTTTAAAACCCAGGTCCATGAGTTTAGTACCTTTGTCTTCTTCTATGTACTTTATTGTTTCAGGTCTTATATTTAGGTCTTTGATCCATTTTGAATTAGTTTTAGTACACGGGGACAGGCTGTAGTCGAGTTTCATTCTTTTGCATGTGGCTTTCCAGTTTTCCCAACACCATTTGTTGAAGAGGCTTTCTTTTCTCCATTTTGTGTTGTTGGCCCCTTTATCAAAGATTATTTGACCATATATATGTGGTTTTATTTCTGGGCTTTCTATTCTGTTCCATTGGTCTGAGGGTCTATTTTTCTGCCAATACCATGCAGTTTTGATTATTGTTGCCCTATAATATAGTTTAAAGTCAGGTATTTTAATGCCCCCAGCTTCATTCTTTTTCCTTAGGATTGCTTTGGCTATTCGGGTTTTTTATAGTTCTATATAAATCTTATGATTTTTTGTTCCATTTCTTTAAAAAATGTCATAGGAATTTTGATGGTAATTGCATTAAATTTATATATTACTTTGGGTAATATGGGCATTTTAATTATATTTATTCTTCCTATCCAAGAACAAGAAATATTTTTCCATCTCATTGTGTCTTTTTCTATTTTTCTTAGCAATGCCTTGTAGTTTTCTTTATATAGGTCCTTTACATTCTTTGTTATGTTTATTCCTAGGTATTTTATGTTTTTTTGTTGCAATCGTGAAAGGGATTATTTTTTTGAGTTCGTTTTCTAATATTTCATTGTTGGCATATAGAAAGGCTATGGACTTTTGTATGTTAATTGTGTATCCTGCGACCTTACTGTATTAGTTTATTGTTTCTAGTAATCTTTTTGTGGAGTCCTTTGGGTTTTTGATGTATAGGATCATATCATCAGCAAAAAGTGATACCTTTACTTCTTCTTTTCCAATATGAATGCCTTTTATTTCTTTGTCTTGTCTGATTGCTCTGGCCAGAACCTCTAGTACCACGTTAAATAAGAGTGGAGAGAGTGGACAACCCTGTCGTGTTCCTGATTTAAGGTGGAAAGTCCTCACTTTTATGCCATTTAATATGATGTTGGCTGATGGTTTATCATATATGGCCTTTATCATGTTGAGATATTTTCCTTCTATACCCATTTTGTTGAGAGTCTTAAACATAAAATTGTGTTGTATTTTATCAAAAGCCTTTTCTGCGTCTATTGATAAGATCATGTGGTTTTTGTTCTTTGTTTTCTTGATATGGTGTATTACGTTAACCGTTTTACATATGTTGAACCATCCTTGAGATTCTGGGATGAATCCCACTTGATCATGATGTATTATTATTATTATTATTTTCTTTTTTCTGAAGCTGGAAACAGGGAGAGACAGTCAGACAGACTCCCGCATGCGCCCGATCGGGATCCACCTGGCACGCCCACCAGGGGCGGTGCTCTGCCCCCCAGGGTGCGATGCTCTGCCCATCCTGGGCATCGCCATATTGCGACCAGAGCCACTCTAGCGCCTGAGGCAGAGGCCAAAGAGCCATGCCCAGCGCCCGGGCCATCTTTGCTCCAATGGAGCCTTGGCTGCGGGAGGAGAAGAGAGAGACAGAGAGGAAAGCGTGGCAGAGGGGTGGAGAAGCAAATGGGTGCTTCTCCTATGTGCCCTGGCCAGGAATCGAACCCGGGTCCTCCGCACACTAGGCCGACGCTCTACCACTGAGCCAACCGGCCAGGGCGATGTATTATTTTTTTAATATGTTGTTGTATTCGATTTGCTAGTATTTTGTTTAGTATTTTAGCATCTGTATTCATTAGAGATATTGGTCTGTCGTTTTCTTTCTTTGTGCCATCCTTGTTAGGTTTTGGTATGAGGGTTATGTTGGCCTCATAAAATGTGTTTGGAAGTATTGCTTCTTCTTCAATTTTTTGGAAGACTTTGAATAGAGTAGGAACCAAGTCTTCTTTGAATGTTTGATGGAATTCACTAGTATAACCGTCTGGGCCTGGACTTTTATTTTTAGGGAGGTTTTTAATAGTTTTTTCTATTTCCTCCCTGCTGATTGGTCTGTTTAGGCTTTCTGCTTCTTCATGACTCAGTTTAGGAAGGTTGTATTGTTCTAGGAATTTATCCATTTCTTCTAGATAGTTGTATTTGGTGGCATATAGTTTTTCATAGTATTCTACAATAATTCTTTGTATATCTATGATGTCTGTGGTGATCTCTCCTCTTTCATTTTGGATTTTATTTATTTGAGTCCTGTGTCTTTTTTTCCTTGGTGAGTCTTGCCAAGGGTTTATCGATTTTGTGATCATTTCAAAGAACCAGCCATTTAATATGATGTTGTTTTATTGATTTTTTCTATAGTTTTTCTGTTCTCTAATTCATTTATTTCTGCTCTGGTTTTCATTATCTCCTTTCTTCGGCTGGTTTTGGGTTGTCTTTGTTCTTCTTTTTCGAGTTCCTTAAGGTGTGAAGTTAAGTGGTTTACTTAGGCTCTCTCTTGTTTGTTCATATAGGCCTGAAGTGATATGAAGTTTCCTCTTATTACTCCTTTTGCTGCATCCCAGAGATTCTGATATGTCGTATTTTCATTTTCATTTGTCTGTATATATCTTTTGATCTCTGCGCTTATTTCTTCTTTGACCCATTCATTTTTTAGAAGTATGTTTAGTTTCCAAAATTTTGTGGGTTTTTCCCACAAATTTGTGGGAATTCTAGTTCAATTTTACAGTTAAATTCTAGTTTTAAGGCTTTATGATCAGAGAATATGCTTGGTACAATTTCAATTTTTCTAAATTTGCTGATATTGTCTTTGTGGCCCAACATATGGTCAATTCTTGAGAATGTTCCATGTACACTAGAGAAAAATGTATACTCTGTCGCTTTGGGATGAAGTGTCCTGTAGATGTCTATCATATCCAGGTGTTCTAGTATTTTGTTTAAGGCCACTATATATTTACTGATTCTCTGTTTGGATGACTGATCTAGAGCCATCAGCGGTGTATTGAGATCTCCAAGTATGATTGTATTTTTATCAGTTTTTGTTTTAAGGTCAATAAGTAGCTGTCTTATATATTTTGGTGCTCCTTGGTTTGGTGCATATATATTAAGGATTGTTATGTCTTCTTGATTCAGCGTCCCCTTACTTATTATGAAATGATCATTTTTGTCTCTGAGTACTTTTTCTGTATTGTAGTCAGCATTCTCAGATATGAGTATTGCTACACCTGCTTTTTTTTGGGTGTTGTTTGCTTGGAGTATTGTTTTCCAGCCTTTCACTTTGAATTTGTTTTTATCCTTGTTGCTTAGATGAGTTTCTTGTAGGCAGCATATAGTTGGATTTTCTTTTTTAATCCATTCTGCTTCTCTGTGTCTTTTTATTGGTAAATTTAATCCATTTACATTTAGTGTAATTATTGACACTTGTGGGTTCCCTATTGCCATTTCATAAATTGCTTTCTGTTAGTTTTGTATCTTGTTTGATTCTTCTCTTTTGTTTTTCTATTGCTTGTTTTTGTTTGTTTGTATTCCATACTTCTTTCCTCTGTTGCAACCTTTTATAAGTCAAGTGTTTTTGTGGTGGTTTTTTCAAGGGTGGTTACCATTAAGTAATGAAAAGGGTACCTACCATATTCATTGTAGTACCCTTTCTTATGAGTATTTCTGCACTTCATCGTCCTTTGCTACTGTTAATCTTCATCCTTTCTCCCTTTTTTTTTCTTTTGTTGTCACAGTTTAAGTTTGGTTTTATTGTTTTCTTGGTGGAGCTGTTACTTGTGGTTTTGTTTTCTTTTGTTCTTTGAATCTGATTGGAAAACTCCCTTTAGCATTTCCAGGAGTGGGGGCTTTCTGCTGATAAATTATCTCATCTTTTCTGTATTTGTGAATGTTTTTATATCTCCTTTGTACTTGAAGGATAGCTTTGATGGGTATAGTATTCTTGGCTGAAAGTTCCTCTCTTTCAGGGCTTTAAATATTGGGGTCCACTCTCTTCTAACTTGTAGAGTTTCTGCTGAGAAATCTGATGATAATCTAATAGGCCTTCCTTTATATGTTGTATTCTTCTTTTCCCTGGCTGCCTTTAGAATTTTTTCTTTGTCATTGGTTTGTGTCATCTTCATTATGATGTGCCTTGGAGTGGGTTTGTTGGGGTTAAGAAAACTCGGTGTTCTGTTTGCTTCTTGAATTTGAGGCTTTAGTTCTTTCCACAGGCTTGGGAAGTTCTCGTCTATTATTTGTTTGAGTATATTCTCCATTCCATTTTCTTTCTCTTCTCCCTCTGATATACCTATTATTCTTATGTTATTCTTTCTGATGGAGTCAGACAATTCCTGTAGGGCTTTCTCGTTTTTTATTATTTTTGAGTCTCTTTCTTCTTCTCTCTGTTGTGCCTCAAGTTGCTTGTCTTCTATTTCACTAATCTTATCTTCTATCTGGGCTGTTCTGTTAGCTAAACTTGTTACCTCGTTTTTCAGCTCGTGAATTGAGTTTTTCATTTCTGTTTTGTTTTTATAGTTTCAATTTCCTTGGTAATATATTCTTTGTGATCATTGAGTTGTTTTCTGATTTCCCTAAATTGCCTTTCTGTGTTTTCTTGTATATCTCTGAGTATTTTTAAGATTTCTATTTTAAATTCTCTGTCATTTGTCTCCAAGACTTCCAATATGGTAAATCTTTTCTCCATAGATTTTTCCTCATCTATTTGTGTTACCTCTCTATTTTTTGTATCCATAATATTTGATTTCCTTTTTCTTATTGCCATCTGAAGGTGGTCTTGTTGATAGTGTTAATTAGAATTAATAAAGAATAAAAAGGAAAACACTCCACACAAAAAAGTAATAATTTATTATTTCCCCCTTTTTTCTTTCTTCTCTTCCCCTCCTCTCACCTCCTTAGGGAAATATCGTGATGACCTGTGAATTATATTATGCTTAATGGAACAAAAACTGCCTATAATGGAGGGCCTGATTTGGGGTGAGGAGTTCAAGGGGCAAAAAAGGGAGTAGGGACCTACTAAATGCAAAAAAAAAAAAAAAAAAAGGAGAAAATCTTAGACAAGTATAAATGATTTGCTTGTAAGTGATGGTCAACTAAGAGATATAATGAGAGGGATAAGAGGGAAACAGAAAAAAGGAGAGAAAAAAATAATATTTAAAGAAGAAAAAAATAAAAATAAAAATATTAAGTAAAAATCTGTTGTATTAAGTGGAGCAAAGACTAAATACAATGGAGACTTTGGGTTGGGAGTAATGCTAGTGAGTTAAAAAGCAATGTAAAAAGTACCCAAAATGCCACAAAAACATACAAATAAAGGAAAACCAAGAACAAAAGCAGAAAAAAAAGAACAAAAAACAAAAACAAAAAAACTTGAGTTTCAAATTAAATAATTTGTTCCTGATTGAGGATTGAATGGGAGGAAAAGTAAAAGGAGAAAAGAAGAAACGAATAAAAAGGAAAAAATAAGAAAAAGAGAGAAATGAAGGAAGAAAAAGAGGAAAGAAAAAAAAAGAAAAACAAAAGGGGAGAGAGTGAGAGTTAAGGGTTTTGGAGTGTAACCCTAAAGGAGAGTAAGGATGAAGAAAAGAAATAAAATTTAATACTCCTGGGTAGTGTAGTTCAAGAAAAGGGTAGCATAAGATGGGCAGAGAATAAAAGGACTGAGGTGGAGGAAATACAAATAATAATAAAGGCAATAAGAAAGAAGAAAGAAACAACAACAAAGAATTAGTGGAACAAGTTATAAAATCTGTGGATTTTTCTTGATTTTGAGAGGTTAACTTTTTCCTTTTTCTTTTCTCTCCCTCTTCCTGGTCGGTGACTCTGTACCCCAGGTTCTGCCCCTGTGTCACGCTTAGGTAGGGATTTGCAGTTGATGGGATTCTATGGCAATGTTATATAATTGGCTTTAGTCTCGCTGGTAGTCAAGACTTGTTGGCGTTTGCAGAGTCCAACAATGAGAGAGTTTGCTTTCCTGGAGTCTCTCTCCTAGTCTCCCCTTCCTGAGTTAGCAGCCTGGTGATCCAGCTATGAGGCTGCCACTGCTTCTGTCTGGGGAGTAAGAGGCTCAAAGAGCTGGGAAATCCCCACTCTATCCTCACTCAGTGCAAGGCTCTGGGTAAGGCTCTAGCAGTCAGAGCCTCCAGCGTAATCAGGTGGGGCTGGGAGTCAATTGTTGTCAAGGTGACTGTTCAGCGCCTACCATTCAGTTGGACCACTCAACCCAGGCTTTCCACACTTTGTAGCCTGTTTTGGCTGGGAAGAAGAGGCACTAGTCGCTGCTTGCTGTATAGATCTTAATATCTGCCAAGTCCCTCTTGTTAGGTATATCACTGAATATGGAGGCTCTGTCAATCAGAAGTTGCCCCTGCCCCTTTAGCGAAAGGCACTGAAAAATATCATGCCTCTTGTCTTGGATCGCTGAACTGGGAGAGATCTTATCAATTAGAGCCCCGTGGGTGCGCAGATTTCGTGGGTTAAGCTAATATCAGTGATTGGATCCGCAGCTGTGCTCCAGAAAGTATTTCAGGCTGCCTGCGCGCCCCTCCCCCAATGCTTGATTGTTAGCTTGAATGGCTGGGTGAGGTGCCCCACCCACGGAGAGAATCTCCCGACTAGGAAAGACAGGCTTGGTGCCACTCCCGGACTGCGGCATGGGGTGCGCGCATGGTTTCTTAGTGCACGTTGGTGGCCAGGGACTCTTCGGACCGCGGCACGGGGTGCATACGCGGTTTCTTGGGGCACGCCGGTGGCCAGGGACTCTCCAGACCGCGGCACAGGGCACGTGCATGGTTTCTCGGGGCACACTGGTGGCCGGGGACTCTCCGGACCGCAGCACGGGGCGCACGTGCGGTTTCTCGGGGCACGCCGGTGGCCGGGGACTCTCCGGACCATGGCACGGGGCACGTGCGCGGTTTCTCAGGGAACGCCAGCAGCCACCAGTGCCCAGGCTGCTGCTCCCCGAGTGTGGGCGGGCAGTTGCACTTGTGGGTTGACTCACCACAGGCTTACTCCCTCCTCGGCAACAGTCCTTTTGCTTTCAGTGTGTGTGTGGAACTCCGGAATGCTCGAGGATAAATTTTTCTGTTTCTAGTTGATAAATTTGTTGAGATTTTGGGGAGATCTGTCGGACGCGCTGCTCACGGAGCCATTTCCGTGACGTCACCCGGCCAGAGTTATTTATGGCCATGAGAGTGAGGAAGGAGCAACGTCCCTTCTAAAATGCTTAGTTTTAGCAGCCGATGTTTCTACCTAATAAAAAACTTATAATATATTTCTTTTCTAATTCCTAGAGCTGAATGCTATGTAAAGGCTAAGTTGACTGCCTTAGTATCTTCTGGCTCCTCTAAGTCTAGGGGTGTGTAGACTCTGTAAGCTTTCTATAGTCTAAGAAAGCTGTGGGGGTCTTCTGAGGATCCTGAATAACTTCTGACACCTTAGATAAACTTATGGTTGTTTTTCTGAGTATCTTCTCTGATCCAGGCTAACAGAAACTGGTGGAAAGTGTCTAAAAATTTCTTTACTTGCTTTTGTGGTGGGGTCCTGCTTAGGATAGGCAATTAGAAACATTTTCTTAAGGTGGTCTCAGTTGTTGTAAGTGGGGAAGCCTATGTACAGTACAGATTTCTAACAGTCCTGTTCAGGCTTGAGGCTCCTCTGAGAAAAGGGGGTTTTGAGCTTTCTAATTCTGTAGGTCACCTGGAAAAAAGAATTTAAACTATTTCTTATTTACTCCTTCCTTGACTATCAGCTGTAATTGAACTATTGTTCTTATGCTACCTTAAATCAGCACCCTGCCATTTAACTCAGTTGGAACTATGAGGGCTCTAATCTATGACATTTCTATAGAAAATATTAAGTAAAACCCGAGCAGTTTCACCTCTGTACTTTTCCTAATGTACTTATTTACTTAGCTGATTAACAATTGCAGTTTGATAGGGTGGTAAATCAGGTGGAGGTTCAGGATTATGTCTCTAGAGTTCTCTTTTTTACCTATTATGTTAAGAATTCTTCTATTAAGCCAATCAATAGTAATATTTATCACTCTGGGTTTTGTGACCTAACATTGAACAATTAACAATTATTGAATTATTACATATCCCCTAATATTTAAACTAAAATTTTAACATCACAGACTATGAAATAGCAAATGAAAAGGAGAATTAACAAAAGACTATTGAAATAACATATACATTTCTAACATAGAAAATGTTTTTTACAACAGATCCTTGGTACAAAAAGGAAGTCTTTGTATTTGACAGACTATACAATTCTATATGCTTTATTATTAGTACAAGTTTGGTACAATTCATAATAAGATATTATAAACTACTATCCCTAATGAAATACTAATTTTCAGAGAAAAATAAGGAATGGTCAAAATATAGTTACTATTTTGTGGCTTCCCAGCTGGCAAAGAGATGCTAACCCTCTTTTTGACCTATAGAGCTTTACAACATTAAGTCATTATAAGGGTCAGAGTAGTAAACTAAAAAAACACACAATTTTATAAACTTATTTTCTTAACAGTGGGGTATTCTAGTTTACTTAAGGTCCTCAATTTCCTCAGGGACATAGCAACCCTATAATTCCTGAAGACCTTTTTCTTATAATTCTTGACTATTATAGCTAAAGCAGTGGGTTTAGAAGGGGCCGTATTCCCTAAATCTCCTCCTTAGGTCTGGCTCCAGGTAGGAGGTGGGGATTCCCTGGAGCCAAGGCAGAGGAGGGCAGGGGGCTATAGCAAGGTGATGATAGCCTCTAGCTTACTACATTGTTATCTTTTGCCTAAGTAGTGGCTCAGCCCTTGAGCTAAGAAAGAGGTTTCTTTGTTATATACACTATAAGGGAATCAATCAGGGTGCCTGGGATTCCCTGTGCCCAAGGGGGAGGGGCAGGTGCCCAAAACTGTGAGGGGAGCCTGCCACTTCTTCTGCAGCCAGCTTCAGCCTGGCTGCCTTTTCTTTCTCTACCTCTGCTGCCGTACTGGGCTGTATACTGACCATGCCACCTGCCTGTGGGTAGGTGCTGGTGATAGTACGCTAGACTCTCTATGTTTTCAATGGGTCTAGCAATCCTTGGTTTGGCCAGTCTGCTCTTAGGTTGGACATTTTAATTTACAGAGAGTTCTCAATGTATCTTCTTAATATTAATTCTTACTCTTTATTTTCTAAATGGGTAAAATTGCTTTGGGTGAGTAGGTGACTATCTGAATATCTGAAACTAGTTTCTATTCTATACTTCCTCTAGCACTCTCTTATGTCTTTAGTTAGTTCCTATAATTTGTGAGCTTGTCTACAAATTTCCCTTAATATAGTTCTTAAAAAATTTTCTTAACATAACCTAGTCTTCCCGTGACTATGTCAATCCACACATCTATATATGGCATCTGGTGAGGGTGAGGGACCCAATAGACATTTGCCCTGACAGCAAAGAGTGTGGGTAAATTGAAGGTGCCCTTCGAGGGCCACCATACACTAAAGGTTGGCCATTCTAGTTCACAAAGAATCCGCAATGTGGTGGAATCAACAGGAGTCCCATAGCCTCATGCCCTGCAAGAGAAATCAGAAAAGTTATCAAGCAAGCACTGAAGAGGCATTAGGGCAGCAGATTGCCCCTGACCCATGGCCCTTGACTCTTGAAGGAATACTGTGAGGAAGCAATGGGTGAAGCAGACAAACAAACCAAATATGCACACACAAAAAACAAAACTACTAAACCAAAACCAAAAGGAAGAAGGCAGTGTCCTGCATTCCCTGACTGACTGGGTGGAGAGAAATCAGGTGGTGTCCCACCTGCTCCACTACACCCTTTTCTAACCAGAGCTCTGTTTCTAAATAAAAAGAGGAAGCTTCCTTACCAGACAGTCTCGAGACCTCCGAATGTTTCAAATCAGCCAAATTCAGTTTCCAAACAGCAACTGCCAGAGGTTGGCCAGCTACCAACGTCTGCTGCAGCCCACTCTGTGAGAAGGGGTCTTACACAGCCTATCTCGCTGGGGCCTCCATGTGTTACATCCCAAAAGACAGACCACAACAAACCCAAAGTGAATTTTATAAGTTTTATTGCAAACCTTCTCAGGGACTGCAGGCAACCCACACAAGGGAACACTGCAGCCCTGAGCTTCTAAAATGGCTCCTTTTTATAGGGTGGCTATCTATTATTTTTATTTTATTGCTTGGCTGAGCAAGCAAGTACTGTTTACAAGGGTAGGAGAGGTGCAATTAGCTGACCTTATTCTTGGCTAAGTCTCTAGGGTAGGGCTTCCTGGATGTTGGGTACATAGAGTTCTGTGGAAAATATTGCTACATTTCTAATGGTGGTTTATCTTTTTCCTCCAGCTATGTACTGGATGTACTCAGTTTTCATGGCTGGTGGCCTGCACTGCTTGTCCTAAGATGTAACACTTGGCTTCTCACCCAACAGGACCTCATCTATTCTTGTGGCATTATATTTCATCTTCACATCACTAATGCCCAAATTCCCACATCCAGATCATAAATACAGAAGCTTAGATGCTGCAAAATTGTTGCACCTAAAATAAATCCCTTAACTTGTACCTCTTTCAGATGATAAGAATTACCTACCAAAACACCTGTAGACCAAGTTGTTTCCCTTCTCAGAGCCACTCATGACCTCCCACTGGACAGAATAAAACCCAAACCTCTTTTATGACCCAGCACCTACCTCCCCAAGCACAGTGAACTCCTTTCAGCTCTTGGGAACATTGAGATGTTTTCTGATTTCAACTTTTGTCCAGGTACAGGGCCAAGTGAAAAAGTCATCTCTGGTCACAAATACTATTGTTTCATTAGAAAATGAGTTCTAAACACCTTATTGCTTTTGCTTTGGTGCACAACCTCTGTGAGAATTTAGAGCTTGTTTCTTATTAGGCACAGTTTCAGAAGCTAACAATCTGCTCTACACACCTTAGGCTTTTCTTTCTTTCTTTCCTTAGTCCTGTCTATCTGAGTCTTTCTTGCTGCCAAACTCTGCCCTCAAAGCAAACATTTACACTCAGTATTATAGCTTATTTCTTTCCTTTAAAAAACAAAAAGCCTTTTCTTTAATTATGTGATCAAAAATGCGCTCCCCAGGTAAGAGAGTAAAGCAGAGCCATCTTGGTTCTATGGCCCTTGCCAGCACCAGAAAAATACATTGTTAAATTCCATTTACTTCACTACCTATTATGTCACGTAAAATGTCGAGAAGATTTTATAAAGTTAGTCATATCATTTTGCCGTGTTCCCAGTTTCCCTGAGCTGCTTAATGTAAATATTGTCTCAGACATTCTAAATTTATCTGTGAAGCATAAAATAGGTTTAAGTATGTTCCAAAAACCAAATGTGCTCACACACTTAATAACCAAATGCTCTTCCCTGCCCATGTCTAAGGCTGGAATATGGACTTACCATTGAGCAGAATCATATAGTAGACATAGACAAGCAATTTGCTTAGGCCAGAACAAGTACTAAGGCAAGAGTAATATATCAAAGGTCACTGATGAAGAGATTTTACTATCTGACATGTACATTTTTTTTGTCACAAAAAAAGCCATCAAAAGGATATAGCCAGAATTTGATGAGGCCTTAACTGATTGGATAGCAGAGGAAGGTGCCTTTGCCATCTGCATGTGGGTCCGGCCACTCAACAGCAGAAGCTCTTGGAGAAGCTATCCAAGTTTATTGGAAAAACAGACAATAATGCTATTTATCAAGTGGATGAAAGCAAATCCTTCAGTTTTGATTATGTCTTTCATAGTAATGAAACCACTAAAAATGTTTATGAAGAAATAGTAGTACCAATCATAGATTCTGCCATACAAGGCTACAATGGTACTATATTTGCCTATGGGCAGACTGCTTCAGGGAAAACATATACTATGATGGGTTCAGAAGATTATTTGGGAGTAATACCCAAGGCAATTCATGACATTTTCCAAAAAAATTGAGAAGTTTCCTGCTAAGGAACTTCTCTTACATGTGTCTTACATGGAGATATACAATGAAATCATTGCAGATTTACTTTTTGACACTCAGAAAATAAAGCCTCTAATAATTCGGGAAGACTTTAATAGGAACATGTGTGTGTCTGACCTCACAGAAGAAGTTGTTTATACATCAGATATGGCTTTGAAGTGGATCAGAAAGGGAGAAAAGGACATTATGGAATTACAAAAGTAAATCAAAGGAACAGTTGTACTCATAACATTTTTATGATGATTTTGGAAAGTAGAGAGAAAGGGGAACCTTCTAACTGTGAAGGATCTGTCAAGGTGTCCCATTTGAATTTGGTTGATCTTGCAGGCAATAAAAGAGCTGCTCAAACAGGTGCTGCAGGTGTGCGACTTAAGGAAGGCTGTAATATAAATCGAAGTTTATTTATTTTGGGACAAGTGATCAAGAGACTTAGTGATGGACAAGTTGGTGGTTTCATAAATTATCAAGATAGCAGGTTAACACAAATTCTCAAGAATTCCTTGGGAGAAAATGCCAAAACATGTATTATCTTCACAATTACTCCAGTCTCCTTTGATGGAACTCTTAGTACTCTCCAGTTTGCCAGTACTGCTAGAAGAATACTCCTTATGTTAATGAGGTATTGAGTGATGGAGCTCTCCCGAAAAGATATAGAAAAGAAATAATAGATCTTAAAATACAATTAGAGGAGGTTTCATTAGAGACTCGGGCCCAAGCAATAAAAATAAAACTATTGGCCTAACTTTTAGAAGAAAAAGATTTGCTTCAAAAAGTGCAGATTGAAAAAACTTAACATGGATGCTGGTGACTTCTTCTTCCCTCACATTACAATGGAAATTAAAGGCTATAATGAATGAATCAACAGAGTTTGAAGAAAGAAGTGCTACCTTAGCCAAAGAATGGGAAAGTGACCTGAAATTTGTGATAGGGGAAAATAAACAATTATTTAAAAACTGCCAAATTTTGAAGATATCTCAAACACCTGGTGTCCTCGTACATCCTACTACACAAGATGATAAAAATATTTATGTTGGAGACCTGAAGATGGCAGTGGAGTAGGCAGATGCACAGACTCCCAGCTCACACCACCAAACTGGATTAAAAATTAATTTAAGAACAATCAGCATGAAAATCCAACTCTGGACTACAAGAACAGCTCTCAAAAACCAAAGAGCGAAGAAGAAGCCACACAAGCCTGGTAGGGAGTGCCGAGGAGCAGTGGATCTTCCCTGCTTATAGGAACAAAGGAGGGGGCGGTGAGGCTGAGAGCCCAGAAAGGCTCTCACTCCAAGGAAAAGAGCAGAAAATATCACTCACAGCCACTTGCCTGGGGACCTGGGAACAAGGTGTAGTGAAAGGACTGGTTTGCCTTTCAGAAGAAAAGGGGAGAGAGAGAGACAGACGGTGAGGGAGCAGAAGGATACATAATATGACCTGGGAAGCTGACTCATCAAGTGCTGGAGGTGGCCATAGCAGGGGGAGGGGTTGATCCTTCCACAAATTACAAGAATAGTCATTTCAGGTGACTAATCTTTAGACATCTCTCTAGCTCCATCAGCATAACAAGACACAGCTGAAAACAAGAAGTGGGAAGGAAGGGCAGCAACTCAGGTCTCCATGGAGATCTGAGATACACCTCCCGCTACTGAAGCTGAGAAAACACCCTGCCCTCTAGAGAGTAACTGGCAGATCAGGCCTTCAGAGTCTCAGGTTACAGGCACCGCATTTCTGGATACCGTTTCAAAAAAGCCCCCTACTGAGATCAGTAAACAAGACTAACACATGTTAAGAAAACTGAGAAGAAAAAACCCAACAAATCAAGACTTCAAAGCAGCTCTACTAGAAAAGACAAATTCCAGAGTGGATTACAAATAACACCTGATGCCAACCCAAGAAGACCTAGAAATAACATAAGTGAAAACTGGAGGCAGACAACAAGCCAAGGCTCAACCAGCTCTACATAAAATACACCCAAACACACAGACATAATAAGAAGACAAAGAAGTGCAATCCAAATGAAACCACAAGAGAAACTACTAGGAAATGAACTGAGTGATATGGAAATAACCAAACTTCTGGATGCAGAGTTTAAAATAATGATTGTTAGGATGCTTAGGGATTTTAGAACAATGGATGATCATTACAAATGTCTAAATAATAAAAATAGCAAGTATAAAAAAGGACATTAAAATATTTTTTAAAAATCAGTCAGAGATAAAAAATACAATATCAGAAATGAAGACCACAACTGAAGGAATTAAAAACAGGATAAATGAAGCTGAGGATCAAAAAAAATGAGTTGGAGGACAAGTTAAACAAAGGCATGAAAGCAGAACAGAAAAAAGAAAAGAGACTTAAAAAGTCTGAGGAAACTTTTAGAGAGCTCAGTGACAACATAAAGAGAAAGATTCACATCATAGTGGTTCCTGAAGAAGAGAAATAACAAGGGATACAGATTTTGTTCAATCATATCATAGCTAAAAACTTCCCTAAATTAATGCAGGAAAAACTCTCATAAGATCAAGAAGCACAGAGAACTTTATTAAAGAGAAACCCCAAAAAATCTACAAGACACATCATAGTTAAAATATCAAAGCTAAATGATAAAAAATATTAAAACTGCTAGAGAAAAAAAGGCTATCACCTACAAAAAAGCCCCCATAAGAATGACATCTGACTTCTCAACAGAAACACTTGAGGCCAGAAGGGACTGGCAAGAAATATTCAAAGTAATGTAGAACAAGAACCTACAAACAAGACAAATTTATCCAGTGAGGTTATCATTTAAAATTGAAAGAGAAATAAAAAGCTTCCCAGACAAAAAAACTCAAGGAATTCATTACAACCAAACCAATGCTGCAGGAAATGTTAAGGCACCTGTTGTAAACAGATCAAAGTGGGAAAGAATATAGCAAAAGAGGAAAACAGCTTTAAAGAATAAAATGGCAATACACAACTACATATCAATAATAACCTTAAATGTAAATGATTTAAATGATCCAATCAAAAGACATAGGGTAGCTGCATGGATAAGAGAACAGGACCCATACATATGCTGTCTATAAGAGACACCTTAAAACAAAAGATGCACATAGACTGAAGATAAAAGGATAGAAAAAATATTTCATGCAAATGGAAATGATAAAAAAAGCTGGGGTAGTAATACATATATCATACAAAATGGACTTTAAAACAAAGGCTATAGTAAGAGATAAAAAAGGTCACTACATAATGGTAAAAGGAGCAATCCAAAAGGAAGTCATAACCATTATAAATATCTATGCACCTAATATAGGAACACCCAAATATATAAAGCAGACTTTGATGGATACGAAAGGCAAGATTAACAGCAATACTATAATAGTAGGAGACTTCAATACCCCACTAACATCACTAGATAGACCCTCAAGAAAGAAAACTAACAAAAAAACAGCAGACTTTAAGGACATACTAGATCAACTGGATTTAATAGATATCTTCAGAACCTTTCACCTTAAAGCAGCAGAATATACATTCCTTTCAAGTGCTCATGGTACAATCTCTAGGATAGACCACATGTTAGGGCACAAAAGTGGTCTCAACAAATTTAAGATTGAAATTATATCAAGCATTTTCTCTGATCACCATGGCATGAAACTAGAAATCAATCACAACAGAAAAACTCAAATATTCTCAAACACATGGAAACTAAATAGCAGGTTGTTGAATAAAGAATGGAATAACAATGAGATCAAAGAAGAAATAAATAATTCCTAGAAATTAATTAATAATGAGCAAAACACAACTCAAAATTTATGGGACACAGCAAAAGCAGTACTGAGAGGTAGGTTCATAGCACTACAGGCATACTTTAAGAAGGAAGAAAAAGCTCAAATAAACAACTTAACACTCCACCTAAAAGAACTAGCAAAAGAACAGCTAGTAAACCCAGATGAAGTAGAAAAAAGAAAATAATAAAAATCAGAGAGAAAATAAACGACATAGGGGCTAAAGAAACCATACAGAGGATCAATGAAACTAGGAGCTGGTTCTTTGAAAAGGTAAACAAGATTGATGAACCTTTAAATAGACTCACCAAGAAAAAAAGAGAGAGGACTCAAATAAAATTAGAAATGAGAGTGGAGAAATAACAACTGACAGAACAGAAATACAAAATGTACAAAAATACTATGAAGACCTATATGCCAAAAAACTAGACAACCTATATGAAATGGACAAATTTCTTGAAATATACAATCTTCCAAAAATCATTCTGGAAGAATCAGAAAACATAAACAGAACGATTACAACAAATGAGATTGAAACTGATATAAAAAACTCCCAACAAAAAACAGTCCTGGGCCTGATGGCTTCACAAGTGAATTCTACAAAATATTCAAAGAAGAACTAACTCCTAAACTTCTGAAGCTATTTCAAAAAGTTCAAGAGAAAAGAAGACTTCCAAGCTCCTTTTATGAGGCAAGCATAATTCTGATTCCATAATTAGGCAAAGACAACACAAAAAAAGAAAATTATAGGCCAATATTCCTGATAAATTTAGATGCTAAAATACTCAACAAAATATTAGCAAACCAGATCCAGCAATATATGAAAAAAAATTACACCATAATCAAGTGGGATTTATTCTGGGGAGGCAAGGCTGGTACGATATTTGCAAATCAATGTGATTTATCACATAAACAAAAGAAAGGAAAAAACCATATAACTTCAATAGATGCAGAAAAAGCATTTAATAAAATCCAGCACCCATTCATGATCAAAACTCTCAGCAAAGTAGGAATACAGGAAACATAACTCAACATGATAAAAGCCATCTATGACAAACTGACAGCCAACATTTTACTCAATGGGCAAAAATTAAAAGCAATCCCCTTAAGATCAGGAACAAGGCAGGGGTTTCCCCTTTTACCACTCTTATTCAACATAGTTCTGGAAGTCCTAGCCACAGAAATTAGACAGAGAAATAAAAGGCATCCAAATTGGAAAAGAAGAAGTAAAACTATCATTATTTGCAGATGATATGATATTGTATATAGAAAATCTTAAAGTCTCAGTCAAAAAAACTACTGGACCTGATAAATAAATTTAGCAAGGTAGCAGAATATAAAATTAATACTCAGAAATCAGAGGCATTTTTATAGACCAACAATGAACTGTCAGAAAGAGAAATTAAGGAAACAATCCCCTTCACTATTGCCACCAAAAAAAATAAATTACCAACGAGTAAATTTAACCAAGGAGATTAAATACTTGTTCTCGAGGACCTGAAGATGGCAGCGGAGTAGGAAGATGCAGACTCTCAGCTCACACCACCGATCTGGATTACAAACTAATTTAGGAACAGTCAGCATTAAAAAACAACTCTGGACTACAAGAACAACTCTCCAAAACTAAGAAGCAAAGAAGAAGCCACAATAAACCTAGTAAGGAGCGCCTGAATCTCCCCTGCTTACAGGAACAGGGGTGGGAGGTGAGGCTGAGAGCCTAGAAGGGATCTCACTCCAAGAAAAAGAGCAGAAAATACTGCTCACAGCCTCTTGCCTGGCGACCAGGGAATGGGGTGTGTTAAAATGGCTGGCTTGTCTTCCAAAAAGAAAGGGGACAGACAGAGACAGACGATAAGGGGCAGAGGAATGCAGGGGATGACATGAGAAGCTGACTCATCCAGAGCTGGATGTGCCATAGAAGAAGGAGGGGCTGATCCTTCCACAAAACAAAAGAATAAAGTGCTTTCGGGTCACAGATCTCCAGACATCTCTCCAGCTCCAATCAGTATAACAAGACACAGCTGAAAACAAGAAGGGGGGGAGGAGGGGCAGTAACTCAGTTCTCCATGGAGATCTGAGATACACCTCCCCCTACTGAAGCTGAGAAAACACCCTGCCCCCCAGAGGGACAAACTGGCAGAAGAGGCCTTCAGATTCTCAGGTTACACCTGTGACATTCCTGGATACAGTTTCAAATAAACCCCCTGCTGAGATCAGTAAACAAGACTATCATCTGTTAAGAAAACAAACAAATCAAGACTTTAAAGCAGCGCAAATCCAAAAGTGAATTACAAATAATAGCTAATGCCAACCCAAGAAGACCTAGAAATAACACAATTGAAAACTGGAGGCAGACAACACCAAGCCTAGACTCAACCAGCTCACAAACAAAACACCCAAACACACAGACATAATAAGAAGACAAAGAAGTGCAATCCAAATGAAACCACAAGAGAAACCTTCAGGAAATAAACTGAGTGATATGGAAATAAACAAACTTCCAGATGCAGAGTTCAAAATAATGATTGTAAGAATTCTTAGGGATCTTAGAACAACAATAGATGGTCATTATAAACACCTAAATAAAGAAATAGCAAGTATAAAAAAGATATTGAAATATTAAAAAGAATCAGTCAGAGATGGCAAATACAATATCAGAAATGAAGACCACAATGAAAGAAATTAAAAACAGGATGGATGGAGCTGATGATTGAATCAGTGAGTTGGAGGACAAGTGAAATGAAGGCATGAAAGCAGAGAAGAAGAAAAAAAAGTGACTCAAAAAGTCTGAGGAAACTCTTAGAGAGCTCTGTGACAACATAAAGAGAAATAACACCCGCAACATAGGGGTTCCTGAAGAAGAAAAAGAACAAGGGATAGAGACTTTGTTCAATCATATCATAGCTGAAAACTTCCCTAAATTAATGGAGAAAAAACTCTCACAAGTTCAAGAAGCACAGACAACTCCATTGAAGAGTAACTCAAGGAAACCTACACCGACACATCATAATTAAAATAACAAAAATAAGCAATAAAGAGAAAATAAAAAGCTGCTAGAGGAAAAAAAAGATATCATCTACAAAGGAGCCCCCATAAGGATGACATCTGACTTCTCAACAGAAACACTTGAGGCCAGAGAAAATGGCAAGATATATTCAAGTAATGTAGAACAAGAACCTACAAACAAGACTGCTTTATCCAGTAAGGCTATCATTTAAAATTGAAGGAGAAATAAAAAGCTTCCCAGACAAAAAAAACTCAAGGAATTCATTACAACCAAAGCAATGCTGCAGGAAATGTTAAGGCACCTGTTGTAAACAGATCAAAGTGGGAAAAGAATATAGCAAAAGAGGAAAACAGCTTTAAAGAATAAAATGGCAATACACAACTACATATCAATAATAACCTTAAATGTAAATGATTTAAATGATCCAATCAAAAGACATAGGGTAGCTGCATGGATAAGAAAACAGGTCTCATACATATGCTGTGTACAAGAGACACACCTTAAAACAAAAGATGCACATAGACTGAAGGTAAAAGGATTAAAAAAAAGATTTCATGCAAATGGAAATGAAAGAACGCTGGGGTAGCAATACTTATATCAAACAAATGGACTTTAAAACAGGACTATAGTAAGAGATAAAGAAGGCCACTACATAATGATAAAGGGAGCAATCCAACAGGAAGATATAACTATTATAAATATCTAGGCACCCAATATAAAAGCACCTAAATATATAAAGCAAACTTTGATAGATATAAAGGGTGAGATCAATAGCAATACTATAATAGTACGGGATTGCACTACCCCACTAACACACTAGATAGATCCTCAAGAAAGAAAATTAACAAAGAAACAACAGACTTAAAGGACACACTAGATCAACTGGATTTAATAGATATCTTTAAGACCTTTCACCTTAAAGCAGCAGAATATACATTTTTTCAAGTGCTCATGATATATTCTCTAGGATAGACCACATGTTAGGGGACAAAAGTGGTCTCAACAAATTTAAGAAGATTGAAATCATATCAAGCACTTTCTCTGATCACAATGGCATGAAACTAGAAATCAACCACAACAGAAAAACTCAAAAATTCTCAAACATATGGAAACTAAATAGCAGGTTGTTAAATAATGAATGGATTAAGAATGAGATCAAAGAAGAAATAAAAAATTCCTAGAAACAAATGATAATGAGCATACAACAACTCAAAATTTAGGGAACGCTGCAATAGCAGTACTGAGAGGGAAGTTCATAGCACTACAGGCCATGTTACAAAGCTAGAAAAAGCTCAAATAAACAACTTGACCCCGCATCTAAAAGAACTAGAAAAAGAACAGCAAGTAAAGCCCAAATGTAGTAGAAGGAAGGAAATAATAAAGATCAGAGTAGAAATAAATGACATAGGGGCTAAAGAAACAATACAGAGGATCAATGAAACTAGGAGCTGGTTCTTTGAAAAGGTAAACAAGATCGATGAACCTTTAACCAGACTCACCTAGAAACAAAGAGAGAGGACTCAAATAAATGAAATTAGAAATGAGAGTGGAGAAATAACAACTGATACAACAGAAATACAAAATGTTGTAAGAAAATACTATAAAGAACTGTATGCCAAAAAAACTAGACAACTTAGATAAAGTGGACAAATTTCTTGAAACATACAATCTTCCAAAAATCAATCTGGAAGAATCAGAAAAAATAAATAGACTGATTACTCAAATGAGATTGAAACAGTTATCAAAAAATTTCCAACAAAGAAAAGTCCTGGGCCTGATGGCTTCACAAGTGAATTCTACCAAATATTCAAAGAAGAACTAACTCCTATCCTTCTCAAGCTATTTTTAAAAATTCAAGAGGATGTAAGACTTTCAAGCTCCTAAAAGGAGGAAAGTATAATTCTGATTTCAAAACCAGGCAAAGACAACAAAAAGAAAATTATAGGCCAATATCTTTGATGAATATAGATGCTAAAATCCTCAACAAAATATTAGTAAACCAGATCCAGCAATATATGGAAAAAATGATACAACATGATCAAGTGGGATTTACTCTGGGGAGCCAAGGCTGGTACAATATTTCCAAATCAATCAATTTGATTTATCACATAAACAAAAGGAAGGAGAAAAACCACGTGATAATTTCAATAGATGCAGAAAAAGCATTTGATAAAATCCAGCACCCATTTGTGATCAAAACTCTCAGCAAAGTGGGAATACAGGGAACATATCTCAACATGATAAAGGCCATCAATGACAAACCCACAGCCAATATTATACTCAATGGGCAAAAATTAAAAGCAATCTTCTTAGGATCAGGAACAAGGCAGGGGTGCCCCCTTTCACCACTCTTCAACATAGTTCTGGAAGTCCTAGCCATAGCAAGCAGACAAGAAGAAGAAATAAAAGGCATTGAAGTTGGAAAGAAAAAAGTAAAATTATCATTATTTGCAGATGATATGATATTGTATATAGAAAACCCTAAAGTCTCAGTCAAAAATCTACTGGACCTGATAAATAAATTCAGCAAAATGGCAGGATATAAAATTAATACTTAGAAATCAGACACATTTTTATACACCAAAAATGAACAGTCAGAAAGAGAAATTAAGGAAACAATCCCCTTCACTATTATAACCCCCAAAAATAAAGAACCTAGGAGTACATTTAACCAAGAAGATTAAAGACTTGTACTCCAAAAATTATAAAACATTGATAAAAGAAATCAAGGAAGATACAAAGAAGTGGAAGAATATACCGTGCACATAGTTAAGAAGAATAAACATTATTAAAATGTCTATATTACCAAAAGCAATTTATAAATTCAATGCAATACCAATTTAAATACCAATGACATATTTTAAAGATATAGATCACATATTTCAAAAATTTATATGAAACCAAAAAAGAACACGAATAGCCTCAGCAATCTTAAAAAAGAAGAATAAAGCCTGACAAAGTGGTGGTGCAGTGGATAGTGAGTTGAACTGGGATGTGAAGGACCTAGGTTCGAGACCCCAAGGTCTACAGCTTGAGTGCGGGCTCATCTAGTTTGAGCAATGCTCACCAGCAACCCAAAGTTGCTGGCTCAAGCAAGGGGTCACTTGATCTGCTTTAGCCCCCCTTTGGGTCAAGGAACATATGATAAATCAATCAATGAACAACAAAGAGCTGCAACAAAGAATTGATGTTTTTCATCTCTCTTTCTTCCTGTCTGTCTGTCCCTATCTGTCCCTCTGACTCTCTCTCTGCCACAAAAAAAAGAAGAAAGAGATATCACATTTCCTGACATCAAGTTATACTACAAGGCCATTATACTCAAAACAGCCTGGTACTGGCATAAGAACAGGCATATAGATCAATGGAACAGAACAGAGAACCCAGAAATAAACCCACAGCTCTACGAACAACTGATATTTGACAAAGGAGGTAAGGGCATATAATGAAGTAAAGACAGCCTCTTTAATAAATGGTGTTCGGAAAATTGTACAGTTACCTGCAAAAAAATAAAACTAGACCACAAACTTACACAATTCACAAAAATAAACTCAAAATGGATAAAAGACTTAAATGTAAGCCGTGAAACCATAAGCATCTTAAAAGAAAACATAGGCAGTAAGCTGTCTGACATCTCTCACAGCAATATATTCGCTGATTTATCTCCATGGACAAGTGAAATAAAAGACAGGATAAACAAATGGGACTATATCAAACTAAAAAGCTTTTGCACAGCCAAAGACAATAAGAACAGAATAAAAAGACAAACTACACAATGGGAGAACATATTTGACAGATAAGGGATTAATAACCAAAATTTATAAAGAACTTGTAAATCTCAACAGCAGAAAGACAAACAACGCAATCAAAAAACGGGCAAAAGAAATGAATAGACACTTCTCCAAAGAAGACATACAGATGGCCAATAGGCATATGAAAAAATGCTCAACATCACTAATCATTAAAGAAATGCAAATTAAAGCCACCATGAGATATCACCTCACATCAATCAGAATGGCGCTCATCAACAAATGAACACAGATTAAGTGCTGGTGAGGATGTGGAGGAAAGGAAACCTTCCTACACTGCTGGTGGAAATGCAGACTGGTGTAGCCACTGTGGAAAACAATATGGAGATTTCTTAAAAAATTAAAATCAAACTGCCTTTTGACCCAGCCATCTCACTTTTAGGAATGTACCCCAAGAACACCATAGCACAGTTTGAAAAGGAGAAATGCACCCTCATGTTTATGGCAGCATTGTTCACAGTAGCAAAGATCTGGAGGCAGCCCAAGTGTCTTATCAGTGGATGAGTGGATTAAAAAGCCTTGGTACATATATACTATGGAATACTACTCAGCCATAAGAAATGATGACATTGGATTATTTACAATAACATGAATGGACCTTGATAACATTATATTGAGTGAAATAAGTAAATCAGAAAAAAGTAAGAACTATATAATTTCATACATAGATGAGACATAAAAATGAGACTCAGAGACATGGACAAGAATGTGATGGTTACCGAGGGAGTGGGAGAAAGGAAGTAGAAGAAGGAGGGGGTGGGGTGAGGAGAGGGGCACAAAGAAAACCAGATAGAAAATGTCAGAAGACAATTTGACTTTTGGTGAGGGGTATGCAACATAATCAAATGTCAAAATAATATGGAGATGTGTTCTCTGAACATATGTACCCTGATTTATTAATGTTACCCCATTAAAACTAATAAAAAAAGAATGACTTGAATATCCATCACAAAATAAAAAGTATTCATGTTACATCAAGAGCCATACAACTACTCAGAGAAAATTCGAGAGCTGGATACTTTACTATGTGAAGCCAAAGAAAGTGCTGTGCATAAAGAAAGCAAGATTATAAAGATGCAAATAGAACTTGAGATGACTAATGACATAATAGCAAAACTTCAAGCACAAGTTAGTGAGTCAGATAAATGCCTTGAAAAAACAAAAGAAATGACCCAAGTACTTAAGGCCAAATTTGCTTTAGGAGCTAAGTAAGCCCTATGAAGAAGAAATTGAGGATCTCAAAATGAAGCTAGTAAAAATAGACCTAGAGAAGAAGAAAATTGTCAAGGAGTTTGAAAAGGAGTATATCTTTGCCTAAATTCAACATGACTTTATTGGAATAAACTTTCTTTCTAAATAATATCTTTCTTTGCATTAGTTAACTTTTAAAAATATTGTTACTGCTTTTTAAAATAATAAACATTTGTATTTAAAAAAAGAATATAGCCAATAGTATATTTTAAGTTTATTCAATTGTAAATTTTATTATATTCTAAAACCAACAGAATTACTTAAGACTGAGGACCCAAACAATAACCCAGGATTATAAAAGACATCTATGTGGAAAATTTTTTTAATAAATTAAAGCAAAAGGCAACCTTTCTGGCACACAAACACCCAATACCAAGCTGTAGTGTGATCTAATTGATTTTTACTGCCTTTAAAACTGTGGATTTTATATTAGCCAGAAACAAAAGCATTTGCATCCAAATCAATAAAAAGCTGCTGTTATATGACTTTTTTCTTCATATGTTATTCCTGTACCCTGATAAGCAATTTGCACTGCCAGTTAGAACAAAGCAACAATTCTACTGAGGTTGACAATGCATTGGAATCGCATATTATATTATCTTTCATTTAGTCATAAGAAATTTACTTCAGGGCTACTTGTATGCCTTTTTCTTTTTTAATAATTTTATTTATTTAATGGGATGACATCAATAAATCAGGATACATATATTCAAAGACAACATGTCCAGGTTGTCTTGTCATTCGATTATGTTGCATACCCATCACCCAAAGTCAGATTGTCCTCTGTCACCTTCTATCTAGTTTTCTTTGTGCCTCTCCCCCTCCCCTTTCCCTTTCCCTCTCCCCCCTCCCCTCATAACCACCACACTCTTATCAATGTCTCTTAGTCTCACTTTTATATCCCACCTACGTATGGAATAATGCTGTTCCTGGTTTTTTCTGATTTACTTATCTCACTTTGTATAATGTTATCAAGATCCCACCATTTTGCTGTAAATGATCCGATGTCATCATTTCTTATAGCTGAGTAGTATTCCATAGTGTATATGTGCCACATCTTCTTTATCCAGTCATCTATTGATGGGCTTTTTGGTTGTTTCCATGTCCTGGCCACTGTGAACAATGCTGCAATGAACATGGGGCTGCATGTGTCTTTGCGTATCAATGTTTCTGAGTTTTGGGGGTATATACCCAGTAGAGGAATTGCTGGGTCATAAGGTAGTTCTATTTGCAGTTTTTTGAGGAACCACCATACTTTCTTCCTTAATGGTTGTACTTCTTTACATTCCCACCAACAATGTATGAGGGTTTCTTTTTCTCCACAGCCTCTCCAACATTTGCTATTACCTGTCTTGTTAATAATAGCTAATCTAACAGGTGTGAGGTGGTATCTCATTGCAGTTTTGATTTGCATTTCTCTAATAACTAAAGAAGATGAGCATCTTTTCATATATCTGTTGGCCATTTGTATTTCTTCCTGGGAGAAGTGTCTGTTCATGTCCTCTTCCCATTTTTTTTCTTTTTTTTATTTTTTTTAATAAATTTTTATTAATGGTAATGGGATGACATTAATAAATCAGGGTACATATATTCAAAGAAAACATGTCTAGGTTATTTTGTCATCAAATTATGTTGCAAACCCCTCGCCCAAAGTCAGATTGTCCTCCGTCACCCTCTATCTAGTTCTCTGTGCCCCTCCCCCTCCCCCTAACTCTCTCCCTCCCTCCCTCCTGCGTCCTCCCTCCCCCCCCCCCACCCTTGATAACCACCACACTCTTGTCCATGTCTCTTAGTCTCATTTTTATGTTCCACGAATGTATGGAATCAAGTAGTTCTTGTTTTTTTCTGATTTGCTTATTTCACTCCTTATAATGTTATCAAGATCCCATCATTTTGCTGTAAATGATCTGATGTCATCATTTCTTATGGCTGAGTAGTATTCCATAGTGTATATGTGCCACATCTTCTTTATCCAGTCTTCTATTGAAGGGCTTTTTGGTTGTTTCCATGTCTTGGCCACTGTGAACAGTGCTGCAATGAACATGGGGCTACATGTGTCTTCACGTATCAATGTTTCTGAGGTTTTGGGGTATATACCCAGTAGAGGGATTGCTGGGTCATAAGGTAGTTCTATTTTCAGTTTTTTGAGGAACCACCATACTTTCCTCCATAATGGTTGTACTACTTTACAGTCCCACCAACAGTGAATGAGGGTTCCTTTTTCTCCACAGCCTCTCCAACATTTGCTATTACCCGTCTTGTTGATAATAGCTAATCTAACAGGAGTGAGGTGGTATCTCATTGTAGTTTTGATTCGCATTTCTCTAATAACTAATGAAGCTGAGCATCTTTTCATATATCTGTTGGCCATTTGTATCTCTTCCTGGGAGAAGTGTCTGTTCATGTCCTCTTCCCATTTTTTTATTGGATTGTTTGTTTGTTTGTTGTTGAGTTTTATGAGTTCTTTGTAAGTTTTGGATATTAGGCCCTTATCTAAGCTGTCGTTTGAAAATATCAGTTCCCATATAGTTGGCTGTCTGTTTATTTTGATATCAGTTTCTCTTGCTGAGCAAAAACTTTTAATTCTGATGTAGTCCCATTCATTTATCTTTGCCTTCACTTCTCTTGCCATTGGAGTCAAGTTCATAAAATGCTCTTTAAAACCCAGGTCCATGATTTTAGTACCTATGTCTTCTTCTATGTACTTTATTGTTTCAGGTCTTATATTTAGGTCTTTGATCCATTTTGAATTAATTTTAGTACACGGGGACAGGCTGTAGTCGAGTTTCATTCTTTTGCATGTGGCTTTCCAGTTTTCCCAACACCATTTGTTGAAGAGGCTTTCTTTTCTCCATTGTGTGTTGTTGGCCCCTTTATCAAGATTATTTGACCATATATATGTGGTTTTATTTCTGGGCTTTCTATTCTGTTCCATTGGTCTGAGTGTCTATTTTTTTTGCCAATACCATGCTGTTTTGATTATCGTGGCCCTATAATATAGTTTAAAGTCAGGTATTGTAATGCCCCCAGCTTCATTCTTTTTCCTTAGGATTGTTTTGGCTATTCGGGGTTTTTTATAGTTCCATATAAATCTGATGATTTTTTGTTCCATTTCTTTAAAAAATCTCATAGGGATTTTGATGGGAATTGCATTAAATTTGTATATTGCTTTGGGTAATATGGCCATTTTGATTATATTTATTCTTCCTATCCAAGAACAAGGAATATTTTTCCATCTCATTGTATCTTTTTCGATTTCCCTTAACAATGCTTTGTAATTTTCATTATATAGGTCCTTTACGTTCTTTGTTATGTTTATTCCTAGGTATTTTATTTTTTGTTGTTGCAATCGTGAAGGGGATTACTTTTTTGAGTTCGTTTTCTAATATTTCATTGTTGGCATATAGAAAGGCTATGGACTTTTGTATGTTAATTGTGTATCCTGCGACCTTACTGTATTGGTTTATTGTTTCTAATAATCTTTTTGTGGAGTCCTTCGGGTTTTCGATGTATAGGATCATATCATCAGCAAAAAGTGATAGCTTTACTTTTTCTTTTCCGATATGGATGCCTTTTATTTCTTTGTCTTGTCTGATTGCTCTGGCCAGAACTTCTAGCACCACGTTGAATAAGAGTGGAGAGAGGGGACAACCCTGTCTTGTTCCTGATTTAAGGTAGAAAGTCCTCAGTTTTATGCCGTTTAATAGGATGTTGGCTGATGGTTTATCATATATGGCCTTTATCATGTTGAGATATTTTCCTTCTATACCCATTTTGTTGAGAGTCTTAAACATAAAATTGTGTTGTATTTTATCAAAAGCCTTTTCTGCATCTATTGATAAGATCATGTGGTTTTTGTTCTTTGTTTTGTTGATATGGTGTATTACGTTAACCGTTTTGCGTATGTTGAACCATCCTTGAGATTCTGGGATGAATCCCACTTGATCATGATGTATTATTTTTTTAATATGTTGTTGTATTCGGTTTGCCAGTATTTTGTTTAGTATTTTAGCATCTGTATTCATTAGAGATATTGGTCTGTAGTTTTCTTTCTTTGTGCCATCCTTGCCAGGTTTTGGTATGAGGGTTATGTTGGCCTCATAAAATGTGTTTGGAAGTATTGCTTCTTCTTCAATTTTTTGGAAGACTTTGAGTAGAATAGGAACCAAGTCTTCTTTGAATGTTTGATAGAATTCACTAGTATAACCGTCTGGGCCTGGACTTTTATTTTTGGGGAGATTTTTAATAGTTTTTTCTATTTCCTCCCTGCTGATTGGTCTGTTTAGGCTTTCTGCTTCTTCATGACTCAGTCTAGGAAGGTTGTATTGTTCTAGGAATTTATCCATTTCTTCTAGATTGTTGTATTTGGTGGCATATAATTTTTCATAGTATTCTACAATAATTCTTTGTATTTCTATGATGTCTGTGGTGATCTCTCCTCTTTCATTTTGGATTTTATTTATTTGAGTCCTGTGTCTTTTTTCCTTGGTGAGTCTTGCCAAGGGTTTGTCAATTTTGTTGATCTTTTCAAAGAACCAGCTCCTTGTTTTATTGATTTTTTCTATAGTTTTTCTGTTCTCTATTTCATTTATTTCTGCTCTGATTTTTATTATCTCCTTTCTTCGGCTGGTTTTGGGTTGTCTTTGTTCTTCTTTTTCTAGTTCCTTAAGGTGTGAAGTTAAGTGGTTTACTTCGGCTCTCTCTTGTTTGTTCATATAGGCCTGAAGTGATATGAACTTTCCTCTTATTACTGCTTTTCCTGCATCCCAGAGATTCTGATATGTCGTATTTTCATTTTCATTTGTCTGTATATATCTTTTGATTTCTGCACTTATTTCTTCTTTGACCCATTCATTTTTTAAAAGTATGTTGTTTAGTTTCCACATTTTTGTGGGTTTTCCCCCCTCTTTTTTGCAGTTGAATTCTAGTTTCAAGGCTTTATGATCAGAAAATATGCTTGGTACAATTTCAATTTTTCTAAATTTGCTGATATTGTCTTTGTGGCCCAACATATGGTCAATTCTTGAGAATGTTCCATGTACACTAGAGAAAAATGTATACTCTGTCGCTTTGGGATGAAGTGTCCTGTAGATGTCTATCATATCCAGGTGTTCTAGTATTTCGTTTAAGGCCACTATATCTTTATTGATTCTCTGTTTGGATGACCGATCTAGAGCCGTCAGCGGTGTATTGAGGTCTCCAAGTATGATTGTATTTTTGTCAGTTTTTGTTTTAAGGTCAATAAGTAGCTGTCTTATATATTTTGGTGCTCCTTGGTTTGGTGCATATATATTAAGGATTGTTATGTCTTCTTGATTCAACATCCCCTTAATCATTATGAAATGACCATTTTTGTCTCTGAGTACTTTTTCTGTCTTGTAGTCAGCATTATTAGATATGAGTATTGCTACACCTGCTTTTTTTTGGGTGTTGTTTGCTTGGAGTATTGTTTTCCAGCCTTTCACTTTGAATTTGTTTTTATCCTTGTTGCTTAGATGTGTTTCTTGTAGGCAGCATATAGTTGGATTTTCTTTTTTAATCCATTCTGCTACTCTGTGTCTTTTTATTGGTAAGTTTAATCCATTTACATTTAGTGTAATTATTGACACTTGTGGGTTCCCTACTGCCATTTTATAAATTGCTTTCTGTTAGTTTTGTATCTAGTTTGATTCTTCTCTTTTGTTTTTCTATCATTTGTTTTTGTTTGTTTGTGTTCCATACTTCTTTCCTCTGTTGCTACCTTTTTTAAGTCAAGTGTTTTTGTGGTGGTTTTTTTAAGGGTGGTTACCATTAAGTAATGAAAAGGGTACCTACCATATTCATTGTAGTACCCTATCTTATAAGTATTTCTGCACTTCATCCTCCTTTGCTACTGTTAATCTCCATCCTCTCCCCCCTTTTTTTCCTTTGTTGTCACAGTTTAAATTTGGTTTTATTGTGTTCTTGGTGGAGCTATTACTTGTGGTGTTGTTTTCTTTTGTTCTTTGAATCTGGTTGGAAAACCCCCCTCAGTATTTCCTGGAGTGGGGGCTTTCTGTTGATAAATTCTCTCATCTTTTCTGTATTTGTGAATGTTTTTATATCTCCTTCATACTTGAAGGATAGCTTTGATGGGTATAGTATTCTTGGCTGAAAGTTCCTCTCTTTCAGGGCTTTAAATATTGGGGTCCACTCTCTTCTAGCTTGTAGAGTTTCTGCTGAGAAATCTGATGATAATCTAATAGGCCTTCCTTTATATGTTGTACTCTTCTTTTCCCTGGCTGCCTTGAGAATTTTTTCTTTGTCATTGGTTTGTGTCATCTTTATTATGATGTGCCTTGGAGTGGGTTTGTTGGGGTTAAGAAAACTTGGTGTTCTGTTTGCTTCTTGAATTTGAGGCTTTAGTTCCTTCCACAGGCTTGGGAAGTTCTCGTCTATTATTTGTTTGAGTATATTCTCCATTCCATTTTCTTTCTCTTCTCCCTCTGATATACCTATTATTCTTATGTTATTCTTTCTGATGGAGTCAGATAATTCCTGTAGGGCTTTCTCATTTTTTATTATTTTTGAGTCTCTTTCTTCTTCTCTCTGTTGTGCTTCAAGTTGTTTGTCTTCTATTTCACTAATCCTATCTTCAATCTGGGCTGTTCTGTTAGCTAGGCTTGTTACCTCATTTTTCAGCTCGTGAATTGAGTTTTTCATTTCTGTTTGATTTGTTTTTATAGTTTCAATTTCCTTGGTAATATATTCTTTGTGTTCATTGAGTTGTTTTCTGATCTCCCTATATTGCCTTTCTGTGTTTTCTTATATATCTCTGAGTATTTTTAAGATTTCTATTTTAAATTCTCTGTCATTTAGCTCCAAGGCTTCCAATATGTTAAGTCTTTTCTCCATAGATTTTTCCACATCTATTTGTGTTACCTCTCTTTCTTTTGTATCCATAATATTCGATTTCCTCTTTCTTATCGGCATCTGAGGGTGGTCTTATTGATAGCACGCAGACGCACTCCCTGGCGGCTTGAATGAACGTCACTGCGGTAGCTTCCTCCACACCCTCGTCTCTCAGATTCAAGTGATAACAGTCCTTTTGCTTTCAGTTTCCGTGGAACTCCGGAATGCTCCGAGGATAAATTTTTCAATTTCTAGTTGATAAATTTGTTGTGATTTAGGGGAGAGCTGTCGGACACGCTTCTCACAGCGCCATTTCCGTGACGTCACCCCCTCTTCCCATTTTTTTATTGGATTGTTTGTTTGTTTGTTGTTGAGTTTTATGAGTTCTTTGTATATTTTGGATATTAGGCCCTTATCTGAGCTGCTGTTTGAAAATATCATTTCCCATTTAGTTGGCTGTCTGTTTATTTTGTTATCAGTTTCTCTAGCTGAGCAAAAACTTCTTAGTCTGATGTAGTCCCATTCATTAATTTTTGCCTTCACTTCTCTTGCCTGTGGAGTCAAATTCATAAAATGCTCTTTAAAATCCAGGTCCATGAGTTTAGTACCTATGTCTTCTTCTATGTACTTAATTGTTTCAGGTCTTATGTTTAGATCTTTGATCCATTTTGAGTAAATTTTAGTACAGGGGGACAAACTGTAGTCCAGTTTCATTCTTTTGCATGTGGCTTTCCAGTTTTCCCAGTACCATTTATTGAAGAGGCTTTCTTTTCTCCATTGTGTGTTGTTGGCCCCTTTATCAAAAATTATTTGACTATATATATGTGGTTTTATTTCTGGGCTTTCTATTCTGTTCCATTGGTCTGAGTGTCTATTTTTTTGCCAATACCATGCTATTTTGATTGTCGTGATATGCCATTTTTTGAGACCAGCTTTGCAGAGAAAATCCCATTTGCTAATTTATTTATTTATTTATTTATTTATTTATGCTAAAAGAATGAGAAATCTGAACTGTAAGAGTCAGGTCATGAGCTTAGCCATTTGTCTGCCCAGCTGTTGTGAAGCAATTTCTTCCCCATGCTCCCACCCCTATCATCCCCCAGAGGAACTGACTCAATGGCCTGCTTCCCACCACCATGGAGCCACATGGCCAGGATGGTGGCAACCTGCCCCAAGGGACCTCACACAGCAGGCACTAAGTCATATGGTTTCTGCCACCAAATGATAGTAAACACTAGGAGTCACACAGCAACCAAGGCAAAATTTTAAAGATGTTATACCAACCAGAACCATGTTAAGCTGTTGGATTCCAGGATGCATGCAGTAAAATTGGTTTTCTTCTAAATGATTTCTTCTAAAAATGTAGTTGCTTTGTTCTGGGTTCACAAAGGCATGGGAGAGAGAGCATGATTTTCCTCCCCTACTGCACCGCAGAGTCCAAATGCAAGTACAAGGGTTGGGAAAACAATAAAGTCGTCCTCTTTTATCTCAATGCCAGATAGCTTTTCTTTCCTTGGCTTCTAGACAAAATTCACTTATTCTAATTACCTTCTAATCTGGCAGTGGCCACTACCTAAAACTGTATAAATGTTCCAGTGAAACTCTATTGAGCTGCCACTTGTGTCAAACTGGCCAGGTGACTGTCCCATTCAGGGCTGTGGTTCCATTTCCCCCACACAGAGGCAAGTACATATTGCATGCACAAGCACAGTGGGCAAGAAACTGTGGTGGAGACTAGCATATTGCAAAGCACACATGAAACTTCTCTTGGCATACTTCATAAGATCACAGTTGTTATTTTAAACCTAAAGAAAGTTTTGTACTAAAGACTGTAAAAAGGAGCTCTGGGTAGTTATCCACAAAAAGGCTTTTTTGCAACATATAATTTTAATTATTCTAGAGTATTATTAGCCATGTAAAATTCATGTAAGCTTAAGTATTTTAATGAGAACTCCTCTCAACATCTAGAGTACCATTAGTAAAAATTTTATTTGGTGTTTTTGATAATATTTGTTTGCTCATTCTGCCTGAATTTATCCACACTTCCGTCTTTGTTCTCTTTTTTTAAAATCTTATTAAAGTATAATTTAATTATAGATCCAGCTGTGATAAAAAGTATGTTTTCAATAATTTTATGACAGTTATAGATGGAGAATAATATAGGAAAGCCATATTCATACACAAATTTTTGTATTCAGGCCATTAAAATAGATCAAATTTTACAATATTCTTTCAAATCACATAATTTCTCTGTCAAAACTGCCTTGGGAAATATGAAAACTCAGACTTTAAAAACTTTTGTATTAACTGAGGTTTTACCTACACACCATAGCTTTAAATTAAACAGAAAAAGGATTCTATCCTACATTTATACTTCACAGTTTGATACCATGTACATCTTTTGATTGTCTAAGCCAGTGGTTCTCAAAGTGTGCACCAGGGCGCACTGATGTGTCCTATGGTATTCCAGAAAAATATGTGCCTATTGGGGACCAAAAAACCAACAGTGTTTTTGGAGTTTAGATTTTTAGAGGACAGAGGTGTGGGGAATTGGCTGGAGGCTGACAGTCTGTCCAACCCCCCACCTCACTTGCCTGATTAGGTTGCAAAAGGCTGTTAAGCTGTGGTGCTGGATTGTTTACACTACCCCCTATGTTCCCCAGAAAGACTGGAGGCAAGTTTCTTCTACCCTTTGTTTGGTGTAAAATTAAGATGATATGCATCGTGGAGGTTTTGGATTGATGATTAAATATAAGGCATTGTCTCTTGAAGCCTTTTGGATTTCTATAAAAGAAGAATATGTGGCAATATATAAAAAAGCTTTGAACATTTTACTACAATTTTCAACATCCTATTTATGTGAATTAAAATTTTCTACCCTTGGCCCTGGCCAGTTGGCTCAGTGGTAGAGTGTCAGCCTGGTGTGCAGGAGTCCCAGGTTTGATTCCCAGCCAGGGCATACAGGAGAGGCGCCCATCTGCTTCTCCACCCTTCCCCCTCTCCTTCCTTTCTGTCTCTCTCTTCCCCTCCCGCAGCCAAGGCTTCATTGGAGCAAAAGATGGCCTGGGCACTGGGGATGGCTCCTTGGCCTCTGCCCCAGGTGCTAGAGTGGCTCTGGTCACGACAGAGCGATGCCCCATATGGGCAGAGCATCACCCCCTGGTGGGTGTGCCAGGTGGATCCCGGTCGGGCCCATGTGGGAGTCTGTCTGACTGCCTCCCTGTTTCCAGCTTCAGAAAAATACAAAAAAAAAAATTTTTTTTTCTACCCTTAACACAATTAAAAGTATAAAGAGAGAAATTCTTCAATGTACTGATGAGGAAGTGAGAGTTTGCCTTTCAAATATATGCCCAAACATTGAAGAAATCGCTAGGACACATCAGGCTCATATTTCTCATAAACACAAGAATGTAAAAACACATTCACTCTGGTACCTGCTGAGTTTACTAAAACTTACTAAGAATGTATCTATGTATATAAAAAGGTAACAAAAGATAATTTTGTCATTTTCTTATTTTTAACCTCTCTTTTTTATGAATTCTAAAGCATAACTCAATCTAACATAAAAATGTTTTTTAATGTAAGAATAAATTTAATTTTGTTGTATTTATTTTATTTAATTACCATAAAAGCAAGCACGCTTGGACTTTATATTTTTTCCTTAATATTTGACTTTATTATAACATATTTCTCAGAAATTTGTATATAGTGTGCCTACAATTATTTGTAGGATTTTAAATGTGCCCTGACTTCAGAAAGTTTAAGAACCACTGGTCTAAGCTCACACAACTAGTAACTAGAGAATCCTGGACTTGTCACAGTGTCCCTTATCTATACTCAGTAACATGTGTCCTGCATTAGCACTAATTCACCATTTTTCAGATACATTAAATGGAAACCAGTTTAACATGATCCCCCCATCCCACACAATCTTCTGGATTTTGTAACTAATAAGCCAGTAGCTGAATGCACAAATGTTGAAGTGTAAATGTGTAGTAATGCTATAGAGAAAAGGGCACAGGTTAAGAGAGATGGAGGAGAAAGAAAAAGCATCATGAATACCAGTATTCCTGAGGGTAGACCTCCCCAGTACACACGTGGAGCTTGTAAAGGCTGGACCCAATGACTGTCAGCAACACATATAGCACATACATGTCCCCACCTTTGCAGGCTGGGAAATACTGCCAGACTAGTCCTTGCAGTGAACCATGGTCAGGCAGAGCACACCAAACTAGAACAGATTCCTAGAGGAATCCCAGGAACATGGAAGTTAACTGAGTGAGAATGGCTTATGAAAAAACCTGGGTCGCCTGACCAGGTGGTGGCGCAGTGGATAGAGCATCGAACTGGGATGTGGAGGACCCAGGTTTGAGACCCCGAGGTAGCCAGCTTCAGCGCGGGCTCATTTGGTTTGAGCAAAGCTCACTAGCTTGGACCCAAGGTCACTCGCTTGAGCAAGGGGTTACTCGGTCTGCTGAAGGCCCATGGTCAAGTCACATATGAGAAAGCAATCAATGAACAACTAAGGTGTCGCAACAAAAAAACTGATGATTGATGCTTCTCATCTCTCTCCGTTCCTGTCTGTCTGTCCCTCTCTGTCCCTCTCTGACTCTCTCTCTGTCCCTGTTTAAAAAAAAAAAAGGAAAAAGCCTGGGTGTTGTGATTATAAAGAAGGGGTACCAGAGTAGAAAGAAGATACAGAAAAAGAGCAAGAACTACAACATTTTTGTGGATGTCAGCATGGAGGACTGACGTCATTCTGTGCCCCTAAATAACAATGTCCAAGTTAGAGATATAATCTACACAAATTCCAGGAACTAGGTACCCTCCCCTGATGCAGATTTTATACCCCAGAGTTTATTCCACAAAGGAGGGGAGAGAAAATTCTGAACTGATAGACTATACGAGTAATAGACATGATGTGGTGTTTTTTTTTTTGCCATCAGGCAAAAGGGTACAAAATAGAGAATAAATTATTGCAGATCAAGTGGTAAGAAGTACCCCTAAATACATAAAATTTGTAACTCCTAACAAGGAAAAAACTTATTTTATTAAAAATAAAAGTGTATTTCTCTGAATTTTAAATCAAAAGCATTTAATCTCAAAGGTGGAAGGTTCTTACAGGAACAATAATTCTTTGAGAGCACTTTATAAAACATACTACTTCCACATTCCTTGACTTATATCATAATCTTTTATTTATTTATTTATTAAATTTAATGCAGTGACATTGATAAATCAGGGTACATATGTTGAAAGAAAACATCTCTAGATTATTTTGACATTTGATTGTGCTGTATACCCCTCCCGCAAAGTTAAATTGTCTTCTGTCACCTTCTATCTGGTTTTCTTGTGTCCCTCCCCTCCCCCAACCCCTCTCTCCTTCTTTGCCCCATCCCCCCTCCCCCCCCCCTGTTGCCATCCCATTCTTGTTCATGTCTCTGAGTCTCATTTTTATGTCCCTTCTATGTATGGATTCATATAGTTCTTAGTTTTTTTCTGATTTACTTATTTCACTCCGTATAATGTTATCAAGGTCCATCCATGTTATTGTAAATGATCCGATGTCATCATTTCTTATGGCTGAGTAGAATTCCATAGTATATATGTACCAAAGCTTTTTAATCCACTCGTCCTCTGATGAACACTTGGGCTGTTTCAAGATCTTTGCTATTGTGAACAATGCTGCCACAAACATGGGGGTGCATTTCTCCTTTTGGAGCCATTCTATGGTGTCCTTGGGGTATATTCCTAAAAGTGGGATAGCTGGGTCAAAAGGCAGTTCAATTTTCAGTTTTTTGAGAAATCTCCATACTGTTTTCCACAGTGGCTGCACCAGTCTGCATTCCCACCAGCAGTGCAGGAGGGTTCCCTTTTCTCCACATCCTCGCCAGCACTTATTCTGTGTTGTTTTGTTGATGAGCGCCATTCTGACTGGTGTGAGGTGATATCTCATTGTGGTTTTAATTTGCATTTCTCTAATGATTAGTGATGTTGAGCATTTTTTCATATGCCTATTGGCCATCTGCATGTCCTCTTTGGAGAAGTGTCTATTCAACTCTTTTGCCCATTTTTGGATTGGATTGTTTGTCTTCCTGGTGTTGAGATTTACAAGTTCTTTATAAATTTTGGTTATTAACCCCTTATCAGACGTATTGTCAAATATGTTCTCCCATTGTGTAGTTTGTCTTTTTATTCTGTTCTTGTTATCTTTAGCTGTGCAAAAGCTTTTTAGTCTGATATAGTCCCATTTGTTTATCCTGTCTTTTATTTCACTTGGCTGTGGAGATAAATCAGCAAATATATTGCTCCGAGAGATGTCGGATAGTTTACTGCCTATGTTTTCTTCTAAGATGCTTATGGTTTCACAGCCTACATTTAAGTCTTTTATCCATTTTGAGTTTATTTTTGTGAGTGGTGTAAGCTGGTGATCTAGTTTCATTTTTTTGCAGGTAGCTGTCCAATTTTCCCAACACCATTTGTTAAAGAGGCTGTCTTTACTCCATTGTATTTCCTTACCTCCTTTGTCAAATATGAGTTGTCAATAGAGCTGTGGGTTTATTTCTGGGTTCTCTGTTCTGTTCCATTGATCTATATGCCTGTTCTTATGCCAGTACCAGGCTGTTTTGAATACAATGGCCTTGTAGTATAACTTGATATCAGGAAGTGTGATACCTCCCACTTTATTCTTCTTTTTTAAGATTGCTGAGGCTATTCGTGTTCTCTTTTGGTTCCATATAAATTTTTGGAATATGTGGTCTATATCTTTGAAGTATGTCATTGGTATTTTAATTGGTATTGTATTGAATTTATAGATTGCTTTGGGTAAAATAGACATTTTAATGATGTTTATTCTTCCTAACCATGAGCACGGTATATGCTTCCACTTGTTTGTATCTTCCTTGATTTCTTTTATCAATGCTTTTCATAATCTTTTAATGTTGAGGAAACATCCAGATTTCTAACTGACTTTGCTTCTTTCTACTAAATTTTAGGCAGATCCTCACTTTAAGCTTCTAAGCTACATGGAACTTTTTCTGGCCTTTAAAACTTTCCATAAGAACAATGTTTTAGTGCTGATATGTGAGGCCAGGGAGTGGATATTTGCCACCTCATTTTTACAACATGCCTTTCTCAACCCTTAAAATAATGTTTTTAAAACCCATAAGTGGAGATGAAGGTTTGGGGAAATATAACTCATCCATAGATAATAAAAACAATATATGACAGTGAAACATAAATCACAGTTCTTTATTTTTTCCTACAAAAATATAAATTTTGTAGATATTTTTATCAAGAAAAAATAAAAATTTGAAGTCAACCCATGATTGCCATCTTATGGAGAGATCAGGAATTTCTGTCCCTCAGGTGTTTGAATAAAAATACTTCCTGAGATTCCACGGGCAGTTCTTCCACTATCTAATAACCTTTGCTACAAATAAGCTGCTTCACAGCTGATCTAAATCCCCCACATTATCTCCTGTAGATATTGTGAAAAGCTGTAATGTTTTACATAGTTGAGTTTTTAAATTGTGCCTGTGACTACCTTTCCAAGTTAATAAATTTGACACTATTTTATATTTCCACCAAATTCTCATGTCCCAGCTCTTAAATGCTCAGACTTCTTAAAATGTGGTCTGTGCTCTGTGGGTTTATGGTAACTTCTACATTTGTGTACTCATTCTGTACACAGGTTTCTTTCCTTCTTTCTGGAACAGCCCAGAGACTTGCTGCAGAGCAGAACTGGGTCTGAGGGTCTAACCTCAACCATTCTTGAAGGAGCAGGGTGTCCTAGCAGAGCCCAGAACTTTAGCAATTGTGACTGATTACCAGTGAAAGAAAATCCCCACTTGAACTTTTCAGAACCACACATGTGTGGAGAAAGAGAGGGATGCATGCACACACACATGCAGAGATAAATCTACCAAATTAGTCCACCTTAACTGTATAAAATGATTTTGAAACATTCAAAATATTGTAAGCCTTTTGATTTTGATCGCCACATTCCGTAATCTTAACTTTTATGATAAGAGTTGCAAAACATGCCCTTTTCCCTCACCTGCATCCTCCACAGATGGTCAGCCAGAAAACCCTGCTGGCTCTACTTTCAAAATAACTAAAACATGAGCATTTCTCACCACTTCTACCATCCAGAACTAAGTTTAAACTAGGATCATCGCTTTCTCAGATTTTTGCCTCCTGCAGTCTGTTCTCAACACAGGTCAAAATGGCAAAGCTAAGGGCAGGTCAGACTATGCACTTCCTCCCTGGCTCAAAGCTTCTCTTGGCTTCTGGCACTCAGAATAAATGCTGAAGTCTTTGCTATGACCGCCAGAGCTTTTCAAAAATGGCTCCCTTCCTTTCTACTTCATCTGCTACTCTTTCCCGAGTTCACTCTGCCCCAGCTGTTCTGGCCTCCCTGCTAATCCTCATAATCAAACCACCTCCTGCCTCAAAGCCTTTGCTCTCACTGGTTCCTGTGGAAGGCTCTCTATCCCCTTGCCTGCATGCATTTATGGCTAATTGCCTCTTAACTTTCATATCTTTTTTAAAAAGTCACCTTTCTCAGTGAGGCCCTCCCTAGAATTCTACATAAAATGCCATACCTTCTTCATTTGATGTCTTCTTTTCTTGTTTTATTTTTTACTCCTTAGGGTTCATAACCTACTAGCAAATATTTTGCTGCTTTATATTCTGCATTAGTTGTCTATTATTATCATGATGAATTACCACAAACTTAACAGCTTAAAACAATAAAATATTACCTTATGATTCTGTAGTGTAGCTCAGAAGTCTGGTGGGCTTGGCCAGCTCCTTTGTTCCAGGTCTCATGTGGCTGAAGTCTAGGTGTTGGCTGGCTGGGTTCTTGGCAGGAGACTCTAGAAAAACTTCAGTTACCAATTCATTCTTTTTGGTACAATTCAGTTTTAAGTGGTTACAGAAATAAAACTCCCCATTGGGGAACATCAGTAGGCAGTCTTTCTCAGTTTCTGGGGCTACCTATGTTCCTTAGCACATAGCTCCCTTGTTCCACACTCAAAGCCACCAGAAGGTTTACAGCCCTCCTTGCTTTAGCTCTCTTTAAATAGACTTTTGGCCTCCTCATTCCTGCTGTCTTCTTCAGCCACATCTCTTGAACTTCAGCTGAAGAAAAGCTCTGCTTCTAAAGACTCAAGTGGATAGATTAGGCTCACCTGGGTAATCCATGATGCTCTCCCTAATTTAAGACCCTTACCCTTAATTACACTGACAAAGTCCTACCACAGCAATATTTAGGGTAGGGTTTGATTGAATAACCAGGTGATGGGAATCCTGGGGGACCATCTTTAGAATTGTCCCTACTGTGTTGTCAGACTGCCCCAGTAGAATATCAGTTCTAGGAGGTTGGGAATGTTTAATTTTGTGCAGTGCTGTGCCTGGGACAAAGTAAATCAACAAGAAATAAATGTTGAACAAATGCATCTTGTCACAGGGTTCTTAAAATGAAATGTGAACTGCAGAGTGGTGCATGGAAAACATGCATTGTGCATTCATAAGCACTTTCATTTTTCTAAGAAGTGGGTAGGTATGTACTTTTCATAAAATTCTCAAAATTGCCATCCCTCCCAGTGTTCCTTGGATAACCCTTGCTCATGCCTTTTCTCTCAGAATACTTATTCAACTCTATGTACCCTCTCAAACTGTTCAGATTTGGATGATAAATTTATGATGAACTTAGCTTCTGAAAGGTGTCCCTGGCCCAACACAACTGTAAATTATTTTTAAAGATATTATGCAGGACTGTATTTAAACTCACACAGACAGAAATATATTTCTTTTTTCTCATAAATTGTAGATATGCTCCCTTGAAAACACATGTGAAGGATTTTTACAATTAAGATGAAGACCAAGAAGTAGATCCGACCATCAAAATCCACCAATTAACTACCTCACCAAAATACCATGCCACCTCAAATATGAGAAACAGCTGTGGATATGAAAACAAATGTGTGATACAGAATTTGGCCACATGGCCTTCCATGTGATACTGTGTCCTGTTTGTTCAGTGAGATAACAGCACTTTGTGCACCCTAACATTTCTTAGAAATACTGGTACTATAAGAACTCATGGTTTCAAATATATTTATAATAATAAGACCTTGATCATTTTAACTGTGTTCATGCCTTGCATATAATATGACTGATAAAAGAGTAATAACTATAACTTAAAGTTGTATACACAAAAAATATTCAGTTGTCCCAAAGCCTTTTCTTTATTTGTGTATTGGAGAAGATTAACTTGATTAGAAAATCTAACAGGTGTTTCTTTCTGTTTTTTTTTTCTTGTCTTCATTTTCTGTATTTATAAAAATTTTGACTTTTGTTCACTTTCTGTTAGGGCAATCAGATTATGGCCTCACTGCCTGATTATCAACTGCACCTGCAAATTTAGGGGCAAAATAGGGCCTCTTGAGAAAAATGACTATCTTTCTAAGTGATTAAGAAGGTAAGGGATTTTGTATAGATTAATAAATTTGCCTTTCCTACATCCCTATCCCCATTCACACCCCCAAATAAATTCTAGACTTTTTTCAACTTCTGTTAAATGCAGATAACTTCTAATCAGCCAATCAAAGCAAGAAATCTGTGTGTATTATGTTTAAACTGTAAAGAATGCATATGCTGAGATTATATTGTATATATTCGATTTCAAATTACATGAACAGGGCAAGATACCTCAGGAAAAACTCAGAATGAAATAAACATTCCCTTCCCTCCATGCATATGATTTCTTCAAGATCCTCTTTTCCTCTTGTTCCTCTGACAGGGTCATCTTTACTAGTCTGTGCCTATAGACAACGTTTTTTCCTTCATAGTAAAAAAAAATCCACATTCTACATTAGGGACCCCAAATGAGCAACTGCCTATTTTCAGTGTTTTAAAGACACAGCCATAAATGCTTCTAGGTGTAACTGATCAATCTCTGGGACAGAGAAAACAAGCTGTTTTTGAGAAGAAAATGGGAAGAAAAAAACTCTTCATGGTGTGAATCCGAGATAATAGGATTCTGAATGTTTTAAGCCCACTTGTGACCAAGATAGCTTTGTGATCCTCTGGTAGGCAGTAGTTAGTGCCAGGACTAGAGGGTTTGTAGGTGACCTGAAGCAGCTTTAAAGCACAATTAAGCTGGCAGAGAATAATTCAGAAGGTTTTCATCTGTGTCTCATACCTCTTCTTCAAAAGCTACTGCTGAGGGAATAATCACATCACAGGCAGAGACAAAACGCTTTCAGTTTTGTATACTGTGGTGATGTCTCTGCTCCAAGATGAATTAATTGCTAATCAATAGACTCGCTAGGAATGCACAAGCCAAACCTGGCCCATCCCTAAATCCTCTTCTCTCCTTTCATCTTCCCACTTCTACCTTTTGTTTAAACTGGTGGTAAAATACACATACATTTTCCCATTTTAATTATTTTTAAGTGTACAGTTTCATAGCATTCAGCAAATTCCCACTGTTGTGCTACCATTGCCACCATCCATCCACAGAACTCTTTTCATCTTGCAAAACTTAAACTCTCTGCCCCTTTACTTTTTTTTCTTTTTTTTTTAATAAATTTTTATTAATGGTAATGGGATGACATTAATAAATCAGGGTACATATATTCAAAGAAAACATGTCTAGGTTATTTTGTCATCAAATTATGTTGCAAACCCCTCGCCCAAAGTCAGATTGTCCTCCGTCACCCTCTATCTAGTTCTCTGTGCCCCTCCCCCTCCCCCTAACTCTCTCCCTCCCTCCCTCCCTCCTGCGTCCTCCCTCCCCCCCCACCCTTGGTAACCACCACACTCTTGTCCATGTCTCTTAGTCTCATTTTTATGTTCCACCAATGTATGGAATCATGTAGTTCTTGTTTTTTTCTGATTTACTTATTTCACTCCTTATAATGTTATCAAGATCCCACCATTTTGCTGTAGATGATCTGATGTCATCATTTCTTATGGCTGAGTAGTATTCCATAGTGTATATGTGCCACATCTTCTTTATCCAGTCTTCTATTGAAGGGCTTTTTGGTTGTTTCCATGTCTTGGCCACTGTGAACAGTGCTGCAATGAACATGGGGCTACATGTGTCTTCACGTATCAATGTTTCTGAGGTTTTGGGGTATATACCCAGTAGAGGGATTGCTGGGTCATAAGGTAGTTCTATTTTCAGTTTTTTGAGGAACCACCATACTTTCCTCCATAATGGTTGTACTACTTTACAGTCCCACCAACAGTGAATGAGGGTTCCTTTTTCTCCACAGCCTCTCCAACATTTGCTATTACCGTCTTGTTGATAATAGCTAATCTAACAGGAGTGAGGTGGTATCTCATTGTAGTTTTGATTTGCATTTCTCTAATAACTAATGAAGCTGAGCATCTTTTCATATATCTGTTGGCCATTTGTATCTCTTCCTGGGAGAAGTGTCTGTTCATGTCCTCTTTCCATTTTTTTATTGGATTGTTTGTTTGTTTGTTTGTTGAGTTTTATGAGTTCTTTGTAAATTTTGGATATTAGGCCCTTATCTGAGCTGTCGTTTGAAAATATCAGTTCCCATATAGTTGGCTGTCTGTTTATTTTGATATCAGTTTCTCTTGCTGAGCAAAAACTTTTAATTCTGATGTAGTCCCATTCATTTATCTTTGCCTTCACTTCTCTTGCCATTGGAGAAGTTCATAAAATGTTCTTTAAAACCCAGGTCCGTGATTTTAGTACCTATGTCTTCTTCTATGTACTTTATTGTTTCAGGTCTTATATTTAGGTCTTTGATCCATTTTGAATTAATTTTAGTACATGGGGACAGGCTGTAGTCGAGTTTCATTCTTTTGCATGTGGCTTTCCAGTTTTCCCAACACCATTTGTTGAAGAGGCTTTCTTTTCTCCATTGTGTGTTGTTGGCCCTTTATCAAAGATTATTTGACCATATATATGTGGTTTTATTTCTGGGCTTTCTATTCTGTTCCATTGGTCTGAGTGTCTATTTTTCTGCCAATACCATGCTGTTTTGATTATCGTGGCCCTATAATATAGTTTAAAGTCAGGTATTGTAATGCCCCCAGCTTCATTCTTTTTCCTTAGGATTGTTTTGGCTATTCGGGGTTTTTTATAGTTCCATATAAATCTGATGATTTTTTGTTCCATTTCTTTAAAAAATCTCATAGGGATTTTGATGGGAATTGCATTAAATTTGTATATTGCTTTGGGTAATATGGCCATTTTGATTATATTTATTCTTCCTATCCAAGAACAAGGAATATTTTTCCATCTCATTGTATCTTTTTCGATTTCCCTTAACAATGCTTTGTAATTTTCATTATATAGGTCCTTTACGTTCTTTGTTATGTTTATTCCTATGTATTTTATTTTTTTTGTTGCAATCGTGAAGGGGATTATTTTTTTGAGTTCGTTTTCTAATATTTCATTGTTGGCATATAGAAAGGCTATGGACTTTTGTATGTTAATTTTGTATCCTGCGACCTTACTGTATTGGTTTATTGTTTCTAATAATCTTTTTGTGAAGTCCTTCGGGTTTTCGATGTATAGGATCATATCATCAGCAAAAAGTGATAGCTTTACTTCTTCTTTTCCGATATGGATGCCTTTTATTTCTTTGTCTTGTCTGATTGCTCTGGCCAGAACTTCTAGCACCACGTTGAATAAGAGTGGAGAGAGTGGACAACCCTGTCTTGTTCCTGATTTAAGGTAGAAAGTCCTCAGTTTTATGCCGTTTAATAGGATGTTGGCTGATGGTTTATCATATATGGCCTTTATCATGTTGAGATATTTTCCTTCTATACCCATTTTGTTGAGAGTCTTAAACATAAAATTGTGTTGTATTTTATCAAAAGCCTTTTCTGCATCTATTGATAAGATCATGTGGTTTTTGTTCTTTGTTTTGTTGATATGGTGTATTACGTTAACCGTTTTGCGTATGTTGAACCATCCTTGAGATTCTGGGATGAATCCCACTTGATCATGATATATTATTTTTTTAATATGTTGTTGTATTCGGTTTGCCAGTATTTTGTTTAGTATTTTAGCATCTGTATTCATTAGAGATATTGGTCTGTAGTTTTCTTTCTTTGTGCCATCCTTGCCAGGTTTTGGTATGAGGGTTATGTTGGCCTCATAAAATGTGTTTGGAAGTATTGCTTCTTCTTCAATTTTTTGGAAGACTTTGAGTAGAATAGGAACCAAGTCTTCTTTGAACGTTTGATAGAATTCACTAGTATAACCGTCTGGGCCTGGACTTTTATTTTTGGGGAGATTTTTAATAGTTTTTTTCTATTTCCTCCCTGCTGATTGGTCTGTTTAGGCTTTCTGCTTCTTCATGACTCAGTCTAGGAAGGTTGTATTGTTCTAGGAATTTATCCATTTCTTCTAGATTGTTGTATTTGGTGGCATATAATTTTTTCATAGTATTCTACAATAATTTTTTGTATTTCTATGATATCTGTGGTGATCTCTCCTCTTTCATTTTGGATTTTATTTATTTGAGTCCTGTGTCTTTTTTCCTTGGTGAGTCTTGCCTAGGGTTTGTCAATTTTGTTGATCTTTTCAAAGAACCAGCTCCTTGTTTTATTGATTTTTTCTATAGTTTTTCTGTTCTCTATTTCATTTATTTCTGCTCTGATTTTTATTATCTCCTTTCTTCGGCTGGTTTTGGGTTGTCTTTGTTCTTCTTTTTCTAGTTCCTTAAGGTGTGAAGTTAAGTGGTTTACTTCGGCTCTCTCTTGTTTGTTCATATAGGCCTGAAGTGATATGAACTTTCCTCTTATTACTGCCTTTGCTGCATCCCAGAGATTCTGATATGTCGTATTTTCATTTTCATTTGTCTGTATATATCTTTTGATCTCTGCGCTTATTTCTTCTTTGACCCATTCATTTTTTAGAAGTATGTTGTTTAGTTTCCACATTTTTGTGGGTTTTCCCCCTCTTTTTTGCAGTTGAATTCTAGTTTCAAGGCTTTATGATCAGAAAATATGCTTGGTACAATTTCAATTTTTCTAAATTTGCTGATATTGTCTTTGTGGCCCAACATATGGTCAATTCTTGAGAATGTTCCATGTACACTAGAGAAAAATGTATACTCTGTCGCTTTGGGATGAAGTGTCCTGTAGATGTCTATCATATCCAGGTGTTCTAGTATTTCGTTTAAGGCCACTATATCTTTATTGATTCTCTGTTTGGATGACCGATCTAGAGCCGTCAGCGGTGTATTGAGGTCTCCAAGTATGATTGTATTTTTGTCAGTTTTTGTTTTAAGGTCAATAAGTAGCTGTCTTATATATTTTGGTGCTCCTTGGTTTGGTGCATATATATTAAGGATTGTTATGTCTTCTTGATTCAACTTCCCCTTAATCATTATGAAATGACCATTTTTGTCTCTGAGTACTTTTTCTGTCTTGTAGTCAGCATTATTAGATATGAGTATTGCTACACCTGCTTTTTTTGGGGTGTTGTTTGCTTGGAGTATTGTTTTCCAGCCTTTCACTTTGAATTTGTTTTTATCCTTGTTGCTTAGAAGTGTTTCTTGTAGGCAGCATATAGTTGGATTTTCTTTTTTAATCCATTCTGCTACTCTGTGTCTTTTTATTGGTAAGTTTAATCCATTTACATTTAGTGTAATTATTGACACTTGTGGGTTCCCTACTGCCATTTTATAAATTGCTTTCTGTTAGTTTTGTATCTAGTTTGATTCTTCTCTTTTGTTTTTCTATCATTTGTTTTTGTTTGTTTGTGTTCCATATTTCTTTCCTCTGTTGCTACCTTTTTTAAGTCAAGTGTTTTTGTGGTGGTTTTTTTAAGGGTGGTTACCATTAAGTAATGAAAAGGGTACCTACCATATTCATTGTAGTACCCTATCTTATAAGTATTTCTGCACTTCATCCTCCTTTGCTACTGTTAATCTCCATCCTCTCCCCCCTTTTTTTCCTTTGTTGTCACAGTTTAAATTTGGTTTTATTGTGTTCTTGGTGGAGCTATTACTTGTGGTGTTGTTTTCTTTTGTTCTTTGAATCTGGTTGGAAAACCCCCCTCAGTATTTCCTGGAGTGGGGGCTTTCTGTTGATAAATTCTCTCATCTTTTCTGTATTTGTGAATGTTTTTATATCTCCTTCATACTTGAAGGATAGCTTTGATGGGTATAGTATTCTTGGCTGAAAGTTCCTCTCTTTCAGGGCTTTAAATATTGGGGTCCACTCTCTTCTAGCTTGTAGAGTTTCTGCTGAGAAATCTGATGATAATCTAATAGGCCTTCCTTTATATGTTGTACTCTTCTTTTCCCTGGCTGCCTTGAGAATTTTTTCTTTGTCATTGGTTTGTGTCATCTTTATTATGATGTGCCTTGGAGTGGGTTTGTTGGGGTTAAGAAAACTTGGTGTTCTGTTTGCTTCTTGAATTTGAGGCTTTAGTTCCTTCCACAGGCTTGGGAAGTTCTCGTCTATTATTTGTTTGAGTATATTCTCCATTCCATTTTCTTTCTCTTCTCCCTCTGATATACCTATTATTCTTATGTTATTCTTTCTGATGGAGTCAGACAATTCCTGTAGGGCTTTTCGTTTTTTATTATTTTTGAGTCTCTTTCTTCTTCTCTCTGTTGTGCCTCAAGTTGTTTGTCTTCTATTTCACTAATCCTATCTTCAATCTGGGCTGTTCTGTTAGCTAAGCTTGTTACCTCGTTTTTCAGCTCGTGAATTGAGTTTTTCATTTCTGTTTGATTTGTTTTTATAGTTTCAATTTCCTTGGTAACATATTCTTTGTGTTCATTGAGTTGTTTTCTGATCTCCCTATATTGCCTTTCTGTGTTTTCTTGTATATCTCTGAGTATTTTTAAGATTTCTATTTTAAATTCTCTGTCATTTAGCTCCAAGGCTTCCAATATGTTAAGTCTTTTCTCCATAGATTTTTCCACATCTATTTCTGTTACCTCTCTTTCTTTTGTATCCATAATATTTGATTTCCTCTTTCTTATCGGCATCTGAGGGTGGTCTTATTGATAGCACTAATTAGAATTAATAAAGAGTAAAAAGAAAAAAAAAGGGTATAACACCCCACAAAAAAAAACAGTAATAATTTATTATTTCCCCCTTTTTTTCTCTCTTCTCTTTCCCTCCTCTCCCCTCCTCAGGGAAATATCGTGCCTATAATGGAGGGCCTGATTTGGGGTGAAGAGTTCAAGGGGCAAAAAAAAGGGAGTAGGGACCTACTAAATGCAAAAAAAAAAAAAAAAGGAAGAAAATCTTAGACAAGCATAAGATGATTTGCTTGTAAGTGATGGTCAACTAAGAGATATAATGAGAGGGATAAGAGGGAATCAGAAAAAAGGACCAAAAAGAATAATAAAGAAGAAAAAATAAAAATAATAAGTAAAAATCTGTTGTATTAAGTGGAGCGAAGACTAAATACAATGGAGACCTTGTGTTGGGAGGACCCAAAATGCCACAAAAATAAACAAACAAGAGAAAAATAAATAAAAACAAAAGCAAAAAAGAGAAATAAAGCAAAAAAAAAGCCTTGAGTCCCAAATTAACTAATTTGTTCGTGATTGAGGATTATATGGGAGGAAAATAAAATGAGAAAATAAAAAACGAATAGAAAGGAAAAAATAAGAAAAAGAGAAAAACGAAGGAAGAAATAAAATAGGAGGAGAAAAAAACAAAATAAAGCAAGACAAAAAAACAAACAAAAAAAAAACAAAAGAGGAGAGAGTGAGAGTTAAGTGTTTTGGAGTATAACCTTAAAGGAGGGTGAGGATGAAGAAGAAAAATAAAATGCAACACTCATGGGTAGTGTAGTTCAAGAAAGGGGAAGCATAAGATGGGCAGAGAATAGAAGGACCAAGGTGGAGGAAATAAAGGCAAAAAGATAGAAGAAACAAACAACAACAACAACAAAAAAAAATTAGTGGATCAAGTTGTAAAGTCTGTGGGTTTTTCTTGATTTTGAGAGGTTAACTTCTTCCTTTTTCTTTTCTCTCCCTCTTCCTAGTCGGTGACTCTGTACCCCAGGCTCTGCCCCTGTGTCACTCTTAGGTAGGGATTTGCAGTTGATGGGATTCTATGGCAATGTCATATAATTGGCTTTAGTCTTGCTGGTAGTCAAGGCTTGTTGGTGTTTGCAGGGTCCAACGATGAGAGAGTTTGCTTTCCTGGATTCTCTCTCCTAGTCCCCCCTTTCTGAATTAGCAGCCTGGTGATCCAGCTATAAGGCTGCAACTGCTTCTGCCTGGGGAGTAAGAGGCTCAAAGAGCTGGGAAATCCCCACTCTATCCCCACTCAGTGCAAGGCTTTGGGAAAGGCTCTGAGAGTCAGGGCCTCCAGTGTAATCAGGCGGGGGTGGGAGTCAATTGTTGTCAAGGTGACTGTTCAGCGCCTATCATTTAGTTGGACCTCTCAACCCAGGCTTTCCACACTTTGTAGCCTGTTTTTGCAGGGAAGAAGAGGCACTAGTCTCTGCTTACGACTAGTGTAGTATAGACCTTATTATCTGCCAAGTCCTTCTTGTTAGCGTTTATCCCTGAATATGGAGGCTCTATCAATCAGAAGTTGCCCCCGCCCCTTTAGCGAGAGGCACTAAAAAATATCACGCCTCTTGTCTTGGATCGCTGAACTGAGAGAGATCTTATCAATTAGAACCGAGGGTGCGCAGATTTCATGGGTTAAGCTAATTTCAGTGATTGGGTCGCAGCTGTGCTTCCGAAGGTATTTTAGGCTGCCTGCGCGTGCCCCTCCCCCAACGCTTGATTGTTAGCTTGAATGGGTGGGTGAGGTGCCCCGCCCACGGAGAGAATCTTCCAAGCCTCTCCCGCTCGCCCCGCCGCTGGCGGCTGGACCGCACCAGGCGCAGGATAATGGAGCCCCCTGGGTGTGCGGGCCAGCAGGGCGCCCTGGGCGCGTGGAATGCCCAAGGCACGCGCGCGAATGGGGCGCTCCGGGCACCGGTGTCCGGCGGACCCCCACTCGCAGTGTGCGGGCCGCTGGGAACGTCAGCGGTGCTCAACCGGACCGGGCACGCGCGGCTGCTCGCGGGGGCGGCTCGCGTCGGCCGCTCGCGGCGGCTCGCGGTTCCCAAGTATATGGGCTGACTCACCACAGGCGCACTCCCTCGCGGCTTGAATGAGCGTCGCTGCGGTAGCTTCCTCCACACCCTCGTCTCTCAGATTCAAGTGATAACAGTCCTTTTGCTTTCAGTTTGTGCGGAACTCCGGAATGCTCCGAGGATAAATTTTTCTGTTTCTAGTTGATAAATTTGTTGTGATTTAGGGGAGAGCTGTCGGACGCGCTTCTCACAGCGCCATTTCCGTGACTTCACCCTCCTCTCTGCCCCTTTAATAAGTGAACCCCATTCACCCACAGCTACCTTCTTAAATTAACTTGTTTATTAAATACCTCTGTTTCTTTTTAAAAAAAAATTTATTAAACTTCTTTCTAAAATTGTGAGGATGGTTGGTAGATAAAAGCATATCTCTAGTATGTATATCACTTGCTATTGAAAGTGGCCAAAAGTTTAATCTACCACAATCTAGTAACATATTAGTACTGTTCTGTTTGGCAATGGCAGAAGCCCAACCCAAAAGTAAATACAAAGGAAAAAAAAACACTGTGCCAACTACTTCATGGAAGTATGAAAAGAGCAGAAATACACCCAAGACTTAAAAACAAACAAGAATTTAAATTTCTTTAAGACAACATCTGCAAGAATCTCTACCATTTCTAGTTTCTACTTCTCTTCATGTGTTGCTTATGTTTTCCTCTACTCTAGTGGATATTAGTTGAAGGGTAGGATAGTATTGCTCCTCAGAGGGCATTAGACTTGTCTGGAAACATTTTTTGGTTGTCACAACTGGGAAGTCATACTGGAATCTAATTGGCCGGTGCCAAGGAAGCTGTCATATATCCTGCAATACACAGGGCAGTCCCCACAACAAAAATTTTTTCTGGCCCCAACTATCAGTAGCACAAATGTTGAGAAAGCCTGGTCCACTCTATACCTAATTCTTCCATATATTCAGTATCACAAAATTTTCAAGCCACTCATCTGGTGGTCTCACCATCAAAGAAGAACCAAAATGTCTCCCTAGTGTTAATTTTAAAAATGCTCTGAGGACTCTAATTAGACTTATTTGAGTCAATTGCCAATAAATTACAGCCAGCAAGGGAAGGGGTCACAGAGAGGTAGGGCCCAGGATGGTCTCTCAAAGCCCCTTTGTTTGCATGGGTGCCATTCTCAGAGGGGGAAAATTGCAAAAACCTGGGTATACATTCCAACTAGTGTGTACTACAACCTAGAATGTCCTTGATGTAGCTATAGTTTTGTTAAAAGTCTTAGTGTTTGCTCTTTCTATAGCAAATTTTCTAAGATGAAAAATTTAAACCTGGATTAGTTATTATACTTAGATGCTTTTTGTAACCAGCTAAAACTATTTAATATCTAGTTTCAAGAAGAAATCATTTGCCTAAAACATAAACTAATTCAAGTAAAGAGATATGTAGAACTGAGGGGAAAAGCATATATATATATATATATATATATATATATATATATATATATATGCTTATATATATATATATATAAGGTTAACTTTTGAAATTGGCAAAAATAATGAATCTTTATGTCTGCAGTGATAGGTTCGGATTTCTCTCCTCTTAGTGGCTCCATCTTCTCTTAGATTGCTTGCAGATCCACTGAAATTTGATGCCAGTGTAAATTATGGTGCTGGCTGACATACTAGCCAAGGCTATAAAAGATAGTCACAGAAAAACAAAGTGTGATTGCTTCTGATCTTAAAATTCTTAAGTGACCAAATTGATGCTGATGTGCCATTTGCATCAAGTAGTTCTTTGAATTGACACTGACTCACTTGGAGATTCTTTTTTCTGAGTGGTTTTATTTTTTCTGTCTACTCTTAAGTTCCAGAACAGGAGAATCAGCAACTTGTTACATGAATAGATCAGAGAGGCAAATGACACTATGTGATTGTCTATAGAGAAAATGGAGCTCTCCAAACTTCTTTCACAGCCTGGCTCACGGCCCTGGAAAGACTGAAATGAGAAAATGAATGTGTATAAAGAACATATGGAGATAATACTTGACTTGGGAAAAAGTTGGCATTTTCTTAGACCTTGTTGAATTAGGAAAAAAGCCCCATTTGCAAACATTTTTATTCTTGTCTATTCTAATAGGGAGAAAGATAAAAAAGCATGACTCACAGGGCATGGAGGAAAGAGGTGCGCATGATTCTCTGTGCCCATTTAAATACTTAACAAGCCACTGAGAAGACATTCCATTCCACTGCCCATAACATATGTCAGCAAGTCATAATGATAAATCATACTGTGGATGGCTTGTGAACACTGCTCAGCCTCCCATGAGACATAGGCACTTGTTCTTGAGCCAGAAATGCTAACAGTTCATTTGTCTGTCTACTATTCATTCATCCTCTGCCATAAGAAAGTTTCCAGAAAACAAAGAGAATAATCAGGTAATTATTACCAGGGCTTTACAGCAAAGGTATCATATTCTCTCTAAGTAATAATTTTGTTAACTTATAGAACTTCTTCAAATTAAAGGAGGCTATTTTAGGAATATTTTCTTAAGTTTAGCAAAACTGTAACTTCAGAAGAAAAAGATAATAAGCTGCCCTTTTACTTTACATGGATCAAATTAATAAATATTGCCTGTAGATGAAGGTCTCTGGGAATCTAATATTGAGTATTAATTAGGGCATTCACTGGATAAAAAAATAATGAGTTTTTCTTTTATCTGCTCTATCGTGCTTAAATTTGACTAAAACTACAAAGCAATATGCTTTCAAATATTTCCAAAAATCTGTCTAACTGCATATTTGGGGGACTATTTGTTCAGGTTGGAATATAGAACCAAAGGTAAAAAATTAGTTCTGTGTAAAAGATTGAAAACTTTGAAGCAATTGTTTTGCTCCCAATACTGTAGCTGAAATGCAAAAAATTTGTGCCCATTTCCACCCAGAGTATGAGTGGTGCCCAGTCTGAGGAGGGGTATACATGACAGGGGAAAAACTGAGGCAAACAAAAGCAAAATCAAAAGATCTCTGATTTTTCACTAAAGAAACAGAATATCATTTGGCTCTAGGAGTCATTCATTTCTGCTTGTCATGTAGCTCTCTAACCACCACCCCACTCTGCCCCACCGCCAATTACTCCTGGCAGTCCCAAGGAATAATCTCTTATGTTTAGAAATAAGCCTCATGACCACCAAGGCAGCACCTGATTTCCCTCCTGCCCTGCTCCCACTGTCTTGGGAATATGTTTCTAAGGTCTACATAGCCCAGTCTGGTGCCTGGCATTTCTGACACAGCAGACATTCCACAGTATCCAAACCCCATGAGGTACTAAACCAACATTGGACAGAATCTCTGAGGCACTGCTTTGTCCAAGACTTGTCTCAGCTGCTGCTGCATCATGTCACCCCTATTGGCAATGAGGGCTGTGACATCTGTGCAAGAATGATGCTGTGCAACTTCCACAGGTAACAGCAGCATCTCTTCCAGGTGCTGGTGCCTATAGTGCTTGTCTGCTGGGCCTGGAGGCCAACTGCTGTGGTGGCCTGGTCTTGCCCATATGGGGACTCATCACTTTTGGGAGAGGGTATCAGTAACTGCTGCAGCTGTGTGTGTTCTCCAATAGCTGCATATGCAGAGCTGTGCCAGGTGATGCCCTTGTGTCAATCATGTCTTCTCCCCCAGGTGTGATGCTCTGCTATGTCCATGCTGAGATGGAATTGTTTCCTGATTCCAATATGTTACTTGCAAAGAAGTGGTAAGGAAGGTATGTAGCTGAAGGAGAGCCCTGATCATTATTGTTTTATTTCTTTACACAATTAAATTTAACAGGGTGACATTGGTCAAGCAGAGTACATAGATTTAGAGAAAACATCTCCGCATCATTTGGTCAGTTATGCTGTATATGCATCACCCAAAGTCAAATCATCCTTTGTCACCCTATATTTTGTTTCTCTTTATACCCCTACCCCAACCCCTACCCCACTTTCTCTCCTTCCTTTCCCTCTCTCAGTAGCCACTGTACTTTTATCTATGCCCATGAGCCTCAATTTTGTATCCTACCTATGTATGGAATCATACAGTTCTTAGTTTTTTCTGATTTACTTATTTCACTCAGTATGTTATCAAGGTCCATCCATGTTGTTGTAAATGATACTATGTCTTCATTTCTTATGGCTGAGAAGTAGTATTCCATTGTATATATGTACCAAATCTTCTTTATCCAATCTTCTATTGAAGGGAATTTTGGTTGTTTCCATGACTTGGCCACTGTGAATAATGCTGAGATGGGGGTGCATGTGTCTTTTTGTACCCATATTTTTGAGTTTTGGGGGTATATACCCAGTAGAGGGATTGCTGAGTTATATGGTACTCCTATTCTTAATAGGAACCACCATACTTTCTTCCATAATGGTTGTTCTACTTTACATTTCCACCAACAGTGAATGAGGGTTCCTTTTTCTCCACAGCTTCTGCAGCACTTGTTATTATCTGTCTTGTTGATAATAGCTAATCTAACAGATGTGAGGTGGTATCTCATTGTAGTTTTGATTTGCATTTCTCTAATAGTTAGTGAAGGTGAGCATCTTTTCATATATCTACTGGCCATTTGTATTTCTTCTTGGGAGAAATGTGAAAGACTGCAAGCTGGCAAAACCCTCACAGTCAAGACTTAGCCAAAGGTTAAGCTCTTCCCCACACCTCCATATTGGCTATGATGCTGAGTATTTATACTTGTCCCATCCCCCCACCTCACTTACTTGATTAAGTTGCTAAAGGCAGTTTTCTTTTTACCCATTTTTTTGTGAAGTTAAGATGTTATACTTGGTGAAGGGTTTCCTGCACTCAGGAGATTTCCTAATGTAGCTCAGGAGAATTACTGATGTAGCTCAGAGGTGTGATTTTGTATCTAAGCTTTCTTTTCTTTTGTAAAATAACTCTTCTTTGCATTATAAAAATAAAACTTTTTGCGCCTGACCAAGTGGTGGCCCAGTGGATAGAACATCAGACTGGGACGCGGAGGACCCAGGTTTGAAACCCCGAGGTCACTGGCTTAAGCGCATGCTCATTCAGCTTGAGGGTAGGCTCACCACTTGAGCATGGGGTCACTGGCTTGAGCAAGGAGTCACTCACTCTGCTGTAGCCCCTGGTCAAGGCATATATGAGAAAGCAATCAATAAACTAAGGAGCTGCAACAAAGAATTGATACTTCTCATCTCTCCTTCTTCCTGTCTGTCTGTTCCTATCTGTCCCTCTCTCTGTCTCTCTGTCTCTGTCACACACACAAAAGAAGTATGCTCATAACAGCATTATTTGTAATAGCCACAAACTGAATTTTTTTTTTAAATAAAGCTTTTTGGGTATGCAGGCAGCTTTTGTAGGAAAAACCTGCAGAGACCTTCCAATCCTATCCTTTTTACTCTGTCTTTTTTTCTCAATCCTCCAATGTTTCCCCTCGAGACCTGCAAAATTACTAGTTGAATAGGTTCGTGAGAGGTGGCACCCAATATGGGGTTCGAGCAAGGAAAGGCAAAACTGAGGAAGGCCAGTGAGTGGACTCCCTGAGTGTGTGTGTAAGTAAAGGAAGTTTTGGGGGAGAGTATAGTTGAGAATAACAAATTATGGGTCAGTTAGGATCAAAAGTAAGGAAACTTTTTATAGAAATGTTTTCATATGAGGAAGAATCATTGTCTGAAGAGTATCGGAGTAAGCTAGAAATGGAGAGAGGTAAATATGAAAAGACCTTGGAGTCTGAGGATGACTCAGGAGATAATTTGGGCATTGTGGCTATGGCTGCCTTAACCTTTGCACTTCTGCTGCCCTCTGCTCCTTCTTATGCTCAATTCTATGCTCCTCCTTACTCTTATTGGGTTGCTCCTAGGGCAAGGGTCGGAGAGCTTTGTGGCTGAGAGAGCCATGAACACCACATATTTTAAAATGTAATTCCATGAGAGCCGTACAACAACCCATGTACATTATGCATTATCCAATAAAAATTTGGTGTTATCCCAGAGGACAGCTGTGATTGGCTCCAGCCACCCACAATCATGAACATGAGCAGTAGGAAATGGATTGTAATACATGAGAATGTTTTATATTTTTAACGTTATTATTTTTTGATTAAAGATTTGTTTGTGAGCCAGATGCAGCCATCAAAAGAGCCACATCTGGCTCATGAGCCATAGGTTCCTGACCCCTGTCCTAGAGTCTCTACCTCAGACCTTTGGAGATCCCTGTTCCAACAAGCTTTAGATCAGGCTTGAGATCTAGGGGGAAACAATGAATGGCTTTGCATGCTTTCCTGTTGTAGAAAGATGGGACAATTAAGGGAATGTTGTGTGAGAGGACGAACCTCTACCTTTTAAAACTCTGAAAGAACTTAAACTTGCTGGTCCTCAGTATGGGCCTACTGCCCCTTTTACACTCAGCTTATTAGATACTATTAGTGCAAAAGCTCTTCCCCCAAATGACTGAAAGGTGATTGCTTGTGCCTGTCTCTCCAGAGGTGCTAATTTGGTGTGGAAATCAGAAGTTTATGAAAAAACCCCCAAGCAGGCTGAGAAAAACCAGCAACAATAGGTTCCTATGTCATGGCTGATATGTTAACTGGAGAAAGATGATATGCCCCTATGGTAGCTCAATTAGAGTATCAATTAATTGCTTATCAGATGATTAGCCATATAGCCACACAGGCATGGAGAAGCCTGCCTATTACAGGGGCCAAAATGGAGGAATTGAGCAAAATTAGACAGGACACTGGTGAGACATTTCAAGAATTTATTTCATGGCTGATTCAGGCAGTTGAAAGAACAGTGGTAGATAAAGAAGCAGGTATGACTTTAGTAAAGCAGCTAGCATATGAAAATGCTAATTCTGCTTGTCAAGCAGCACTCCAGCCTCACCACAAGAAGGGGATTGTTGTAAACCAAATGCGAGTAACTATTGATCAAAGCCCAAATTGACTAGAAATTTAAAAAGCATTTATTAGCCAGCCAGCGACTGCTAGTTGAGAAACAGCTAACAGCTGCGAGCCTAAGGAGAGAACAGTATTTAAGAAGATAAACTACATAGTCATAGCTATTACAACAGGTATGCCCAACATTCTTGACATTTCGGTAGAAAGCATTCTTTGTTCTAAAGCTGATGACAGTTCTTCCTATAACTGCTGCAAGGCTAAAAGCATAAAACTACATCCTGCTTCTGTAGGCAAGATTTAAGTCAAGATATCTAACTAGTTGGGCTGGTAAAAATTTTCACTCTAAGTTACTGCCACAGGCAAGCTCTATTCAATGCTTAACTTCCTTGTACAGACTATTGGGGATTTTCTACTCTAAGCGGCTACTAAAAGCAAGTTTAAAGTTCCTCTTTCTGTCCAACTCTCTATACACAATACTGAGGTCCCATACACAACACTAGGCTCCTATCACATTCCCCACTGGTTTTACTTAACTTTTAATCAAATCCTTGATTCTGTTTCATTGCTATTGTCTTAGATAATTGTATATTGCCCTCTGATTGCTATCAATTTAATAAAATTTACCTTCTCTTGAACAAAATTTGCTATAAAATTGATTAAACACAGTACAAGACAATATTAAAGTAAGAGGACTAATCACCACAGACAATAGGATTGTTAGCTAGGGTGACTAAACATTCTTTGAAAACCAGTTTTCTGACCAAATTTTTTTTCTTTTTTATATTTTTCCTGACTAAAGATAAACTTTCCTTAATAATTCTAGAGTTATTAGCATAAAAGCAACAAGTCTTTCCTAAGGCTGTACATAGACCACCCTGTTGGAAGAACAACAGATCTAAATCTTTTCTATTTTGTAAAACTATTTCCTCTATACAAATAACCTTCAGGAATAACATATACTAGAATATACAATAGAGGCTTATTCTGTTTTCTAAACCTGGTTTTGTTTTGTTTTTCTCTGTACAAACCTCCTACAACCTGCACAAACCTACAACTTACATCAACCCTCAATTTTCATGAACTTTCTTATCTATTCAGAAATAACTGGCTTTCATAACAACTTTTTCCTTTTTCTTTCAAAAGTATTTCTATACCTTATACCTTTTTTATCAAAACCATACAATTCCATACAATTCTAGTCAGAACTCTTAATTTTAAAAAATCTTAACCTTTAGTGACAACCAAGCTGGCAATAAGTAATTTTCCTTTAAAGTATACTTCCTTTTGGAGGTGTCCTCCCTCTAAGTAGCTAGTATTTGTAGGATAAGTATGAGTACATATATGTTTTTCATTTACCTTGTAGCTTCTCTTCTAGCAAAGGGACTTATATCTCCCTTCTGTATGACTCATAGCAGTATATGTTTCAAACCTTAAGACAACTTGTTCTGGTTTTCCTTTGACCTCAATTTCCCTCCCTCCCCAAAGTCTAATTAAAAGGAGGTCCTCAGTGAGTTTCTTAAGGCATTAGCCATGCATAGACCAGCCAGCTTCTGGTTTGTGGCTGGAGCAAGGCATGCTGTCCTTCTCAGGGTCAACTTACAAGGGTTGGTGAGGTCAGTCTCTGCTGTCCACAAAGGTGTCTCTGCTGGGACTGCAGGCTTCAACCAGCTGTGGTGGACCCAGGCAGGTATGTCTTCTACCTGGGTAGTAGTGGGAGTGGTCAGGATCACAGTGTGTGGACCCATCCACATGGAAGTCAGTCCTTGGGTGGTGTACTTTTTTACCCAGACTGAGTCCCCAGGCTGGAAGGGATGTACCAGATTTCCTGGCAGTGCTAGAAGCAACTCTTGGACAGTCTTTTGGACAGCCTGCTGAGTAATCTGTAGACCCTGTAAGTACTTAAGGAAGGAGTGGTTACTTAGCTTTTCTTTCTTCTCTGAGTTTTAGTAGGAAGGGAAATGGTCTCCCAAACATTATTTCAAAAGGAGTAAATCTTTCCCTGTAGGGGGTGTACCCTGCCCTAAGAAGGGCTAAGGGGAGTAAGATGGGCCACTTTTCACTGGTTTCAGAAACAAATTTGGTTAAAGGTTCCTTTAAGATCCGATTCATGCATTTAACCTGCCCTGAACTTTGGGGCCTGTAGGCACAATGTAATTTCCAATTAATATTGAGTGCCTTTCCTACTAGTTGTGAGATCTTGGATACAAATGCAGGCCCATCATTAGAGTGGACAAGCTAAATTTGGGAAGAATTTTATATAGCAATTTCTAAACAGCTGTTACTGGGGTCTCATTTCTAGAAGGAAAGTTTCTACCTATCCTAGAAAGGTGTCAATTACTTTAATAAAATCTATTTCTAAATGTTCACCTGAGAAAGTCCCTCTCTCCATTTCTCTTTATAATTTCTTTACTTTGCTTAATATTTATTTGGGCACAGACTAAACACTTGGATATTATGCCTTCTGCAATAAATTCTAAGCCTGGCTTTTCTAATTATTTCTTCTTATTCTTAGTCATCCCTTTTCTGCTGGCAAAATCTTTTATAATTGATTGCAAAAAACCTTTGGCAACAAGCGTTCTAGTAAAGTTACTAAAATTTCCTAACAATCCCACTGGTTTTAGGGCTACCTTATTGGTAGTATCATCAGCTGCTTGGTTTTGAGTCTCTAGGGAGTCCCCCTCTTTAAGTGCTCTGGACAGTGGATGGAGGCCACTATTTCAGGGGAGCAGGCTCCTGCATTGTTGAGGTGAGGGTTTGAGCTTCACCTTTGTTAGTTCTTAAGCCTTCTCCTAACGGCCCCTCTTCAACTCTGCCTGTCTTAGGTTGTCCCTCTCTTTCAGGGATCTTACCCATCATTGGCTACCAGTCATCTTTAGAGCCAGGAAGAGCTATGTGATTGAGGGAGGAGCAATGTTTCTTCCAAAATGCTTAGTTTTTTTTTTTTTTAGCAGCTGATGTTTCTACCTTTTTAAAAGCTTATAATACATTTTCTTTCTAATTTCTAGAGCTGAATGCTATGTAAAGGCTAAGTTGACTGCTTTGTATCTTCTGGAGCTTCTAGGTCTAGAGGTGCATAGACTCTGTAAGCTTTCCATAGTGTAAGAAAGCTGCAGGGGTCTTCTGAGGATCCTGAATAATTTCTGACATCTTAGACAACTTTATGGTTCTTTTTCTTAGTGTCTTCCCTGATCCTTGCTAACAGAAACTGGTGGAAAGCATCCAGAATTTCCTCACTTGCTTGGATGTTAGGGTCTCGTTTAGGCCAGGCAACCAGAAACATTTCTTTTTTTTTTTAATAATTTTATTTTTTTAATGGGGTGACATCAATAAATCAGGATACATATATTTAAAGATAACAAGTCCAGGTTATCTTGTCATTCAATTATGTTGCATACCCATCACCCAAAGTCAGATTGTCCTCTGTCACCTTCTATCTAGTTGAGAAACATTTCTTGAGGTTGTCTTGGTTCTCCTAATTGGGGCAGCATATGTACAGTACAGATTCTAACAGTCCTGTTAGGGCTTGAGGCTTCCCTGAGAAAGGGAATTCTGAGCTTTCTAATTCTATAGATCACTTGGGAAAAAAGGATTTAAACTATTTGCTATTATATCTATGCCTCAAATTCTAATGATCTAGTTAAAAGCACCAACTGAAATGACCAATATTTCATAAAATAAATCTTATACTCTACTTAATTATAAATCTATTTTACATTCTAAGAAAACATACCTTATTTATGCTGTAATTTTATGTACCCTAACAGATAATGTCTAAAAGCTCAAGAGAAACAGATTTCTGTTCACATTCTTTTTTAATCTGGGCACAAAACTTAAATGTTTCCTACAACCACAATTAGTCATCTATTTTCTATTTTCTCCTTTCCACCTATTATGTTGAGAATTCTACTGTTAAGCCAATCAATAATAATATTTGTCACTCTGGATTTGGTGACCTAACGTTGAACAATACTGAATCATTACATTAATAATTATTACATATCCCCTAATATTTAAACCAAAACTTCAACATCATAGGGCTATGAAATAGCAAATAAAAAGGAGAATTAACAAAAGACTATTGAAATAACATATATTTTTAACATAGAAAATATTTTTTCACAATGGATCCTTGGTACAAAAAGGAAGTCTTTGGATTTGGCAGACTGTACAATTTTACATGCCTCATCATTAATACAAATTTAGTACAATTTACAATAAGAGGATTGTAAACTACTATCCCAATGAACTATTGATTTACTGAGAAAAGTAAGGAATGGTCAAAATGCACTCACTATTTTGTAACTACCCAGCTGCCAAAGAGATGCTAACCCTCTTTTTGACCCACAGTGCTTTACACTATTAAGTCAATATAGTTGTTGGGGTGCCTGGGATTCCTGGTGTCTTTGGAGGAGCAGACATCAGGAGCTGCGTGAGGAGTTGCCACTTGGCACTGCTCCTTAGAGCGTAGTGTTAAGCGAGGCCCCTTAACACTATAGAGGCGGCACTCTCCCTGCTGCCACTTTCTTCCTTTTCTTTCTCTAAGATTCTTTTAAAGAAAAGTTCTAATCTTTTCTATTTTTCTTCTTAATACTATTTCTACCCTATGTCTTCCAAATGGGTAAAACTTCTTTGAGTCAGTAGGTGGATATCTGAAACTAGTTTCCACTCTATACTTCCTCCAGCACTCTCTTAGATCTTTAGTTAGTTTTTGGCTTTAAGCAATATAATATTTCTATGAATTTTGCTAGTTTTATAATTTGTGGGCTTGTTTATGAATTTCCCTTCACCTTTGCTCTCTGGTTTTAAACCAGAAATTTCCAATCGAAATCACCTCTTTAAGGCTAAGTGCCTCACACAAGAGGAGAGACAGGAGCTAACAGAAAAAGCAATTTCCTCTGGCGAAAGGTCAAACAGAAAACCCTGACACTAGAGGTCTTGGATCCAAGAAAAAAGACCTAGCAAGTCCGAGAAAGGTGGCTTGAACCAGAAAATGTCATGAGATAACTCTGATGAACAGAGAAAAACTTCAGAACAGATAGAAAGCTAGAATTTAGCAAAACAAAAGATTGACCTGACTTACCTCCGGAGGTCAGAATTTGAATTCTCCAATTTCCCAAATTCTGAGATTTTTAAAGCTTGGGGGTGTCTGCTGAGAAGCTGTCTGAGACCCACAGGAAAACTGGAGCCCTGGAATGTCTTCAGGGGGCATCTCTCCTAGAGATCCAATGGGGTCAGGTAACTCTCCAGAGAGGCCACCCGGTCTGGGTTTTTCAATGTAAAATACTCTAAGGAGGCACAAGATGAACATGACAATGACTGACCCATTACTGGACAATCAGACACAAATGAAACTACAAGCAGACAAAAGACAACACTGGAACAAAAAACAAGTGAAACCAAACCAAACAAGATCACTGGCCATTGGTATGGTCCAGGATCAAGTCTCAGAAGTAATGCTGTGTCCAGCCTTCCAACGACTCCCGTCGGGGTGCCCCAGAAACTGAAATAAATCTTACTAGCAAGTACAAATTCAAATGGCTCTAAGAGTCAAATAGCAGAACTTTGAGATGGGAACCTTCCCCAACTTTGTCTCCTGGGGCTGAGGAACGTCTTCTCAGAGATATCCTGCAAGGAGTGCAGTAGCAGGGGTCCCGCTGGGCTCTGACCCAAAAGCCAGGAAGGCCTTGCTTATATTTATGGGGCCTCCAAATGATATGGACTGAGCGTGAGTAATTATTGATTGGAGCCCAAATTGATTATAAATTTAAAGAGCCTTTATTAGCTGACTGGCAACTGCTAGGTGAGAAACAGCTAATAGCCCTGAGCCTAGGGAAAGAACAGTATTTAAGGGGATAAACCACATAGTCATAGCTATTACAACAGGTATGCCCAACATTCTTGACATTTCGGTAGAAAGCATTCTTTGTTCTAAAGCTGATGACAGTTCTTCCTATAATTGCTGCAAGGCTAAAAGCATAAAACTACATCCTGCTTCTGTAGGCAAGATTTAAGTCAAGATATCAAAATAGTTGGGCTGGTAAAAATTTTCATTCTAAGTTACTGCACAGGCAAGCTCTATTCAATGCTTAACTTCCTTGTACAGACTATTGGGGGTTTTCTACTCTAAGCAGCTACTAAAAGCAAGTTTAAAGTTCCTCTTTCTGTCCAACTCTCTATACACAATACTGAGGTCCCATACACAACACTAGGCCCCTATCACAGAGATATAGAGAACTACATCTGAATATGTAGCAGGAAGGGACCTGATGGAGGACAGACACTCAGATAACTTAATCAATGAAGGAAGGAGAATTTATTAAAGCCAGCGGAGCATGGGAAGTTTATAGCTCCAGAACATGGGCTCCTCAAAGTTGATTTTCTTACAGTTTCTATACCTTTACAGTATCTAAGCAATGAGCATGTGATTTCTTAGTTTAAGGCTTCCCAGGACTCAAGGAGAGGGGAGGAAAAGGGGGGAGGGGTTTCCAGATCACTGGTCATAGTTACATACAGATCCTGCTATTCTTGCTTTGTACTGTAAGTGACTCTAAGCACCCATTTATAGAACTATGGGATATAGTTAATTTATCACTTGCTGACTTGTTTACCCCTGCTGGCTCCTTTCCCTTGTATTCTTTTTGTTTCTTCCTTCTCAGGGAAGAGGGGACCTGCCCCTCCCTCCTCACTGCCCCCTTTGAGACTTTAGAATTTCTTTTATGCTAGAGTTTCAGATTCTTCATCTGATACCAAGGGGAAGGTCTGATAGTGGCGGGTAAAGTATATATGAACCATGGTTTGTTGCTGTACTGTGGCCCTATCATGTTCCTTATGCTGTTCATTAATAGTGGCAACAAACATGGATCTATTAAGAAAATTCCTAAGAGTAGTATGACTACGCCTATTAGGGTTTTAAACCCACCAAAGGCTAAGACCCATCCCCAAAAAAGGTTATTGGAGTTCCACCAGTGCCAAGCTTGCATGGGCACATGTGCCAGTTTTGTCATCTTCCTGACAAGGTCCTCAACTGCCTGGCCCTGGTCCTCTATTTGCAGGCAACAATAAATGAGATTAAATTTCCCACACACTTCTCCTTCTGCTGCTAACAGATAGTCTAGTTCCAATCTGATTTGGAAGATGGTGTTTCTCATCTGAGTTTGCTGACGTACAAGGAGGGTTAGAGCTCCCCCAGTCTCATTGGTAATGAATTCTAAAACTGCCTGCAATCAGATAATCCAGTTTAATATATAAATGGGGGTACAGTGCTTTCAAGATCCATCCTCTGCCCAGGTGGCAGGCCCATTGTATTGGATTATCTGCCCTGGGGGCCACTCATCATTTTTCCAGGCTTCTATCTGGAGTACTTTCTTTACCCTTTGTAAGGGATGTGGAGCTGGGTAGGCAAGCAGTTCTCCTGTTTTCAGAGGCAAGAGGAAAAAGAGGGCTTTATTATACCTATTATATAGCTTCCTTCCCAATTCATGGGAAGATGGGTATAAGCCCTGTTTCTACAGGTCCAGTAAAGTCCATGTGGTGCTACCCAGTATCTGGCCCTGCCTAGGTCCTGCCAGGCTTCAGTTAGCTCAGGGAATCTGGCCAACGAATTTCTCTCCATCTGGTTTTCCCACCACACACCTTGCTTGGAGGTGGCATTATAATACCATTGCCCAAAGCAAGTCAGTTTTCCAACTGATGCAGTCAGATCTCCTCCTCCTCTGGCTAAGCAGTGCTGCCCTATGATAGTATGTTTTAAAATCCACTGGCTGTCATCAGAGGTGTGGAGGGTCATTATATTTGGCCTAGCCTCTGTGGGAACCAGTTCCTTAGCTTTCCATAGCCATCTGTCTCCCATTAGTGTTCCTCCACTAGCATAGCAAGAGGTGAAAATTAGGAACTGGGCTATTTCCTTAGCCATACTGAGGAACAAGTTCTTAGTTGTTGGCGGCAGTGGTAGTAGGGGTCTAATTGCTTCTTCATAAAAAGACATATACTTGGAAGACTCAATCCGGGTAGTTCTGTATCTGGCCTTAGATGATGAGTTGAGCATAAGAGTTTAAGCCAGCTTCATTAATCACAAGGGTTAATACCTTGTTTTTCTTCCAGCAATGATCCAGATGATTGGGTATAACTAGCTCTAAGGGATTGCACCCATGGCTAGTGCAATTTGACAGGGCTGTTCTTTTTCTCAGGTATACTTCCCTTTCCTTGGAACTATCTTTTTCCCAGGTTGCTCATAAGACACATGACAAATATACAGAGCTGGTTTTACAGGTGAAACTTTGTGAGCATATATGCTTTTCTTCTACCCTGTAGCTTTTCTCCCAGCTGAGAGACCTGCAGGTCCTTCCTTCATCCATGGTGCCTGGTTTATGGCTGCACATGCATCAAACCTCAGTGTAACTTGTCTGGAGTTCCCTTTAACTTTGGTCTGGGCTATCATTGGTCCTTCTATTTCCCCCATCCTCCTGCTGCTATTTTTATTTCAAATATTGCTGTAGTAGGAGGATCTGTAGGATCATAATAGACCTAGGGCTGGTTATCCGCAGGGTCACACACTGAATATTGAGTTGAATTATATGTAGAGGTCCCTTTCTGAGTTCCCTTACACTCATAGAAGCTATTGAAAATTAAGGAAGTGGAGACCATTTGATCTTCCTTGGTAACATAGATACACAGTTCCCAGTCCTCTGCCCTACTTCCCCTTTCTCCCCAGAGTCCAATTATAAGGAGCCCCATGGCGAGGTTCCTCAGGTTTCAGTTGTATGTGGACCAGCCAGGTCTCAGTTTGTGGCTGGAACAGGGCATGTCCTTCTTAGGGTCAGCTTACAAGGGTTGGCAGGGTCAGTCTCTGCTGTCCACAAAGGTGTCTCTACTGGGGCTGCAGGCCTCATCTGGCTGTGGTGTATCCAAGCAAGTATGCCTTCTACGTTGGCAGCAGTGGGAGTGGTCAGAATCATGGTATAGGGTTCCTTTTACCTGGGTCATAGGGGAGCAGAATCCTATCCATTCCAATCCTTGGCCCACACCTGGTCTCCTGAGGAAAAAGAATAGACAGGGGCAAACAAACTGATCAAAAGCTGTATCTAGCACCCACTTGGATATGGTACCAACCACCTTGCCTAAACTTCTAATTGCCTATGTAGTTGATTCTCCTGATTCTCGGGAAGTCCCTGGAAAATTATGTAATATTGAAGGAGGCCTATTGTATAATACTTCATACAGTGAATACCCAGTGTCATTGGATGGTATGCACCGAACCTTAAACAATGTTAGAGGCAAAATTTGTGCCTATTTAAGACCTGTTTCCTGACATAATTTGCTAAGCCCTAACTTCAGAGTCCTATTCATGTGTTCCACCTTTCCTGAGCTCTGAGGTTTGTATGCTGTGTGAAGCTTCCAGGTGATGTGCAATGCTTAAACTGTTCCTTTTACTACTTTAGCCACAAAGGCTGAGCCATTGTCAGAGCCTATCTGAAGTGGCAGTCCAAGCCTTGGGGAATAACTTCTCTGAGCAATGCTCTTATTACTTCTCTATCCTTTTCAGTCCAGTTGGGGTAAGCTTCTACCCATCCTGAGTAGGTGCATACTAACACCAGCAGTTACTGGTAACCTTGATTTTGGGGTATCTTGGTAAAGTACATTTGTATATCCTCAAAGGGAGCTGCCCCATAGGACTGAATATCAAGGGGTACTGAGGTCCTTGTTTTACATTATTCTGATGGCAGGTTGAGCAACACAGGCTGACTTTCTTGGCTAGGGTTGCCAAGAGAGGGAGATAGATAGAAATATCTCCCTAGCAGTTTTTCTGTCTTTTCTTGTCCCAGACAGGTGGCAGCAAACAAAGCTGGGAGCACTGCTGGCCCTAAAAGGTGGAAAATGACAACTCTAACATCTAGCAGTTGCATCTAGCTATCCCTTATTTCTTTGGCTCCTTCTTTCTCTGACCAACTTTTCTGTCCCATGGAATATCTGGGTGCAAGTTCTGAGGTCCACAGGATGACAGGAGCTATAGTACCCTTGTGGTAGGGCCGGGTAGAAGCCCTCTTTGCCTCTGCATCTGCTCTGGCATTTCCCTGGGCTTCTACCATTTTTCCCTTCTGGTGTCCTCATCAGTGGATCACTGCTATTTGTTTTGGCTTCCAAATTGCTTCTAACAGCTGGGGAATTTCTCCTGGATATTTAAGATTTTTGCCCCAGCAGTTAAGAGTCCTCTCTCTTTGTAAATTTCCCCATATACTTGAAGAGCAAGAAAGGCAAAATGAGAATCTGTAAATATATTTACTCTTTTTCTTCCACTGAGCTCTAAGGCTCCAGTCAGGGAAATCAATTCTGCCCTCTGAGCAGAAGTGCCTTGGGGTAGAAGCCACACCTCTATACTCTCTGTTAGAGTCAGTACAGCATATCCTGCCTGCCTTTCTCCCCTTGAGTTCATGGAGCTGCTTCCTTCTACATACAGTTCCCAGTCAGGCTCCCTTAGGGGTTGATCTAGCAAGTCCAGCTGGCTGGAGTATACTGCATCAAGCACTTCCAAGCAATTGTGCTGCAGCTTTCCCTCATTCACTGGGAGCAGTATCACTAGATTTAGAGTAGTACACACCTCTATTGTGTGTCTTGAGTTTTCACATAATAAACTCTGGTACTTAGTGAGTTTGGCATTTGTGAGCCAGTGATGTCTTTTGGCATTCATCAGAGTCACTATGGCATGTGGCATTCACACTTTTAGGTCTTGTCCCAAAGTTAGTTTGTCTGCCTCTTGCACCAGCATGGCAGTGGCTGCTAGGGCTCTTAAGCATGTTGGCCAGCCCTTTGCAACCCCATCTAGTTGCTTGGAATGGTAGGCTACTGGTCTAAGTTATGACCGGAAATCCTGGGTTAATACACCCACTGCTGTCTTGCTCCTCTCTGAGACACACAGCACAAAAGGGTTTTGATAGGTTAGAAAGATCTAGCACTTGGGCAACTTGTAATTCCTTTTTAAGAGTCTGAAAGGCACAGTCCTGTTTTGGTGCCCAGTCCATGGACTCTTTTTCTTCCCCCCTTTGTGACTTCATAGAGGGGTTTGGCCAGTACTGCAAAGTTGGGGATCCACAAATGGCAGAATCCTACTGCACCCAGGAACTCTCTAACTTGTCTCCTCATGGTGGGGACTGGGATGTTCTAAATAACCTGTTTTCATTCTATTCTTAGCCTACTTTCCCCCATTGGAGAAAAAATTCCAAGTATTTTACTTGCCTTTGGCAGATCTGGGCCTTCTTCTTTGAGACCTTGTATCCATTCTTCTCTAGATGATGTAGAAGCTCATCTGTTCCTTGAGCACAGCCTTGGAGAGTCTCATGACCTAGCAGCAGGTCATCCACATACTGAAGTAGGACACATCTTATGTCCTGTGCAAAAACCTGTAGAGATCGCCTGACCTGTGGTGGCGCAGTGGATAAAGCGTCGACCTGGAAATGCTGAGGTCGCCGGTTCAAAACCTGGGCTTGCCTGGTCAAGGCACATATGGGAGTTGATGCTTCCAGCTCCTCCCTCCCTTCTCTCTTTCTGTCTCTCCTCTCTCTCTCTCTCTCCTCTCTAAAATGAATAAATAAAAAATAAAAAATTTAAAACAAACAAACAAACAAACAAAAACCTGTGGAGATCTAGAACAAGGGCCTCCCCAAAGATGGTAGGGGAGTTCTTAAAACTTGCAGGAGCCTAGTCCAGATGTACTGTACCTTTGCAGGTCCTCCCATTGGGCGGTTTTTTTTTTCTAATTTTTTATTCATTTTAGAAAGGAGAGAGAAAGAGAAGGGGGAGGAGCAGGAAGCATCAACTCCCATATGTGCCTTGACCAGGCAAGCCCAGGGTTTTGAACCGGTGACCTCAGCATTTCCAGGTCAACGCTTTATCCACTGCGCCACCACAGGTCAGGCTTTTTTTTTTTTTTTTTTTTAAATTTTTTATTCATCAGGTCCTCCCATTGGAAGAAAAACAGGTCCCATCTTTCAGGAGCCAGTCTTATAATAAGGAAGGCATCCTTTAACTCTAAGAAAGTGAACCAGGAGACTCAAACAGTTAGAGGTTTGGTAATGTGGTGCAGAGTCACTACTGCCTCATTTATGATGCTCAGTCCTCTGCTGGCCGATAATCATTAGTCCTCCATTTTCTGAAGGGGAGATAAAAAGCATTCCATGGTGACTGGCATGAAAAAATAATGCTGTGCTCTTTGAGCCTTTGTCAATGCACCTGAATTCCTTCCAAGGCCTCCCTAGGAATCGACTATTGTTTCTGGCTGACAGGCAGTGCCATAGGTTTTAACTCTATTCACACTGGCACTTGCTTTATTGCCAGCCCAGGGGAGTTTTCTTCTGCCCTGACAGCACGGTATTTTTTTTTAATAAATTTTTATTAATGATAATGGGATGACATTAATAAATCAGGGTACATATATTCAAAGAAAACATGTCAGGTTATTTTGTCATTAAATTATGTTGCATACCCCTCGCCCAAAGTCAGATTGTCCTCCATCACCCTCTATCTAGTTCTCTGTGCCCCTCCCCCTCCCCTAACTCTCTCCCTCCCTCCCTCCCATGTCCTCCCTGCCCCCACCCCTGGTAACCACCACACTCTTGTCCATGTCCCTTAGTCTTGTTTTTATGTTCCACCAATGAATGGAATCATGTAGTTCTTGTTTTTTTCTGATTTACTTATTTCACTCCATATAATGTTATCAAGATCCAACGATTTTGCTGTAAATGATCTGATGTCATCATTTCTTATGGCTGAGTAGTATTCCATAGTGCATATGTGCCACATCTTCTTTATCCAGTCTTCTATTGAAGGGCTTTTTGGTTGTTTCCATGTCTTGGCCACTGTGAACAGTGCTGCAATGAACATGGGGCTACATGTGTCTTTATGTATCAATGTTTCTGAGGTTTTGGGGTATATACCCAGTAGAGGGATTGGTGGGTCATAAGGTAGTTCTATTTGCAGTTTTTTGAGGAACCACCATACTTTCCTCCATAATGGTTGTACTACTTTACAGTCCCACCAACAGTGAATGAGAGTTCCCTTTTCTCCGCAGCCTCTCCAACATTTGCTATTACCCGTCTTGTTGATAATAGCTAATCTAACAGGGGTGAGGTGGTATCTCACTGTAGTTTTGATTTACATTTCTCTAATAACTAATGAAGCTGAGCATCTTTTCATATATCTGTTGGCCATTTGTATCTCTTCTTGGGAGAAGTGTCTGTTCATGTCCTCTTCCAATTTTTTTATTGGATTGTTTGTTTGTTTGTTGTTGTGTTTTATGAGTTCTTTGTATATTTTGGATATTAGGCCCTTATCTGAGCTGTTGTTTGAAAATATCAGTTCCCATTTAGTTGGCTGTCTGTTTATTTTGATATCAGTTTCTCTTGCTGAGCAAAAACTTTTTATTCTGATGTAGTCCCATTCATTTATCTTTGCCTTCACTTCTCTTGCCATTGGAGTCAAGTTCATAAAATGTTCTTTAAAACCCAGGTCCATGATTTTCGTACCTATGTCTTCTTCTATGTACTTTATTGTTTCAGGTCTTATATTTAGGTCTTTGATCCATTTTGAATTAATTTTAGTACACGGGGACAGGCTGTAGTCGAGTTTCATTCTTTTGCATGTGGCTTTCCAGTTTTCCCAACACCATTTGTTGAAGAGGCTTTCTTTTCTCCATTGTGTGTTGTTGGCCCCTTTATCAAAGATTATTTGACCATATATATGTGGTTTTATTTCTGGGCTTTCTATTCTGTTCCATTGGTCTGAGGGTCTATTTTTCTGCCAATACCATGCTGTTTTGATTATCGTGGCCCTATAATATAGTTTAAGGTCAGGTATTGTAATGCCCCCAGCTTCATCCTTTTTCCTTAGGATTGTTTTGGCTATTCAGGGTTTTTTATAGTTCCATATAAATCTGATGATTTTTTGTTCCATTTCTTTAAAAAAATCTCATAGGAATTTTGATGGGAATTGCATTAAATTTATATATTGCTTTGGGTAATATGGCCATTTTAATTATATTTATTCTTCCTATCCAAGAACAAGGAATATTTTTCCATCTCATTGTGTCTTTTTCTATTTCTCTTAATAATGCCTTGTAGTTTTCGTTATATAGGTCCTTTACATTCTTTATTATGTTCATTCCTAGTTATTTTTGTTGTTGTTGTTGCAATCGTGAAGGGGATTATTTTTTTGAGTTCGTTTTCTAATATTTCATTGTTGGCATATAGAAAGGCTATGGACTTTTGTATGTTACTTTTGTATCCTGCAACCTTACTGTATTGGTTTATTGTTACAAATAATCTTTTTGTGGAGTCCTTTGGGTTTTCGATGTATAGGATCATATCATCAGCAAAAAGTGATACCTTTACTTCTTCTTTTCCGATATGGATGCCTTTTATTTCTTTGTCTTGTCTGATTGCTCTGACCAGAACTTCTAGCACCACATTAAATAAGAGTGGAGAGAGTGGACAACCCTGTCTTGTTCCTGATTTAAGGTAGAAAGTCCTCAGTTTTATGCCGTTTAATAGGATGTTGGCTGATGGTTTATCATATATGGCCTTTATCATGTTGAGATATTTTCCTTCTATACCCATTTTGTTGAGAGTCTTAAACATAAAATTGTGTTGTGTTTTATCAAAAGCCTTTTCTGCATCTATTGATAAGATCATGTGGTTTTTGTTCTTTGTTTTGTTGATATGGTGTATTACGTTAACCGTTTTGCGTATGTTGAACCATCCTTGAGATTCTGGGATGAATCCCACTTGATCATGATGTATTATTTTTTTAATATGTTGTTGTATTCGGTTTGCCAGTATTTTGTTTAGTATTTTAGCATCTGTATTCATTAGAGATATTGGTCTGTAGTTTTCTTTCTTTGTGCCATCCTTGCCAGGTTTCGGTATGAGGGCTATGTTGGCCTCATAAAACGTGTTTGAAAGTATTGCTTCTTCTTCAATTTTTTGGAAGACTTTGAGTAGAATAGGAACCAAGTCTTCTTTGAATGTTTGATAGAATTCACTAGTACAACCGTCTGGGCCTGGACTTTTATTTTTGGGGAGGTTTTTAATAGTTTTTTCTATTTCCTCCCTGCTGATTGGTCTGTTTAGGCTTTCTGCTTCTTCATGACTCAGTCTAGGAAGGTTGTATTGTTCTAGGAATTTATCCATTTCTTCTAGATTGTTGTATTTGGTGGCATATAATTTTTCATAGTATTCTACAATAATTCTTTGTATATCTATGATGTCTGTGGTGATCTCTCCTCTTTCATTTTGGATTTTATTTATTTGAGTCCTGTGCCTTTTTTCCTTGGTGAGTCTTGCCAAGGGTTTCTCAATTTTGTTGATCTTTTCAAAGAACCAGCTCCTTGTTTTATTGATTTTTTCTATAGTTTTTCTGTTCTCTATTTCATTTATTTCTGCTCTGATTTTTATTATCTCCTTTCTTCGGCTGGTTTTGGGTTGTCTTTGTTGTTCTTTTTCTAGTTCCTTAAGGTGTGAAGTTAAGTGGTTTACTTCGGCTCTCTCTTGTTTGTTCATATAGGCCTGAAGTGATATGAACTTTCCTCTTATTACTGCTTTTTCTGCATCCCAGAGATTCTGATATGTCGTATTTTCATTTTCATTTGTCTGTATATATCTTTTGATCTCTGCACTTATTTCTTCTTTGACCCATTCATTTTTTAGAAGTATGTTGTTTAGTTTCCACATTTTTGTGGGTTTTTCCCCCTCTTTTTTGCAGTTGAATTCTAGTTTCAAGGCTTTATGATCAGAAAATATGCTTGGTACAATTTCAATTTTTCTAAATTTGCTGATATTGTCTTTGTGGCCCAACATATGGTCAATTCTTGAGAATGTTCCATGTACACTAGAGAAAAATGTATACTCTGTCGCTTTGGGATGAAGTGTCCTGTAGATGTCTATCATATCCAGGTGTTCTAGTATTTCATTTAAGGCCACTATATCTTTATTGATTCTCTGTTTGGATGACCGATCTAGAGCCGTCAGCGGTGTATTGAGGTCTCCAAGTATGATTGTATTTTTGTTAGTTTTTGTTTTAAGGTCAATAAGTAGCTGTCTTATATATTTTGGTGCTCCTTGGTTTGGTGCATATATATTAAGGATTGTTATGTCTTCTTGATTCAACTTCCCCTTAATCATTATGAAATGACCATTTTTGTCTCTGAGTACTTTTTCTGTCTTGTAGTCAGCATTATTAGATATGAGTATTGCTACACCTGCTTTTTTTTGGGTGTTGTTTGCTTGGAGTATTGTTTTCCAGCCTTTCACTTTGAATTTGTTTTTATCCTTGTTGCTTAGATGTGTTTCTTGTAGGCAGCATATAGTTGGATTTTCTTTTTTAATCCATCCTGCTACTCTGTGTCTTTTTATTGGTAAGTTTAATCCATTTACATTTAGTGTAATTATTGACACTTGTGGGTTCCCTACTGCCATTTTATAAATTGCTTTCTGTTAGTTTTGTATCTAGTTTGATTCTTCTCTTTTGTTTTTCTATCATTTGTTTTTGTTTGTTTGTGTTCCATACTTCTTTCCTCTGTTGCTACCTTTTTTAAGTCAAGTGTTTTTGTGGTGGTTTTTTCAAGGGTGGTTACCATTAAGTAATGAAAAGGGTACCTACCATATTCATTGTAGTACCCTATTTTATGAATGTTTTTGCACTTCATCATCCTTTGCTACTGTTAATCTCCATCCTCTCCCCCCTTTTTTTTCTTTTGTTGTCACAGTTTAAGTTTGGTTTTATTGTGTTCTTGGTGGAGCTGTTACTTGTGGTTTTTTTTTCTTTTGTTCTTTGAATCTGGTTGGAAAACCCCCTTTAGTATTTCCTGGAGTGGGGGCTTTCTGCTGATAAATTCTCTCATCTTTTCTGTATTTGTGAATGTTTTTATATCTCCTTTGTACTTGAAGGATAGCTTTGATGGGTATAGTATTCTTGGCTGAAAGTTCCTCTCTTTCAGGGCTTTAAATATTGGGGTCCACTCTCTTCTAGCTTGTAGAGTTTCTGCTGAGAAATCTGATGATAATCTAATAGGCCTTCCTTTATATGTTGTACTCTTCTTTTCCCTGGCTGCCTTGAGAATTTTTTCTTTGTCATTGGTTTGTGTCATCTTTATTATGATGTGCCTTGGAGTGGGTTTGTTGCGGTTAAGAAAACTCGGTGTTCTGTTTGCTTCTTGAATTTGAGGCTTTAGTTCCTTCCACAGGCTTGGGAAGTTCTCGTCTATTATTTGTTTGAGTATATTCTCCATTCCATTTTCTTTCTCTTCTCCCTCTGATATACCTATTATTCTTATGTTATTCTTTCTGATGGAGTCAGACAATTCCTGTAGGGCTTTCTCGTTTTTTATTATTTCTGAGTCTCTTTCTTCTTCTCTCTGTTGTGCCTCAAGTTGCTTGTCTTCTATTGCACTAATCCTATCTTCTATCTGGGCTGTTCTGTTAGCTAAGCTTGTTACCTCGTTTTTCAGCTCGTGAATTGAGTTTTTCATTTCTGTTTGATTTGTTTTTATAGTTTCAATTTCCTTGGTAATATATTCTTTGTGTTCATTGAGTTGTTTTCTGATCTCCCTATATTGCCTTTCTGTGTTTTCTTGTATATCTCTGAGTATTTTTAAGATTTCTATATTAAATTCTCGGGCATTTAGCTCCAAGGCTTCCAATATGTTAAGTCTTTTCTCCATAGATTTTTCCACATCTATTTCTGTTACCTCTCTTTCTTTTGTATCCATAATATTCGATTTCCTCTTTCTTATTGGCATCTGAGGGTGGTCTTATTGATAGCACTAATTAGAATTAATAAAGAGTAAAAAGTAAAAAAAGAAAAAAAAGGTAAAACACCCCACAAAAAAAAAAGTAATAATTTATTATTTCCCCCTTTTTTCTTTCTTCTCTTTTCCTCCTCTCCCCTCCTCAGGGAAATATCGTGATGACCTGTGAATTATATTATGCTAAATGGAACAAAAGCTACCTATAATGGAGGGCCTGATTTGGGGTGAAGAATTCAAGGGGCAAAAAAAGGGAGTAGGGACCTACTAAATGCAAAAAAAAAAAAAAATAAGAAGAAAATCTTAGACAAGCATTAGATGATTTGCTTGTAAGTGATGGTCAACTAAGAGATATAATGAGAGGGATAAGAGGGAACCAGAAAAAAGGAGAAAAAAAAGAAGAATAAAGAATAAAAAAATAAAAATAATAAGTAAAAATCTGTTGTATTAAGTGGAGCGAAGACTAAATACAATGGAGACCTTGGGTTGGGAGGAATGCTAGAATGCTAGTGAGTTAAAAAGCAACGTAAAATGTACCCAAAATGCCACAAAAATAAACAAACAAAAAAAAAACTAAAACAAAAGTGAAAAAAAATAAAACCAAAAAAAAAACCTTGAGTCCCAAATTAAATAATTTGTTCGTGATTGAGGATTAAATGGGAGGAAAAGTAAAACAAGAAAAGAAAAAACGAATAGAAAGGAAAAAATAAGAAAAAGAGAAAAATGAAGGAAGAAAAAAAAGGAAGAGAAAAAAACAAAACAAAGCAAAACAAAAAAAAAACAAAAGAGGAGAGAGTGAGAGTTAAGTGTTTTGGAGTATAACCTTAAAGGAGGGTGAGGATGAAGAAAAGAAATAAAATGTAACACTCATGGGTAGTGTAGTTCAAGAAAAGGGAAGCATAAGATGGGCAGAGAATAAAAGGACCGAGGTGGAGGAAATAGATATAATAATAATAAAGGCAATTAGAAGAAACAAACAACAACAACAAAAAATTAGTGGAACAAGTTGTAAAGTCTGTGGATTTTTCTTGATTTTGAGATGTTAACTTCTTCCTTTTTCTTTTCTCTCCCTCTTCCCGGTCGGTGACTCTGTATCCCAGGCTCTGCCCCTGTGTCACACTTAGGTAGGGATTTGCAGTTGATAGGATTCTATGGCAATGTCATATAATTGGCTTTAGTCTTGCTGGTAGTCAAGGCTTGTTGGCGTTTGCAGGGTCCAACAATGAGAGAGTTTGCTTTCCTGGAGTCTCTCTCCTAGTCCCCCCTTCCTGAATTAGCAGCCTGGTGATCCAGCTATAAGGCTGCTACTGCTTCTGCCTGGGGAGTAAGAGGCTCAAAGAGCTAGGAAATCCCCACTCTGTCCCCATTCAGCACAAGGCTTTGGGAAAGGCTCTGGCAGTCAGAGCCTCCAGTGTAATCAGGCGGGGTGGGAGTCAATTGTTGTCAAGGTGACTGTTCAGCGCCTACCATTCAGTGGGACCACTCAACCCAGGCTTTCCATACTTTGTAGCCTGTTTTGGCTGGGAAGAAGAGGCACTAGTCTCTGCTTGCGACTAGTGTAGTATAGATCTTATTATCTGCCAAGTCCCTCTTGTTAGCGTTTATCCCTGAATATGGAGGCTCTATCAATCAGAAGTTGCCCCCGCCCCTTTAGCGAGAGGCACTAAAAAATATCACGCCTCTTGTCTTGGATCGCTGAACTGAGAGAGATCTTATCAATTAGAGCCCCGTGGGTGTGCAGGTTTCATGGGTTAAGCTAATTTCAGTGATTGGGTCCGCAGCTGTGCTCCCGAAGGTATTTTAGGCTGCCTGCGTGCCCCTTCCCCAACGCTTGATTGTTAGCTTGAATGGGTGGGTGAGGTGCCCCGCCCACGGAGAGAATCTCCCAAGTAGGAAAGACCGCCCTGGCGCCTCTCCCGCTCACCCCGCCGCTGGCGGCTGGGGCGCACCGGGCGCAGGATAATGGGGCACCCTGGTTGTGCCGGCCAGTAGGGCGCTCTGGGCGCGTGGGATGCCCAGGGCACACATGTGAATGGGGTGCTCCGGGCACCGGTGGTTGGGGACTCTCACTCGCAGTGCGCGGGCTGCTGGGAACGACTGGACCACGGCACCAGGCGCGCGCAGGCGGCTACTCGCAGAGCTTAGGCTGCCGCTCCCGAGTGTGGGCCAACTCACCACAGGCGCGCTCCCTCCGCGGCTTGAATGAACGTCCCTGCGGTAGTTAATCTTCTTCCACACCCTCGTCTCTCAGATTCAAGTGATAACAGTCCTTTCACTTTCAGTTTGTGTGGAACTCCGGAATGCTTCGAGGATAAATTTTTCTGTTTCTAGTTGATAAATTTGTTGTGATTTTGGGCAGATCTGTCAGACGCGCTGCTCACGGCGCCATTACCGTGATGTCACTCTCACAGCACATTTTTGAATTAGTTTTTAGCTTGGAGGCTTTCTAGATGCAGTAGCAAAAACCCTCCACTCCTCCTCTCTGGGGATAGAGTTAGAACAAGCCTTGCACCTGCAAGTCTAGCTGGCCATTGTCAACAAAAGTATATTAGTCCTTAGTTTATATAGCAGATTATGGCCCAATAAAGACAATGCACAGTCAGGCATGTACAAAAACTTATGCATAACTTCATGACCTCCAATAGTACAATTATGGGGCAGGAAGAATGCCTGCTGTGCCTGTTTTCCTGTGGCCCCTACAATGTCTACCCTACAAGTGGAGAAGTGGAGAGCAGTGCTACTAGCTGATCACCACTGAGTGTTTTGCCCCTGTATCAATAAGGAAGTCCATCAGTTGGTTGGGCCCCTACCATCGTACAAACCATAGACTCATCAAGGTCCCTGAGTACCGTTGCTCTCAGTCTAAGAGGGTTTCCCCAGCTACGTTGAACAGTGTGACTTTCCCTTTGGAGGTGGCTGGCAAGCACGCCTCCCCCTTGTCTCACCTGGGGCATTCATTTTTTTAATGACCGGTTCCCTGGCAGATAGCACACTGATCACACCACAAGGGGGTCCTGCCTGACTGTCCTTTCTTTCTGTTGCCTATCTTCTTTCTGTTTTCAAATGCGGGAGGCTTTCCTTTGCTTTGTGCTATAGGGAGGCAGCTATGAGCTCAGCCTTCTTCTTCATTCAGCTCTCATCCTCCTCTCTGCTTGCAACCTCTCTGTAGACATAGACCTTAGTGGTTACTTCCAGAAGTTGGGAAATGTTCATCCCTGCAAAACCTAATTTCTGGAGTTTCCTTTTTATATCTCCTGCACTCTGGCTGACAAAGGCCATATTAACCATTCTCTGATTTTCTGGACTTTCTGGATCAAAAGGAGTATAGATTCTGTAGGCCTCATATAACCTCTCATAAAAGTCACCTGGACTTTTGTCCTTTCTTTGCAAAGTTTACGCTACTTTGTTGATATTAGTGGCCTTCTGGCTTCCCTTGTAGAGGCCTTGGAGGAGAGCCTCTCTTTATCTCCTGAACTGTCTCAGACCTTCCTCTACATTTGGTCCCTCTTAGGACCCTTTCCTGGCATTTTGCCCCTCATCTATTCCTGGGCATGCTGGTGTTTCTCAGGGGTATTCTCCTCTAGCCACTTAGTTGCTGCCTGTATTATTTGGCCTCTTTCCTCCTTGTCGAACGGAGAGAGGAACAATTGATGGCTATCTGCCCATGTAGGATTGTGGGTCTGAAATATGGATTTCATGAGATCTATTACAGCCTGAGGATTTCTGTATAAGAGGGATTGTGGTGCTTCCAATTCAGTGGTGGTTAAAGGTTGATACACCAACACCTGTTCTACCATGCATCCCTGTTCATTTATCATTGTTTTCCTCACTTCTCTCAGAGGCATCTGCACTTAGGGCACTGTCTTTGAGTGCAACCTCACAGCTAGGGAAGGAGAGCCTGGATATGGTTCTGGCTGGGCAGTGGGAGGCACCTCTGGCTCAGGCAAGCTTGTGCTGGAACTTGATAGATCAGCAACAATGGGCCTGAGTCAGTAGCAGTCTCTGGGGTAGATGGGGAGCCATGTGTGAAAGGGTAAAACCTTGCTGATACATAAGGTGGGGGAGCCAAAGTTTTGCTCCTTCTAGTTCACTAAGGGTTAAAATTTCTGGCACCAGCAGCAGCAGCAGTGGCTCTCCAGGTTTGGTGGAACACTTTCCTGCCTTTGCTGCCATTACAGTTGTAGCCTGACCTCTAAACCAAGGGGAAGGGTGCCATACTAGTGTGAGCCACGTGTCTGTGTGGGGAAACTGGTCTGGATGTCCTGGATCTCTAGTAACTACCTGCCACACTTTCTGTACAAGGGACCTATTTAGGCTCCCTTTTGCTTGCTCACCCCACCACAAAAGTGGGCGATTATAGTTCACACGAGGTCCTCAATTTCCTTTGGGACATAGTAACTCCATTATACTCTGAGAACTCTTTCTTAAAGTTCTTGTTCAGTGTGGCCAGAAGAGTAGGTTTTCCCTGTGAACCTCCCATGCCTCCTAGACAAACACCAGTCATGCCACAAGAAGGGATCTGGGGTGAGGAAGTGAAACTTGGAGAAAATGCCACTTGCTTCGTCCATCATTGGCCACTCCCCTTGCAGAGACAGCAAACCCTCTTGGCTTTCGGCAGGCTAATACAAACTGACAAGCATACAATTCTCCCTCTTAGCCATATGAGACACCCTATGGAACCGTGGTTTGAAACTCAATACTTGCTTCAGCCCTGTGGGAAAGAGTCAGAACCCTCTCCCAGTGTCTGTCTCATTCACTCTGTACTCACTCTCTTTCATACAACCTCCGACAACCCATGGAGGTTGATGAGTCACCACTCCTAACCTGTTATGTGGAGCATGATCAGTCACTACTCCAGAGGGTGATCAGGCCTCCCTTCTGCTCAGTGGGGCAGGACCTCAGCTAACTACCCTGTGCCTGGTATGCCTTCTGTGGCTCTGATGCAACCTCAATTTCTCATTCCTCTGTTGTTTGATACTTTTTGGGACTGATAGATGGGGTTTCCCCTTCCATCCCATGAGGCATCCACATGGGAAAATCCCTGGTGTGCACTCAGTGGGTGCATCTACAGGGTGATTTGGGGGTCCCAGTGGGGTATTCAAAGTCCGCCAAACACGAGGGTCTTTCCTCCTTTGCTTTCTGGCTAACACACCAGAAATCTGTTGCAGGAAAATGACCCTGACAGAGTAGACACTCAGACAACTTAATGAATAGAGAAAGGAGAATTTATTAGTAGCCAACAGAGCACATGGGGCTAGTAGCCCCAAGGAATGAGCTCTACAAATTAGTTTTTTTTTATAGGTTATATACCTTTAGAGTATTCAAGCAATGGGGGTGCGATTCCTTTGTTTAAGATTTCCTAGGACACAAGGGAGGGGAGGGGAGGGGAGGGGAGGTAGAGGTTCGGTGGGGTCAGCAAGGGGAAGGAGTTTCCAGATCACTGGTTGTAGCTATATACAAAACCTGCTTTTCTTGCTTTGTGTTGCAAGTTGCTCCAAGCAACCATTTAATGAACTATGGGATGTAATTTCTAACTGGCTGACTCAGTTATCCCTGATGGCTCCTTTCCCTTGTATTCTCTGGTTTCTCCCCTCTCAAAGCAGAAGGGAGGCTTGCTCCCTCCTTGGGGAGCAGGTCCATCTGTCCTCCTTTATCATGGTCAGCAGAGATGCCACCCAGCTCAGGAAGTGCTGTGGGAAATTGATATGAGAGAAGAAACTGTTCAAAGGATTATTTCCTCCCTTACAAGACAAACTGGACAGTTAGGATAGATAGATGTGAGTACACCAATGTACAAAATTTTAGATCATAGAACTGTGGGTTTATTTCTGGGTTCTCTGTTCTGTTCCATTGATCTATATGGCTTTTCTTATGCCAGTACCAGGCTGTTTTGAGTACAATGGCCTAGTAGTATAACTTGATATCAGGAAGTGTGATACCTCCCACTTTATTCTTCTTTTTTAAGATTGCTGAAGCTATTCGTGTTCTTTTTTGGTTCCATATAAATTTTTGGAATATGTGATCTAAATCTTTGAAGTAGTATGTCATTGGTATTTTAATTGGTATTGCATTGAATTTATAAATTGCTTTGGTTAATATAGAAATTTTAATGATGTTTATTCTTCCTAACCATGAACACGGTATATGCTTCCACTTGTTTGTATCTTCCCTCGTTTTTTTTTTTATCAATGTTTTATAATTTTCCCAGTACAAGTCTTTAATCTTCCCAGTTAAATTTACTCCTAGGTACTTTATTTTTTTGTTTGTAATAGGGAAGGGGATTGTTGCCTTAATTTCTCTTTCTGACAGTTCATTGTTGGTGTCTAAAAATGCCTCTGATTTTTGAGTATTAATTTTATATCCTGCCACTTTGCTGAATTCATTTATCAGGTCCAGTATTCCAGCTATCCCACTTTTAGGAATATACCCCAAGAACACCATAGAACTGCTCCAAAAGGAGAAATGTGCCCTCATGTTTGTGGCAGCATTGTTCACAATAGCAAAGATCGGAAAACAGCCCAAGTGTCTGTCAGAGGACGAGTGGATTAAAAAGCTTCGGTACATATATACTATGGAATACTACTCAGCCATAAGAAATGATGACATTGGATCATTTACAATTACATGGATGGACCTTGATAACATTATATGGACTGAAATAAGTAAATCAGAAAAAACTAAGAACTATATGAATCCATTCATAGATGGGACAGAAAAATGAGACTCAGAGACAAGAACAAGAATGTGATGGTAATGGGGGTGGGGGATGGGGGGAATGGAGGATGGGGCAAGGAAGGAGAGAGGGGGTGGGGGAGGGGAGGGGCACAAAGAAAACCATATAGAAGGTGACAGAAGACAATTTGACTTTGGATGAGGGGTATACAGCATAATCAAATATCAAAATAATCTGGAGATGTTTTCTCTCAACATATGTACCCTGATTTATCAATGTCACTGCATTAAATTTAATAAAAAATATTTTGAAAAAATTTTATATAAGAGTTTAATGAAGTTTGTATTCTCAATCCTGGTTGGGGTCTGGCACAGAAGGGGCATCACCAGCAAATAATCTGAGTTAAACAGTGAATAAACTCTTTTACTCTTTATAGAATCAAAGTAGGCAATATGGATTCCTAAGTTAGGGCAGTTAGGTCTATAAGAAAGAATTGGAAAGACTCAATAAATTCATCACAAGGCAGCACTGTCTCCAATATTCCCAGCACCATTTATTGAAGAGGCTTTCTTTTGTCCACTGTGTGTTTTTGGCTCCTTTGTTGAAGATGATTTGCCGATATCTAGGTGGTTTTATTTCTGGGCTCTCAATTCTGTTTCATTGGTCTGTGTGTCTGTTTTTCTGCCAGGACCATCTGTTTTGATTGTCATGGCTCTATAATATAATTTGAAGTCAAGTATTATAATGCCCCCAGCTTTGTTCTTTTTCCTCACAATTGCTTTGGCTATTTGGGGATTTTTATAGTTCCATATAAATGTGATAATTTTTTTGTTCCATTTCTTTAAAAAATGACATTGGAATTTTGATGGAAATTGCATTATATTTATATATTGCTTTGGGTAATATAGTCATTTTGACTATATTTATCTTTCCTGTCCAGAAACAAGGAATAATTTTCCATTTCATTGTATCTTTTTCAATTTTCCTTAACAATGCTTTGTAGTTTTCATTATATGTATAGGTCCTTTACATTCTTTGTTATATTCATTCCTAGGTATTTTATTTTATTTTTGTTGCAACCATGAAGGAAATTATTTTTTTGAGTTTGTTTTCTGATGTTTCATTGTTGGCATATAGGAAGGCAATGGACTTTTGTATGTTAATTTTGTATCCTGCGACCTTACTGTATTGATTTATTGTTTCTAGTAGTCTTTTTGTGGAGTCTTTTTGGTTTTAGAGGTATAGAATCATATCATCTGCAAAAAGTGAAAACTTGACTTCTTTTCCAATATGAATGCTTTCTATGTCTTTTTCTTGTCTGATTACTCTGGCTAGAACTTCCAGCACTATGTTAAATAAGAGGGGAGAGAGTGAATAACCTTGTCTGGTTCCTGATTTTAGGGGAAAAGTCCTCAGTTTTATGCCATTTAATATGATGTTAGCTGATGGTTTATCATAAATGGCCTTTATTATGTTGAGATATTTTCCTTCTATAACCATTTTGTTGAGTGTTTTAAACATAAAATTGTGTTGTATTTTATCGAATGCCTTTTCTGTATCTATTGATAGGATCATATGGCTTTTGTCCTTTGTTTTGTTGATATGGTATATTACATTAACCGTTTTACATATATTGAACGATCCTTGAGATTCTGGGATGAATCCCACTTGAGCATGATGTATTATTTTTCTAATGTGTTCTTGTATTCAATTTGCTAGTATTTTCTTTAGTATTTTAGCATCTGTATTCATTAGAGATATAGGTCCGTAGTTTTCTTTTTTTGTGCCATCCTTGCATGGTTTTGATATGAAGGTTATGTTGGCCTCATAAAATATGTTTGGAAGTATTGCATCTTCTTCAATTTTTTGGAAGACATTGAGTAGAATAGGAACCAAGTCGTCTTTGAATGTTTGATAGAATTCACTAGTATAGCCCTCTGGTCCTGGACTTTTATTTTTGGGGAGGTTTTTGATAATTGTTTCTATTTCCTCCCTGCTTATGGGTCTGTTTAGGCTTTCTGCTTCTTCATGACTCAGTCTAGGAAGATTGTATTGTTCTAAGAATTTTTCCATTTCTTCTAGATGGTTAAATTTGGTGGTATATAGCTTTTTCATAGTATTCTATAATAATTCTTTATCTATATCTGTGATGATTTCTCCTCTTTCATTTTGGATTTTGTTTATTTGAGTCCTTTCTCTTTTTTCCTTAATGAGTCTTGCCAAGGGTTTGTCAATTTTGTTGATCTTTTCAAAAAACCAGCTCTTTGCTTTATTAATTTTTTCTATAGTTTTTCTGTTCTCTGTTTTGTTTATCTCTACTCTGATTTTTTTTTCTCTTTTTTTTTTTTAATAAATTTTTATTAATGGTAATGGGATGACATTAATAAATCAGAGTACATATATTCAAAGAAAACATGTCTAGGTTATTTTGTCATTAAATTATGTTGCATACCCCTTGCCCAAAGTCAGATTGTCCTCTGCCACCTCCTATCTATCTAGTTCTCTGTGCCCCTCCCCCTCCCCCTCTCTCCCTCCCTCCCTCCCTCCCATGTCCTCCCTCCCCCCACCCCTGGTAACCACCACACTCTTGTCCATGTCTCTTAGTCTCATTTTTATGTTCCACCAATGTATGGAATCATGTAGTTCTTGTTTTTTTCTGATTTACTTATTTCACTCCTTATAATGTTATCAAGATCCCACCATTTTGCTGTAAATGATCTGATGTCATCATTTCTTATGGCTGAGTAGTATTCCATAGTGTATATGTGCCACATCTTCTTTATCCAGTCTTCTATTGAAGGGCTTTTTGGTTGTTTCCATGTCTTGGCCACTGTGAACAGTGCTGCAATGAACATGGGGCTACATGTGTCTTCACGTATCAATGTTTCTGAGGTTTTGGGGTATATACCCAGTAGAGGGATTGCTGGGTCATAAGGTAGTTCTATTTTCAGTTTTTTGAGGAACCACCATACTTTCCTCCATAATGGTTGTACTACTTTACAGTCCCACCAACATCTACTCTGATTTTTATTATTTCCTTTCTTCTGCTGGTTTTGGGTTGTCTTTGTTCTTCTTTTTGTAGGTCCTTAAGATGTGAAGTTAAGTGGATTACTTGGGCTCTCTCTTGTTTGTTCATATAGGCCTGTAGTGATATGAACTTCCCTCTTATTACTGCTTTTGCTGCATCCCAGAGATTCTGATATGTCGTATTGTTATTTTCATTTGTCTGTATGTAACTTTTGATCTCTCCTTTTATTTCTTCTTTGATCCACATATTTTTTAGAAGTATGCTATTTAGTTTCCACATTTTTGTGGGTTTGTTTACCTCTTTTTTGCAGTTAAATTCTAGTTTCAAGGCTTTATGATTGAAGAATACACTCGGTATGATATCAATCTTTCTGAATTTGTTGGTGTTATTTTTGTGGCCCAATATGTGGTCAATTCTTGAGAATGTTTCATGTACACTAGAGAAAAATGTATACTCTGGCACTTCGGGATGAAATGTCCGGTAGATATCTATTATATCCAATTGTTCTAGTGTTTTGTTTAAGGTCACTATTTCCTTATTGATTTTCTGTTTGGATGAATGATCTAGAGCCATCAGTGGTGTATTGAGGTCTCCAGGTATGAATGTATTTTTGTCAGTTTTTGTTTTTAGGACAGTCAGTAGCTGTCTTATATATTTTCATGCTCCTTGGTTTGGTGCATGACTCATACTTCTTTTTGCGGCAGTTTGCTTGTTTTTACTTCATTTATTCTCTGGGGTTTTCTTTTTTGTTTTTCCTCAGATTCTGCTTTTTGTTATCTGTAGTTTTTATTCTACTTATCATTATTTATAGAATTTTCATTATCTCACTGTATTTTTTCCATTTTATTATTTTTTAGTAATCTTATTAGTCTTATTAACAATACCACTCTCAAATGCTATCAAAGAAAATGAAATCAAATATGAATACACAAGACAGAGACATAGCTCAGACACATGACAAAAAATCTCAGAAAAAAAAAAAAAAACTTCAGTTACATGAAGACCTTGGAGCTTAATAACAGAGAATTCAAAATTGAAGTTCTAAAAACACTCAAAAATATTCAAGAAAACATTGAAAAGCAATTGAGTTAAAAAATATAATGAACATAAAGAGTACTTCACCAAGGAAATTGAAAGTATAAAAAGGAACCAAACAGATATGAAAAACTCAATACATCAACTAAAAAATGAGGTAACAAGCTTATTTAATAGAACAGGCCAGATAAAGGAGAGAATTAGTGACACTGAAGACTGGCAACTTCTAGAGATACTATATATAGAGAGAGAGACTCATGAATTTAAAAAAATAAGAAAGCCCTATAAGAATTATCTGATTCCAACAGAAAGAGTAATATAAGGATAATGGGTATATTAGAAGAAGAAGAAGAGAGAAAAGGGAATGGAGAACACATTGAAACAATTGAGAACTTCCCAAGCTTGTGGAAAGAGAGCCTCCAATCCAAGAAGCAAAAAGAACGTCAAGTTATCTCAACCCAAACAAACCTACTCCAAGACACATTGTAATGAAATTATTACAAACCAATGACAAAATAAGAATCCTCAAGGCAGCTAGGGAAAAGAAGAATACAACATATAAAAGAAGGCCTATTAGGTTATCATCAAATTTCTCAGCAGAAACTCTATGAGCCAGAAGAGAGTGGACCCCAGAATTTAAAATACTGAAAGAGTTAAACTACCAGCCAAGAATACTATATCCATCAAAGCTATCCTTCAAATGTGAAGGAAAAATGAAAACATTTATAAACATACAGAAGCTGAGGAAATTTATCACCAGAAAACCACCACTACAGAAAATATTAAAGGAGGTTATCTGAACAGATATAAAGAAAAAAACAAAACAAAACTATAAGTAAAAGCTCCAACAAGACCACAATAAAAAACAAGAATAATCTGTGACAACAATAACATAATAGGGGAGAGGATAAAGATCAGCAGTAGCAAAGGAGGATGGAGTACTGAAGCACTCATGAGATAATGGACTATAATAAATATGATAATTTTTCTTTTAATAAGTTAAAAGTAACCATACCTGAAAATGATCCGACTGAAACACATAGCTTAAAAAAAGAAGAAACAGAGGATAGATATATGGAATATCAGAAACAAAAGCAAATGATAGAGAAACAAAAAAAGAAGAACCAAACAAGACAGAGCTATCAAAAAGCAATATATAAAATGGCAATAAAGTATCCTCAAGTGTCAATCATTACACTAAATGTTCATGGATTGAACTCACCAACAAAGAGGCACAGAGTAGCAGATTGGATCAAGAAGCAAAACCCTACTGTATGCTCCTTCAAGAGACACATCTAAGCTATGACAATACAAATAGATTCAAAGTGAAAAGCTGGAAAACAATTCTCCAAGCAAAAAATATCCAAAGAAAAGAAGGTATAGCCATACTCATATCTGACAATGCTGACTACAAGAAAACAAAGGTAATCAGAGACAAAAGATGGACATTTCATAATGATAAAGGGGACATTGTATCAAGAAGACATAGCACTTCTTAATATATGCGCACCAAACCAGAGAACACCAAAATATATAATACATCTGCTAACTGATCTAAAAATACAAACCAACAAAAACACAATCATACTTGGAGACCTCAACACACCATTGATGGCTATAGATTGTTCATCTAAACAGAAAGTCAATCAAGAAATATCAGCCTTAAATGAAACACTAGAACAAATGGACATAATAGACATCTATAAAACATTTCATCCAAAAACGTCAGAGTGTGCATTTTTCTCCAGTGTACATGGAACATTCGCAAGAATAGACCATATGCTGGGCCACAAATATAACATCAATAAATTCAGAAAGATTGAAATTATAGCAAGGATATTCTCTGAACATAAAGCTTTTCAACTGCAAAAATAGGTAAACAAACCCACCAAAATGTGAAAAATAAAGAACATACTTCTAAAAAATGAGTCAAACTGGATAAAGAAGATGTGGCACATATACACTATGGAATACTACTCAGCCATAAGAAATGATGACATCGAACATTTACAGCAAAACGGAGGGATCTTGATAACATGATACGAAGCGAAATAAGTAAATCAGAAAAAAACAGGAACTGCGTTATTCCATACGTAGGTGGGACATAAAAGTGAAACTAAGAGACATTGATAAGAGTGTGGTGGTTACGGGGGAAGGGGGGAAAGGGAGAGGAAAAGGGGGAGGGGGAGGGGCACAAAGAAAACTAGATAGAAGGTGACAGAGGACAATCTGACTTTGGGTGATGGGTATGCAACATAATTGAATGACAAGATAACCTGGACTTGTTATCTTTGAATATATGTATCCTGATTTATTGATGTCACCCCATTAAAAAAATAAAATTATTAAAAAAAAAACGAGTCAAAAAAGATAAAAGCATAGATCAAAAGATATATACAGACAAAAATGACAACACAACATATCAGAATGTCTGGGATGCAGCAAAAGTAGTAATAAGAGGAAAGTTCATATCATTACAGTCTTATATGAAAAACCAAGAGAGAGCCCAATTAAACAACCTAACATCACATCTTAAGAAACTAAAAAAAAAAGCCAAACCAAAATCAGCAAAAGAAAGGAAATAATAAAAATTAGAGCAGAAATAAGTAAAATAGAGAACAGAAAAAGTATAGAAATATCAATACAGCAGATAGTTGTTTCTTTGTGAAGATTAACAAAATTTACAAACCCCTGGCAAGACTCACTAGGGAAAAAAGACAAAGGATTCATTTAAAGAAAATCCAGAAAAAAAAGGAGAAATTACCACAGATATCATAGATATATATACAAAGGATTATTGTAGAATTCTAGAAAAAACTCTATGCCACTAAATTCAACAATCTAGAAGCAATGGATAAATTCCTAGAACAATACAATCTTCCTAGACTAAAATCATGAAGAACTAGAAAGCCTTAATAAACCCATAAGCAGGGAAGAAATAGAAACACTATTAAAAACCTTCCAAAAAATATAAGTCTGGGGCCAGACAGTTGTACTAGTGAATTCCACCAAACATTCAAAGAAGATTTGGTTTCTATCCTTCTCAAAGTCTTCCAAAAAATTAAAGAAGAAGCAATACTTCCAAATACATTTTAGGAGGCCAACATTACTCTCATACCAAAACCTGGCAAGGACAACACACAAAAAAAGGAAACTACGAACCAATATCTCTAATGAATACAGATACAAAAATCCTAAATAAAATACTAGCAAGTCAAATAGAACAACACATTAAAAAATAATTCATCATGATCAAGTGGGATTCATCCCAGAAACACAAGGATGGTTCAATATACGTAAAACAAAGTTATACAGCATATCAACAAAACAAAGACAAAAACCATATGATCCCATCCATAGATGCAGAAAAGGCATTGGAAAAATGCATCCTTTTATATTTAAAACACTCAACAAAATGGGTATAGAAGAAAAATATCTCAACATAATAAAGGCCATTTATAACAAAACATCAGCTAACATCATATTAAATGGTAAAAAACTGAAAATGTTACCTCTAAAGTCAGAAACAAGACAAGGCTGCCCACTCTCCCCACTCCTACTTACCATAGTGCTATAAAGAAGTTTGAGCCAGAGCAATCAGATCAGAGAAAGAAATAAAAGGCATTTATATTGGGAAAGAAGTAAAGGTTTCACTTTTTGCAGATGACATAATCCTCGATACAGAAAACCCCAAAGACCCACAGAAAGGCTATTAAAAACAATAAACCAATACAGAAAGGTTGCAGAATACAAAATTAATATACAGAAGTCTATTGTTTTCTTATATGCCAACAATGAAACTTTGGGAAATGAACTCAAAATAATAATTCCTTTTACAGTCACAACAACAACAACAAAATACCTAGGAAAAAAGAAGAATGCAAAGGACCTATATACAGAAAACTACAAAGCATTGTTAAAGGAAATTGAAAAGGACACAATAAAATGGAAAAATATTCCTTGTTTCTGGATAGGAAAAATAAATATAGTTAAACGGCCATATTACCCAAAGCAATATAGAAAGTTATTGCAATTACCATCAAAATTCAAATGTCATTTTTTAAAGACATGGAATAAAAAAAAAATCAGGTTTGTATCGAACCATAAAAAGCCTTGAAATAACCAAAGTAATCCTAAAGAAAGAAAATGAAGCTGGATGCATTACAATACCCGACTTCAAATTATACTAGAGCCATGATAATCAAAACTGCATGTTATTGGCAGAAAAATAGATTCACAGGCCAATGGAACAGAATAGAGAGCCCAGAAATAAAACCACATAGATATGGGCAAATCATCTTTGATAAAACAGCCAAAAACACACAATGGAGAAAAGAAAGCCTTTTCAATAAATGGTGCTGGGAAAATTGGAAGGTCACATGCAAAAGAATGAAACTTGACTACAGTTTGTCTCCTTGCAGAAAAATTAATTCAAAATGGATTAAACACCTAAATATAAGTTCTGGAACAATAAATTACAAAGAAGAAAACATAGGTACTAAACTCATGGACCTTGGCCATAGAGAACATTTAATGAAATTAACCCTAAAGGCAAGGGAGGTAAAAGCAAAGAGAAATGAATGGGACAACATCGAACTAAGAAGCTTCTGCACAAGAAAAGAAACTGACAACAAAACAAACAGCCAACTAAATGGGAGATGATATTTTCAAACAACAGCTCAGATAAGGAGCTAATGTCCAAAATATATAAAGAACTCACAAAACTCAGCAACAAATAAGAAAACAATCCAATAAAAAAAAAGAGGACACGAACAAACACTTCTCCCGAAAAGAAATACAAATGGCCAATAGAGCCTGATATGTAATGGTGCAGTGGGGGATAAAGCGTCGACCTGGAACACTGAGGTTGCCGGTTAGAAAGCTTGGGCTTTACCTTTGCCACCCAGCTTAGTGTATCCCAAGGTTCTCTTTACCAGGCCAAGTCACAGAGATCCAGGGAAAAGCAAACTGGTCTCAACTCTCCAGGCAGAGGAGAACAGAAGTTCCATATCCACGCATGCTGCAAATGGCTTTTTCCAGTCTACCTGAATCATTACCAGCTAGAAACAGCAGTCATTGGGACTTGGACATGAGCTTCAAAGTATAGAATGGTGACAACAATTCCAGTGCCATGCGGACTTTTCCTGTGGGGAACTTCCCTGGACTCCTGCTCCCTGTGACAGCTCCTAACAGACTGAACTGTGGTTGGGTTGCATTTTTCAGGGATTTGGCATGGTGATGGGGCCAACTTGGACTTGGTGAACATGTTAAGGACACTACTCTTTTAGGGATTCTTGCTGTATTGGCCAAGAGTTTGCTTAAAGGCTTTTAATCATTGTAAAAAAAAATAGAGGACTGGATGAAGAAGATGGGGCACATATATACCATGGTATACTATTCAGCTAGGAGAAATGATGACATTGGATCACTTGCAGCGGAATGGTGGTCTTGGTAGCATTGTGTGGGGTGAAATGGGCGAATCAGAAAAAAACAGGAACTGCAGGATTCCATACATTGGTGGGACATAGAAGTGAGACTAAGAGGCATGGATGGGAGTGTGGTGGTTATGGGGGGTGGGGGGAGGGAAGAAGGGAGAGGGGAGGGGTACAGAGAGAACTGGATGGAGGGTGGCGGAGAACGACCTCTCTTCGGGTGATGGGTATGCAACAGAACTAAATGACAAGATAACCTGGAAATGTTTTCTTTGAATGTATGTACCCTGATTTATTGATGTCACCCCATTAAAATAAAAATTTATTTAAAAAAAAAGAAAAGAAAGCTTGGGCTTGCCTGGTCAAGGCACACATGGGAGTTGATACTTCCTGCTCCTCCCCCTTCTCTCTCTCTCTTTCTCTCTCATTCCTCTCTCTCTGGCCTCTATCTATGGCCAATAGATATATGAAAAGATGCTCATCTTGACTCGCTATTAGAGAAATGCAAATCAAAACTATAATGAGATACCACCTCACACCTGCTAGATTAGCTATTATCAACAAGACATGTAATAACAAGTGTTGGAGAGACTGGAGAAAAAGGAATCCTCATCCACTGTCGGTGGGAATGTAAAGTAGTATCATTATGGAAGAAAGTATGGTGGTTCATCAAAAAAATTAAGAATAGAACTACCATATGACCTGGCAATCCCTCTACTGGATATATACCCCCAAAACTAAAAAACATTGGTACGTAAAGACACATGCAGCCCCATGTTCATCGCAGCACTATTCACAGTGGCCAAGACATGGAAACAACCAAAAAGTCCTTCAATAGAGGATTGGATAAAGAAAAGGTGGTACATATATACTATGGAATATTCCTCAGCCATAAAAAAAATAATGACATAGGATAATTTATGACAACATGAATAGACCTTGATAACATTATACTGAGTGAAGTAAGTAAATCAGAAAAAACTAAAGTCTACAATTCCATACATAGGTGGGACACAAAATTGAGACTCATGGACATAGATAAGAGTGCAGTGGTTACCAGGGGGAGGGGAATGGAGGATAGGGAGGGGATGGAAGAAGGGGTAGAGGGAAGGGGGGTGGGGGAGGGGAGGGGCATAAGGAAAAACAAATAAAAGGTAACAGAGGAATATTTGACTTTGGGTGATGGGTTTACAATATAATCGAATATGAAAATGATTTGGAGATGTTTTCACTAAGTCTAAGTACTGTAGTTCAGTGGTCCTCATCCTTTTTTGGGCCACGGACCGGTTTAATGTCAGAAAATATTTTCATGGACCGGCCTTTAGGGTGGGACAGATGAATGTATCATGTCACCGAGACAAGCGTCAAGAGTGAGTCTTAGACGGATGTAACAGAGGGAATCTGGTCATTTTTAAAAAATAAAACATTGTTCAGATTTAAATATAAATAAAACGGAAATAATGTAAGTTATTTATTCTGTCTCTGGGGACCAGTACCAAATGGCCCATGGACTGGTACAGGTCCGTGGCCCAGGGGTTGGGGACCACTGCTCTAATTGACCAATTTCATCCTGTTAAAATGAATAGTCTAAATAAAATTTTTTTTAAAAGTATACAGTCGTTGGACTATATAAAATTAAAGATTTTATACAGATAGATCATAAAATAAGGAGCAAGGTTATGTTATTAATTCAATAGCTGCAAAAATATTTGATAACATTAATCAACAATTGATAAGATATATATAAACCAGATTTAAAAGGGACTTTATTAACTTAATAAAGGTCACAACTTACTGCAAATAGATTGATAATCATTACTGACCAAGAAAAAAATTCTTTCTTCTTGACTAAAACATAGTTGAAGAGACACAGAACAAGCAAAAAAAATGTTAATATTAGAACAAAAAAAAATGCACAGAAAATTTTATTTGTATTTTAAGTCCAAATTAGGAATGGACAACTATTGGAGGTCAGTAAGGTTTCCAGGTAAATGAATCTATATAAATAATTATCAACAATAGCCTTCCTACATGACCAGTTATCAATAAAGCAATGAACGGGAACGCTAAAGGCCTAATGAAGAAAGTGAGTGAATGAAGGAGATCCCACGGATTGGTACAACTTTCGTTTTCTGTCCAGTCTCTGACTCTTGAGAGGGTGGATAAGAGAACAAGGCTAACCCTGCACGCACCTCGTTTCCCTGATTCCCGCACCTCAACCTGTCCCCACTTTGAGCCCGCCTCTCAGAATATTCAACCAAGACCCGCCTTATAGGACTAGTCAATCAAACCTCGCCCGCTGACTTAGTCCGGTCTCAAGTCCATGCAACCCCAACTGCGCATCTCTCCAGGGACAAAACTAGCCATTCTCCATTGTACGTTGGAAACGGCGATCTCCCAGTCCTCCTCCCCTCCTTGCCCTTCCGGCCAACGTACCCTCATTTTCCACTTCCCAGGCCCCGCCCCTCTCGCTGGGCGTCCCGCAGAAGCCGGAAGTAAAAGTGTTCTTTTGCGCCTGCGTGAGCCACGAGCCCAGTCTCTCCGAATCACGACTATTCTCTGACCTCAGTCTTCACTTGGGTCAGCAGTCTTCCCGGATTGGGTCGGCCCTGCTTCAGGTCCGGTGGCGGAGGCGGAGAGCTCGGCCTTGGGGAAGCCAGAGATCAGAGGGTGGCCGCCGCCGGGACCCCGCACCCGGGCCTCCGATCGCCGCTAGGTTACCTCAGAGCCCCGCCCGCTCCGTCCGTGGTTGTTGCTCGTCTCCAACTCCCTGAATCGGGCACTCTAGGCTGGGTCCAGTCGGGTGAGAGCAAAGGGCAGTGGAGAACAACCCTTGTATTTATAATTCGCTTCTAAAAGCGTCCTTTGCTCTTTCCGGAAAGGAAAAGCATCCCTGCCTTTCCTGTCCCGCGGACGAGAGACTCACCTGGTCGTCTCTGCGCTGATCTGCGGTTTTCTGCGTGTTCGGTGAGCAAGGGGCTGGCATTCAGCTCCACTACGCCGCCCCCCTCCCCCCTTCCCGTCTGGTGCAGGAGATACTAGTTAGTCTTGACGTTACCCTGCCTCTGGGCACCCGTTTGCTCATTATATCCAGGTGCATACAAGTGAACTAATAAGTGTATATGTAACGGTCGTCGCCGAATGCAGCTATCCATTGTATTCATTTGTGTGTAGATCTTTTTTGAATTTCACACATAAAGTATGATCATCTGCCAGTATTAGCTGTTTTTTTACCTTGTACCCTGTATTTCTTTAGTGCGCTTACCAGGACCTTCGTCCAGTTCATGTTGAATAGCATAGAATTTATATCCTTGCCTTGTTCCCGATCCCAGAGGGAATTATTTTACTATTTCACCGTTAAATATGATGTTTTTTGTATATGTTTGTAGATTTTTTTTTCTAGTAAAACTTGTTTCCTTCTAGTTCTGGTGGGTTAAATTTTTATCACCAGTGAACATTAATATAGATCAGTCACCACTTTGTATTTAATGGGATGAGTCATAAGATCTTTTTCTGTTAATGAAGTGAATTATATTAATTGATGATTCCATTTTCAACCACTTTTTATTCTTAGGACAAAATGAACGTAATTTGTGATTAATATCTTTATTATTGTTGACTGCACTAATATATTTTTTGCACTGATGTGTATGAATTTTTTTTTTTAATTGTGCTTCTCTGGTTTTGGAAAGAATGGAGAAAACTGTTTCAACCCCTATAATAGAATCTTGAAATTTTTAGTTATTTGGTGAGCTGGCTGAGAAGACAATTTGTAACTTCTCTTTCCTTTGTGAGTTTAAGTGCTGAGTTATTTTTTTCTTTAATAACTGGATATAATCAAGTGTTATATTTATTTTAGATCATTGCTGGAAATTTTATTTCTCTCTCTAAATGAATTCATTACTTGCACATTTCCATTTCTATTCCCTTAATTTTTTTAGTTGTTGTCTTTTTCTTACATGTGAAATTATGACTAATTCATAACTCCTTTTGTCTGGGCTCTGTTCCTAAAGAAAATTGCTACGGGTTTGGGGTTTGTCGACTTTATTAGTTTTTAAAGGACACATTGCTTGCTGGCTTTTCTGATTTTCTTTATTAGTTTAAAGTATCATAATTGTGTCTTGTTTTCACTTTTCTTTCTAACTATTTATACTGTTCTTTCCCCAGCCCTCAGTGGTTAGGCAGTTGTTACTGATTTTTTCTTCTCTGGGATTTGATGATATTTTTAAGTCTATAAATATATACACACAACCACAACTGTGGATTTCCAGTGCTATCTGAAACAGTTATTTTAATTTTCTGCTTCTGTGCTGCCATTTGAGTAACTCACTCACTAAAGAAAAATATGTGTGCATTTCCTTTCCCTATAACGTGCTTCATTTTTATATATATCTGCCACCACCTGATAGTTTGTTAATTACTGCCCACCCTCAAAAAATGATGAAGTCCATGTGTTTTAGGGTTCTTCTGTTTTGTTTAGTGCTGTAACTCCTGTGACTGCATGTGGTAGGATCAGGGAAATGTTACCTAAGTGAACATGAAATGAAGGAGCAGGAGGTAGGGGCCTTAAGGGAAACTACCTTGTTCTAGACATAGGTCTTAGTCAAGAGAAGGTATTCAAAGATAAAACATTTGAATAGAATGCTTTATTTGTCTACATTGGGTAGTAGGCCCAACAGGGTTTTAGGCCAGACCTTGATAATGATAGGAAATAAGGACCTCACTAACAGCAAAGTTATAAATATTTGTTCAGAAATTTACTTCTTGGGCATTTAGGCTTTGAGCATAAATAGACCTGCATACACACCTGACAGAGGGACTCTCTAATTGGGTAACATTGAGTGTGTGTTTAATTGACTGCAAGATTCCTGAAGTAGTAATTAGTTGTAATATGATTTGCAGGATTCCTATGAAAAATAAATAATTTATTTGTAAAGGTATGGGCATCTCTTGCAGTCATTCTCTGTTACGATTTCTTTATGGTTCGGACTTGCAAGGAATAAGACACATCAGATGAAAGTAGTGCAAGCAGAGGGCTGAAATTCTTGAGGCGAGCCTGACCAGGCGGTGGCGCAGTAGATAGAGCGTTGGACTGGGATGTGGAGGACCCAGGTTCGAGACCCTGAGGTCGCCAGCTTGAGCGTGGGCTCATCTGGTTTGAGCAAAGCTCACCAGCTTGGACCCAAGGTTGCTGGCTCGAGCAAGGGGTTACTCGGTCTGCTGAAGGCCCACGGTCAAGGCACAAATGAGAAAGCAATCAACGAACAACTAAGGTGTCACAACAAAAAACTGATTGATGCTTCTCATCTTTCTCCGTTCCTGTCTGTCTGTCCCCATCTGTCCCTCTCTCTGTCTCTCTGTCTCTGTAAAAAAAAAAAAAAAAAGAAAAGAAATTCTTGAGGCGGAATCAGCCCCGAGAAACTGCGCCACTGCATATTTATTGAGTTTCAAAGGCCATAGCTCAGCAGATAAAGCTAGAAAGCTATAAAAGCCTTTTTTCCCATCCATACCATCTCCAACCCTGGACATCTACTGTTACCTCCATGATCAAGAACACAAGAAGAGTCAGAGTCTCAGAGCTTATCAATCATAAAGAAAATCTGGTTCTTGGAGGCATTCCTCCAAGAATCTGTGTACTTGGATTCAAGTAACCCCAGGTCAGTCTCCTATTATGGTTAACACACTCTAAGATCTCTTGTCTCCAAGTAACCCCTGCTCTGAAGTTAACTGCCGTTTAGATTTGTGCAGGGTCTTTTCCTACAATTCTCACATCATGGTTGCTTAAATGGAACATGTTATTAATATAGTAAAGAATATCATAGTTTTTGTTGGCTTTAAGATATATACTTGATCCACTGCAGTGGATGGAACAGTTGTGTTTTCATTATTTGAAATTTGTGCAAGAGCATTGTAGACATTTCTATCAGAGGAGGCACCCTGCCAACTTCACTGAAGTATTTTTCTGCTGCTGCTTCTGTTCAGGTAAATGTTTGCAGCAAAATTACAGCATGGCTGTCTTCTCTGCCTCCTCTGTGTGGAATTTAGGCCGTTGATCTTTTTCAAAACCAGGTTTCAGGGATCCTGCAGCCTATGGGAGGGAGCCCATTGATTAGAGGCTGAGCAGTAATGCCTGTTAGCCTGCCAACAGATGCAGAAGTAAGGAATATTGGGAATGGAGCACCCAGAAATCTGGTATATAAGACCACTGTGTGTATTCTCAGTATATTCTGAAGGTTGAAGGTATTGCTTGATACTTTTTATGCTTCTCAATATCATGGGCAAACTGCCAGCTTAAGTTTTAGACTGCAGTGAAATTACTTGTAAAATAGGACTCTTAAACGTCAAAACAAAACAAAACAATAACTCAACAAGAACCAGAGCCTAGTTTTCTAGTTCTACATGAGGTAAGATTACTCCACCTTCTTACAGGATCAGTGTGTTTGCTTCAGTGTCTCGGACTTATTATGCATAGGCGTGTGAAGGTATTGTGTGTGTGTGTGTGTGTGTGTGTGTATAGGGGAGGCTTGAGAGGAGTGGTCCCTTATAGTGTGCTGTAGCATCCAGGCTCATGATTGTGTGAATTGTGAAGAGACCTAGAGGATCATTACTCTTCTGCCTCAGCTATAACTTCTCAACATTCTGTCTTTCTTCATGAAGGGAACATGGGTGAGGAAAGAAGCACCTCGGAGTTCCAGAAAAACATGACACAGGTAAGTAAGAGTTCATAATTTCCCAAGAGAATATTCCCATTTAACCAGTTTGTCAAGATCTGATTGTTTAGAGCAGGGATCAGCAACCTGTTTGTGTATTAGGCCACACAGGAAGTCTGTCACTTAGTTTTTCCATTTAGTTGTATACTCACTTATTGCTTCTCATATGCACCTAGACTTGGGGTCAAACCCATGACCTCTGGCATACGACATTGATTCTTTATCCACTGTGCCACCTGGCCAGGGCTGGATTGTATGTATATATTTTTTGGTGTTGAGTTTAATAAATTCTTTATAAATTTTGGATATTAATTCCTTATCAGATATATCAGCAAAAATGTTCTCCCATTTAGTGGGTTGTCTTTTCATTTGTTGATGGTTTCCTTTGCTATGAAAAAGTTTTTAATTGATGTGGTCAAATTTTTAATTTTTTCCTTGCTCAAGGAGATGTATCCAAAATGATACTGCTATAAGAGGCATCCCAGATTTTAGTGTCCTGTTTTCTTCTGCGATTTTTTGAGTTTTAAGTCTAATATTTAAGTGTCTATTTTATTGTGAGTTTATTCTTCTACATCCCTCATTGTGTTTTATTCATTAAACCTCATCCAGATTTGACCATTGTTTCATGTTGTGCTGATCGGTATAGTGGGAGAGAAGAAAGCAGATGAAATAGGAATTGTTTCTTTCATGGTTGAAATTAAAACTAAGTCCTCACTTAACATTGTTGAGTGCTTCTGTATCTTTAAGCAAAACAACTAATAATAAACCAATTTTACTTTAGACTAATTGATATAAACAAGAGTTAAGTTCCCACACTATCTCATCAACATTGTAACAAAAAGAAGTCATTCCAGGACCTACTGTGTTTCATTTTTAGAGCATTTCTCTCACTTTTGCTATATGCTTTGGAGTATTGTGGATCATGTTAAGACGAATTATTTCCCATCAATCTGTGGAGAGAGAAATTGTGCTTTTTAGTGGTGTTGTGATGTCTGTGATACAGGACTTGGTCAGTCAGGAGCATGTGTGCGGGAAAGAGAAAGAGATCTGATGGCTGAGTCCCTGCGTTGGTTGGTTGGTTGTTGTTGTTGTTGTTTTCCCCTGAAGTTGGAAACGGGGAGGCAATCAGACAGACTCCCGCATGCGCCTGTCCGGGATCCACCCGGCATGCCCACAAGGGGATGATGCTCTGCCCATCTGGGGCACCGCTCTGTTGCATCCAGAGCCATTCTAGCGCCTGAGGCAGAGGCCACAGAGCGATCTTCAGCGCCCGGGCCAACTTTGCTCCAATGGTGCCTTGGCTGTGGGAGGAGAAGAGAGAGACAGAGAGGAAGGAGAGGGGGAGAAGTGGAGAAGCAGATGGGCGCTTTACCTGTGTGCCCTGGCCAGGAATCGAACCCAGGACTCCTGCACTCCAGGCTGACGCTCTACCACTGAGCCAACCAGCCATGGCTGAGTCCCTGGGTTGTTGTTAGAAGACCATACAGTCTTCAAATGTCCAGTGAATGGATTCTCTATTCCCCATATTGTTACCATCATTCATCCTACTTAACTCGGGGTATTGGTACTTTTCTGACCAGAATATGTGGGATGTTTCAGGGCCCAGTGGTCTTTGAGGATGTGGCTGTGGACTTCAGCCAGGAGGAGTGGGCTTTGCTGGATCTCGCTCAGAGGAGCCTCTACAGAGATGTGATGCTGGAGACCTTCCGGAACCTGGCCTCACTTGGTAAGAAAGGCAACATTCCTAGATTCAGTTTTTTAGAAAACAAATCTGACAAATCAAAATCATTCTTCATTCTAGGACTTGGGCTGAGAAATAGGAATACATTGGTAAATATGACAGACGTGGTCAGCGTCCCCATGAAACTTACAGTGTAGTGGCTTGACCATGAAAATGAACATCTGTGTGTTGAACTGTCTTTTTATTGTGAATGAAAGCCTCAAGGCTTACTGAGGGTTGAAAGTGTGGGCAGAGACTTCAGGGTCACTGAAAGGCACAAGGGAGTCTTACGGTTTGAGACCTTCTGAAAGTTTTGCTGACATCAGTGGTCTTTACCCAAAGACCACCAGGAACATACCTAAAAGTTAAACAAGTTGGATTTGTTACTCAATCCAGTGAGAAAAACACATGACACAGGGAGCCTGGGGTGTCACAGTCCAGAGGGTGTTGGTACATATTACAGAATTTGAGCTTTGGTTGAGTGATTTGAGGATGGCTCTGTGGATCAAGCTGTATTAGTTTCCGAGGCCTTTTGTAACAAAGTACTGCAAACTGGGTGACCAAATACAAAAGAAACTTTCAATTCACATTTCTAGAGATAGAAGTTCCAATTCGAGTTGTCTTCAGGGCCATGCTTCTTCTGAAGCTCTATGGAAAAAATCCTGCCTGTCTCTTTCTAGCTCTGGTGGGGACCAGCAGTCTTGGTATTCTTGACTTGCAGATGCATTTCTCTAAATCTGCCTCCATCTTCACACAGACTTCTCTCTGTCTCTAAGTCTGTCCCTCTTTGTAAGGACACTAGTCTATGGATTCAGAGCCCACCCTAATCCAGTATAGCTTCATTTTAACTTGATTATATTTACAGTGATCCTACTTCCAAATATAGCAACATTCTGAGATTCTAGGTAGATATAAGATATTTTGAAAAATGTATCTATTTTTAGAACAGTTCAGCAAAACCAAATGGAAGGTACAGAGATTTCCTATATAGCCTGTTACCCCCACACATGCACAGCCTCCCCACTGTCAACATACTCCACCAGAGTCCTATATTTGTCACAGTTGATAAACCTACAGTGACACATGATCAACTACTAGAGTCCACAGCTTAAATTAGGCTTCACTTTTGGTGTTGTACCTACTGTGCTTTGGACAAATATGCGATGACATATACCCACTGCTGTAATATCATAGAGAGTAGTTCCACTGTCCTAAAAGTCCTCTTTGCCTTCCCAATTCATCCCTTCTTCCCTTCTATCCCCTGGCAACTATTGATCTTTTTATTGTGACCATAGTTATTTTTTTTTGAGAGAGTTATGTAGTTGGAGTCATACAGTATGTAGCCTTTTCACATTGGCTTCATTCACTTAGCAACATACATTTAAAGTTCTTTTATGTCTTATCATGGCTTGAGAGCCTATTTTTTATAGCACTGAATATAATATTCAATTGTCTACCTGTCCATTCATCCATTCACCTACAAAAGAACATATATAGCCTGGCCAGGTGTTGGCGCAGTGGACAGAGCATTGGACTGGGACTCAGAGGACCCAGTTTCGAAACCTCGAGGTCGCTGGCTTGAGTGGTTGCTCATCTGGTTTGAGTACAGCTCACCAGCTTGAACCCAAGGTCACTGGCTTGAGCAAGGGGTCACTTAGTCTGCTGTAGCCCCCTGGTCAAGGTACATGAGAAAGCAAGCAATGAACAACTAAAGTGTTGCAATGAAGAATTGATGCTTGTCTCCTGGAAATGTCAGTGGTTCCACATTGTTTTCCTGCATGTGACAAGCCTTTCTGTTTAACAGGGTACGCACTCCATACACCCTGGCTGACCTTCCAGTGGAAGCAGGAGGAGGACCTGGAGATGATAAAGAGAGGGCCTGTCCAGGGGGAACACCAGGAAGGCAAGAGTTCTTGGGAGAAACTCTCTAGGTTGGGGGTATTCATTTGGAAAAATCAAGTGAGGGCCAAACAGCTGTTTTGTCTGAGATATGATTTTCCCCATACACCATTGATCACTACTTGACGTTTTATTAACAGTCTTCCATGTTTTTGAGAAGACTTTCCTTGTTTTGTTTTTGTAAGTTGGTATTTGGTCATATACATTTTACCCTGTTACTGTATGTTTTGTTCTCCCAATTGTACTCCTGTTTGTATTACTATCCATGAAAGTCTTCATAGAATATTTTTCGTTCAGTTTCTTATCATTTGACCCTGTGCTTGGAAGCAGAGTCTTGAAATAGCCACTCTGCAAAAGCCCTTTGTTCAAAGGTGCCTTTACCATTCGTTTCAGATTCTGACACTCAACTTAAGACTAATGAATCAGTCACTTCGCAAGATATTTATGAAGAAACAGTATCCAATGAACAGGAAATAGTAAGATTGAAGAGGAATGATGCACAGTCATTTATTTTATACAAAAAGTGGGAATACCATGGTATTGACTGTAAGAACAAAAACCATGAGAGACATTTGAGGTGAGTTGCATTCATAAAAAAGAAAGTAGTGCCTCATAATAGTATTTTAAAATGTCATGAAATATAAAGAACACATATATAAGACTTTTCAAAAGTTGTAATTTCATAAAGAATTTTTACAAGATTTTCTTACACGAATAAGACTGCGATTTTCAATGTTTGATATAATTCTGTTGTAAGCATTTATAAGAAAATTCCCATAAGTCAGAAACTCAGTGATACATAATGCAATTAACAGTTCAAATGCTATAAAGATGTTCACTGAAATTTATGTACTTTTACTGATGAATGTCACCTCATTGAATTAATTTTTAAAAAAACAAAGAAGGTCCTGGCCCATTGGCTCAGTGGTAGAGCATTGGCCAGGCATATGGATTTCTGATTTTGATTCCCAGTCAAGGCACACAGCAGAAACACCCATCTGCTTTTCCACCACTCCCTCTCCTCCTTCTCTCTCTTTGACTCTGATAGTAATGGCTCGATTGGTTCAAGCGCATTGTCTTCAGGTGCTCAGGATGGCTCTGTAGAGCCTCCTCTGCCTCAGGCTCAAAAAATAGTTTCATTGTGCGCATGGCCCCAGATGGGCAGAGCATCAGCCCCAGATAGGGGTTGTCAAGTTAATCCCGGTCATTGTGGATTAACTGGTCACTTGTCTGTCTCCTCTCCTCTCATTTGGAAAAGAAAAAAAAGGTAAAAAAGAACAACAAAAAAATACCCAACTCAGTGTAAGTACCAGCTATTGTAGAACTGTCTGTGGGAACTTTCAGTTTATAACTCCACAGAGTGAAAAAACTATATAGTTACTGTTAATGGTAAAAATGTATTTATTACTAATATTGTACTTTTTATTTTTAAATGAAGTCATGTGACAGAGAACACCTATGAATGTAACCAAGAAAATCAGCACAGACAAGACTTCTGCCAAATTTCAAATCTTAACGTACTCCAGAGATCTGCTGAAGTACAATCCTATGAATGCTGTGAATGTAAAAAGGTCTTCATGGATCATGTTTCCGTGGACACCCACGTCAGTTCTCACATGGGAAGCAAACCCTACCAGTGCAGGGAGTGTGGGAAGGCTTTCCATTCCCTCGCCTGTTTCAGGAAGCACATGAAAACCCCTGTGGAAGACAAACCCTACGAATGTCAGCAGTGTACCAGAGCCTTCGGCTGTTCGTCATTCTTCAGGGCACATATGAAGCTTCACTCTGGACAGACAAACTGTGAATGTGAGCAATGTGGCAAAACCTTCAGCTGTTCTTCATCCCTTATAGAGCACAAGAGAATTCACAGTGGAGAGAAGCCTTACGAATGCAAGGAATGTGGGAAGGCCTTTAGTTCTTCCTCTCACCTCATAACACATATAAGAATCCATACTGGCGAGAAGCCTTTTGAATGTAAGGAGTGTGGGAAGGCCTTCAGTTCTCTCTCATCCCTCACCATGCATTTGAGACTGCACAGTGGAGAGAAGCCTTATCAATGCAAGGAATGTGGGAAAGCCTTTATTAGTTCCTCCCACCTTACAGTGCATGGACGGACTCACACTGGGGAGAAACCTCATGAATGTAAGAAATGCGAGAAAGCCTTTCATTCTTCCTCAGCTCTTAGGATTCACATGAGGACACACACTGGGGAGAAGCCCTATGAATGTAAGGAGTGTGGGAAAGCCTTTCGTCAATATTCAGGCCTGATTTTACACGTCCGAATGCACACTGGAGAGAAGCCATTTGACTGTCTGGAGTGTGGTAAAGCCTTTAGTTGTCCCTCATCCTTTCGAAGACATGTAAGAAGCCACACTGGAGAGAAACCCTATGAATGTAAGGAATGCGGGAAAGCCTTTAGTTCTTCCACTCACCTCATAATGCATATAAGAATCCATACTGGAGAGAAGCCTTATGAATGTAAGGAATGTGGGAAGGCCTTTCGTCGCTCTTCAGGCCTGACTGTACACACCCGAATGCACACTGGAGAGAAGCCTTTCAGCTGTCTGGAATGTGGGAAAGCATTCAGCTGTCCTTCATCCTTCAGAGCACATATGAGAGATCATACTGGCAAGACACAATACAAATGTAAGGAATGTGGGAAGGCCTTCAGTCGTCCCTCATCTTTCACCGCACATTTGAGAGCGCACATTGGAGAGAAGCCTTATAAATGCAAGGAATGTGGGAAAGCCTTTACTAGTTCCTCCCACCTTATAGTACATGGACGAACTCACACTGGGGAGAAACCTCATGAGTGTAATAAATGTGGGAAAGCTTTTATTTATCCCGCATCTCTTAGGACTCATATGAGGAGGCACACTGGGGAGAAACCCTTTGAATGTAAAGAGTGTGGGAAAGCCTTTCGTCACTCTTCAGGCCTGACTGTACACACCCGAATGCACACTGGAGAGAAGCCTTTCAGCTGTCTGGAGTGTGGGAAAGCCTTCAGTTGTTCCTCAACCTTGCGAAGACATGTAAGAAGACACACTGGAGAGAAACCCTATGAATGTAAGGAATGTGGGAAAGTCTTTGTTTACGCTGCCTACTTTCAAAGGCACGTGAAAACTCACTCTAGAGAAAACATGCAAATGTAAGGACTATGGGAATGTCTGCAAAGATTTGCAGATCTAAGACAACATGTGAGAACTTACACTGTGGAGACATCCTGTGACTGTAATAAAGTAGGTAATTGTCCCTCATCTTTTAGATGACTCTGAGAACTCACAACTGAGAGAAACCCTTTGTATGTAAACCATGTGGTAATGCCTTAAAAAATATTGCTTATTATAAGGCAAAATTCCCAAGAAATATGTGTATAAGAAAATTTGCTCTGGAAGCAAAGATCAGTGCTTCAGCTTTAAAGTGGAAAGTTGGCTCACTGCTTTCTGGTTTGCATTTTCTAATATGAATAATTAAGGTCATAATTTCTCTTAATATTTTTCCACTCTGTTTTATTCTGAGGTGCTTTTATTTGGGTTTAGATGTAAATGTTATTTCCATCATTAAGTGTGAGAGTGTATTTCTTCAAATGCAGGCAGGAGTGGTTCTTTTATTTTTTTCTGATTAACTCATTGCTAAGTGTGTAGTGATCATGGTATAGACACTTTAATATTTATAATTCCTTTTGTATTTAGCTTTTGTAATTGGTTATTTTATTTTGATCTAGTAAGGCGGACACTGGAAATTGCCTACTCAATATTTTTATCCCATTTTACTCCTTTTGAGCCTACTAGTTTTTATTATTCAAAGCTTTTCCTGTCTAATAAATAATTTACCAGAAATTGGGAAATGCATAGGTCTTCAAAGTGTCTCATCTGATACTTTTGTATTTCATTCTTTGTCTTTGCTCCTTGCTGATAATGGGACCCAGTGTTTTGAGAATACAAAGAGACCTAGCATATTATCAGTAAATTCACTCTTCCAGCAAATTAATTTCTGGTTACAAGACAATAAACAAATACTTATTAATAAATATGTATTACATTCTACTCAACTTAGATGCCACATATCTCTGGGGATTGCTGGTGTTCCCCTTAGTCCCAGATAAGGAACACCAGTATAGAGAGGTGGGGGTATTCCATACACCTCTAGTAATCATGGCCTTAATTTAGGGATTATAGCATTTTTCATAAATAGTAATGCACTTTACATCCCATTTTGGAAATCTGAGATACGGGAATATTATCCCCTATATAAGATAGGAATTTCATGGAATGACTATACTTAAATATTTCAGAAATATTTCCAAAAGTAGCACATAATTGATAGCAACTGATTTTTCTATTTGGAAAAGCAAAGGTAGTAAGTAAGAGGTAAAATTAAACTTGTAATGACTTTTATAACACAGCCAACACCATGGACATATCATATAGAAATACTTACTTGTATAATATGAAGAGAGGCAGAGAATTTTGATATAGGATTCCAAAATAAAGAATTGACAAGTAAAAGAAATTCCTCATGTAGTGCTATGCATCAGTTAAAGTATTACACCTAAATGTGTGTACTTCAAAGAAAGATTTAAACAATAGTGTCATAAACAAGCACGTTTTAGAGACAGTGTGTGAAGTAAAGTACTATTACATAAATTTCCAGTAAGCTCCATAGAACCATATAAACACTAATATTATGGAAACACAGACAGAAAATACACTGACAAAATGAATGACAGCGTTTGCTCCTGTGGGACAGGTGTGCAGGGCAATGGGATCATGCCGGAATTTAGAAAATACCAATATATTTGCAATTTTTAATGTATAAAATATGTATTTGAAGGTAAATATTACTTAATAGTTATGCTTTAATATTTATAGGTATAATAGGTAATGTTATTTGAACATTTTCTAAGTGCCTGGCCATATTCTAAGGCTGTGTTATCACCACTGAGAATCATGCATGTATAGATTATTATTTAATAGCTTCGAGGCTGTGGCCAGGGCATTGTACATTTTACAATATTTACAGGCAACCATAATAACATAGTAAAGATAATCACTGGTCTGACTACTCTAGTTTTAATTTTATTTAATTTTTTGGAACAATTGACTTTACTGATGTGGAAACTCCTCAGTATTTGTTACATTAGTATCTATACTTTTCTCTTTTGTATTTCCCCCCCAAATCTAAATCACTGTGTATACTGTCAAGAGAACTAAAGATCAGAGTTGGCTTCAGGGATGTGATTTAAAAAGTACTGTTAAAATAAAATTGATTTAAGGAGAAGGCATAGAATGCTGGGTTTCACACCTGGCTTGGGGGCTTCTCATGATGCTGAATTTTTCAACAGTAAATAAGGGAGTTGGGTTCTATTTGAACAAAAGCCTTAGAAATGCGACATTTAGAAACACATACAGGCTTACCGAGCCATCAAAATGGAGATCAAAAAGCTAAGAAGCGGGTTAAAACCGCCCAAGTGTTCCCCTGAATCTCTAGAATTGCTGTGTAGTTCTGTTTCTAAGGTGAGATATAGGAGGCAAGTTTACTTTTAAAGTTTATTATTGTTTAATGATTAACTTTATCTGGTCTGGTACACTAATGCCATGAGTTGTGGTCAGTGATGCTCTATGATTTTGTATTTTTAACCAAAACATACTTAATCAAATATGAAATGTACCAGGTCAAGGTTGGGAGGTATATTTGACAAGAATTTTTAAAAACAGCCCATATGGCCTGACCAGGCAGTGGTGCAGTGAATAGAGCGTCGGACTGGGATGCGGAAGGACCCAGGTTTGAGACCCCGAGGTCTCTAGCTTTAGCAAAAACAACAAACAAACAAAAAAAAAACTTCACCAGCTTGGACCCAAGGTTGCTGGCTCATGCAACGGTTACTTGGTCTGCTGAAGGCCCGCAGTCAAGGCACATATGAGAAAGCAATCAATGAACAACTAAGGTGTCGAAACAAAAAACTGATGATTAATGCTTCTCAACTCTCTCCATTCCTGTCTGTCTATCCCTCTCCCTGACTCTCTGTAAAAAAAAAAAAAAGTAGAAATAACCCATATGTCTGAGTAAGCATATTGGAAATTAAAAATGGTACTGAGAACCTAACATAACTGGCTCATAAAAAGCTATCTTGTTAAAATGAACACGACCTTTTTTGGGGGGTGGGGGTGAGGTTCAGGGGATTTTATTTATTTCAAGAGAAAGGGTGAGAGAGTTTGAAGCATTAACTCAATAGTAGTTGCTTCCTGTATATGCCTTGACTTAGCAAGTCCAGGGTTTTAAACTGGTAACCTCAGCAGTCCAGGTCAAAGCTTTATCCACTGCACCAGATGTCAGGGACCAACCCTTGACTTTAGTGTAGAGAGCAGATAATGTGTTCTAGCAATGATACAGGTTATCAGTATTCTTGCATTTTCTTACACTGTATTTAAATATTTCAGGCTGCTTCTAAGTGCTATTTAATTAGACTGATTATTTTCTTAGAGTGACAAGGATATTTTTAATTCTGTACTTCCCTTTTTTTTTTATAAATTTTTACTAATGTTAATGGGAGTGACATCAATAAATCAGGGTACATATATTCAAAGAAAACATGTTCACATTATCTTGTCATTCAATTATGTTGCATACCCATCACCCAAAGTCAGATTGTCCTCCGTCACCTTTTATCTAGTTTTCTTTGTGCCCCTCCCCCCCTCCTCCTTCCTTCCTGCGCCCCCCCTCCCCCCCACTCCCGGTAACCACCATATTCTTGTCCATGTCTCTTAGTCTCGTTTTTATGTCCCACCAATGTGTGGAATCATGTAGTTCTTGTTTTTTTCTGATTTACTAATTTCACTCCCTATAATTTTATCAAGATCCCACCATTTTGTTGTAAATGATCCGATGTCATCATTTTTTTTTTTTTTTTTTTTTTTTTTTTGTTTTTTTCTGAAGCTGGAAACGGGGAGAGACAGTCAGACTCCCGCATGTGCCCAACCGGGATCCACCCGGCACGCCCACCAGGGGTGAAGCTCTGCCCACCAAGGGGCGATGCTCTGCCCCTCTGGGGCGTCGCTGTGCCGCGACCAGAGCCACTCCAGCACCTGGGGCAGAGGCCAAGGAGCCATCCCCAGCGCCCGGGCCATCTTTGCTCCAATGGAGCCTTGGCTGCGGGAGGGGAAGAGAGAGACAGAGAGGAAGGGGGGTGGAGAAGCAATTGGGTGCTTCTCCTATGTGCCCTGGCCGGGAATTGAACCCGGGTCCCCCACACGCCAGGCCGACGCTCTACCGCTGAGCCAATTGGCCAGGGCCCGATGTCATCATTTCTTATGGCTTAGTAATATTCTATAGTGTATATGTGCCACATCTTCTTTATCCAGTCTTCTAGTGAAGGGCTTTTTGGTTGTTTCCATGTCTTGGCCACTGTGAACAATGGTGCAATGAATATGGGGTACATGTGTATTTACGTATCAGTGTTTTTGAGTTTTGGGGGTATATACCCAGTAGAGGGATTGCTGGGTCATAAGGTAGTTCTATTTTCAGTCTTTTGAGGAACCACCATACTTTCTTCCATAATGGTTGCACTACTTTACAGTCCCACCAACAGTGAATGAGGGTTCCTTTTTCTCCACAGCCTCTCCAGCATTTGCTATTACCTGTGTTGTTGATAATAGCTAATCTAACAGGTGTGAGGTGGTATTGCATTGTAGTTTTGATTTGCATTTCCCTAATAACTAATGAAGATGAGCATCTCTTCATATATCTTTTGGCCATTTGTACAATATTTCTTCCTGGCAGAAGTGTCTGTTCATGTCCTCTTCCCATTTTTTTTATTGGATTGTTTGTTTGTTGTTGAGTTTTATAAGTTCTTTGTAAATTTTGGATATTAGGCCCTTATCTGAGCTGTTGTTTGAAAATATCATTTCCCATTTAGTTGGCTGTCTGTTTATTTTGTTGTCAGTTTCTCTTGCTGAGCAAAAACTTTTTAGTCTAATGTAATCCCATTCATTTATCTTTGCCTTCACTTCTCTTGCCTTTGGAGTCAAATTCATAAAATGCTCTTTAAAACCCAGGTCCATGAGTTTAGTACCTATGTCTTCTTCTGTGTACTTTATTGTTTCAGGTCTTATATTTAGGTCTTTGATCCATTTTGAATTCATTTTCATACAAGGGGACAAGCTGTAGTCGATTTTCATTCTTTTGCATGTGGCTTTCCAGTTTTCTCAGCACCATTTATTGAGGAGGCTTTCTTTTCTCCATTGTGTGTTCTTAGCCCCTTTATCAAAAATTATTTGACCATATATATGTGGTTTTATTTCTGGACTTTCTGTTCTGTTCCATTGGTCTGAGTGTCTATTTTTCTGCCAATACCATGCTGTTTTGATTTTCGTGGCCCTATAATATAGTTTGAAGTCAGGTATTGTAATGCCCCCAGCTTCATTCTTTTTCCTTAGGATTGTTTTGGCTAATCGGGGTTTTTTATAGTTCCATATAAATCTGATGATTTTTTGTTCCATTTCCTTAAAGAATGTCATAAGATTTTGATGGGAATTGCATTAAATTTATATGTTGCTTTGAGTTATATGGCCATTTTGATTATATTTATTCTTCCTATCCATGAACAAGGAATATTTTTCCATCTCATTGTATCTTTTTCTATTTCCTTTAACAATGCTTTGTAGTTTTTTGTTATATAGGTCCTTTATATTCTTTGTTATGTTTATTGCTAGGTATTTTATTTTTTTTGTTGCAATCCTGAAGGGGATTATTCTTTTGAGTTCATTCTCAAATGTTTCATTGTTGGCATATAGGAAGGCTATGGACTTTTGTATGTTAATTGTGTATCCTGCGACCTTACTGTATTGGTTTATTGTTTCTAGTAATCTTTTTGTGGAGTCTTTGGGGTTTTCGATGTATGGGATCATATCATCTGCAAAAAGTGATACCTTTACTTTTTCTTTTCCGATATGGATGCCTTTTATTTCTTTGTCTTGTCTGATTGCTCTGGCCAGAACTTCTAGCACCACGTTAAATAAGAGTGGAGAGAGTAGACAACCCTGTCTTGTTCCTGATTTAAAGTGGAAAGTCCTCAGTTTTATGCCATTTCATATGATGTTGGCTGATGGTTTATCATATATGGCCTTTATCATGTTGAGATATTTTCCTTCTATACCCATTTTGTTGAGTGTCTTAAACATAAAGTTGTGTTGTATTTTATCGAATGCCTTTTCTGCATCTGTTGATAAGATCATGTGATTTTTGTTCTTTGTTTTGTTGTTATGGTGTATTACATTAACCGTTTTACATATGTTGAACCATCCTTGAGATTCTGGGATGAATCCCACTTGATCGTGATGTATTATTTTTTTAATATGTTGTTGTGTTCGATTTGCCAGTATTTTGTTTAGTATTTTAGCATCTCTCTTCATTAGAGATATTGGTCTGTAGTTTTCTTTTTTTGTGCCGTCCTTGCCAGGTTTCGGTATAAGGGTTATGTTGGCCTCATAAAATGTGTTTGGAAGCATTGCTTCTTCTTCAATTTTTTGGAAGATTTTCAGTAGAATAGGAACCAAGTCTTTGAATGTTTGATAGATTTCACTAGTATAGTTGTCTGGGCCTGGACTTTTATTTTTGGGGAGGTTTTTAATGGGTTTTTTTATTCTCTACTAATAGGTCTTTTTAGGCTTTCTGCTTCTTCTTGACTCAGTCTAGGAAGGTTGTATTGTTCTAGGAATTTATTCATTTCTTCTAGGTTGTAGAATTTAGTGGCATAAAGTTTTTCATAGTAATCTACAATAATTCTTTGTATATCTACGATGTCCGTGGTGATTTCTCCTTTTTCATTTTGGATTTTGTTTATATGAGTTTTTTCTCTTTTTTCCTTGGTAAGTCTTGCCGAGGGTTTGTCAATTTTGTTGATCTTTTCAAAGAACCAGCTCCTTGTTTTATTAATTTTTTCTATAGTTTTTCTGTTCTCTAATTTATTTCTGCTCTGATTTTTATTATCTCCTTTCTTTGGCTGATTTTGGGTTGTTTTTGTTCTTCTTTTTCCAGTTCCTTAAGGTGTGAAGGTAAGTGGTTCACTTGGGCTCTCCCTTGTTTGTTCATGTAGGCCTGAAGTGATATGAACTTCCCTCTTATCACTGCTTTTGCTGCATCCCAGAGATTCTGATATGTCGTGTTGTCATTTTCATTTGTCTGTATATATCTTTTGATCTCTGCTTATTTCTTCTTTGACCAATACATTTTTATAAGTATGTTGTTTTGTTTCCATATTTTTGTGGGGTTTTTTTTCCCTCTTTTTTGCAGTTCTAGTTTCAAGGCTTTATGATCAGAAAATATGCTTGGTACAACTTTGATTTTTCTGAATTTGCTGATGTTATTTTTATGGCCCAACATATGGTCAATTCTTGAGAATGTTCCATGTACACTAGAGAAAAATGTATACTCTGTCGCTTTGGGATGAAGTGTCCTATAGATGTCTATCATATCCAGGTTCTCTAGTGTTTCGTTTAAGGCCACTATATCTTTATTGATTTTCTGTTTGGATGACCGATTAGAGCCGGCAGCGGTGTATTGAGGTCTCCAAGTATGATTGTATTTTTGTCATTTTTTTTTTTAGGTCAATAAGTAACTGTCTTATATATTTTGGTGCTCCTTGGTTTGGTGCATATATATTAAGGATTGTTATGTCTTCTTGATTCAGCATCCCCTTAATCATTATGAAATGACCATTTTTGTCTCTGAGTACTTTTGCTGTCTTGTAGTCAGAATTATTAGATATGAGTATTGCTACGCCTGCTTTTTTTTAGATGTCATTTGCTTGGAGTATTGTTTTCCAGCCTTTCACTTTGAATTTGTTTTTATCCTTGTTGCTTAGATGTGTTTCTTGTAGGTAGCATACAGTTGGATTTTCTTTTTTAATCCATTCTAATACTCTCTGTATTTTTATTGGTGATTTTATTTTTGTGGATTCCCTATTGCCATTTTATAAATTGCTTTCTGTTAGTTTTATATCTTGTTTGATTTATCTCTTTTGTTTTCCTATCATTTGTTTTTGTTTGTTTGTATTCCATACTTCTTTCCTCTGTTGCTACCTTTTTTAAGTCATGTGCTTTTGTGGTATTTTTTTTAAGGGTGGTTACCATTAAGTAATGAAAAGGCTATCTACCGTATTCATTGTAGTACCCTATCTTGCAAGTGTTTCTGCACTTCATCGTCTTTTCCTACTGTTAATCTCTGTCCTCTCACCCCCTTTTTTTTGCTTTCGTTGTCACAGTTTAAATTTGGTTTTATTGTGTTCTTGGTGGAGCTTTTACTTGTGGTTTTGTTTTGTTTGGTTCTTTGGATCTGGTTGGAAAGCCCCCTTTAGTATTTCCTGGAGTAGGGGTTTTCTGATGATAAATTCTCTCATCTTTTCTGTATTTGTGAATGTTTTTATTTCTCCTTCGTACTTGAAGGATAACTTTGATGAGTATAGTATTCTTGGCTGAAAGTTCCTTTCTTTCAGGACTTTAAATATTGGGGTCCACTCTCTTTTAGCTTGTAGAGTTTCTGCTGAAAAATCTGATGATAATCTAATAGACCTTCCTTTATATGTTGTTTTCTTCTTTTCCCTGGCTGCCTTGAGAATTTTTGTCGTTGGTTTGTGCCGTTTTCATTATGATGTGCCTTGGAGTCAGTGTTCTGTTTGCTTCTTGAATTTGAGGCTTTAGTTATTTCCACAGGCTTGGGAAGTTCTCTATTATTTGTCTGAATAAATTCTCCATTCCATTTTCTCTCTCTTCTCCCACTGATATACCTATTATTCTTATGTTATTCTTTTTGATGGAGTCAGACAATTCCTGTAGGGCTTTCTCATTTTTTTAAATTTTTGAGTCTCTCTCTTCTTCTCTCTGTTGTGCCTCAAGTTACTTGTATTCTGTGTCACTAATCCTACCTTCTATCTTGCCTGTTCTATTAGCTAAGCTTGTTACCTCATTTTTCAGTTCAGAAATTGAGTTTTTCATCTCTGTTTGGTTTGTTTTTATAGTTTCAATTTCCTTGGTAATATATTCTTTGTGTTTCTTTGATTCAGCATCCCCTGGATGTAGTTTTTTGTTATATAGGTCCTGGAAAGCCACATGCAAATTGAGTTGTTTTCTGAGCTCCCTATATTGCCTTTCTGTGTTTTCTTGTGTATATCTCTGAGTATTTTTAGGATTTCTATTTTAAATTCTCTGTCATTTAGCTCCAAGGTTTCCAATATATTAAATTTTTTCTCCATAGATTTTTCCACATCTATCTGCGTTACTTCTCTTTCTTTTGTATCCATGATATTTGATTTTCTTTTTCTTAACGGCATCTGAGAGTGGTTGATAGCACTTCGCCTTCAGGGTGTGAAACTCTCGGATGCTCCAAGGATAGATTTTTCTGTCTCTGGTTGTTGAACTTGTTGAAATTTTGGGGAGATTTTTCGGTCCGTGTCCTCACAGTGCCATTTCTATGACGTCACTCTTGTACTTCCTCTTAAAGAGTAGGCTCCAGTTTAGGTTTTCATGGATTTGCTATTTTTAAATGTTCTTGCTCCTTTAACATTCTTCAAGAGAATATCTCAACATATATGTGCATGGAAATGGATATTATGTAAACCAATGAATAAACACTTCTAAGAAAATTGGACTTGAGACACTGAGAGATATTATGGAAGCCAAAGGGTGGAGGAACCTAAGTGTGAAGACTTTACTTGTGAACTGCTTGAATACAAATATGTATACAGTGCTAGGACACAGTGCTTGATTTATTTTTCCAACTCTTCTTTTACAAAAGTTGCCCAGGCTAAATTGAACCAGAAAATCTTAACACATGTATCAGAGTTCTTCCTAATGGGTCTGTCAGATGATCTGGAACTGCAGTCTTTGCTCAGTGGGCTGTTCCTGTACATGTACCTGGTCACCCTGTTGGGGAACCTGCTTATCATCCTGGCCGTCAGCTCAGACTCCCACCTGCACACACCCATGTACTTCTTCTCCAACCTGACTTTGGCTAAGATTGGTTTCACAACCATTGTGAATATAATTGTGAACATCCAGACTCATAGCAGAGGCATCTCCTATGGGGGTGCCTCACACAGATGTCAATTATTATGCTTTTTGTATGGATGGATGATCTCCTCCTGACTGTGATGGCCTATGACTGGTTTGTAGTTATTATGAATCCTCAACTTAGTGGCTTGTTCTGTGACCATTCTCTGCTCTTCAACCTTGTCAGTTTTGAAATCCTCACCAGTAACATGTTTGTTTATTCTACTGGTGCCATATTTGGTGGTGTTCCATCTTTAGGAATTATTTTCTCTTACTATAAAATTATTTGCTCCACTCTGAGAGTCCCATCAACAGGTGAGAAGTATAAAGCCTTGTCTACCTGTGGTTCTCACCTGTCGGTTGTTAATTTATGGAACCACCATTGGGGTGTACCTCAGTTCTGCTGTCTCACCTTTTTCCAGGCATGGTATGGTGGCCTCAGTGGTGTACACTAGCTATCCCCATGCTGAATCACTTCATCTGTAGTCTAAGGAACGGGGACATCAAAAGGGCTATGCAGAAGTTTCTCAGAAAAACAATCTGATCTCAGTGCTCGTGTCATCCATTTGAGGTGCAAGTGGGAAAATGCAACACAACTAAACATCAAGACCTGCAAATCCCACCTCTCTCATCCTATCATTTATGTAGCTCTCCTGAATTTCACTCCTCTCCTTGTTTATCATCTGAATATCAATTCTTTTTATATGTCTAACAGGACTGGGGAGTTTCCTGAAATCCTTTAGATGCCATAAGCACTGCCTGACTGAATATTATTACATCAATGGAGATTTCTGTAGGTTAACACTGGTAACCCAAGCATCCCAGACTGATAACACTTTCTATGTATATTAAAATTTACATCCTTTTGACAGCTCTGAATTTTCCTTATAAATTTATCATCTGTCAACTCTGTTTATGCAAGTGTGTGATTGTTTCTAAACCTTGGTTTTTATTGAAATCATGCAAAGTTTAAAAATACTAACACTGGGTCTCATCACCATGTATTCTGATTTCATGGGACTGAAATATGATCTGAGTATGAGGATTTTAAAGAGCCTCCTGGTGGTTGTAGTGTGCAGGTTTGAGAACTACTGATCTAAGTCAGATCTTTTCTTCAAAAATGGCCTAATATCTTGGGTCCACCTGCTCATGGATAAATGCTGAAGAATATGAAGAAAATCAGAAATAAAAGGTGGAAAAAGATAGAGCCTATAGTAGCAACAGGAAATGTGTTTTCCCAGTTATTACCGACAATGTTCTTCAAGTACCCTCTCTATACTGTACAGCTGTGCATGCGTGTTTATGTTGAAGGTATTGCCTCTCTTCTCCAAACTCACTTGTATGCTTTCTGATGTTGGGATGGAACTCTTGAAATCACTACTGTATTTTTCATCTTGTTTTTGTTCATCTTATATACTGTCAATAGTAGTAACAGTCATGTTCTAAAAACTCAACTTTTCCCTTAACGTTCCTTGAGAAGTAGTGGTATTTTCTTTCTTCACTTGTAATTGCTATGTTACTGGTTTGTTCTTTGCCTTTCACCCTTTTAATAACTGTTTAAGCAATATCTTATATTAAAATTTATTTATCAAGGTGACTAATTATTTTCTCTTTTCATGACTGAGCTCTGACTGGTATTATGATATGAGGTACAAACATATTTTGAGGTGTCAGAAACAGGAAGGTTGCAAAATAAGCTCAGGAAGAAACTGTTTGTAAATGATGTGTCTTGTCCATGAGTATATAACTGAAAAATCAGTGGTGAGATAGTATTTATAGTTGCTGTGTTCTCTAATGATGCATGAGGATCATGAGTCACTGGTCATCACATGAAATTGGCCTTTTATACTACTCTAGAAATGCCAAGAACCATGATTTTAGCAAAAGGATATTCTTTCCTCTCACTAGTGATGGTCTGGTTAAGACTTCACTTTGTTACTATGCTTCCCTGTCTTTTGTTATGATAACTGAAGCTTTGTGGACTCCTTTTGAGTTTTACACAATTGTATGTAAAGGAATTTTCATATCACTTAGTGACAAACCAACCTCCACATTCCTCTTACTCAGATATACAACTAACCACGTACATCCCAATTTTTTCATGAGAAAAAAAGGAAACCATTTTTATTACAGTTTTTTCAGATGAGAGAACACAAATATAAGCAAAGTTTTGGAGTGAGTTGATTTCTTTCTCATTAGCATAAATTAGAACTGCTTGGAGCATTCGTTAAATTTCGCTGTGGAATGGTTGAAGATTGGCCTGATATTGATGGAGGAGCTCTCCTTGTATTACAGGAACCAAGTGGTCTTGAGTCTGTATGGCCAGAAGTGGTATAATGAGGTCTACAGAAATTTTCAATGGAGAGGAAGTTCTACCCACTTGCCAGGTTGTCTCCAGTGAATATATGTTGAGTTTTTGTTCTGTGATTAATCAGGAATATGCTGGAAAGCAGACAGATGTGATCTGAGTCTTAAAGAGCCTGAACACAAAGTCCTGTGGGTGATAAGGCCATGTGGTTAGCAGTATCTGAGATGCTCCCAATGATACCCGATTCCTGTTTTCCATTCTCCATTCCTATGTGTATTTGCTCCTATTGAGTTTTAGCTGGACATAGGGCCTCACTTCCAATGATGAATATATAGAAATCATGGCAGTTCACTTCTGAAAATAGAGTGTAAGAGATATGGGTTTTTTTGCTGCCCTTCTTTGGCTCTTAAGGTTGATATACCCCAACCTTCATGTTTTGAGATGCCCAATCAAGAGACTCACATGTCAAGGAACGGAATTCTCTGGCCAATAGTCCCCAAATACATGACACCTACCAATAGCCTTGTGAGTGAACGTGGAAGTAGGCCTCAGCCACTCAAACTTTAAGGTGACTGCAGCCCTAGGAGACACCTGTTACAACCTTATGAGAGGTTCCCAGAAGTGGTTAAATATCAATTACCAAATAAATATATTAAATATATAAAAATTAAGTTGAAAAATACACCATTGTAATTCAATTAAAGGAAAAAATGTATTGATGATATCAGAGTAATGGTGAGAAGAGATACTCCTGATCTCCCTGGAATTTTAACAAATTGAACTAATATAATGAAGTGAAAAATCCCATCTGAGCTTGCAGGTGTTTTTGAAAGATCAATGCACGAAATGGACCAAAGTTTGCATTGGTGGGAAAGAGGAACAGAAGATAAAATGCATTTTTGCAGTGGGCTCTGGAGGGGGGAGAAACCTGGATTGACTGTGTTTTTTGTTTTTCTCTACTGGACTTTAGAGAGAAGAGAAGCTCAGATTGGATTTTGTCTGAGGGGTACAGAGAGGGAAACCTGTAGTGGCTTTTTCTGCCAGGAGGAATTGTGAGTGAGAAGAGGAGAGGGGGAGAAAGTAAACCAAAGTGCCCACAGCACAGTGTCATGGCCCAAGTTCCCATGGTCTGCCTACAGTCCACACATGACAGAGACAGAGGAAACTAAAGTATGGCCCCCAGCCTCCCAGATCCTGCCTCCTTCACCTCGTGGTAAGGGCAGTGGTAGAAACAAACCTTTAATCCTAGTTTGCACCCAGCAGGCAAGTAAAAACACACACTGGGCTCCAAAACCCACTCATTCATTGCTCACAAAGCTACTGACTTATTCGAATTTCCTAGAATTAAAGGTTTCTAGCTCAGCACCCTTATTCACCTCTGTTCCCCATCTCTTTCTCTCTGCACAAACTGGCTTCTCCTTCAGCACTCCACCATCTTGGCTACTTCTTCTCTCCTCCACGTGACCTTCCTTTTAGAATGTAGTCACTCTTCTCTCCTCTAATGCTAATCTCAGGAACCAAGAGAGAGCAAGATCCCTGTCTGCCCCACTTTATAGTGTAGAAATCAAAACCCTTAGTCTAGTATACAAACAAGGAAGTCTCTAATACAAAGTCACTTATCTGAGGCATAATGGGATTCCTCATGAGAGTGCACCACCCCACATCATGCAGTCAGTCAAGGGCATGGGGAAAAGCTTAGTCTTAAAACTAAGCCTTAGGCTATAACAGCAGTTCTCAACCTGTGGGTCGTGACCCTGGCGGGGGTCGAACAACCAAAACACAGGGGTCACGGCCGCTGGGCTATAAGAACCTAGCCTGCTTACAGCCTAGCCTGTCCCCCACACCCAATACAAACTATAAGTGAGCAAACATATATTTATAAACTTATTTGACCAACAGTGTGCAAATACCTCTTCTCTGAGCCCCAAATTTTTAACAGAAAACTGGGATTGTTTGCATTGACCTTCAAATTAAAGCTGTTAAATTTAGCAATAAAAAATCATGCCCTAATTGGAATTGCAAACAAACACTGCATTTGGGACTCACTTGTACCAAACAATTCTTCATTGTTTACCTCAAATTCTATAATTTACTTATTTATTTTTGTGTTTTTTAATTTATTTTTTAATTCAGAGGGTTGATATGGTTTGCCAAACTATACAGGTTTCAAGTGTACAACTGAAATTTTAGATGAGGATCCTGTATTTTAACTTGTAACTCTACATCCAAGGTTATTATGAAGATTAGACATAATGTGATAAAATCTATCAGTCATATGTCAAGTTTACATCACATGTGGTAGCCATTTTTATAACTTTCATATATTTCTATTTAATATAAAATTTCAGAATTAAAAATTAATATGTTGTAAGGTACCAAAAAGCTGCAAATTAATATTGATATTCTGGGAGGAAAGGTCAGGCTTTCCTTTTTGGGGGAGGGGAGGGAGAAGAATGTAGAAGTTTCTGGCTTGCAAGAAAAAATGAGTCATTTAGTTTTAAATCTAAAATAAAAGTTTAACTGAAAAACTTCTCTTTCAATAGGAGGCAGAATTTACATACCACCTTGCATTGATTGTAGTTCCTCCCCCTTCTGGGAATCTTGAGAGTAAAATACCTCTAGGCTAGTGAGGGAAGAGGAACCCTGAAAGATTTGTAAATATCTTTGATTGTGTTACATTGAAAGTTTTAATATTTCTGTGGATCCCCTAGACCAGTGGTCCCCAACCCCACTGGTACCAGTCCGCAGAGAAAGAATAAATAACTTACATTATTTTTGTTTTATTTATATTTAAGTCTGAACAATGTTTTATTTTTTAAAAATGACCAGATTCCCTCTGTTACATCCATCTAAAACTCACTCTTGATGCTTGTCTCGGTCATGTGATACATTTATCCGTCCACCCTAAAGGCCGGTCTGTGAAAATATTTTCTGACATTAAAATGGTCCGTGGCCCAAAAAAGTTTGGGGATCACTGCCGTAGACCAGTGGCAGTCAACCTGGTCCCTGCCACCCACTAGTGGGCATTCCAGCTTTCATGGTGGGCAGTAGCGGAGCAACCAAAGTATAAATAAAAAGATAGATTTAACTATAGTAAGTTGTTTTATAAAGATTTTTCTGCCAAACTTAGCAAAAATATGACATAAAGTACTTGGTAAATAATTATATGCTTTAACTTGCTGTAACTCTGCTTTATAAATTTTATAAAGTAAAGTTACTTTCCTATTTTATAAATCACCATTACTGTGGAACTGGTGGGTAGTTAGAAAATTTTACTACTAACAGAGATACCAAAGTGGGCTGTAGGTATAAAAAGATTGACTACCCCTGCCCTAGACAAATATTATAATCTTGTTAATGATTGTGCTATAATGTTATGCTCTCCCCCACCCATGTGTGATCAAGGGTATATAAACAGCCCCTGAACTATTTTTGGGACTGCACAGTTTGGGCCTGATACCCCATGTCAGCCATATGCAGCCAGCATATTTAAAATTTCCTCTTTTAATAAAAC